>NC_139606.1:47761458-48423519 GCF_964270895.1 Podarcis filfolensis
GGAGTTGCTAAAAGCCCTTCTTGATACATGGTGGGGTCTCCACATTTTCTGTTCATCAGAGTCAGGAACCAGCCGATACAATAAATACAAATTATTACTACTACCCACATGATTGTGTCAATTTATTCAGACCATTAGATGGCTTTTTTTTACCTGTGATATCATCTGAAGAATCATCATCTTGATGCTGATTTGTCTTTGTGTGTGTCTTGCTTTTGACAGGGATAGCCCTTGATGGATCTTTTACCCGCATCTGTTATCTGCTGGAAAAGAAATGAAGAAATATGTATTGCTAATACGGAAAGGTTTGGCTGCCATAAAAGACTCCTAAAATTCTGCATTATGTTGACAAAGAAATGCAATAAGCAGCCCTACTCTCAAATAAATGGCCTGGAGAGGTCCCAGCAGCAATTATTCCCACTGCCTTAATTGGCAGTGACTCTCAACTTATGCTTAAAAATATTGCAATGAAACTGCAGCTTGCCAAAAATAGTGGAAAGGGGCTACGTTTTTAAAAAGTAAGTTTGACTATAACTCTACCTAGTATAACTCTGCATAATGCAGACCCCAATTAGACAGCCCTGGACTTTTCATTGGAGACATGAATGCCTTACAACTACCCTACTGGTACTTGCTACTATGACATTTCTCCCCCAGGATTAGTGTATTATTTATACCTTACATTTTATGCCATCCTGCTTCCAAGGACCACAGGGAATTCCCATCCATTTTATCCTCACAACAAACCTGAGAGGAAAACAAGCCTGAGTGACAGTAGCCCAAAGGCATTCAGTGAGCTCCATGGCCAACCAGTTACCCCCAGGCCAAGGCCAATGCTCTCCTCAGAGCTAGAACACTGGTTACTGCCGCTATATTAAAAGCAATTTTAATAAAAGAAAAGCTTTTATCTGTTTTATACAGCAGTGACTGCCTGATCAATACTTAACCTCACAATAATTACAGGATAAGGCTTGGTTTTACATGTGGTCAAAAAGTATGGATGATGACAGGTCTTGCTTCCTCCCATTTTCTATGAATGACATGTTTACAGATGTCTTGCATTTTCACATGAGCTACACGCAGATGTGTTTCGTAACTACCTGTGGCATTTTAGATGTCCAGAGCTAGATCAACTGTCACCCAATTACAGTCAGGACCGTATTCGTCATGACTAGCAACTGGACAATGTCATCAATCAGCAGATAAGACGTTTCAGCACAGCGACAGCTCTGAAAGCCTTTCAAAGCATACAAGCACTTAATGCCTCCTGGAGCAGTAAAAGAACCAGAACTACAGGCTGGTAGTAGCAGAAACGCTGTTTCCATCCCCAAACGTCATTTGAAATTCTCAAAGTGTCATAACCATGATATTCCATGCCATAGGCACATCCCACCTACAACATTACTGGGGAAGGCGGGTGCCAAAAGATTACTTCTCTTTTTCATGGGGTACTGTGGGGATCCATCAATGGTACCCTCTACTCATATGCCACAGTTAAGCTATCATAGAAGGGTCATGTAGAAACTCAAAAGCAGGGGAGACAAGACAATCACAGAGAACAGCAGTAGTCTCCCAACACCACCTTCTGAAGCCTCCCAGTAATGCATGAGTAATGGTACAGCTAACACAGCCCATTCCCACTCCTAACTCACTTATTAGGTCCAGAAGGATACCAGTCTGGATCAGAATCCCCCTCTCAGCACGGGACATCAATCACGAAAACACAGGAAGCCTCCATCTCAAACGATATCATGACCTATTTCAGTTCATCCATAGAGCTGGCCTGCCCTTTTCTGCTCTGTTTTTTGTAGGAATGGGAAGTTAGACTTTAAATCAGGGGTAGGCAAACTCGGCCCTCCAGATGCTTTGGGACTACAACTCCCATGATCCCTAGCTAACAGGACGAGTGGCCAGGGATGATGGGAATTGTAGTCCCAAAACATCTGGAGGGCAGTGTTTGCCTATGCCTGCTTTAAATCCACAACTCCAGGGTATCTAGAGAAGCCTTTTTCAGTAGAGGCCTTGCTACTGCTTCTTTTGAAGAGGATGTAACTGAACCTTCCCTGAAGGAAGCTTCCACAACTTTGAAAATACAGACCTCAGTGACTCCAATCATCACTAACTTTGATGCATATGGATTGAACAGGCAACGCACTGGCATGGACTGAATCCAGCCCCTTGTCCACATTCTTAGGTCTCAAAAATCTAAATTAATCCAAAGAACTCCCAAGTATCTGGATGCCTTAAATTATGGAAGACTACTGTAGCTCAGACTTTAATCCATATGTGACTGGCCCATATGGCGAGCCACAAACTACCAGCTACAATATCTGCCTAAGCAGCCAAGGCCCTGAACTGACCCTGCTCACCCATGGATCTTCTTGGACAGGAATAAGAATAAGAAGGCTTCTTGTTCCAGTTAAGACTAAGCAACACAGTCTTTCTGAGATTTAGAATGCTCCTGTATCCTTTGGTTGTCCTTAACTCCAGACTGCTGGCTTCTGTACTTCAAATCCTTGGTGCAACTCCAGGCTCACAACTGCCTACAGCTCAGCCCTGATAGCTATAGACGTTGAATCTGAGTCCAAGTAATTTTATCCACAAAGCTCTAAGGAACCCAGCTTTTGTTGAATTTACCATAGTAAGCAACTGAGATTTCCAATTTCTCGGCAAGAAAAGTGGCAGACTACAACAGGCCCTTAACCATTTGGGAAAGCTCAGCAGGACAAGCCTATTTGGGCATAATGATGGCAAAAATGAAATCTCATTACTGTCACCGTGGACTAGGCTTTAAAATAGGTTCTAAAGCAGAATTCAGACGTGCAGAGGCTTAAAATCCCAAAGAAGAAGCCACAGCCCTCATTTTACAGACACAAATCAGTCATTAGCTGATCAGAATAAATTACCAGATTTCAAACTGTGACATGTAACAAGCATTGGGTCAGATACTTGTTAGAGTAAGCCCATTTTTGCCATGGTGGCTATGAAAACCTGAGCACATCTCTTAATTCAGCATACAAATGAAAGTCACTCAAGACCACAATACTAGGAAAACCTCAACACCTCTTCATTGATTTAGTTGAAATCTGTTGGTGATAGATACATCAACAAGTACACCAACCAAAGCATATCCCACATGCCTTTGACGGGGATAATACAGTTGGTTACAAGAGACAGGGTCTTTCTCGTAGTGGCATCAACACTTCGGATTGTGCTTCTTGGATAAATCTGTCATGTTCCCTCTCTTCCTGAATTTAGATGGGTTCTGAAAAGTTATTTTTTCTGTATTCAAGAAATTGACTTATTCCAGTCCTGCTATTTGATGGTTTTAACTGCAGATTTTTAAATGAGTAAGTAGGTTTTACTGATTCTTGTTTTTATAAGCCATTCATGTCTTCCAAGGTCATTCATGTGTGTCACTACAGTTTGCTTCATCACAAATATTTTTGACAACTCTCTACAGTATTAAACTAAATGTTAAAAAGAAGGGAAATATCTGCTTGCTGGCCATCTTTTATGATCCAATTTAGATGCTGCTTCTATGGTCAGAGAACCCAGGAACTTGGAGATAATGGGTTCTGAAGTGTGGCTCTGGTACAGCCCAAGGCGAAACATATAGTGGTTGACAGGACAGCAGGATGTCAGGCCGATGGAATGATTAGCACTCTTTCCTAGGAAGCCACTAACTGCCAAGGGTGTAATATTACATCACTTTTTTTCTACATAGCAGGCTGCCCCAGTTTGTTCTTCATGACACATGTCAATCTCAAACCAAGGACAAGTTGCTCTACATTGAACACTACCAGCAAAACCCAAGACAGATGGTGTGCTGTTGCACAACTTAAGGGGGAACAAATCTACAGAATACCAGTTTTGCAATATTTCCTGGAGAAATCTGACAAAAGCTTTACAACTCAAGTACATTATCGAGAAACTTCTCAAGTCAACAACATATAGCCTACTTGTAAGCTGTAGTGCTGTCTTCATTTTGAAGCCAGAAAGAGATACTTAGGAAGCTAAATTACAGTAACTGGCACAAATATTCTGAAATATTTGGTTCAGTACTGCATAGCGGTAACTTTGCACAAGTGTTATTCAGGTGGCTATATTTCATAGAAGTTGCTTGGCCCATGTTACTACTTTAGTTCAGTGATAAGGCTGGAAACAATAGAGGATGTCCACCACACTGCAAGCATGAAGGGGTGGCTACTGCTAGAAACAGGATGTTAGATTTGTTGGGCCTTAGTCTGATCCTGCAAGATAGTTCTTATCCAAGAACAAAATAAAAAGTAAAAGCAAGTAAAACAAACGCTCATTAAAACTACGTATTTTCTCATAAAGTGACCAGCACTCAGAGAAGATGTAGGTGTTACGGAAAGGAGTGGAAGCAGTACATTTTTTAAAGCATTTATCTCACTCAGGGTGGCTTGCAACAATTAAAAATTACCGTATCACAATAAAAGAACAAAATGCAAAAGAGGCAGGCATGACTGATAAAAACCAGTTCTTCAAATAAAACATTATTTGCCCAGTAGGACAAAGTACATCTGAAAAAATTCTAGGGGTTTAGGTCTGCACAACACAGAGGTTCTACACGATTCCCACGGAAATGAATGAAAAGTCATACAACTGATGGATGAACTGAACCCTAAAATTCCAAGTTGATGCCACTGCTACAAAGTTGCCTGTGAAGGACTGCAATCTTAATGTCGGTGTGGGCGGGGAGGGATGAATTAAGAACCACATTCAACATTATCATGAGCTCTGCCAGCAGGGTGGAAGTGAAGATAGAGAAATGTTCTGCACCACTCAATAGCTTTCCTGGCTCCCTGAATAAGTTATTCCACTTTTCCTAACTATTCTTTCCAAAGAGAGGGAAACAGGAAGGAGGCATTTAGACACACACAGAAGCATATCTACATATCTCCCTGGTCATGACCTAGGCTCCTTCAGATCCTGGCACTACTGGCACACCACAGAAACACCCATTTTTTGCCCTTCTGACATCAGAGGTTGAACCAGAGTGCCAGAAGCGCCGACACCATCAGAGCTACAATACCAAATCTCCCTCTATGAAGCTGGAAAATTAGATTTAACCTGTCCTGGGAGATACCCTCCCAGGGACCATATGATTGAAGTCTAGGTGGAGCAAAGTACATCTTTGTGTCTCTCAATACAAGACAACTTAAGATACCCCACCCCAAAAAACAAAAAAGACTGTGCTCATCAAATAAACTGGATTTCAAAACCCTTTCCAATGACTTATTTTGATTCACAAGAAAAAGGATAACTGCACTCTATAAACATGCTTGATCCTGCTCCCTTTTTCCTCTAACAATGAACCACATGACGAAGGGCAAGGCACATATGACACAAGGGCTTACTTGTATAACTAGAAGTGACTAGACAGCAAGTCTGATTCTTTTTTAATTGTTTGCATTTCTGGTCATCTGTCACACCTTAGGAATAAAGTTCACATTTATAACAATGAAGCAAAGGAAAACTTCATTGATATGTACAAACCTATCAGTCAGCTTCTGGGCACCAAACAGGTAGGCATGCAAGTGGAAAAAAGTACAAAGGCACTCCAATTAGCTTTTACTGAGCCAGTTTCTATAATATATATGTAATAATTAGCTATTCCTATCCAGCAGAGGTCTATGATATAGAATACTATATTCAACAATGAACCAACCCTTAGAAGCACATTATGGGCAGGCTTCAGCTAACCAGCCCTGTCAGCAGAAGCCCTGAACAAGAACTTCCACAACACTCCAGAGAAGGTGGGAAACCTGTGGGCCTCCAGATATTGCTGGACTAAAATTCCCATTATTTCCTATCATTGGCCATGCTCGCTGGGGCTGATGGAAGTTAGAACAGCATCTGGGTAGTCACAGATTTCCCAACCTGTCCTAGAGTTCTTAATGAATTTTCCTTAAAACATGAACTCCAAGAACTGGGTGCTCCTGCAGGCGAAAACAGTGTTCAAAACTCCCATTGTTCTACGTGCATTTTGCGACAGGGAATTTCATCAGCACAAGCAGTTTCTGAGCTCTGAGCTCAGTACTGCGCCTAAAATTTCTGATTAAAACTGTAGAGTGGAATGAAAGGAGGACTTTTTTCTGCCTCCCCACTTCCAGCTACTATCTGAAGACTGGAGAAGAGACCCTCTTAAGAATATTAGGGGGTGGGTGGGCAGTGGAAGGACTAGACCTTGTGAAAAATGAACATAATATTTTAACTGCAGTTCATTAATTTTCAATTTTGTTATTAAAAAGTGTGCCTAGACATTCTGTTGTTGTGCCCATAACCTAGGTTTAAGGTGCCATTTAGCTCCTAGCCTTCATATCTCAGTTTCTAACACAGGGTGGAAAGGGGTAGTCAAATATCCACAAAATATTGTTCTGTGCTATTTGCACTGGCAGTTTGAGGATGGTTTGTTCACACTTCTTCTTGAGCATTTATTAGAGCTCTGTGTGACTTGGCAACTTGCATAAGTGTGTACCAACAGAAGGCAGCCTCAAGCAAGGCAGCTCAGCTTACCTATTTTGTTTCTCCTCCTTTGGGACTAATATAGCAACAACTCCCTGGACCCAAACTGCCCTGACTACTTGACTCACAATTTCCTGCGAACATATACAGGACACATTTTCTCCCCCCACCCTGGGTTCTCTTTATGCTTTTGCAGTCCCCATTCACCGTGACCAGCAAAACAACTACCTCCTTGCATGCTCTGAACATGTTTTCTTGGAAGCAAATCCTGAGGTGTTGAGTAAGGAGTGCTGTACACTACAGAGGGTATGTATTCCCTAGATCAGGGCTGGGGAAACAATTGGCCCTTCAGATGTCACTGGAGTACAACACTCACCATCCCAATGCTGATTAGGGCTGATGGGAATTGTACTCCAGCAACACCTGGAGAGCCCAAAGTTCCCAAGATTTGCATTACTTCATAGAATTGCAGCGTTGGAAGGGATCCCAGAGGCCATCTAGTCCAACCCCCTGCAATGCAGGAATATGCAGGACTGAACCTGCAACCTTGGCACCACAGAATCTTGGAAGGGACCCAAGGGTCATCTAGTCCAATCCTCTGCAATGCTAAAGTATGTATGACAGATGACCATCCAACCTCTGTTTGAAAACCTCCAAAGAAGGAGAGTCCACCACCTCTCGTGGGAGTCTGTTCCACTGCTGAACAGCTCTTACTGTCACAAGGTTTTTTTTCCAAATGTTAAGCTGGAAGCTCGTTTGTTGCAACTTGAAGCCATTGGTTTGATTCCTACCCTCCAGAGCAGGAGAAAACAAGCATGCTCCTTCCTCCATGCGACAGCCCTTAAGATATGGCTATCCTATCTCTTCTCAGTCTCCTCTTCTCCAGGCTAAACATACCCACCTCCTTCAAGCGCTCCTCATAAGGCTTAGTTTCCAGGCCCTTGATCATCCTGGTCAACATCCTTCTTCAATTGTGGTGCCCAGAATAGGACACAGTATTCTGACTACTGCAGAATAGAGTAGTACTATCACTTCCCTCGATCTGGGCACTGTACTTCTGCTGATGCAGCCTAGAACAGCATGAGCTTTTTTGCTGCTGCCTCACACTGTTGACTCTAGCCAACTGGGCCAACAATACGTTAGTGGGCACACTCATTTGGGCAGCAAACACTATGGAGCCCAGCGTCGAGGCTTACTCCCAAATACTCCTGCGTAGGCCTGGGCCCTTTAAAGGCTCGGGGAGAGCTAAGCGTTCACCACCCGGGACCCGGCCTACCAGTTCTTCCGCCAGGGAGAGAGGTGCAAGGCGGCGTCACAATTCAACCCCCAAAGGTGTCCCCGGGCAGCGCAGGCCGCCTGCCTAGGCCACGACTGAGGAAGGCCGGGGAAAGGGCGCCTCAGCCACCGCCTGCAAGACCTCGGGCCCTCGGGGAAGCACCGCGGAGTCCTTCGCGGGGGTCCCCAGGCACTGCAAAGCGGACGAAGAAGGGGCCACATGCCGAGCAGCCCCTTCCCCGCCCAGCACCTCGCGCCCCCACCGCTTCAGTTTCCACGACCCCCACCCAACTGAGAGGCCTCCCCTTAGCTCGCCTCCCCCGGCCCGCCGCACTCACCGCGCTGGGCGACAGGCTTCGCCCTCGCAGGCTGCAGGCTGGAGCGGCGGCAGCAGAAGCCAAGGAGGAGGAGGAGCAGGAAGCGGCAAAGGAAGCCGAGCTTCGGCGAGGGCCGCTTCGCTCGCTTGCCTGAGCTGCCCGTCCCGCCCCGAGAGCGGCTAAACGAGAGCCGGGGCGGTTGAATGGGGCGGGATTGTGTGTTGGGGGGGGGGTCCGCTCTGCTTTGTAAACACCAGCCGGAGCTGCCGCATCGTCGATAGGGAGCCGCCTGTATTTACATCGATGTCAACCCCCGTTGAAATTGCTGGTGCCCACGTGTTTGGAGAGGCCTCGCTCGCTCCTGACTCCCTTGAAAACGGGTGCGGCTGTTTGCACCGGGAACGCAAGCCATCATCGCGCTAAATGTGCACAGCGGCTTTTATTCTCCTCCATCGTTAAAGGAGCAGGCGTTACGTCCTAGGCTACGAATTGTGCAGGATTCCGGATTGCCCCAGCCCCTGCCCTTTAAGGATCGGGGGATGGGTAGAGGAGGGCTGATCCACCGATCCCTGCTTTGTCTCCTCTTGCCTGGCAATAGTAGTTGTCTAGGATCTGAGGCAGAGTGGGGCCTTTTTCATGATCCTATTAACTGGAAGTGCCGGGGATTGAACCTGGGACCCTGAATATTTTAACTGAATATAAAACTAAGCCCTTGCTCTGCATGGTTTACTTCTGAACAAACGATTCGGCTCAAACCACTAGGTTCCATTTAAGCCAGGGCGTATTTAGCATTGGTCAGGGTTTGAGCATGTGTAATTGTACTTCTGGGCATATGCAGGGTGCATTTCCTTGATAGACTATGAAGCTAGAGTCACACATGCACTTGGGTGTTTGCAATAATACTCCTGCATGTTGTACCCTGCAGAGAATTCTGGGAAGTGTCCATTGAACTCACTAAATGGCAAGGCTGCTTGTTAGAACAGGCCACACCCAGTACTTTCAGGTGGCTGTGTAGGACCCAAAGTTGAGACTTGAGATTTCTGTCTCAAAGTCCTGTTCTAAGGGCACCTCTGCCCTAAAGCTCCATCAGAACAGATGCCACAACTCTATAATACCTTGTTATTTTTAATGTTTTGACTGGTACTGCACCATGCCACTGACTCTACCGCTTTCTTTCCTGCCATCTTTCTTGGCATGCCACATAAATAGGCAAATTTACTAAATAACACAAATTAGATCCATCTTTAGATTTAGGAAAGATTAGCACAGTGGGAGTGGATCAATCAGAATATTGCGTATATGACGTGTATACTGCAACACTTGACTTACTTTTTAATTACGCTATCATAAAAATACTCTTCTATCTGTAGAAAAAGGAATGCCATATGGATAGGCTGACAGCCAGCAACCAGAGAACCAGTTTATATGACAGCTTAAATTAATCACCCTTTTATAGAGATGTTTTATCCTTGTTTAATTAAAAACCAAGTGGAAATCCTGTTAGGCGTTTCTTCAAATTCCGCCTTTGCTAATGAAAATGTGTTTGATCAAAATTCTTTTAAGAACTGTGTCAAAGAATATCAGAAAGAAGCAGTATTTTTCCAAATCTCAGAGCCATTGGTTCTGATCCCACCCCCAAAATTGTGCCTGTTGTAAAAGCATAAATGCATGGAGATGTCCTCCTTCATTGCTTCACTGACATGAATGGGGAAATTTGCACACATGGCATCTACATGCTGCACATGCAAGACAGTTGTCTAAGAAATATGTCCCAGTGATTTCCGTAGATCACAGTAGCCCATTCCACAGCAACCTCTAGTCTGGAAGCCTCAAATAAATAAAGCTTGTGGTGGAACAGTTTGCAGGTAATTGCTTATCATTATAATTGTAAAGCCACTCAGTTTAGCACTGTACTGAGGTAACGCTATGTGATCATTTGTTTCTGGGACTACTCTGGAGCATGAGGCTCTTAATTCTTAATGTTTGCTTTAATCTCTAAATATGTTACCTTCTGTTTCTTCAGCTAGAGATCAGATAACTGTATATGAAGTGCCATACTGTAGCTAGCTATCGTATGACATGACTGGTTTGTACCAGTGATAGGTCTTGCATGTGGAAATGCAAAGCCACCATATGCCACAAGGCTGGCTGCTAAAGGCCTTTCAAAATATTGTGAAGCATATATTTTAAACAATACACATTTCATTACAGATGTACACAGAAAGACACTTTGGAAAATTGCACCCATGACTGTTTTATAGAAAACTTGCTAGCAAAAAATAAAAAAGGTTTCATGTGAATGAATAAGCCTCAGCTAGGTTTTAAAAGTATTTGTTTGCATAAAGCAATATAATTTGAAGCATTTCTGTGTAAGGAATGTTGTCATAAATAATGCTACCGGGTGAATCACCAGTCTGTAGTCTCAGCTGGTAGCACAAGGCTTGCCATGTGGAAGGCTCAAGTATAGGAGTGATCTTTGCTCCCCAAGACTAGCCCAAGGGTGAATATAGAGTTCTACACTTGTTAGTATATTTTTTAAAAACATAGTAATACTTGAAATCTTGTACCATCAAATGAAGGTAAGGGGGGAGTAGAATGCTTTCCCCAGCAATCTTTCAACATTCCACTTCACTGATTGTGGAATTATGAAAGAAGCTTTGCTCTATCCACTTTTATCATCATCATACATATTTTTATACACTTCTAGCATGTCCCCGCTTACTCCTAAACTTTTTCCTAAACTACAAAGCCCCAAATATTATATCATTTCCTCATAGGGGAGTTGTTCCAGTCCCTTGATCATTTTGATTGCCCTCTTCCGCACCTTTTCCAGCCCTACAATATCCTTTTGAGGTGAAACGAGGGCATAAACAAAAGAACTTCTTAATTGTGCAGAAAAGGGAAAACTGAGGGCACCCTGAGGGGCGCATCCAGAGAAAAGGAAGTGGTCTTAACATAATATGACTCATAGAATCAGAATTGTAGGGTTGGAAGCGACCCCAAGGGCTATCTAGTCCAACCCTCTGCAATGCAGGAGTCTCTGCTAAAGCATCCATGATAAATGGCCATCAAACCTCTGCTTAAAAACCTCCAAGGAAGGAGAGTCCACAACCTTCAGAGGTAGGGAAACCGTTCCGCTGGGTTGAGAAGAAAACAAAAGTGCTTATTTGGCATGCAAGTCTAGACTCACTTTAAACAGCATACGTTTAAAGCACACACCCCACTCCCAAGAACCTTGAGAACTGTAGTTTAAGTGTGCTGGGAACTGTAGTTCTCTGAGGGGTAAAGTACAGTTCCTTTGAGAGATATGTGTGGTGTGCACTTTAAATGTCTTTTGTGTACTCGGGAGTAAGCCCTACAGGAGGCTTCTAAGCAAATGGGCATAGGATTGGGGTGGCAGCTTCTGGCGCAAAGCGCCTAGAAAACACAGACTAAAAGACAGGCAAACGACGCGGCCTGCTATAGCTTGGGAAGCCCGGCAAAGAATGGGAGGAGACATGTTAAAACGCGCAGATACCTGAGCCGCGTTGGGCAGCATGTGGGGCTGCTGCAGCCGGCTGGGTCGGGCGACCTTTCTTTTGACAGCAAAGCGGACAGGGGTCAGTGCGAGAGGCGGGCGAGGAAAGAGCCTGCTGGCAGGGAGCCACGGTCGCGAATCCATTCTGCGGCCGGAATCGGGAGCAGGCCGTGGCCCCTTCCGGAGTCCGGCGCGTAAGTGCCCCGGAGTGGGTGGGGAGAGAGGGGAGACGCCGGCGCGCGCGCTTCGGGGCGGGGTGGGGAGAAAGCACCTCTCCTTCCCTATACCGAACCGACAGCATAGTCTGACATTCGCAAGCATCAGAGTGTAAGATCAGATCCGCACTTGCATAATTCAGCAGATCTGATTGCTGGGATGGCTCAGTCGGTGGAGCATGAGACTCTTCATCTCAGGGTCTAGGGTTCGAGTTCCACGCTGGGCAAAAGATCCCAGCATGTCACGGGGTTGGACTAGATGCCCCTCGTGACCCCTACCAATTCTACAAGTCTGTCATTCCGTGTGGCATCCCTGACCATAAAATGTGCCCCCTAACCCAGTTATGTTTCATTAGTGGAACATTTCTCAATCCTAATCTTAGGATTAGGACGTTTGGCTCTGCTTGCGAAACAGATCCATTGCAGCCTCCAGATCTAGCTTCCTATTCCGAAAGGGGGGCGGGGGAGAGAAATTGGGCAAAGTTGCCTATGCTATATTTCGGCCTCATTCTTTCTTTGTAAAAGAGTAATGACCTCATGCCTCTGTAAAGCAGCTGGGGACAAAGGTGTGATGATTTTGCATGTAGGAAATTTTAAAGGAGGAAGTAGTATCTCAGTATCAGATCAGATGCTATATATTTAAGTTATTCCCTGATCAGAAGAGAAGGGTAAGCGCACACACATGTCACAAGAGACCTGGTGATGTGACAATGGGGCTTTGTGGGTTTGTGCTCCACAGTTAAGTAGCAACTACATATTTCGCACTTAGGGAGAATAGTTCTAAGCTGTTTTTATATCTTTCATTGCATTGGTTGTTTCCCTATATCTCCTCTTGAATGGGAGGGAGAGGCTGGAATCCAAGCCTGCTTTGTGCCAGGCTGGGAGCAAGGGTGGTTGGGGCCCCTCTTCTCCCTAAAAGGAAAACATTTTAAAGATACCACACAGTAAGTCCAGACTAACAAATTTATTATAGCATGTGGTTTTGTGGACTATAAAAATACTCTGAACCTGTAGAGTTTCACAACTCTCAGCAAAACACAAAAAAGCATTTTGCCAATCTTAATAACCCCTCATCTGGTTTAACCTAATCACCTTTAAAATGGTGTGTAGGCCAGCGGCCTATACCACATGATGTGTTGTTTGATGAAACACTTTCTCTTCTGAGTCTACTACTTCCTTTCAATTTCACCGTCCGATCCTGAGTTCTAATGATACAGAAATTATGAAAATCTATGAGTACATTTGACAATGCAATATTTTTGGGGGGAGGATACTGTGTGTCATGACATAGTGTGTCAGCTGCAGTGTGTATGTCTAAAAGTGTGTCACCAACATGAAAAGTTTGGAAAGCTCTGCCCTATAAAGCCACTGGCATAAACTGTGCTCACTGGTAACATTAGAAGTTGCTAGTAGATGTATTTGAGAAATGATGGTCCAGAGACAATATTGCTTGCTTGAGTAATAGCTTCTTCTCTTTACAGATCTAAAAACTGAAAAGCCAGACGTGATTGTTTGCCGTTTTTGCACTGCTAAAGATAAGGTCTCCTACAAAGAACTCAAGGAGTTGCTGCAATCCAAGGCCATTTTGCTTGTTGATGTTAGAGAAAAATGGGAAATTGAGCAGTATGGGAAAATTCCTGGATCCATCAGCATTCCATGTAAGCTTCCACACTTCCTGATCATGAGCGGAGTGAGGAGGAAATACAAGGCCAGCTAGCTCAAAACCTTTTACCTATGTAACAGGAGATATGTAAGGTTCACCCACATATCATGGATTTTATGACCTTTTGCACTTACTTGCTTTATAATGATTCATCATAGTCAGCTGCTTAATTCAACAGTCAGTCTTTGTTTTTGTAGTGGGCGAGGTTGTGGAAGCTTTGCAGATGGAACCGGTACATTTTAAGGAGATATACAATCAAGATATGCCTTCTAAATCAGACATTTTAGTGTTTTCCTGTATGGCAGGAGTGAGAAGCATACAAGCTCTAGCTGCTGCAAAGTCTCTGGGTTTCAGCAGGTGAGTATATATACTCAGGGACAAACTGCATAAATGTATCTTTACTGACTTCTACCTCTGCTTTAATACTTACCCTGATGTTCTACTCTGAAGTGTGGTGAATCAATAGCTTTTCATTCCATGACCCTGATCTTTGCTTCTAAGTAACTTGTTGCTCAGTGAAGACCTAGGCCCGGCACCACTGAAGCAAACCGGATCCTTTGTCTCCTGCCATTCAAAACTTATCACCCTTGCCATGAAATTTTAATCATTACAGTTGCCAGTAGTCTGTGCCATCTATTTGTGCAAGTCAGTGAGGTTGAAGCAGGACTGGTCACTCTAGTCCTTTAAACAAAAAACAAAAAAACTAGGTCAGCTTGTTTTAAGTTCTTTGGAATGCTACAGGCATTTCACTCCATAGAAGCAATAACAAAAAGTAATGTTCTCGTGCATGTAGGATGACAGCAAACCGCCTAGAGCAGTGGTGGGCAGAACATAGATCAGGATCTACTAGCAGCACTCTGAGTGACTTGCAATAGATTGTCAAGGATTCCTGGCAGCCAATCGTTTAACAGCCACAACAAAAAAATGTCACACACAACACCTACATTAGACTGCTGAAATGAAGACAGCTTGAGATAACTAGGATTTTTTTAATGTACAGAAAGACTGGCGTTCAGCTCAGTACTGGTACACTAATCTCTGTGCTCAGCAGCTTCCCAGAATCTTTAATTCTAAGTGTATGTATTTTTCACAGGGCTCCATTTGCAGTAAATATAGCTATAGAGCCGTAGCTAGGTGATCTTGCACCCCTGGCAAAACCGTCCAGATTGCGCCCCCTAGCCACGGACAAATTAGCTCTTCTTTCCACCTCTCCTCTACCCATTCAATTCACCCTCTATTTAAAACCTTTTCTTATGAGGCAATAATATTTTTATTTATAGACATATTTATGGACATATTTTAGCTGATTTTGTGTCCCCCCACCTGCAGCCTTGGTGGGGACCCACCTCACCACCCCCTAGCTACAGCCCTGCATAGAGTAACAGATCTTCCTTGAAGATAGTACAGTGGTACCTCGGGTTACATACGCTTCAGGTTACATACGCTTCAGGTTACAGACTCTGCTAACCCAGAAATAGTGCTTCAGGTTAAGAACTTTGCTTCAGGAGGAGAACAGAAATTGTGCTCTGGCGGCGTGGCAGCAGCAGGAGGCCCCATTAGCTAAAGTGGTGCTTCAGGTTAAGAACAGTTTCAGGTTAAGTACGGACCTCTGGAACGAATTAAGTACTTAACCCGAGGTACCACTATACATGGAAATAGAGGCAACCCCTGATTTGTGTGGGGATTGCATTTCAGGTCATCATCACATGCAACAATGAAGCATGCATAAGCCCATTAGGCCCTCTTCTGCCCCCTTTTCCAGCTACTTCTGGGCCACCTTGGACGCATGTAAATCAGTTGTTGCCTTCAATCTAAAACTGCCACCTGCCACTTCGCAGCTTTCCTCTTAAAAGGAAATCCAATTGTGATTTTAAAAAACATAACTAAGGTGATACCTTATTCTGCTTTGCTACATCAAAGGTTCTGCGTGGACTCTGCAGAATCTTAATACCTTTGGCTGCTGTGACAAAAACCAGAATTAAAAATCTTGTATGGGCTGCAGCCAAATCCGGTGGTGTGATTAATAGTTTTTACTCAATAAAACTGTATCTGTTTTGCAAAATGAACTATTTGTTTAAGAGGCTATTGTGGGTTGTGTTGTTTGAGGAAGACATATGCATGCTCCTTTGTTTCCTTGTCTTATTAAATAATAATTGTTACACCAGAGAATGCAGCAGAAAGTATTTTGAATTTGGATGTAGAAGGTTAACATTCCCGTAAGGTTTTGAGCCCACTGAGTTCTGAGCAAATCAGTGATCTGGCCAGTATGTTTTAGAGAAAGGATAACTAACTAAAATACTTTGTACAGTGTGAAATGTTAAGATGCTTACTTTATGTGCTTGCAGAGCTCAGAATTATGCTGGTGGCTTCAAGGAATGGGCTGAGTATGAATCTTCTGCGGGGAAATGACGTCAGGAATAGTGACCTATTCAGTATCCTCATAGTACACAGAGTGAAGGCTAACTTTTATTAAGGATCTATATAGATTTAGGAACTATTTTGTATAGCAGTATATTGGTTGTGTTACACAGCAGGAAAGAACTGATACCTGTTTTGAATATTCAACCAGGCTATTCCCCATTATGGAAATATCTTCTCCAAAATTTGAATATTTCCTCTTAAATAGTTTTGCTATTTGAATGAAATTTGCAATGGATCAATATAATAGCCTAAATAATAATCAGGTTGTTCTCTTAACACTGCAATTAATTTCAAGTCTTACATACTAACTGAATTTTGGTTAGTTGTGATTTCAAATTAAAATTGTGCATTTTAAAATTAGTAATTAGACACTTACTTCAAACAACTTTAGCTAATTTTCCCAGTAAGTTTTCCTGCACATAAAACAGAGCTCAAATGTTTATCCAGCATGTAAGAGGTAACCTTGGTTTCTTCTTCTTGCTTTTAAAGTCTTTGACTCTTTGTATAGCCCTGCTTTTTGCTTTCTGATAATAAATGCTCGTGGAAGTAATAGTGTGTGGAAACATGTTTTTATCCATCAGGGGAAGTGCTCATAGTATGAATACAATATGCTACATCTACATAACCTATTACTATTCCACAGTTAAATCAACAATGCAATCATATTTCCAATTAAACAACTTCCACCGATTTCAGCGGATCCTGATTCCATTCTTTATTTATATATCTGCAATACCACCTTGATTTATTTGTATCGTTTATTTATCACTCCAGAATAAAAGAACCAGACAAAGTTGTCAATTTGCATTTGTTTTTATTCCTACCCAGCTAGTTCATATTACAAATAAAGTTTAAACCCTCAGGGGAACAAAATTAATTTCCATATGGCTAAGGACAAGGTGTCTTCAACCAATCATGTTAGCACGGGTATGGAACAAGACAACAAAATAAGCAGAACAAATAAGGAGAGTATGAAAAGGCCAGAAACACATCACTTCTCACAGAAGTGTTTTCGTAAGTCAGTATCCAAACACGCTTTATAAAAATAACTTACAGTTAAGTGCAAAGAGCCCAATCACTTGCATACAAAAACACTTTGGTTACACTTAATTGAATGACAGATCAAGTAGAAGCAGGCACTGCTGCTTTTTAAAAAATC
Organism: Podarcis filfolensis; assembly: GCF_964270895.1. Lineage (NCBI taxonomy): Eukaryota > Metazoa > Chordata > Lepidosauria > Squamata > Lacertidae > Podarcis > Podarcis filfolensis. The sequence continues at coordinate 47,778,518 of NC_139606.1, forward strand.
AAGTTTTAGAAGAAGCACCAAGTGACAAGATTCTTCAAACCAACATTCCTCTGGTTTTGTACCAGTTTAAAGTTGTTCTCTGGGATGAAAAAAGACCTAAGACTGAAATCCAGTAGTTATTTTTATTGATTTTGTTTCAGGATAACAAACACTTACTTCATTATGAAATTGTGTGTGCATAATGTTCATTAAAATCTAAAGGCTTTGAAGCAAATCCCATTTTCAGTGGAAGGTGTGCCTGAGTAAGGAGCACAGGATATGGCTCCTTAAGTAAGGAGCTCCAGGATATGGTTTAAAAAAAATTAAGCCTCTCTAGTAAAATTTTTACAGTAATTAATAAATAGTTTCCTACGGAGTAAGTTTTATTTTCATCTGAATACTTGCTGCTTTCTTAAGAAGCCTCTGTTACGATGAATGATTTGTAACAATGAAGGCAAGCTAACTTCTATAGCACACAACACATCCACCATTACCTCAAATATTATTCAACTTGATTGGATTGCAAAGTATGACTTAATAGTTTAGCACTTGTAAAGGTTGACATTTTCCTCCCTACAACAGCCACAATTTGCATTAGACATATTGCACTTTTTTGGGTACTGGATTTCAATTTCTGCTAGCAAATTATAGGTACAGACTAAGACTGTCTTGTTAAATTTCAGGTGAGGAATGCAAAACTATCTTACTCTTTGTTTAAGGAGTCTTTTCCTTTCAAGAATTTACTGAAGAAGTGCATTTTCCTTCTTGTACAATATTCACTAGCATTTAGAGTATATACCTGGTCAATTAGGATTTCAAATCCAACATTTCAAGCCACCTCCTGTGGTCAAACTGGTATGGGGGCAAGAAGATCCAGTTACTCACCCAGCTTCGTGATAACAGATTCTTTAACTCTTCATTTTTTAAAAAAACAACAACTAAAGTGTTGAATGCTGTCCATACTGAAGTTAATCATGTTTTTTCTAGCTTTATCCAGACTTTCAACTTGTTTGGAGACTGAGAAGTGGTGTTAAATGTGTTAGTGCCACAGTTCAAATGGGTGTGTATTTATGGAAAAGTTTTCAATATGCTTGACAGAAACATTCTTCAAGTTCTTTCTGAAAAGACATTATTGAAACCTTGTGTTCATGTCTTCCACACAAGAAAAAATCCATCATGACATAATCCAAAGTGGTCCACAATGAGTTTCTTTGGAATGACTTAAGACTGGCTGTAGCTAGAATTCTGACTTCCATTTGGACCTTGGTCGCCTTCACTGTTCGGAACAAAACAAATATGGATATATTTTTTAAAAAATATTTCTTTTACTTGTGTGAATTCATTTCATGAAGGCATCTCTAATGTAACAACAAGGCAGGAGATTACAGTCTTTATTCTACAATCTTGGAAGCACAAGAAGTCACAGTGGACGAGGTCAATCATCATGCAGCTCTTTAATTACATTTACTTCATGTGAGAGCATACAAGAATTTATTCTAGGAGAGCCTGTGCAAGTGGCAAAATGTAAATAGCACCACGGAAATTTGCCTCAGACTCCTATAAATTGTGAGTCTTGCTTAAATCATGACTGAGAAAATTTAAAAAAAAAAGTTTTCTGAGTCCTTGTAGCTTTTGTCTTCATACTTTCACTTAGTTATGCCAACAACTGCCTGGGTAGGGAGCAGTGTGGTTATTAAAAAAATTGTTTGTTCCTGAAATGCACATTTGTTTTTCAAAAATCAGGTATAGAATTTAGCCCACACAATGATCTCACACTCAGCTCATAACCAGAGTTGGAAGGGGCAAAGGTTATGTATATCTTATCCAAAATCACAACAACCTATCCACCAACCCCTTGCCAGTAAGCCTGTGCTAATCCTGAGTATTTGTTATAAGCAGACAATGTGCCTGGTAAAAAGATCCCTGCAAACCAAAAAGCTTTAATATGATAGTCAAGGAACAATGTCACTTAGTTTACAAACATCCAATGACTAACAGTCCAAAACCACAGTTTAAAGCATTATGTTCAAGCACAGCCATTCATGATGTTCAAACAACATTGATAAAGGTTGTTATAGTCCCTGAAGATTCAGAAGGAGGTTGCCTATGCCTACACAATTCTGGAGAGTTACCGTATTTTTTGCACCATAACACTCACTTTTTTCCTCCTAGAAAGTAAGGGGAAATGTCTGTGCGTGTTATGGAGGAAATGCCTACGGGTGGCATGCCTACGGATTTTCCTCCTCTAAAAACTACGTGCGTGTTATGGTCGGGTGCGTGTTATAGAGCGAAAAATACGGTAACTCATTTCTATTAGGTAATTTCACAAAAGAAAAGCAGGAAGTTGTGTAACTGTTAACCTGAGAACTATCAAATTTCTAGCAACTAGGAATACATTCTGATAGATCTCTGGAATATTGTTAAAATTCTTGTTTACACTTTGGATACACTCTTCAGATAAAGAGAAATAGATATAGACAGATATAGAAATAGGGATAGATAAGTACAACAAGGAGAAAACAAAGTTTGAAGACACCTACCTGTTTGGAGGTGGTTTTGGTTTAGGCATCTTACTTAGAATAGTAGCCATTTCTTTCCTTTCATCAAAGTTCTTCCATTGTTCATACAGTTTCAAGATAACCCTGATTATTTCTAAAATCTAAACAAAAATATGTCTAGATGACAAAACGTAGGCATGTTTCTATGTGTCTGTCAGCAATAGGCACACACTTCATAGACAAGGAATAGGTCCAAAAATATTAAGTCTTCTGTTACCCTTGTATAGGACCTCTGTCTGTTTAAATTTAGTAATAATATATTTAATATTTTACCCACTGGGGGTGGGGAAGGACAAATTCTGAGCCTACTTTAAAACATTCAACATCTTAAGACATTGATACTTGGGATTATTTGGGATTTTTTACTGGGAATTAACATGAGCTTTGATCTTAGAGCATAACAGAGTTTATACTCAGAGATCAGTGCACTAGGAAATTAGCTGAATGGTCAGTAATTTCAAGAGAAAATAAACACGGCCTTCATTTGATTTACATCAGCCCAGTTCCAATACACATAAGACTTTGAAAATAAGCACATGCACCATGAAGTCTGCCCCCAAAATGACCAGAAGCTAGTCCGGTGTTCAAGCATTCTCAAGAAATGATTATAATACCTGGTCCTATGAAGCTACCACTTTACATGAGGGCATGTGGCTAGCATACATGTTTTCCCATTACACAATAAATTTGTACCTAGGAAAGAAAATGTATCTACCTTCTCCATATCAACAGAGAGCTCAGCAAACCACTGTCTAGCATCCTTTTGCTGGACAACACAAGCCACATGTAGACAAGCTGCAAGGGAAACAAATGTTGCATAAGGTTAGATAACAATACTCGCAGAATGATGGGTAACATACTAGTAATGGCAAAGGACATTTCCAGAACATGTTCTTTGTACCACTGTCTACCTCTCAAGAGAGGTTGTTTCCTAGTTGCTCCATTAGATTTTTTTAAATTAACACCATAAAAGCATTTCAGTTACTAAGTAAAAAAATGAAACTGAGGCTATGATGTCAACACCAGACTTTATATGAAGATGGCGATGGGTGGAACTCTGTACCAAATCATTCCATTCAAATAGCGATAAAGCACTTTTTAACATGTTACTTACCTAGAGCTATCATGAAAGGAGGGTACAGCAGACAAAGATCAGTTCTATACGTGTCATTCACTATCCTCCTGCACAAATAAAAGCAACCAATCAGTATGCTGCCATTCATTTCTTCACATAAAGGAGTCAAGGTAATATGCCACAAACACACCAGCTTATTTCTCCTTTAAACATTTACGTTCTCTTTGAAATCAGGATGTTGGTTATCATTATATACACATTTCATTGTATATTTTTTCCTACATACTTTGCAGTTTGGAACACTGGTTTAATTTCTTCCCAAATCCATTCCGGAAGTCCGTTCGACTTCCAAAGCATTCGACTTCCAAATCACGGCTTCTGATTGGCTGCGGAAGCCCCATCAGACGTTTGGCTTCCAAAAGAACGTTCAAAAACTGGAACAGTTACTTCCGGGTTTCGATCATTCAGGAGCCAAAACGTCCAAGTTCCAGGGAGTTCTACAACCAAGGTACAACTGTAATAGATCTGTATTCAGAGACATTATATGATGTCATCTTTCCTACTGCAAGACAAGGTTAGGGATGGTTTGAGGGCAGGCACCTTGCTGAAGCCACCTTGAGTTCCATGAAGAGCAGGGATAAATATACTAAATAAATAAAATAGTAATCAGAGTATCTAATTACTATGTGTTCCCCTTGGGTGTTTTGAAGAAAAGGCTGTACAGGTCATATGTAAAACAATCCAATGGCGGCAAATAAACCAAACTGGTTCCATGTGTTCTCCAGTATGTATTAAACTAATACTGATCCCCAGGAAAATGTCTAGATATTGGCTCACGTGGCTTTGGCAAACTGGGGAAAGTGTCTGCAAAGTCAGTTAGCAGACTTCACCTCCATTGTTGTATTTAATCTTGTACTCTTCCTCAGATGAACACACTCTTTAAACATTTTTATATTTATTACCAGGCAAGGGGTAGCAGCATATCTTCTTGGCCCATATCTTGCACATACTGGAGTAGAGGTCTATAAGGATGGTATACTATCAAACAGCAGTCCTGGAAAGATTGATTTTAAAAGGCCATTTAAAATTAAGTGCAGCACAAAGCTCACTGTCACTAGCAAGAATTCAAAACATCTGACTTACAAATTTAGGTGCTTCCTGCCTTCCATTCAACATGTTACTGTTGCAGCACCCTTATTCTGTCAAAATGAGGTCAGTAGTCTCTTTAGAATACTCCTCTGTAGAAGCTGACAGACTGCCTATCAGACTATGTCCCTCGGAGACACAAAGTGACACAACTGCAGCAAACAAAAACCTTATTTGCCCACAAACCTAAATACCTCACAGGAAAATGAACCTTGCGAAATAACAGCCTGTGTTTAAAACTGCATAAACTAAAAGCTTGCCAAAATAACTGGCACTAATTTGAAATTCAAGTAAGTTCTCGCTTCTCTTCTTGTAATATAAATGGGGGATTATGTCAGAGAGACTGTAGGAGGAAGATCCTCCTCCACTAGTTCAGAACAGAGATGCAATGTGCAAAGGTGCTATATATTGCAAACCACACTAAAAAGAGGCAGAATTTTTAACCACAAAGCACACCTTAGAACAGAGTTTTTAAAAGTCAAGGGTAATCTGACAGAGGCCACTTGCCAACGGTGAGCAGGGCCAAAGCTAAAGGTGGGTGGAATCCAGAGTATTACACTGCCTGTTGTCTGACCAACATGATGAACAGAGTAGCTATGCTGCCTGTACTGGTTAGCTGACTGATTGGAAGAGCAGTTTTCAGTACTTAAAATAGCCAAGAGTACACACATTTCCAGAGAAGTACTTATGAGATGTAAGAACATGACATGGGTCCCTGAACCTACACCTGTGGTTAAGTATTTATAGTACAGTGGTACCTCAGTTTAAGAACAGCCCTGTTTACGAACTATTTGGTATACGGACTCTGCAAAACCGGAAGTAGTGTTCCAGTTAGCAAACTTTACCTCGGTCTACGAACGGAATCCGAATGGTGGGGTGGAAAGATACCAGCAGCGGGAGGCCTCATTAGGGAAAGAACACCTCAGTTTAAGAACGGCTTTGGTTTAAGAATGGACTTCCGGAACGGATTAAGTTCGTAAACCGAGGTACCACTGTATATCTTACAAACTGAATATAATGTATTCAAATATCTATACAAAGAAACTATTTGGGTTTTATATGCAATTTGTGCAACTCTATTCTTAACTTCTGCTTAGCTTTAATGAACTACTAAACTATAAAAAGGAATGCTCCTTTCTTAGGGCCTTGCAGTGCAACTGGGGAGAGTGTGGACAATACTGCCTATTTAAAGGTAAGTGCTGTGAGTAATAGCTCATTTCATCCCCTTTAACAAATAGGAAAGCTGTATAAAGTTAAGCCAATGCAGAGGTAAACAGATGAACTTACCATTAATTCTAAGAGATAGAATTCACATTCTAGTATCTGCAAAAATAGAAAATAAGTTAATCATATCAAACACACTGCTCACATTAAAAGGAAGGAGGGAAAACACAGATCCTTTGGAGACTCGGTAAATCCATTCCACTCATCAATATATTGTAATGAAATTTTGTGCATAATACATTTTATTAGACACCAGTTCAACTGTTGCACCCATTTACAAAAGGGCAACGTAAGTGATGCACATGAGGGAGTAAGTTCCACTTATCAATTGGTGGAGCTTACTTTCAAATAAATCTATTTTTGGTGGAGGTGCCAATGTACTAATTCAGAGATGATATGCTAATGCAAACTATATCACTACAGGGTTACTTACATGGTTCATCCTATAAGGAAATTCCTTCGGAAAGGCATACGAAAACCTAGTTTTCACTGCAATTAAAAGAAGTCAAGAGACATTTTTTTAAAAAGAGGATCAAATTAAACCACCATGTTTATTTTTCATTGAACTCACAAATCTCACAAGACTAGATATTGGATGCATTGTTTTACATTTTCAAGCACCTGGAAACTATGTATATTAGAGCATATGGACTTTTGAGATTACCTGACAAAATTCAGGTACAATAAAAAACTACTATGAAAGAATGTGAATAAAATAATATTGCAATGACGAAAGCAAAGGATAGGTGGGTGAGAATAGGTTTTGAAATTTATTTTATATACTTTGAAAAGTAAGTTGGTATGGCTTTTTAAAAGAAAATGTTTACCAGCCTCTGAAAGCTTACCAATTGGTATGGAAGCATTTACCACTTTCTGGAAATTAGTTTTCTAATATCATGCATGTGCAAATATCTATTTTGCAGAGGGGTGAGGGGAGACAGACTTTAACCAAGTATCAAACATACTATGGATAAAGAAGTTCATTTTCATTGCTGCTGCTGAGATTGAAAACTGATTTCAGTTAATACTTAATCTGTTTTATTTATCTCAGATAGTTATACTATTTAATCCCCAAAGTTTCTAAGAAATGCATTGCTTCCTATGAAAAAGACAGCATTTTATCTATAACTATTATGATGACTATTTCACCTATGATAAAGCAGCAGAAAAGGACATGATTTACACTTACATACTGAAGTAGCAGCAGATATCAACCTTGTATTTGAGACCACACCAAATTCCTAAAGCAAAAAAAAAAGAAGAAGTCACACTGGAAGGTATTCCACACTAGAAACACACTGTGACAAATTGCCTGTCATTATGATGGGTGAAAGGAAGGTTCTCTTGAGAGGCTTGTAGGCAAATGCTGAGCGCTTTCCAAGACAGGCTGACAGAATCCGAGGCCAGCCATGCCCAGCTCCACTGCAGCTTATGGTGAACAGGTGTAAAAAGGTTCATCTCCACCTCACCCTACTATAGTCACAACAACGCTGAAAATAATAAAGAAGCCTGTCAGAGAAGGAATCTCTTTTCTTTCCCATCAGCAGAATATCTTTCAATTGCAATGCAGCTGCCAAGATGGCCCTCATACCTAGCTTCTGTAACCACAAGGCAAGAAAAGCAACCTGTAGCACTGGAAGCATGGTGTGATCAAGGGTCACCATTTATTCTGAATGTATGAACAGCCAAACACCAATAATGATGGAGGGAAGGGCACAAAACCCTTGGTGGGAGAAATGCTATGCACTTTACTAAATCCTAGAATCTATAAAGACTGAGAAGACAAGACAGCAACTCAGCCAATAGGACAGATTAGAATGGTAATGAACTACAGTTCATCACCACCACTGGATCTTCTTTTTTAAATTTATCTTTATTGATTTTCTTCTTAAAGGTTAAACAACAACACATACAACAAAAGAAACCCTCCCCCTCTTGTAAGTGTGATGTAGCATTGAATAATGGAGCTCCTGTTTCTCCCAGAAGGACATGGAGAAACAAAGACACCAAATGCTCCAATTTAACTTTTCTCTTCAGGGTTAAAAACTAATTCCGCTCTTTTTTATACCAAATTTATGCACGCACAGAAAAATATGCTCTACGTACCTCTACTTTGGATGCCAAAAACACACACGTAGGAGCCATTAGTACCGGATCTATACTTTTTAGGGAATATCTGCAAAGTTACAGTACATGATTTTAAGAAGGCAGAAGGAGCAAATCACCTAGAGCACTGCTTTTTAGAAAAGTTACCACCAATAATGCAAACCGCTTTGAGGTTGTTGTTTTTACAGTCAAGCAGTGTATAAATTTTATTAAATAAATTAAATTAAATTAAATTAAAAAATAAAAGGTTTGCATATATTTGGACAATGGGGTTGAATTGAATGGTATCACTCAGCTGACAGGAAGACTTCCATAAGCAGAATGGGAAAGGTAGCAGTTTTTAGCCTTCCCTCCTGCAGCCCCCACCCCTCTAAATCTGTTTTGCAGGGTCTCCCAACCCTCTGTAGCATATTTAGTAGGTGGAGAGAGACTGTGTGTGTTGTGTTGGCATTCATCTGTCTCAGCAGACAATGGAAGAGTGTGCCACTGGGGGTAAAGTCAAACCGTTAGAGAGTTGCATTGCCTGCTGTGGCTGTAGAGGCCAATATGGGAGAGATATTTTATTACAGCTGGGGCAGATGAAGGCATCTGGGATCGCTGTTACAGAGGCACCATGGCATTGTGGGATGTAATAACTGAAAATTGCTACCCTTCCCATTCTGCTTACAAAAGCCTTTCATCAGCTGAACAGTACCCACTGGAAATGGCTACAAACCAACTTATCTGTTAACTTTTGAATTCTGTTTAAAAAGGAAATATATATATATATATATATATATATATATATATATATATATATACACACACACACACACATACATACTAAAGTGGTCCTACCTGGCATAGAATCTTTTGAAGTAGACAGTGGCAGTGGCAATAACTTGTTGTCTTAATTTCAAATGTTCACCTAAAGCCTGGATAACTTACAAACAAAAACGAAACAGAGTTAAGATTTTTAAAGAACAATTTGCATTTTATCAGAAGTGGTGAAGGTTATCTCCCTTGGTGCTGTGAAACAATCAGTATGCCAACATTTCTACACTGTCATTACAATCAGATCCTATCCACATTTATTCAAAGCCCCAATGATTTCATGAAATTTACTGATGCGTAGGACTGCAGCCTTAATATGTAAAGAGTTGTCAAGTTTAACCGAGTCATCCTCTCAGGAACCCTAAAAGATACATCAATCATATTTTTACATATTGAGACCATAGCACAGTTGCCTGGTTCATATATACATTTTCTAGACTGCTAAACCATAATATAAAACATTATTTAATATCCTCGTCAGGTACTGACATTAAACCAGAGGTCTCTGTTTCAGACATACCAGGGAACTACCAAGGAACAAATGGGAATGTGGTCTTAATGGTTGTTTCTGGCTGCTAAACTGAAATTTAGCAAGCCTGAAAATGTATGGCTGAACTGGATCATTTCCCCACAACTACCTGAGGGATTAAAAGGTGATTCTAGATCTAAGTGTAGCATGCTACCCACTAAGTCAAACTAGTTCAAACACAGATGGCACTTAATTCCAACATTTAAAGATGGCTCCATGAAAGAAGAAGAGGAATGTGACATCTCCATACAGTGAAGGCAACAGTTTGCTCTAAGATGTACAATTTAAGGCAACTCTCAAATCACTTACTCTAGACTCCTACAATTACATTACACATGCCTTCTGGAGATCCGTAAGCCCTCAGCTAAAAAAAAACAAAAAACGAGCCACCTCTAGCCTACAATGCTTAAACACATCACAACGCTGATGTTATTTGTCCAATGAATGAAGCTGCCAATAACAACATAGTTGCTGAATTTGGCAGGGCAGCAGGTGTTTGAAGTATGACATATTTAATCTAGGGAAAGGAGTGGGATGCAGGGGGGAGAGACACTAGAGGAAGTAGTCAGCTGCTCCATCACAAGCTCTGCCTGCCAGTTGGCCAAGAAGCAGCCCTGGTGTCAGCTGTGCAGGTAGCTCTTATTTGGCCTTCCAGGCAAAGGAGATGTGCCAAGCATGTTAGAAGCATCCGTCTGGGATCCCAAGCAGAGGTGGAAGGACAGAATGATGGAATGAAACATAAGGTGATTACTTGGTATTTTTCCTGAATGCCCTCATCCATTTATAATCTGAACATGGCAATGCTGTATCATTATCCTGCCATTTTAAAACAGCACTGCAAGTTATGCCATTCCAATTCACATAACTATGCACAGATTTTAAAGGCTGACTGCCAAGCAAGGCATTTGCACACATGATTAATGTTTAAAGGAACAACCATTACAATTGTGATCAACCTGATGCTGCACTGGAACACCATGAATAAATGCTGTATACATTCATGAGTACATTCATGATATCCAAATATCACGACACAAAAATCACTATACAAATATTCTCCATCCGGCCATAGCAGTTTCTAACATACTACCTCTCTTTCCCATATTAAGTTTACACAGATCTGCTACAGTGGCTAAGAAAACAAGCTAAGAACCAATAGATCACAGTGCAGATCTTACTGCAGCTAAAAAAATTCATTAGGCAGGCTTAACAAGCCACTACTTAACAGATAGCCTCTATGACAAGAAAGATCATCAGCAACATTTGCACACACATGCATAAGTCCAAACCATGTTCTGGCCTTACACCAAAGAAGAATCATACAAGCTGAATCCAAGTTAAATGCAGAGAAGTCTCTTATCAGTTTCCAACAAGTCTTCAGAATTGCAGAGGATCCTAAGAAGGACTATTAAAGTGAAAGACCGTAAAGGCTGGACTGTCAGTTTCAGCTCCCCTGCAAGTGCCATCTTTACATACAAACTAGGCATTATGTTATTGCCTTTAAACCAGGACCTGAAGGACTGTCACATAAAAATAAACATGTAGTAGATGCCCAAAGTTCAGTGTTAGAACACATGCCTTACATCCACAAGGTCTCAGGATGAAAACATATGCATAATGTCAAAAACAAGAAACCACAAATAAACCTGAATGCTATATTTAAGGTGAAAGATAAGGTCTCTTGGGGGAGCATGTTCATGTCACTAGGTACCTAATGAATGTTTCTTCTAAAAAAAAAGTTATGGTGAATTTGTGTATTTTAAGATATTAACACAAAAATAATTAATCACACACACAGTATGAAACAGTGGGCTAAGTTAAAAGTGAAACCATTTTTACCATTTGTAAAAAATATCTGCAGCTTCCAATATTCTTCTTCTGCCAAAAATTTTAAGTCCTTCTGGCGTTCCTTCAACAGATCTTGCTTATCCAAAATCCATTGTAAGCTACACAGAAAGTGGAGAGAGAAGAGACAACTTTCAGTATAAGTTAGATTATACCAACTAAACAGAAGGCCATTGTACCACAAATAGAAAGGAGCCTACGTTTCAGCTTCTACTACACAGCCTGATGCAAAAGCCACAAACTTTCCTAGGTATTCAGAGCCATACTAATTTGTTCCCCCAGCACCTCTTACATGTGCCACAAGAGCCAGCAGCTGCAAGAGACAGCAGCAGCAGCCAAGCAAGGAAGCCCCAATCTGTGACATGCTTCGGCAGAAATTTCCTCTGAGGCCTGCTGGGGCCGAGAGATTCAGCTGCAGAGCAGCATCTGGAGTATCTGAGAATGAGGAAGAAACTTGTATATGTCTTCGTTCTGCCCTAGTAACTTTCTGTCTATTTTATTGTATTTTAAATATACTGCTAGATGCCTCAAGAACTCTGGTTAGTAAGCAGAATATAATTTAAATAAATAAATGCTATGCAAAGCATGCATACACCTAAAAATTCAATCCAGCCTCTCTGCCTGTGGCACCTGTCCCAGAAGTATCTCAACATCATCATGGTTTTCAATTATGTGTTTACATATATTGTTTTGGGTTTTGAGATCAGACTTTCTCACAAATAAACACATTTAGAATTTAGGTGCTGGTAGATTACACATAAAAAGTGGGCAAAGAAGGATAAAATGACTGCTGCAATACTGAGAATTATCTCCAGCCAGGTGAAATCTTCTATTTGTAATTGCTAGTTTGCATTATCCTAAAAGATACCCATTCATTTTCTGTCAAAAATTTATGAACCTGAGTCAAGTCTTTTCACCATGGATATTTTTTACAAGCTTTCAGTTATTTCAAGGGTAGCCAACATGGTGGCCTCCTGATGTTGCTGGACTACAACGCCCACCTTCCCTGACCACTGACCATGCTGGCTTGGGTAGATGGAAGTTGGAGCTCAACAACATCTGTAGGGCACTAAGTTGGTTACCCTCAAGTTATCTGCTGAAGGTTCTCTAGCCTCATAGTATCACAGTGCTCTATTCACCTAAGACCTTGTAGGTGGAGGTGGTAGGGAATAAGCAACCCAATTCTTGGGAGGTAGTACAATATTCACTTGTGCACAGATACAGTATGCAGATACGAAAGCATTTGAAGAAAGGAGGGGGAAATGATGAATTTAAATGGACAACATTCCTCTCATAGTAAACACTAAATAGATATCAGAACATTCCACATTTTTCTCATTACCTGTTTCCATCCAAAATTTAAATAACTACTTGTTGCCTTTCCATTCGAACCAAAATAGAAAATAAAAAACTGTGTGCATAAAGCGATACTAGTAGGAAGGTTCAGTAAAAGACATCAATAGTTTGTTAGGTTTTTTAGCTCCACAAAACTCTTGGGTGGGGGGGGGGTCTTTACTCAATTCTGTAGTATACAGCAGGCAGCACTTTTACTGTGTCAAAAGCACCTTGCCCTACATGAGCTGTCGCCTTATCAATGCCACATGAAAGAACACAAGAAGAGCCTGCTGGATCAGGCCAATGGCCCATCTAGACCAGGATCTTGTTCTCACAGCAGCCAACCACGTGTCTATGGGAAACTTGCAAGCAGGACATGAACACAACAGTACTCTGCCCACCTGCGATTCCCAGCAATTGGTATTCAGAGGCATACTGCCTCAGACAGTGCATGTAGAACTGTGGCTATTAGCCTCTAATAGCCTTCTCCTCCATGAATTTGTCTGATCCTCTTTTAAAGCCACCCAGTTTGGTGGCCATCACTGCCTCCTGGGGGAACGAGTTCCATAGTTTAACTATGTGCTGCATGAAGGAGTACTTTCTTTTATCTGTCCTGAATCTTCCAGCATTCAGCTTCATTGGATGCCCGCAAGTTCTACTGTCATGAGAAAGGAAGAAAATATTTTCTCCATCCACTTTCTCTGCACCATGCAAAATCTTATGAACTTCCACCATGTCACTTCTTACTGGCCTTTTCTCTAAACTAAGAAGCCCCATATGCTGCAACCTTTCCACCTAGGGAGATTCTCCATCCCCTTGAACATTTTGGATGCCCTTCTCTGGACCTTTTCCAACCCTACAAAGTCAGTTTTTGAGGCAAGCTGGCCAGAACTTTACACACCGCACCATAGATTTGTATGACTCTCTATAAGGGATTTTCCATCTGGAAAAACACAACAGCACACACAGCCAATTTCGTCCTTACAGCCAGTAGAAGAAAACCCACAACAGCTTTGGCATAAAGCCATACAAACATATAACAGTGTAAGAATTCATATTTTCCCCAAAAGCCTCAACCTCCAGGCACACCCCTTCCACCCGCAAAGCCTAATATTCGCTGCACTTAATATTCCAACGACTACTACCTATGAAGGACCTGCGGGGGAAATTTGCCTCGCCCGCCTTTTCTCTCTCCCCCCCCCCCCCCGCCATTTGTGCCTCCCCGCCCCAGTAATCCGGCACAGCTTTCGCTTCCCATCTCCTAGATGCACCCAGACCCGTGAAAACAGCTACTCACTAATGCGAGCTCTGCCAGAAGTTCCCTGCCATGTAGCGGAGTCGGCGGGAGCCTTTTCGTTTCTGGTTGCCCAGGCGGAGAGCACAGACGCCGGTACCGGTGCAGCCTCCTCTGACGCCCCCCTCCCGCCACTCCAGGAACAGGAACAGCTTCAGCGGCAGGAAAGAAGAGCCTGTAATGAGCGGCAGCGCTCCTAACAAGCGGCAACCTCGGTTCTGCGTGCTCACCCCTTCGTCGTCCGGCAGTTCGCGGCCGCCTCGCAAATCAGTTCCGCAGCAGACAAGTTCCGCCCGTGAGGGGTGGGGCGGAATGGAAACTCAAAATGCCGGATTTCCTCACCCTCAGCTGTTCAAGGGTGCATCAGTTAAGTTTTGCCTTGCCCTAGAGGGCTTTTGCTCAAAATGAAGTTATTTAAGCGAAACGAGTGCACATTCATTGGGGAAGACAGGTTACGCCCTGTCTTATGTTCACTGTTATTGTTTAGTCGTTTAGTCGTGTCCGACTGTTCGTGACCCCCTGGACCAGAGCACGCCAGGCACTCCTGTCTTCCACTGCCTCCCACAGTTTGGTCAAACTCATGCTGGTCAAACTCATGTTCACTAAGTCCCACTAAACCACTAACCAGCAGACCGAGATTAAGAACTGTGGAAAGAGAAGAGTTTCTGTATCCGGAGAGAGCATTCTACCATGACAGTTGAACATAACAAAAAGTCCAGATGTTATCCCTCGAGCAAGGGTGTAATTCTGCCCTTGCATATTTTCAAATCACTTAAATGACAATCTTACCTGAGAAAGGGGATTGCCTCATCCTGTGTTTTTAAGTCCCAAACACATCTCTTCAGACCATGCGCCAATATTTCTTTTTTATTATTTTTTTTATCCAGTCCTTCAGCAGAGATTCTAAGGCAATTTTTTTCACTACAAGTAAAAATTCTGGCCCTCATTCAACACACTGAGCAATCTCAGTCCTACAGAGGGAGCCGTTATCTAGCCGTTCACAGCTGGCAACATTCGTCCACCAAGCAATTCCTGAGAATCCAAAACGCACTGTTCCCAAAGCAACAGATTTCCCATGTTTTTCCTGTTATCTTTCTATTTTTCACATATGCTCATATGTGGCAATATTTCTGCTTCAAATATTGTGTGTTATTTGTATGCATTATCCTTAACTACGGTTTTCCCAGTAGTGATGTATGGAAATGAAAGCTGGACCATAAAGAAGGCTGATCGCCGAAGAATTGATGCTTTTGAATTATGGTGCTGGAGGAGACTCTTGAGAGTCCCATGGACTGCAAGAAGATCAAACCTATCCATTCTTAAGGAAATCAGCCCTGAGTGCTCACTGGAAGGACAGATCGTGAAGCTGAGGCTCCAATACTTTGGCCACCTCATGAGAAGAGAAGACTCCCTGGAAAAGACCCTGATGTTGGGAAAGATGGAGGGCACAAGGAGAAGGGGACAACAGAGGATGAGATGGTTGGACAGTGTTCTCGAAGCTACCAGCATGAGTTTGACCAAACTGCGGGAGGCAGTGGAAGACAGAAGTGCCTGGCGTGCTCTGGTCCATGGGGTCACGAAGAGTCGGGCACGACTAAACGACTAAACAACATCCTTAACTATAGTACAGGGAAGTCAAGCCTGACTGATTTCCCTTGGAGTAGGACAAACCCTGCTACAGGCCTGTATTGTCAAGCCCAGTCAGGGAGCCATATATGCCCTACTTAAATATCTGTTAGGTTACCAATCTATATGAAGCCTGGGTATATAATAAAGGTACAGATTTAAGAAATTTAAGTGGGATTACAACATTGTTCTTGCATCCATAGACTGGCACTGTGCTATTGCTTTCCCTCTGCAAAAGCATTTTCTGCGCTGTAGACAGTGATGTGGCTGATGGCGGTGTTTCCCCCCAGATCATGTTATTGCATCACCTACCTGCATTTCTGCACTACCTTTCCTGCAACATGCTATGCTCTTGTCATTATCATTCATCACTTTTGTAAAAATTATTTTCCTTACATTTTTATTGCATTATTCATATCCATATTACATTATCCAATTCTGTACATTATGAAGAAAATATACAATGATCCTTAAGAGGAATTATCAACAAAGAATTGTAAGCTTCTCTCAAGTGGTATTCTAACCTTAATATGAATAGTTAGAATAGGAAATGTTTCGATTCAATTTTTGGCACATAATAACATTGCTTTAAAAAATGTTTGGTTAAAGTGCAATTGCACCTGATTTTTTTGTTTTGTTTTGTTTTGCTCTGATGGTTGACGATTGCACTTTTTAACTTTGGAACTGCATGGCTGGGGGGGGGGGGAGCGGATATCCACACACATCATGAACCAGTGCCGGATTTACATATAAGCTAAACAAGCTATAGCTTAGGGGTCCACTCTCTTGGGGGCCCCAAAAAAATTAAAGGAAAAAAACAACTGGATGTACATTTCCAAAATAAAAAATAAAAAAATAAAAAAACTTACATACAGCAACAGTATTTTGTGTTGTGTAGGCTCCTATAATGTAAGTAATGGGCCCTGCCTGCTAGCCTACTCCCTAAAACATAAGGTATAAAGGGCCCCATTACCTTCAGTAGCTTAGGGCCTCATCAGACCTAAGTCCGGCCCTGTCATGAACCAGTGGGGCACTAGCAATATTCAAATAAAGTTCTCGGAGTGCATCATGGCCATGTGTTTCTATTGAAATAGTAACAATAATAATCTTCAGGGCTACATTCCACTTTGGCACATTTGCACACTTTTTGCAAGTCAGGGGAAAACCCCAGGTGGTATGGTTCTTGTTTACCCATAATGCTCTGGATATACTCACCTGTATTGTACTGCTGACTTGTAATTTGGACAGGGCTGAAAAACAGTCTTTCACAGAGGAATGCTCTAGCTTCCTTACACCGAGGAGGTGAGGCTGAGACATGTCTCTTGGCTTACATTTTATGTCCATTTCATAGAAGACATATCGCTGCATTAAAAATATTATTGGTCGCATAATACACTTAAAGCACTGACCTCTCTGCCTTCTCTCTATCTATCTTTCTGTCTATCCATCTAGCAACCTTCAGGGATGCTAAGTGTGGAAGGTGATGGTTTTATATTGTGTTTATATACAATAGCATGCCAGCCTTCAAGCATCACACATTGTTTCACTTGCACTTCCCACAATATGGAAGGAGTATAGGTAGCTTTTCTTTTCTTTCTGCAAAAAAATTATTAGTTTTTACAATATCAACGACAAACAAAAACATAAAACAAACAAGACATAACAAACATAAATCAAAACCTTATTGAAAATAACAGTTATTTACTTTGTAAAACGACTTCCTCGTTTCCCCTTAGTTGAATTTCATTGCATATCCTTATAACGGTCTTCCAAATCCCAATTTTAATACCCATTAAATTAAACATTAACATCTTTAAATCTTCTCCTTCTTGTATTAGACATATTATTTTATCAGTTAACATAAATACAATCCTAAGCCCATTAAGTATCTGGACGCTATTTCCAGTTATTTTAGCTTAACAAATTTAGCTAAATAATCATTAAATTTCTTCCATTCTTCGTGGTGTTCCTCCTCCTTCTGGTCGCGGACTCTTCCGGTTAGATCGGCTAGCTCCATAAAATCCATCATCTTCATCTGCCATTCTTCTACTGTTGGTAATTCTTGAGTTTTCCACTTTTTAGCTAACAAAATACGAGCCGCAGTTGTGGCATACAAAAATAGATTAACATCTTTCTTGGGCAATGTGTAGGTAGCTTTTCTAGCAGGAATGAGGAACCTTTTGCAAACCAAGGTCCACATCACCTTCTGGGCAACTATCTGAGGACTACATGCAGTGAGCTTGAGTTAGGCTACAATTCCATACCCACCAACTGGTCCCTTTTTCAAACTTAAGAAAACCAGGACAAAATTCTTATGCCAACTTGGATTTTTCTGTTACTGCAGATACATTAGCTGCCACAATGCATTTAAGGCATCATACAGTGGTCATGTACTATATGCATGTGCACACTGTGGCTATAAGGTAAAGGGACCCCTGATCATTAGGTCCAGTCGTGGCCGACTCTGGGGTTGCGGCGCTCATCTCGCTTTACTGGCCGAGGGAGCCGGCATACAGCTTCCGGGTCATGTGGCCAGCATGAATAAGCTGCTTCTGGCGAACCAGAGCAGCGCACGGAAATGGCGTTTACCGTCCCGCCGGAGCGGTACCTATTTATCTACTTGCACTTTGACGTGCTTTCGAACTGCTAGGTTGGCAGGAGCAGGGACCGAGCAACGGGAGCTCACCCCATCGTGGGGATTTGAACCGCTGACCTTCTGATCGGCAAATCCTAGGCTCAGTGGTTTAACCCACAGCGCCACCCACGTCCCGTACTGTGGCTATAACATAAGGCCTAATGTTGAAACAAGGGACGCGGGTGGCGCTGTGGTCTAAACCACTGAGCCTAGGGCTTGCCAATAGGTGGTTCGTATCCCCATGACAGGGTGAGCTCCCTTTGCTCGGTCACTGCTCCTGCCAACCTAGCAGTTCAAAAGTACGTCAAAGTGCAAGTAGTTAAATAGGTACCGCTGCGGCAGGAAGGTAAACGGTGTTTCTGTGCGCTGCTCTGGTTTCGCCAGAAGTGGCTTAGTCATGCTGGCCACATGACCCGGAAAAACTGTCTGCGGACAAACGTTGGCTCCCTCGGCCTGTAAAGTGAGATGAGTGCCACTGCAACCCGAGTCGCTCGCGACTGGACTTAACTGTCAGGGGTCCTTTACCTTTACCTTTTTAATGTTGAAACACGTGGACACAAATTCAAAGTGCACAGGATTGGGCTGCACAGCTCCCAATAACTTCAAAAGGGAACATATGTATGTACCCAAATATCTCCTTTTGTAAGCTGCCCTGGAAATGTTTTGGAACTTAAGGGGACGTGCTTACGTCACCATCAAATGCAAGACGTAAAAGGGCCAAACTCTGACGGGATGATACCCATTTGGACTAGGTCACTTTGGACCCACTTGCATGCTTAACAATTTGGCCTGATGGTCACTCACAGTCATGCAAAGCAAGGAAACTTTTTTTGCCACTTGCTGCAATCCTTCCCGTGCACTGCCCCCACTAGCCGGGCTTTAGCTCAGCTTCACTGTTTAGCAACGCTGCTGGTGCTGTAGCTTTTCCCACTCTTGGGAGAGTTCGGGAGGAGGAAAGGCCGGGTCCCCCACTTCATGCTGCTGAGACAGGGCAGGCATTTTTTGATTCCTAAATTAGTTGGTTATATGCCCTTGATCACCCCAGCAAAAAACTCAAATCTCCGTCCATCCTTACGCATTTATCTCTTTCCTCTCCGAATCCGTTCATCGCCCCACCCTTTGTTTTTACTCCGGATTAAGTGTGCCTATGGGATCACAATCTTAACCTTTCCCTGTGTCGACCCGCGCCTCTTCCATGCCCTTTCCTCGTCTCCATTCCCCCGCTGCCTTGCAATGTCTTCGACGGCGGCCGCCTCTCTCCAAACAAGCCGATAGGCGTCGCAGCATGGAGACGAGCGCAAGCGGCGGAGGAGGAGACTGCGGCGCGTCACTGCCGCGGCTGCTGCGGGTGTCCAGCCCACCTCCTCTCCGCCAGCGGCGTCGGACGAGCCAAGCAGCTCCGCACTAGCAGCAGCAAATTCGCGGCGGCTTAGTGGGAGAGCAGGCGGGCAGCAGGACCGACTCAGCCACCCGACGGCTTCGCACCGACCGGTAAAGAGAGGATCGGGGCGGGGCTTCGGAGAGCCGGGGAGGCGGAGCCCTGCGCTTTGCCTGACGGCTTTCCCGACGCATGAGACTCGGTGGGTCCCACCGCAGAAGCGCGCGGCTCCCGCAGTTAAAAGGGCAACGGCAGGGCGCTTACCTTCCCGGAGAATGCTCTGGTTACGTCGAGTAGAATTGCAGCTCCTCGCTGGAAACAGGCACGTCGAAGTCAACACAAAGGAAACCTCGGCACACGTGATGATGTCCCGTCCCTTGTAACTAGACCCTCGAGGCGCTTTGAATGCGGATCTCAAAGGCATCGGAAAAGTGCAGGAATTTTCAGGTCATTATGCCGAGGATCTTCGCAGCCTTCGTTGGAAATAAGCAGAGTCGGCGATTTCTGTAGTAGTCGCTTTCCAAAAACACGGGTGAATCGGATGAAAGATCTTCTTCGCACTATCACCGTTTCCTCCTCATTTTGGACCGCTTTCCCTCCTGTGACATTTGGCCCGGGCCGGGAATAGCATTTTGATGAAATGAACCACAAAATAAATTAAACCTCGATCAGAAAAAGGACAGAAACATGGGAGCTCGAGCCTCGAGAGAAGCGCATTGCTGTTGTGGCGTTTCCCCCTATAGTAGAGGAGAAGAGGATACTTCTTTTATGTTACAGTATTTCCGAAAGTAGAAAGAAAACCAGGTCTGCAGTCCTTCCACACCTGGAAGCAAGACCCATAGAATTCAATAGGACTTACTTCTGAGTAGCCATGGCTAGCATTGCGCTGCTGTGGTGGTTACAACTCGAACAAACAATGCCGTCCTATGTACATCTACGCAGAAGTAATCCCCACTGAGTTCAGTGTGTATAGGATCTCATCCTTAATTGGAAATAAGCCCCGTTAAACACAGTAGGACTTACTTCTTTATAAATATGCCTAAGAATGATCTGTAGATGACTTAATATTTGCAGTCTGTGCCTAAAGTCCTTAAAAACCTCTTTGTTCTGAAACAGTCAATTAAAATCATTGGTATCTACCAAAAATTAGATTCGGGGGGGGGTCTTATGGGATACCTGTTTTATTCCTTCGTATCATCATCATCATCATCATCATCATCATCATAATTTCTATACCGCCCTTCATCCGAGATTCACAAGGCACTTTACAATATAAAAACACAAAAATACATACCATTCCTCCCACCTCCAAAATTCTGTAAAAAAAACAACCCGATCCCGAAAAGGGGGGGGTATTTCAAAAATAAATAACAGTCTCCCTATATAATCTTATTTTATTATTCTAGGAGTAAACATTCCATTAGATTTCTGACACAATTCCAATTAATGTTTAGTATCGAAGCACAAGCGTTTAAGTAGGGAAATGCATCCAAAGTGTGTCTGTGTAATACATAATTAACTGTGTGATATACGTGTGTGTGCACATACTCTACATAATATTTATGGTTCCATCATATGAGTGAGCTACAAAATATAGCTACAAAATAATTAACAAAAACCGCAAATCAACAAATCCTTTAGCTGAGCTGTTCCAGAAGCTGTGGGTTGAGGAGAGGATGGGAAAACTGTATTTCAGATTCTCCTGGCAAGATCTGACAATATTTATTTCTAAGAATACCTGAAATAGTATCACAACTGTTGTTGCCAACCCCTTGATTAAAAGCATTCCCTGGCATTAATACTAGCAATATGCAAATTGCATATACCTATGTTTGCTTAGGACTGTTTCACACATATGTGTACCTTGGTTTAAAAGCTGGGGTTTCAATCAGTCATAATCATAAATATGTGAACTGAACTCCATTACGTACTGCTAGATGATCTGACGGTCAATGTGTGAGTGGCACTGAAAATGCTGTTTTGAGAATTTTCTGACTGCTCTCCATTATATAGGAAACTTTGAAGGTCCTTTATTTCAAAAAGGGTGTGAATATCGAAAGGGGATGTGAAAGACAGAACATGCATATGCAAACATCTCCTTGGCTTCTCGTTATGGGTCTCAAAGGATTCAAATAAGTTTTACTCAGAGTAGACCCACTAAAGTTATAGACCTAACTTAATAATGTTCATTAATTTCAATTATTATTCTAAGTATAACTAATATTGGTCACCACCCAAAGACACAAAATCCAAGAATTTGGGGTAGAGGCTCTGTGCAGACAACCAAGAGTAAGGAAATTGGGGGGGTTGGGCTCTCTAACAGGTGTCCCAGTACCCCACAAAACCACACTCCCCAATATTTTGGGGGGCAAAGTATATATAAAAAAACCAGTTACATACTAATTTAAGCTCCTCATGAGTGGCCAAAATACCTGTAGGAGATGCCAACTAAAGCTCTCTGTCTTTTGCAATCCTCCAAAAAATGGCCCAAAACAAATGCATGTACATTATCAGCAAGCAACTGGGACTTTCACAGAAGCAGAGTCCAGTACACATGTGCTGTCCTTTGGCTAGGTGGAGAGCAAGGACTTGATGTTGTCCTGAAGCAAGCAACATGATTACCACTGTCCCCACCCTGAAAAGTCTCATGTGTTGTCCTAAAGCTGGGAAGATCTCATTTAGCTGCAAACTTCATGTCCATGTGTTATTTCCATTACTGGGAGGTAGATTATTATCCCCTGGTTCCCAAATGCTGAGTACTTCACTATGGAAATAACTCTGCCTCTCCATTCCATCTGAATCAGGATAGGCTGTGAAGGTGTTGGATCAGTGTCTGGAAGCAGTACTGGGCTGGTAGGGAGACAATAAACTGAATCCTGATAAGAGGGACATAATCTGGGAGGGGGGTCCTCGTGTCTGGGAATTATCTGCTCTGGGAGGTTTTGCACTTCCCCTGAAGGAGTCTGGGAGTATGCCTAAATTCCAATTTGTCACTGGTATGGCATCCCAATTGTATTCTGTGGCTAGGAGTGCTTACACCCACTTTAAGCTAGTTTGCCAGCTATGACTGTTCCTGGGCCAAAATAGTCTGGCCTCAGCAGTCCATGCTCTAGTGACCTCCTATCTGGGCTACTGCAGTTTACAATATGTGGGGCTGCCCTTGAAGACTGTGCAGAAGCTGAAGCAAGTGTAGAATGTGGCTAACAGGTTGGTCAGTGGGGCATCCCAATGGCATCATGTGTCGGCAGACTTGAAAGCACTGCACAGGCTAACAAAGAACAACTGGGCCTAATCTAGCTAAATACTAATGTACAAAGCAAAAAATGGCTTTAGATCCAAGAATCTAAAAGGGCACAACCCCAGAATCAACCATCTCCAGACTTACTATCAGCACCTATGTCTTTTAGAGGAACAGTTTTTAGAGTTAATCAGTGCTAGGTTTCAGCCCTGGGACGTAGCGGTTATGAATTATGAGCTGTTATTCTCTGACTGGGGACAGAGTTCATTTCCTCAGTCATTAAGAAATCATAGTCCACCCATGAACACCTGAGACTCTGAATTGTAATAAGCCAGAATGAAGGTCTGTAAAGTTGGCTTCAGTCCTACCTCGGCTCTTCTTCTTAGTCAGATGTGACCTAGGGTACAATAATAGCTGAAATCCTATGTATACACACAACCCAATTCTAAGCGTATTATTTCAGTTCCATATTTGCTTTCAGGTATAACAATATCCCGAAGCAGTTAACAAAAACACTAAGACAGGATAAACATTAGTAAACATTCACACATGAGTTTGATATTTGATGTTTCTTTCTGTATACTGATTGTTCTTTGTTCTTTCAAGCTTTAATAAAAATAGAAATATGAAAAAAATACACAAGTGTGTAGCAAATTGCAGCCATTACTGCATTTACATAGAGTAGGACCACTGTTCTTAGTTGACTAAATATGCACGGCATCAGGCTATATGTATACTTTAAAGAAAAATGCCCCACATGGGAAATTGGATTATGGGAAGCTGTCTTATATTGAGCAAGACCGTTGTTTCATCTACATTGACTACTCCAATGGCCAGCAGGCTACTCCAATGGCCCTGAAGTCCGGGGCTTCAGATGAGAGTATTCCTACTCCCACGTGGAGATGCCAGGGGCTGGACCTTCTGGACCTTCTGCACAGAAGGCAAATGAGGTACCACTGAGATACCATGGCGGTGGTTGATCAGTGGGAAATCCCAGGCTGGATGCCCACTGAGGCACCTTATTCCAGAGGGGTGAGTCTTGTTAAGAGTGTTGTGGCAAAAACAAAGTGTCCTGTGTCACCAGAACAACCCCCGTATTGTGCCATAAGTTTTCTCAGGCTACCATGAGAGTAGTCAAAGTGATGGCCTCCAGATGTTTTAGACCAGGCATAGGCAAACTCAGCCTGGCATATGTTTTGGGACTACAATTCCCATCATCCCTGACCACTGGTCCTGTTAACTAGGGATGATGGGAGTTGTACTCCCAAAACATCTGGGGGGCCGAGTTTGCCTATGCCTGTTTTAGACTCATTCCCACCAGCCCCAGCAAGAATGACCAATGGTTAGTGATAGTGGGAATTGTGGGAATATTCAGGGAGATGACCTGAGGGACTGCTTGGCTGGCAGCCAGCAGTTCATTCCAGGAAGTTCACAGGATGAAAGGAAGATGGAAAAGAGAGAGAGTGGCAGCATGCCTTGGCCTTTTTACCAGATCTGGAAAGGTCACGACCACCCACTAGTCACATGCAAGGAAGGATGCTCCAGGCCAGGAGAAACAGGAAGTTTGGACTGGCTGGACCAAACATTCCCTTGCATGTCCACTCTAGCAAAACAAGGAATGTTGTATTTGACTGCTCCCAGTGGATTACATCCCACAGGAATCACAGTCTAACAATATCTGGATGGCACCATGTTGGCTACCCCTGAGAGAGCATAGAGGAACCTCAGACGCATCTTCTGCATTGCACTGCACTGGTGAGGGGCGGGTTTACAAAAGGATGTTGTAGTTGCTCCTAATGCCCTTTGCCTGGTTCTGAGGTCGGGAAAAGAGGTCGGGAGCTGGGTTGCCTGCCTGGCAGAGGATGGTGATGTTGGAAGCTGTGCATGTCCCGAATCTGGTCCCCCCAAAAAGGCGCCAGCCACCATCACTTGTCGCTCTGGAACAACTCGAGGAGCTGCTACAAAAAGAATCATCTTGGCTTCCGGAGGCGGCGCGACCGGTAATGGCTGCCTTCTCCGAGTAAGGAGAAGGGAGCTCCGCTGTAAACGGGTCGTCCGCTACGGCGAAGCGGAGACCCATTCAGGAAAACCACAGGTGGCAGAAGCCTGTGGTCTCGGGACCCGGCGGGCGCCAGAAGCAGCCCCCAAAACGTTGAAGGGACCCCGTAAGGGGCTCCGGATCGCGGAGGGGGTAGCGGCGCTGTGGGTCGTTGCGCAAACAGCGAAGTGAAGCCGCATTGCTGTTGCCGGTCAGCGCTGTCCTTTCTTCCTGCAACTTTTCTGAACTTTGGAAACTACAACCCGTGAGTAAATTTGGACATTGAAAACTTTCTGAAACTTTTGTCAACTTTCTGAAACTTTTTGAGAACTTTATGAAACTTTTAAAACTTTTTTAAAAAAGTTGAAATCTGGCTGAAAACGGAGTGAGGATAAGCAGGAAGCCCATCTCCCGCTATACTGAACTTTAAGCAAAGAGCAGGAGGAGTGGAGACAAAAAGTTATGCGTTAACTAAATGCTGGCACCCTGTTAAAGCAGTTTTCTGAGTGAAAGACTTTGAGCTATTGACTTTTGCTGGTCATATTTGGGGTGCACTGATATCCTTCTTCTGTGGCACCAGTGGATTATAAAATAAATAAGAATCTCTGGTGCTGGAGCTGCCTGGATGAGCACCAGTTTGCAACTTTGGATACATTGAATTTAGGTTTTGAAACATTCTGAGTTGGAACTGGATACTTTGAAACTGTTGCAGTCAAGGCACTGTAAGAAACACTGTTTTGCTTTAAGTTTTACTCTGCTAAAAATAATACATTGTGGAGGCGATAGACATGGATTTAAATTTATAACTTTAACTTGGATTTGATCTCTTCCCTGAAGACGTATTAAGCTCCCTCTAGAGGATTTTGGACTTACAGCAGTGACTTTGTTTTACTTTCCCTTTCCCGGCCTCTGTTTGACTATTGCATCTGGGACTCTGCTTTCTCATGGGAACAACTTGGATTGACCTTGGATTACAGATAACTTTGGAATGAGTGGCGCAAGGAGAAGAGGAAGGACTAAACAAACAACTCTAACTTTATCTGCAGCCTCACAGCGTAGATCTTCTGTGCCGGCCTTGCCTTCCACTTTGCCTCCAGACATAGAGGCGGCCTCCCTAATACAGGCAGGGGAGGGTGAGACAGAGGAGCTGCACCTGGGAGATATGGCTTCAGGGACAAGTAGCTCTGTCTTGGAGAAAATTTTGGAGAAACTGGAGGCTCTGGACAAGAAGGCTGATTTGCATACAGCTAAAATTGAACAGAACACAGAAAGCTTGAATAAGCTGACTGGACAAGTTGCACAGAATGCCCAGTCTATTGGAGAATTAAAGGAGGCTGTAGGTGAAAATCGCAAACTGGCTGAAGATACTAGTCAAAGATTGGAAGAACTTGAGAAAGAAGTAAGACCACTCAGCAAACAAGTTGGAGAACATCAGATTTACTTTTTGATGACAGAACTGCGAAACAGGGAGACCAACTTGAGGATACGGTCAATACCAGAGGTGGAAGAAGATAATTTTATTGAATTTCTAACTAAGGAATTTGCCAAGTTTTGGAAGTTAGAGGAAAAAGACTTTAAAATTGTATCTGCTTTCAGGCTTGGCAGAGTCAGAAGGACAGAGAAGCCCAGAGATTGTTTGATAACACTGAGATCAAAGGAGGAAAGGGACAAGATTTTGGGCCTGCACTACGAAAAGTCACTAGACATTTTGGGCAAGAGAATTGAAATCTACAAGGACATTCCTAAGCAGTTGCTGGACCTTAGATCTAACTACACGGAATTGGCAAGACTGTTGAGAAGCAACGCAATTATCTTCAGGTGGGAGTTTCCACAAGGATTATCCTTTACCTACAGAGGGAGAAAGACCAAAATCAAAACAGTGGAAGATAGAGACAAGTTTTTGGGAGCACACGGAGAAGACCTCCACAAAGGACTTGGATTGCCAGCGCCAGAACTTCCAGGGGAGCCCGCCCCCTCGGATCCTCAAGGACCGGAGAACAAGGTACCACCCCAGAAAGAATAACCAGACCTATCCAGGATGTCTCTGCAGCTTTTGAGTTGGAACATAAATGGCTGTAACAGTCCCGAAAAAAGGTCTAAAATTTTTCATATTTTAAAAAAGGAACAATTGGACATTATATGCTTACAAGAAACACATGTGATTAGGCTCCATAGAAAGGTGTTAATAAATAAAAGGCTTGGTCAAGAATTTATATCATCGGATACAGTTAAAAAGAGAGGTGTAGTGATCTATGCAAAAGAGAGCCTTTCACCAAAATTTCTCTTTAAAGATGAAAGTGGAAGAATCCTCGCAATAGAAGTACAGTATCAAGGAGAAAAAATTTTGATATTAGGAATTTATGCTCCAAATGAAGGAAAATCGGATTTTTATAAGAAGTTGCACGAGATCATGCTGGATTATCTGGATTACAACAACGTCATCATGATGGGGGACATGAACGGGGTCGTATCAACAAATATGGATAAGTCACAGAACCAGAACATTACTAAAGAGGGAAGACTACCTAAGACCTTTTTTGAAATGACTGACAATATGGACTGGGTTGACATCTGGAGAGTTAGAAACCCCCTGGGAAGAGAAGGAACATTCTTTTCTGAAGCTCAACTGACTTGGACACGAATCGACCAAATATGGATAACTAGAAGTCTGGCACCTAAGGTGAGGAAGGTGGAAATCTGCCCCAAAACATGCTCCGACCATAACGCCTTGAGAATGGATATGACATTGATCCCAATCGGCTCCTTTAGATGGAAGATGAATGATGGCCTGTTTAGAGATCAAAGAATTGTAAAGAAGGCCCAAAAAACCTTAAAGGACTATTTTGAGATTAATTTGAACACTACGGTGGAAAAAAGAACTATCTGGGATGCAAGTAAAGCTGTGATGAGAGGGTTCTTGATTCAACAGAATTCCTTAAAGAAAAGACTGCAAAATGAAAAGAAAGATAAAATTCTGAAAAGTATCAAAGAGTTGGAGAAGAAGTTAAGATCTAACCCGAAGTCCCAACCGATTCTGAGAGAAATTAAACTTTATCAGGCGCAATATTCCAAGCTGATAAATCAGGAAATAGAATGGAAGATTAAAACAATGAAACAAAAAACTTTTGAATCGGCAAATAAATGTGGGAAACTGCTAGCTTGGCAGTTGAAAAGGAGACAAAGATTAAATACAGTAACAAACTTAGAGGTTGAAGGAAGGAACATTCAGAACCCGGGAGAGATTAGAAAGTGCTTCCAGAGGTATTTTAAAAAGTTATATACTCAAGGGCCACAAGATGAAATAGAGATTACACAATTTTTGGAGAGAAATGGATTAGCAAAGCTGTCAGAAGAAAATAGAACAATTTTAAATGGCAAAATAACACGACAAGAGATTGAACAGGCCATCCTGAGTCTGAAACAGGGCAAATCACCAGGGCCAGATGGACTGACCTCTAACTACTATAAGATATTGAAGGATTATTTGATACAACCTTTGTTGGAGGTCAGTAATGAAATAATGGAGGGGAAGAAGGCGCCTGAATCGTGGAAAGAAGCATTTATCACATTGATTCCAAAGTCAGAAACTGAAAAGACACAACTCAAGAATTACCGTCCCATCTCCCTTTTAAATGTGGATTACAAAATATTTGCAGATGTTTTGGCACGAAGATTTAAGAAAGTTTTAAGTGAGATAATCCATAAAGACCAGGCAGGCTTTCTCCCGGGCAGACATATGTTTACTAACACAAGGAACATCATAGACATATTGGAACTTTTACAAACAAACATAAACACTAAAGCAGTTTTAATTTTTATAGACGCGGAGAAAGCCTTTGACAACATTTCTTGGAAATTTATGAAGGGGAATTTAAAAGAAATGGGAGTGGGACGGGGGTTTGAGAACGGGATTGAGGCAATATATTCAGAACAAAAGGCTAAACTGATAGTTAACAATGTGGTTACAGAAGAGTTTAAAATTGAAAAAGGTACACGACAAGGCTGCCCGATTTCCCCATTACTGTTTATTTCAGTTCTGGAAGTGCTCCTGAATATGATTAGGGGGGACCGGTTGGTGGAAGGGATTCAGGTCGGAGCGAAACAATATAAACTTAAAGCTTTTGCAGATGACCTAGTTCTGACATTACAGGAGCCGGAGTCTAGTTTGAAAAGAGTACTACAACTGATTCAAAACTTCGGTCGAGTGGCAGGATTTAAGTTAAATAAGCAAAAAACTAAAGTTTTGGGGAAAAACATGACAGATATTGAGTTGGAACAGCTTCAGAAAGAGACAGAACTAAATGTGGTTAAAAAAGTTAAATACCTAGGGGTAAACATAACAGCAAAAAATCTGAGTTTATTTAAAGATAATTATGAAAAATGTTGGTCAGAGATTAAGAGAGACTTGGATAGTTGGTCAAGATTAAAACTTTCTTTGTTAGGCCGAATAGCTGCCATCAAGATGAATGTATTGCCAAAAATGTTATTTCTGTTTCAGACATTGCAGATTGTAGACAAGACAGAGTGCTTCCGGAAGTGGCAGAAAGATATTTCTAAATTTGTCTGGCAGGGCAAAAAGCCCAGAATCAAATTTAAAATATTAACAGATGCGAAAGAAAGAGGGGGCTTTGCCCTGCCAGATTTAAAGTTGTATTATGAAGCTGCAGCCTTCTGCTGGTTAAAAGATTGGTTACTTCTTGAAGATACGGATGTCTTGGATTTGGAAGGTTTTAATAATGCGTTTGGATGGCATGCATATTTATGGTATGATAAAGCTAAGATAAATAAGGCCTTCAAGAACCATATTGTCAGAAAATCAGTTTTTAATGTCTGGACAAAATATAAAGACTTACTGGAGAATAAAACTCCGAGGTGGCTGTCACCCCTGGAGGCTAAGGCTCGGAAAAGAGCCAATATGGAGGCCAACTGGCCAAAATATTGGGAGATAATAGAAAAGGAAGGTGACAACTGGAAATTGCAGAGTTTAGAAAAGATGAGAGACAAAGTGCGAGACTGGTTACACTATGCTCAGATTAAAGAAGTGTTTAAAAATGACAAAAAGCTAGGATTCCAAGTGGAAAAGTCAAAGTTAGAAACTGAACTGTTAGAACCTAAGACTAAGGTACTCTCAAGAATGTATAACTTGCTGCTGAAATGGAACACACATGACGAAATGGTAAAATCAACAATGATAAAATGGGCGCAGGATATTGGGTATAATATTATGTTTGAAGATTGGGAAAGGTTGTGGACCTCTGGGCTGAACTTCACTGCATGTAATGCGTTGAAGGAAAATGTGATGAAAATGATGTATAGATGGTACATGACCCCTGTTAAACTGGCTAAAATATACCATTCGTCTGATAGCAAATGTTGGAAATGTAAGGAAAATGAAGGAACATTTTTTCACCTCTGGTGGACCTGCCCTAGAGTGAAGGCCTTTTGGGAGAAGATATATAATGAATTAAAAAAGGTGTTTAAATACACCTTTACTAAGAAATCAGAGGCCTTTCTCCTGGGTATTGTCGGCCAGAGTGTGTTAAAAGAGGACAGAACATTCTTTTTGTACGCAACAACAGCAGCAAGAATATTAATTGCCAAGAATTGGAAAACTCAGGAGCTACCCACTGTGGAAGAATGGCAGATGCAACTGATGGACTATATGCAATTAGCCGAGATGACCGGCAGAATTCGAGACCAGGGAGAAGAAAGGATGGAAGAAGACTGGAGGAAATTTAAGATCTATTTACAAAAATATTGTAATTTGGCTGAGTGCTGAATTGGATGCCAGTGCAGACAATTGTCTACCATCAAATTAGATTTAAGGCTGAATTATATGTCAAACCAAATTAAGATTATTAATTAAGATGAGTTAAATGATAATTTGTTTGAAATTAATTTAATAATGATGTAAGTGTATGCGGGAGGTGTGGGGGAGTCCCATGTAACAATTGAGAGATGTTAAATGGACAATGATAAGTGCTTATCTAATATATGTTTTATTTGAAAACTTTAATAAATATATTATAAAAAAAAAAAAAACAAAAAGAATCATCTTGCCGATCGTGTGTGTGTGTGTGTGTGTGTATTTCTGTCAAACCAAGGAAGGCAAGACGCGATGAGAAACAAAAACTCCAACGTGGCTGCGTGTGCTGTGCTGTCTCCCACTCCCACCGAGACCTGGTTGCTGCTCAGAGGGACACACTCAGACGGAGGATGAAGGAATCGCAGGCAAGAACCTGCAGGTAAAATTAGACTCCCTCAGATTCGTAATACGAAATTAGCTGTCACATTTGGCTTATCCAAAGAGGAGCCTTGTGCGTGACAAGCATATTTAGTATATTCACCATTGCATCTCTTGAAACACACACACACGTTCATAGGCATACAGAATAGACAGATAATAGGCAGACCGAAGAACAAGCTGGCTAATTAGAGATCCTCGTGGAAACAAAGACAGGACGATGGAGAGACAGATATGCCAGAACTAAATAGGCGGATATCTTAAAAAGCATTAGTGTTATCTTTAAGCGCAAGAACGCATGGAGGACAGCGACTTTCGCTGCTCCTCTGGGTTGAAATGATCTGATTGCTGCACACCCTCACGTAATAATTAGTTTGGACCAATTTCCATTTTCTTATGATGCGCAGGAGGCCTGTGTGTAAGTAGGTAATGTATTGTAAGGGTGCACAGCATATCTTCATGCGCTGCTCTTCCCCACCCCCTTTGTAAGATCTGACAATAAAAATTCGTGTTTGCGATATCCTATCTAATCCCCCCCGCAGGAAACCAACGAGGAGCACAAAACTCGATGCCTTTGATTTCCATCAAGCCTCGCCCGACAAACATGCGGCGAATGTGAGACATTTCAAGGAGGAAATCAGGGACGACCAAAGAAGTGTAACTGGATCTGAAAAGCCCTTCCAGCTTCTATTCTGTCACTTCTCATGGAGCCCTTTGTTATGATTTCACTAAGTTAGGTAATGTGACAGACGTCTCAGATTTTCCTGAAATGGTGGCCTTTTAGGCTATATGTTGAGTTTGGGGAGTGGGGAGGGAAGAGCGGGAGGTGGATGGAAAGAGCAACTCTTGGTGACCCCGTGTGTCAATCCGCTGCTTGAACCTGGTGGGAGAGCATTTTGGGTACGGAGAAGAGAAGAGAAAGTTTTGGCTGCTAATGAATGTGAATGCTAATGAATGTAATGGAGTGGTCTCAGTTCCAAAACAAGCATCTAAGCCATACGCAGAGTAGATTCATTGAAATCAGTGAAGTGAAATTAGCCATAATTAACTCCAACCCATTTATTTCAGTGGTCTGCTCTGACGGTATCTTAGTCGGATTCAGCCCCAAGCCTGCACATCTAACAGGGCGTAACACCAGGGTTTTGATCTCGACTTTGCCTTGGGTACATATTTAGGGCAATACCTCTGTTAGATCAATCAAAATACCACAAAATAGTGCGCAAGCTTTCCAAATGTTCATCAAGTTAGACGGTGAAAAGAACCATGACAGGTGAGGAGGTCTCTGTCGCCTTGCAGATGTTATGAGACTCCAACTCCCAGCAGCCCTTCCCAGTAGGGCCTGCAGTCAGGGATGATAGGAGTTGTAGTGTGACAACATCTGAAGAGCTACATGTTCTCCATCCTTGGCATATAGACAGTAAGGAGCAAGATGGGCCCGTAGTCTAACTCAGTATCTTCATAACCCTCAAAGTATGTTAGACGGAGAGACAGTCACTATTCTAAGGTCAACCATTGAGCTTTGTGACTGAACCCGAGTCTCCACAGACTTAGTTCAAGACACTAACCAGCACACTAAACCGGCCTCCAGACATTTACAGACCGGTCCTTCCTCCTGTATTGCTAAAACTGTTGGAAGTGTTGGGATACAACTCACCTTGTCTTACGGCTGGTGGGGTTTGCATGGGGAGAAAGTCGACAGAGAGAGGAACCTCCAAGCTTCCTAGACTGTCTTTCTAATCTAACTTAATTTGTGCTGATATTTCCTAGACGGTCAGACTGCTATTCTTAGGGTTGCTGACCACCACGACCCCTTGTCTCTCCCTCTCGCTTCTGAAGCTGAAAGGAGAGGAGACATCTTCCTTTTGTTTGTCTCTCCTGAAGAAATCAAAGACGAAGCAGGGCTCCTTTGCATCTCCGACTAGGTTAGCTTAGGCAGGAACTCCTTACTAGCCAATATCTGCATTCTATAAGAAACGAAGCTTTCTTATTTTCCACCCTTGAAGTCTCACTGTTATTGCTCCCCAGACTGGGCCCTTGCAAAGCTGGCCAAATACATTCCTCCACCTAATGGAAAATACAAGGAACTACCCCACCCCCGTTTCTTTACTAGGCGGTGCGTTGAAACTCTCTGCGTCTTGGCCAAGGTGAAGTCCAGGGCAGCTGCCTGCTGAGATTCAGTTGGCTGCTTGGGGAAACCTTAGTCGGACGTTATCTACCCTGTTCCTAAACACATTGCTTGAATGTGGAAAGTTTGCGAAGCTGCCTTGAACAGCTCCGATGTGATCCATCAGAAAAGGCCAACGACCCTAACCTATCCTACCTGATGAAGTAAGTAAGCAAGCCCTGCGGCGATGAATGGACATCATTTCCCGACCAAAGAAGCGAAGGGATCCGTTAAAACTCTCAAACCAGCCTTGTCGTTGCCTTCTGCTTGATGTGGACTGCAAACTCCTAACACTATCCGACCAAAGTTGAGTCCTCTTCGAATAGATCCTCCTATTGATTTAAAGCGAAGAGATTAGGCTGCATCCCAATACACACCCGGGAGTAACCCCACTGATCTCCTTGATTTCCTTCTGAGTAGACGTGAGGACTGTAAACCACGCATTTAACTCTCCCATTTGCCTTTAGCCCTTGGCTAAAGTGTTTCTAGCACTGGGGTGTAAGCGAACCCTTTTGGTACCCATATCCTAAAAGTGTGACTCGGAAGTTATTCCCAAGGTGTTGTTTGCTACTTATCCGTTACATTGCAATTTGTTTTAGCATCATAGGTTATATATATTGGGCCGCTGTATTTTTAAATGACCACAATGGCCGTTGGAGCCATAGGGACGGGGCGAGCTAGATGTTTGGATAAATGTGTGCATATCACATTTTCTCTATCGCTGCCTCTCAGTGTCTGGAAAAAACTGCACCTGCTTTATTTCTACCTGTCACGTATGTGCAGGAGCCCTGGAAGGGGCGGGGGGAGTGGGATTCCTCGTGTTGCGTTGTGCCCAGCATTTACTGCAGGCTAGCTAGTAGCCTGCCTCTGCAGGACTAGCGTGCTCTCTGGTAAGTCCAGATGGAGGAATGGGGTTAGTAGCTGCTATGAAGAAAGGCGTCGTGTATTGAGGGCGCCAAGGGAGAAGGCAGATCGCTTCCGCTCGAGCGCAGTTGACACTGAAGTATTTGCATTCTGCCAGGGCTGCAACGTTTGCTTGATTAACAGCGCAGGCCTAACCGTGTCGGCTCAAAGAAGGGTCTGTTGAATTCAGTGGGGCTTACTCCCAGGTAATTGGGGTTAGACTGTCGACTTTCTGAATATAAAACGGATAAGGTGGTCCCCGTGAACCGTGGTGCTGCCTGGTGATGATGATAGAGGCTTCTAAAAACTGCCAGCGCAGTATTAGAATAGACACACCCCATTTTTCTATCACACGTCTTCTACAAGATGGCGCACGCGTCTTATGAGTACTCATGTCATTATTACTAATATTATTTTAAATATTTTCTGATAATATATATTCCATTCCCTTAATCCCAGACACACATGCAAGGTTCATTAAAAGCAATGATCTTGGTCCGTGAGAAAGAATAAGAAATAACCTCGCAAAATTCATAGCTAGAAAGTATCTTTATTAGGACTAACCAAAATGCCACCAAATCGTGGCGAGCATTTTCAGGGCTAAGGTTGCAGCCCTGATGCTTTTCTGGGAGTAAGCCCCAGTGACCTCAGCTGGACTGGTTCCTGCATAGACTTGCAGGACTGCACTCTTAAGAGCTGGGAGTACATCCCACTGACGTGAAAATCGCAGCCTTCTTTCCCTAGGAGGAAAGTAAATGGAAATAAGAAATCACAACGGAGAGGCGATTTGCTGTGAATTCCTTTTCTCGATGTTCTGCGAACTCGGACACCATATTGAGTGGTTTGAGGATTATATCTTAAAACAGGAGGGTGACACGCACCCCTTAACCGCCGCCCTATGGTGTTGCATTCCAAGTTCCCATCAGCCTCAGCTAGCATGGGCAATGAATGGTCAAGCATAATGGGAGCTGGGAGTCCAGAAACATATCGAAGTCCATAGGTTCCCCAGCCCTGCCTTATCAGTGATGATTATTTTTATTGACACTCTCAAGGTTTCAGGAAAGTCATTCTCAAAATTTATATTGTCAAGAGTCTCTCCTGGAGGAGAGTGCCACTGGCTGGGTGTGGATAGTGGTCCTGATGCAAGTTGGGTTTTTGTGCGTGAGAGCAAGAGAACCGACACGGCTGAATGTTCTATTTACAAGAAGGCGCAATATTCACAAAGTGGAACAGGAGGCGGCTGTTTCTGTGCCAAGGTGTTTCGTGAAAACAGAACAATGCCTTGGTGAGCTTTGAGCAGGAGGTGATCACTGAAGACGAAGAGAGGAGTGCTGCCTTGGAAGGAGCCTAGCAGGTCAATCCCACCTTCTTCCAAGAAACTGATTTCATCCTCGCCCTGTTTTATTCTCCTGTTTTATCCTCACAACATTCCTGTGAGGTAGGCTAATATGAGAAACAGCGACTGGCTCCGGGATCAGATAATGAGCTTTTTAAAAAAAGCAGAAGGTGGGCTTGTCTCCCAGCTCGCCAGCAAGGTCAGCCCCCTCGCCGTTGCGCCACACTATCAAGGGAGAAAGAATGCAACTTATGGAAATGTTCTGTATCATATTGCGGAACCCTTAAGGAAGCACGGTTGCAAAGTTGAGATGAAATCCGTCGGCTTTCGCCATGGATGTCAAAAGCGCTTTGCCTCTTCCCTTACACCCAGAGACCAGAGCAGGCTGTTCCATTGGTGCCTAATTGCAACCCACCACACCAGTCTCGTTGGCTTGCCTGCCCTTTTCTCTGGCATGCTTCCCTCATTTAATTAACGCAAGAGCCCTTCTCTCTCTCTCCGTTTCTTTTTCCTTAGGACAGCTCAGGACTCCTAAAGCCTCAATCCCACAAGACTCGTGGGGAGGGAAGAAGGATGCCGAAGGTGCCTGGCGCTGAGGACGATGCAGAGAGCGAAGAGACCAAGTCAAAGGTGCTCGCCTGCGCCGCTTGGGATGGAGCGAGAAGCGTCTCCCTCTCCAGTCCCGGTGCCTCCCGCTTTCCAAACCTGCTTTAACTCGATTAGGAAATTAAAGGCACTTCTAAGCGCATTTTCCCTGCCTCAGTGGCTCCCCCCACCATTCCTCTGTCTCTCTATAAAGTTCTGCTCTGTTTAATGATAATTCATCGCGCAAGGCGTTTTGTGCGTCTTGCGCTCCCCAGAGAGTGTGTGTTTGTGTGTGTGATTTTCCACTCAGGTAAACTTGGCGAACCTTGAAAGGACCCGACGTCTTGCCTTTTGAATACATTGAGTAGGAAAGATGGAAAGAAGTGGCCTATGGAAACACCAAGAGAAGTTTCCGTCTCAGACAAATGCTGCCGAGAGAGATGAAGTAATCAGAAAACCTAGCAAAGGAGAAAGTGGTGGGGGAGAGGGAGGAGAAAGGAAAAGATTGAATTAATTAGCCTTAAAGAGCTCATGCTTGATGGAAAATCAACAACGATCTGAGTTTCCTTGGGTCATTTGCATGCGTTTCAGAACTATGCTATCGTCTTCATCCTGGCTTCCATTTTCTAGAGAAATTTTCAGTGGCATCAGTATCAAGAAGAAGACCTATTTTTTACCTTTTGCCCCACGATTCTATTTACCCCAAAGTGGTGCAGTTCAGACTGCTGTCCTATGCCCACTTACCAGCAACAGGCCCCATCAGGAGTCACAGTTCAATCATACCAGAATATATTTACAAATATATTTTCAAAGATGTAGATATATATGCCTTCATTTGGTGTGTATCACATTTCATTAAAAACACACTTCACACCCCTAAAAGAATCCTGAGAACTGTAGTTTACTCTGTACAGAGCTACAATTGCCAGCCTTTAGCAATATACAGTTCCCAAGATTCTTTGGGGGGAGGGAATGCTTTAAATGTATGGTGTATGCACAGCCTTGGTGCAATTCTATACACACTTACCTAGGTGTAAGTTCTACTGAACACAACTGGGCTTACTTCTGAGTAGACATGCATAAAGGTAAAGGGGACCCCTGGCCATTAGGTCCAGTCGTGGCTGACTCTGGGGTTGCGGCGGCGCTCATCTCACTTTATTGGCCAAGGGAGCTTCCGGGTCATGAGGCCAGCATGGCTAAGCCGCTTCTGGCGAACCAGAGCAGCACACGGAAACGCCGTTTACCTACCCGCCGGAGTGGTACCTATTAATCTACTTGCACTTTTGACGTGCTTTTGAACTGCTAGGTTGGCAGGAGCAGGGACCGAGGAACAGGAGCTCACCCCAGCGTGGGGATTCGAACCACAGACCTTCTGATCGGCAAGTCTCAGGCTCTGTGGTTTAACCCACAGCGCCACCCACATCCCTAGGAACACGCTGAAAGCATTTTGATATTTCCTGAGTCAGAAGGTCCCAAGAGCCTTTTCCTGTTTTGTGCAACTCCTCCTGCTCTTGAAGAGTTCAGAGCCACAGGGTGGAATCAGTGCCAGTTTTTTCATCCTGTTGCACTCAGTGTCTGATGCTCCAAGGCATTTTTTTTTACATCTCAGACTCACCCAACATGTGGTTTTATGAAGGAGTAAAGTCCGCATGTGCTGTTGCTGACTACAAAACTCGGGACAAATAGAAATAATAGAATGGAAGAGGAGGCAGAAAGAAAATAAATAGATTAGATGAATAAATGGGGAACTGTGAGATGCTGTTCTGGTGTTCCTTTGGCAGCAGCCCATGATGGAGATGCATTGAGGATTAAATCTGTAAATTACATTCTAAACCTTCCGTACCATGTGTGTGAGAGAAATATGAGAGTAAACAGGCTGTGAAGCCCTTTTAGCAGAGTAAAAACACAAGCACTTTTGCAGCTTACTAGATGCTAGGAATTAGGCAATTACACCTCTTATTCCTGCTTATTTGTGGTTGGCTGACCTTTCCCCTCTTTGTCCCTATTCCTAAGAATCAACCACATGCTTTAGTGTTAAAAATAAAAAGTTTACTTACATTTCAATGCAGGCAGCAAATATATCAAAGTAGTATGCAGGCAAAAATACTTCTTAGTTATAAAATACAAATTTGCAAAATGTAGCTTGGGCAGAGTTCAAGGATGTACAACTGCTCACATTGTTGGCTTCAAAGGAAGAGAGAGACTGAGGCAAGAAGGAAGGAGAAAATATTAAACTCCTCAGTCCTATTTCCTGCTACAGGAAGAAAGGGATATGACATCACACAGACCTGTCTTCTTTAGGAATACAGGAACTCTGAAACTTAACCCCTTCGTATGCTTATTTAGCAAGCATAATTGTAATTTTGATTGCAGATCTCCCACAGCCCAAAGGGGAGAAAAGGGAGCTAATGAATCAAGGTGTAGAGACACTTCTGTAGAGAAACGTGAATGGTGGTGTTTGGAGTTTAATGCTCAGAAGAAGTAAAATTAATACAAAACCCCACACACTTTACCCTGGGTACAATCACACTGATACTCTAAGTTTGCAAAATAAGAAAGCTATGTTTATTACTGGAATTACATAGTTGATTGGGGTGGGGAATCCCTACTTCTCTCTAACATTTGTAGGCAAAACTATGAGGATCAATTTTCCATGGGTGAAACCATTAGGCCAAAATGAGATAAAAGGGGTGGGTGGGGGAGAGATTTTTTTAAAAAGTGCTAATAAGACTGTAGCCAGGAAGCCATGTTTTTGAAATATCTTTCTGTCTATCTATTGTATTCCATGAGCAAAGCTCCCTGCATGTAAAACATTTATGTATTTTACACTTACATTCTGCTGAGGCAGCATACAAGACTCTCCACCCTCCCCAAATTCACCGTCACAACAACCCTGTGAGTAGGCTGGACTGAAAATGAGTGATTACCCTGGGGATAGGTTTTGATAATCTACTTTAAAACATGCAGGAAGAATTTTCATTGGTAGCGCATTAAAAAATGCAGCCCCACTCTTGCAACCTGAGGGGTGCAGCACAGCATTCTACCACCTTTCTACTTAAGGTAGCCCACCTCCAATTACTCAGAGAAAAAAGGGGTGTGCTTTCACATCTGCCTCACTGGCCAGAAGTTGCCCATAAGGCAGCCGCACTAGACCCAGCTTTGTTCAGAAGATAAACATGCCAAATGAGGAGATTAGATTCTTGCTTGAGTTAGTTGCATGTTGGGGCTATATGGTGAGTGCCAGTAATTTTGATATTTATGTGAAATGAGGGCCAACGCAGCCAGCAACTTGATTTGCCCCTCCTGGCAAAATAGAGTCAATAATGACAGCTTCAGGTGTCCTGTGATGAAAATGCAGAAATTCTTCCACTGGCAAGTCATCTCG
This sequence comes from Podarcis filfolensis, assembly GCF_964270895.1. Lineage (NCBI taxonomy): Eukaryota > Metazoa > Chordata > Lepidosauria > Squamata > Lacertidae > Podarcis > Podarcis filfolensis. The sequence goes on from NC_139606.1 coordinate 47,817,954, forward strand.
GGAGACAGATTGGGCTCATTATTTCCAGAATATGCATAATCAGCCCATTGCTTTATACACAAAGGGAGGGGATCTGGTTTCTCGGGCTCTGCAGCAAGATCCTGGGAATGTTACGCAGCGGGGCGGGGATCCTTCTGAGTTCAACAGGGCTTAACTCTAACGGCAAGTGTGCATGCCACTGCCCGATCCTATGCATGTTTTTACTCAGTAGGAATTCTCACTGAGTTCAATGAATTCTACTCCCAAGTATATAATGATTGGAACGCTGGATACATTTTCAGAATAAGAATATAAATGGGGGTTGTGTGTGTGACTTATTGACCTTACATTCTTTAAGGAACTCAATGTGACATACATGGTCCCTCCCATGTAATCACCACAACAACCCTGTGAGGTCAGTTAAGCCAAGAGGCAGTGATTGGCCCAAGGTCACTCACTGAGCTTCATGGCCAAATGGGGAATCAAACCCTGGTCTCCCAAGTTCTATTCCGACACTCTAACCACTACACCACACTGGGCAGTGGTTACTGTTTTACACTTATGAAATCTGAATCATAACATAATTGTTATGATTGTTAAGACTGAATACTTGGATGATACCTTACTGAAGCAGATTACCAAACATTCAAAAAGGAGAGAAATAGTAACTGTGGGGGACTTCAACTTCCCCAATATCTGTTGGAACTCAAACTCTGCCCAGAGTGTAAGGTCTGACAAACTCCACCATTGCATTGCTGACAATTTCATTTCCCAGAAGGTGGAAGAACAAACAAGGGGACCATCTATCTTGGACCTGGTCCTCACCAATAGGGAGGAATTGATTGATGAAGTGGAAGCGCTTGGAAACTTGGGAGGAAGTGATCATGTTCTCCTGGGTTTCAGGATACAGAGGCAAGGGGAAACCGAGTGTAGTTGGACATGCATTCTGAATTTTGAAAAGCTGAAGGAGCTACTGTGTGTGATCCCATGGTCAGAAATACTCAATGATAAGGGAGTCCAAGAAAGATAGCAGTTTCTAAAAGGAGAAATATTGAAGGCCCAAATGCAGCAGACAATACCAACAAGAAAGAAAAGTGGGGAGCATCTAAGGAAATTGGTGTGGCTGCATAAGGAGTTTACAGATGAGCTGAGAATTAAGAAGGGCATGTATAAAGAAACGGAAGAAAGGGGAAATCACAAAGGAGGAGTATACATGAATAGCCAACAGTTGCAGGGGGAAAGTCAAGCCGGTTAAAGCTTAGAATAAGCTCAGGCTTGCAAGAGAGGTTAAAAATAATAAAAAAGGTTTCTTCGGCTATGTCCAAAGTAAGAGGAAGAACAAGCAAGTGGGGAACATGGAGAAATGCTATTGGGTGACAGAGAAAAGGTGGAACTACTCAACACCTACTTTGCCTCTGTCTTCAGTGATGCCCAACCTGGTGATAACAGAGTAAATGATGTAAGGAGGGAGTTGCAGCCCAATATAGGAAAAGAGGTAGTAAGAGAACACCTAACTACTTTAAATGTATTCAAATCTCCAGGGCTTGATGAGCTACATCCAAGGGTACTAAAAGAATTTGCGGATGTAATTTCAGAGCCTTTGTCTATTATCTTTGAGAATTATTGGAGAACAGGTGAGGTCCCTACAGACTGGAGGCGGCAAATGTTGTCCCCATTGGGGGCCAAGGAAGACCCAGGTAACTACCGACTGGTGGCAAGTGGAAAGATGTGTGGTTTTCATTTTAGAAAAGTCTCACGAAAAGCAAGCAACTGCTAAGAGAGAGGCGAATCCTATTGCAGCCCAGAATTGCACGGCGTTATCCAAAGCCGGGAAGTCTAAAACGACTTACGCTAAAACCTCGGGGAGTCTTACTATTAGGCAGAAGGAAGCGTACTTCTCAGGGAGCTATGAAAGAGCAGCCGATTATCAGCCACCGTGTTACTAAATTATGGGAAGTAACATTAAATAGAAGCAAAAAAAGCTATCCACTCCGTGTTCATAATCAGTACAAAATATTTCTAATCGCCTTCTTTGTATTCGAGTCAGATTTTTTAAAATGTGCATTCGTGTGGAATAGTGTGATGCTAAACCTTAAAAAGGTACATCGAGTTCAACATCCTGGATCCCAGATACCTGTGGGAAACCGCAAGCAGCGGCCGTCTCCCGCTGTTGTCCCCCAGTGACTAGTATTCTCTGTACGTCTGACACAGCCAGCCACTGATAGCCTTACCCGCCACCATAGTTTGCTGAACCCTTAAAATAAATTAGCAGCGCAATGCTCTTTATCTGTCTGCTCTGAAATAAGTCCCATTAAGTTCAGTGGCACTCACTCTCGGATATACTCTAAACCGCCCTGTAATTCTGTAATTTTCAAATGAAGAGCGGTTTAGAAATTTAATAAATAAGAATAAAACAATAAGCGTGCGCAGGAATCTTCAGCAGCAGCGCTAAAGCGGCCCATCAGTCAACAAGCTCTCTCTCTCTCTCTCTCTCTCTCTCTCTCTCTCTCTCTCTCTCTCTCTCCATGGCTAGCCCAGCTTTATCAAGTCCCTTTTAAAAAGGCAGGATTCAGAGGAGGCTTCCGTTTGTCAACATCATTCATTTCAGATCATCATACGGAAAAGAGGGTTTTTGGGTTTTTTTGTTTTCAAATCCACACCGTCCTTCTCTCCTCTCCTCCCTAAACTGTTTAACCAGGAGGGAATGTTTAACTAAGTGTAAGGAACAGTTTCTGACTGGCTGTGTGCGTGTGTGCAAAACTTGGATTTGTTCTCGGCAGATATCTGGCCAGACAGAAGAGGATGCAAACCCAGTTTACAGCATTATGCGCCCTCATTAAAATAAAGAAAGTGCGCCTCTCGCGCAAAACCCTCTCCTCCTCCTCCGCCTCCTCCTCCTCCTTCTTCTCCCTGGCAAAGTCGGCCTCGTTCTCCATTTAGATGATTACCAGCCAGCCAGCAGCCGAGCAGGCCTCCCCTCTCCCTGGTGCTTTCGCATCGTCGTTCCAGCAGCAGCTACCATCTCGCTCCCTCCTCCTCCTCCTTTCCTTCCACGCGAAGAGGCTGCTCTCTTGTAAAGCAACCGAGGCGAATTCGCAGCGAATGGGGGGGGGGGGGGGGAGGTCAGATCGTGATCCGTCTGACTTTCTCTCAACCAGCGCTGCTTCTTCTTCCTCGGGCTTTGATGGGAAGAAGAGACAGAGAGAGGCTCCTTTTCACAGGCGGAGTGGGAAGGAGGGAGGCAAGACAAATCGCCCTTAAGGTCCAAGGAGGAGAAGTCACGATTCAAGCGCACCATAGTAAAATACAACATTTCGATTCGATTTTCAGAGCGCTTTGTGGAGTTATACCCGCCAACACTGTCAGCGCAATCCAATGTAGGTTGACTCTGAAAAAAATCCCACTGGGATTAATCAGTGGGATTTATGAACCATCTGGTGGTTATACAGTTTACTCGTGTGTGTAGAATCATTAAGCTGGCCAGAAGCATACAAGGAGGAATGGTTGTACTGGGAATAAAGGGCTTCCGAAACGAAGCCCCTGAAGACAGATTCTTCACTTGGACCACTACCTACATAAGTGCTGGCCTCATTATTAACATTTATTTATATAGCACCATCAATGCACAAGACGGCTGTACACAATCAAAATAAGAATTCTACCCCAAAGGGCGTACAATCTACTACAACAAAAAGAAGCATTACAATAAAAAGCAATCGTTTACTGTGGGGTTTGCAGCCAAATCACAAATGCGAGTTTTGCTAGACAAGCACAGGGCTGGTACACGGAAAGCTCCTAAACTTCCTAGAGAGGACCCTCTGTGTGTGGTCACTTCCTCGGCCACCTCTGGGCCGGAAGTCTGTAACCAACGAGATCCTTTACACTTCCTTCCACCTGTTTTTTCACCATGCTTCCAAACTTTTCAGACTTTTGTCTGAGGGATGCAAACACATGCAGTCTATTTTGAAGCCAAATTTATATTTTAAAACCGAGAGGTTTTCTTACTTGGATTGTATTTGCTGCCTGCATTGAAATTTAAATAAACATTTTATGTTTATCTTACAAAAAATGTGTGGGTCAGTTTCTGCAATGGGGGTGAAGAGGGGGAAATCAGCAAACCAGAAATAAAAGGGGTAAATATGTGTAACTGCCTAATTCCTAAGCTTTAGTAAGCTGTAAAATGCATGTGTTTTACTCTGCTAAAATATTTCACAGTCCTCTTACTTTTTGTATTTCTCCAACATATTTGTGGGAGGTTTAAATTTTAATCTACAGATTTAAACCTCAAACCTTCTCCTACATTTACAGTGGACAATTCGCATACTTAGCATCTCAGGGAACCATTGGAAAACAAAACAAAATATTGTGCTATATAATTTATTTACACATTTTTTCTCAGATGTGAAAGTCATTTTCACTATTAAAGACATGATATAGCCAAGGTTTAGTACGTCTGATGGAAATTATTTCAGTGGGAGATATTTAAGCATGCATTTCTTCAACTTTCTCATTGAAATCACTGGGGCTCAAAGTATTTCTATTTGAGTGGATTGTGAATGCACATGAAGCTCCCTTATACTGAGCCACAACCACTGAGCCATCTAGCTCAGTACTGTCTACATCAGGGACATCCAACTCCCAAGAAACTGCGATCTACTCGCAGTTTTTTATTCTGAAGAATAAAAAACTGGCAGTGATCTACCCCTTTTTTGGGGGGGAGGGGGTTCAGGTTCGCGACTGTCCTGTTGGACACCCCTGGTCTACACTGACTGGTAATAGCTCTCCAGGTTTTTGTCTAACCTCACCTCAAGATGTCAGGCATTGAACTAGGGACCTTCTGCATGCAAAGCAGATGTTCTACAACTGCTCTCATTTTCATCCTTTTTAAATGAATTAGATTCATGAGTATATTCATGTTTTACAGAATGATCTTGTGTTGACATAGTGCTGGTAGCATTTCACCCCGTTTTAGTAGTTTCCGTTCTTCATTTGGAAAATACAAAGAATCACTTCAGCAATGTGCTTTTTGCCATCTTCTGCCAGCCATTATGGAGCAGAACAGGGTGTTGGGGTATGTGTGAGTGTCAGTAGTGACTAACAGGGCAAGTGCATGTTCAAGGATTAAAAGAAGAGAGCTTGAGGCATGGAATAAGGTCAAGAAAGGGTTTCTAGATAATGGCAGCCTCATAGAAGCCACAAAGCAAGCAATTAGACCAGCATCTTCAGTTGAGCTAATAGGGCAAGAGAGTGTGAAAGGAAATAGAAATTGACGCAGGAATGTTCCATACTAGAAAGGACTTAGTAGGCAAGAAGAGAGAACCTGAACAGAATATAGTAGAAATAAAGATAACGTGTTTAAATATTTTTTAAAAAGATTTCACAGTGGTTGCAATTTGCAGTTTGATGTAATGAATATGTAAATTTGAATTTTATCTGGTCCCATGGCAGTGACTGGGGAAAATCCAGTTGTAGTTCCCATATGAGATGGGTTATGAACTGGACAGTTTTTCAGCAGGGCTTTGGAAAGCTTGAAGAATGTCCGAGTACTGATCAAGATGTTCCTAGGACCTTCTACATAGTGGAGGAGCTGCATGTTCCCTTTACTCCACCACACAGGTGACATAACAGATGTGAACATAAGAAGAACATAAGAAAGCCCTGCAGGATCAAATCAGGCCAAAGGCCCATCTAGTCAAGCATTCTGCTGTCTCAGTGGCCAACAGTGGCTTTTGTGTTGAGATTCGGCTTGTGGGCTTCGCATAGGCGTCTGGTTGGCCTGAAAACAGTATGCTGGACTAGATGAACTATTGGCCTGATTCAACAGGCTCTTATTATATTTACTAACTGGAGAAAGCAGTATGTCTACTCAAAACCTTTGCAGATGCAAACAGCATTGAAAGCAGCATTGTGTGTATAACCAAACTGATACCATCATGAGCACAAATCATCATGAGGATACAATAAAAAGAACGCATGGAGGGGCCCAATAATTGGGCTTGACACCATTTTATGCATATTGGGGTCCCTGTATATGCCTTTGTTATCCGAAAACTTGAATTGTGAAGCCCACTCCCAAATATCTCTATCCTTCCTGTGCCAGCAGGAACCTACACATCTAGAGGCAAAACTATGGTAGGAGCTGGCTAAGTTATAGATCTAGTCATGGGAGGGAAAAGGATGTGCTAAAGTGAGCAGATTTGAAGGAGAACAGCAACTTTAAGAGTTGTAAGGGGGAAAGGGAAATAGGAAGCTGCCAATGACTAAGTCAGGCCATTTTAGTCCATCTCAACTCAATATTGTCTGCTAGACTCAGAAGCTTGCTTTCTGTGTTGTGACATTTTGGTTGGCCATAATAGAGGGACTTTTTGTTTTTTCCAGGTGCCAATTTGACTCTTAGCCCTCCATGCTAATGTAACCTACCTCTTCATCTGCTTAGCTTATTTGGTGGGTTTCTCTCTGAGGAAAATTTGTTCATTTGGCATGCAGAGGATTGGTGAATAGCACCTCAACAGATGATGTCATCATATTTGTAGAGAAATTAGTGGTATATGTGCCCACCCCTCCTCCAGTACACCACTGCACCCTTACAACATGGATAGCCAATGTGATGCCTCCAGATATTATTGGACTCCAATGCCCTCCAACCCCAGACAACGTGGTCAACTGATTTATCTATCCTTAGTAGACTTATTTCTGGTTTATTGTAATTGAATATGAATTATTGTGTTTATTATTACTACTAGATTTATATGTTGCTTATATGCTATAATGGCTTTTAAGTGGCTTACAAGCATAAAAGCAAGTATAAAATCCATACATAATTAAAACAATTCCACAAATTAATTCTATAAATCCATTAAATGCCCATATTTAAAATATACAATAAACTATGCCAATTAAAAGTATGACAATTAAACAGTTAGAAAGCAATTAATAGTTGGATCAAGAAGTTCAAGTTCATGGAAATGCTTGCCTAAACAAGACTTGGCAGAATGCAAGTATGCATGCAGCCTCTCATATTTCAGAAGGAAGGGCATTCCACAACAGTGCTGCCAATGGTATCAAATTGTATGGGAAATGGCCTTGCTAGAAAAAAACTAACTAGTAAACTGAAACTGACACGGGGACAAATAGAAGAGGACACCTTCACCCCAATATGGCTCCCCTTTATCACATACATAGCCGAACAAGACAACGACAAGAACCAGTGAAAAAGCCTACCTCTAAGTAACCACAAGCCAATAAACATCAGGCCTTGGGAAAACTAGACAAGCCACATTTGCTAATCTGGATGCCCTTACTTGGCAGTGGAAGGGGAAATATTTTTTCAGGAAACTTGACTGAGTGGCTAATAAACAGCCAGTGCAGATTCCTTAGCATTGTGATATGTGATATCCTTTAGTGTAATATGTGGGGCCCTGGGACACTTAATTTCCCATTGACCAGGTGAATAAGTAAGTTTTTATCTGACCAGTAGTGAGAACAGTAGTGAGAAGGATAACCATATTTTCCCAGGGAGTGAGTTCCAGAGGTCTAGATGCCACCACTGAGAAGAGCCTTTTCTTGTGTAATCACACCATGAGCCACTTCTAGTAGTGGAGCCGAGAGCATTTTCCTTTTGGGTAGACAGACAGACAGACAGACAGACAGACAGACAGAGTAATGCTAATGACAGGGATGCCTTGTTTATAGTAACCTGTAAGCTGCCCTGGGAGCCTTTATTAAATTTTAGGGCTATTTTTAAAAGTAAAAAGAAAATCCCATTAAAATTATGAATTTATCTGGGTTTGTTACTCAGTTCACATTCAATCATGGACCTCAATAGCTGCAATATGATGTTCATATTTAAACATCACCTGATATGATATGATGTTCATGTTTCCCAGACACCTGTACTTTGCATTTTTATATGTACAGTTAAAATTACCTTAGGTGTAAACACCTAAAAAACACAAAGGGTGAAGCAGTCAGTGTGGCAGGCTCAAGGACAGGGAGCAAGCTTTGATTTAGAACTCTTGATGTTTACATGGCTGAAATTCCCTTATTGCAGGAACAAGTCTATCAGCTTCTGACCCAAGAAGCATGTGTGCGCCATCCTAGCCCCTTCTGGCAGCATGTTTGGTTCAGTGGCCATGCAGCTATTATCTCTCCACCCACAGCTGCACTAGCTCCCTCTCCAAGATGGATAAAACCCAGAGACTGGAAGCAAATGCTCCAGCAAGCAGAGTTCACTGAAGAAGCATTTTGACACAGAATTTACTGGCGTGCCATTGAAAACTGGCTGCCACCAAACTCTGACCTCTTTCCCGACAGCCATTCAACCCACAAGCATACAGAAAATGAAATCACAGGGCTTGGGGGTTAACCCTGTAGGGAGACTGCAAGGTCTTTGGGCTTGAACCAAAACATTTTGCATTACCTTTGTGGTCAATGACAAGAATGACATCTGCCACTATGAATGCTGAAGAGATCCGCAATGGGGAGACATGAGAATCATCCTGCTCCTATCAAAATGTGGTGTCTAATGCAGAGGTTGTTATTATTATATTTTAATATGAATTTAAAAAAACTTACCAGAAGATGCTTTTCTCTCATTAGACTATTTATGTTACAATATGTAATTGCAGGGATTGAATTCTGTGTTTCTGTAAACAGCAATAGAAGCATCAGCGTGCTGTGGTGTTTGCAGAATAATGGTGCTGGACTTGAAATAACACATAGACTGAGCCACCATAAATGATTTTCAGAGAAATATGTCACATGTTCAAACTTCATTTTGTGCTGCTTCTACTTCTGTTCGTCTGCAATTTCCTCTAGCTAAAGGCCTTTATTTTCTTTGGACACACATTCAATGTATGATGTGCTATCTTAAACTTTTATAAACACCTAGTTTCATGCACGGCCTGTTTTCAGGCAACTCTCACTGCATCATACATTTTGTAGTCTTAAAGCTTCCACCTTTACAATTCTATGATTCTATGACTCATATCACAGGCCCAATCCAGTTCAGTACTGGCTACATGGACTGGCAGCAGCTGCCCAGGATTTCAGACAAGGGCTTCTCCCAGCTCTACCTGGAGATGCTGGGGACTGAACCTGGGACCTTCTGCATGCCAAGCAGGTGCCCTCCCACAGAGCTAAAGCCTTTTTCTCACCATGCTTATTACCCACCACCCCTTTTGCAACAGTAATTATGGCTGTTTTGAAGAAGGATTTTGGTGACATTATTTTGGCCACCATCTCATCAGGGCCTAATTAGGTCACCTAATTTGGTGTGTGCTATTTTTTAAATCACCTTTCTCTCCCCCCCACCCCCTCCCCACCTTTCTTCTTAGAAGCTGTCAGGAACATTTGCTGGTCTGGCAAGTTCCACAGTGGGGAGAGAGGCCTGTACCTTCTTCTCCCTCTTGGCAGGGCCCGTCTCTTTCATGCCCTCCGCTCCTCTGGGCCAGCCCCGCCGAAGCAGCGTTCTCTCTCTCTCCAGGAGGAGCGTCCAGGCGGGTGGAAGGCCGAGCACAATGGAACCTGAGAATTTCTGTCACTCTCCGCATATGGCCCGAAGTGCTTTAATCCCAATTAGGGGCGGCTGACACACGGTCCTATTCATCCCCCTCAGCTCTTGAATACATTTGCCTAGAAATGAACTTCGCCCATAGAGGCGCCGCTAAATGTGCCCAACAGCAAGGAAAATCGAATTGAGGCCTGCGCTCAATTGGAAGGCGAGGGCGGGAGAAAAGGTATGAATTTATAAGGTACACCGAAACATTGCGATTCAGCCACAAGTCGGGTGACTTTTCTTTGCACCCTGTCAACCGAAAGAGCCGGGAGATAAGTGGGCTGAGGGGGGCGGGGGCGAAGGGAGGAGGAGGACGGACGAGAAAAAAGGCGACTTTTTCCACAGACTTTGAATAAGCCAGGATAGGCCTTTCCCCCCTTTTGAAAGTGGCTGATTGTGCGCGCCTTGAAATACGCTCGCCTCCCTCCAGGCATTCCAGCGGGGCGGCCCAGCCTTGAGCGCGTCCATTTCACAGAGCGGGGGGGGGGGCAGAGGCGGGCTGCAACCAAGGGAGATATTTTATTTTTAAAAATAATAATGGCGTTTTCCACAGGCCCCCAAGGCGCATCGAGACTCTGACTCTCTGTTTCTCATTTTGTCTCTCTGGGAGTTGCCAAGGCAGGGCTCTCGACAGTCCAGGCCGCGATCGTGTCATCTGCCGGGGTTCCCATAGAAGCCTAATTACTATTCAAAAGCTGCTCCAATATCCCACCCGCATCTTGTCTGCCCCGCACAGCTGGTTGGGGGCCTCGGAGGTTCGCCTCCCCTCGCCCAGCCACCAAGCGAGACCCGGTCGCTTTACACAATCGGCTGCCTTTTTTTCTTTTTTCTTCCGTCCAACAAGATCTCGATTCTCGGGCCTCTTTTCTCATTTTGGAAAATAAATAAATGAATGAATTAGGAGTACTGTAAATGAAAGGAAGCCACCAACTCGAAAGGAGAGAGAAGCACTGTTAACAAAGCGGGGCTTAATTGGATTTGTCGGCTTCTTCTTGGGCAGAGCAGAGGGGCAGCAGTGAAGCTGGAGGGTGGGCTGGTCCAGGCAGAGTTCAGAATGACACTTCCAGGATTTAGGAAACACATCCCCCCATCCTCCAAAAGAACATATATTTGAAATGAACGGCAGATCTTGGCACTGGTCACAGTGTGTTACTTTGCTGACTTCAGAATTTGGTAAGCCAGCCCTGTTGCATTTTGGAAGCCCTTATGCGAAGTGAGGCCCTGGACGTCTCCCCTAAAGTCGCCCTTTGATGGCGCCACTGGAGCTCAGAGCCGCCCGTGGAATCCTGAGGCGGCTAAGTGCCCTGTAACACTTAAGGCTGCAGGTGTGTGTAGGTGACACTGTGGAATCCACTCCCTAAAACAGAGCAAACAAAGAAATTCAAAAACCCAACAACCCCACTGTATCAGGAAGAGTAGTGCTAGGGCGAGCTTAGTAATTTTCTGCTTGCATAGGGTTTTGTTTTGACATACAGGAGCCCCCAAAGAGGTGAGTCCCTCACTTGCAGGATGATAAGGCTCCCTCCGTTCTACCACTTCCAGACTCTTCTGCTCTGCTGCATGTCCAGATCAGCCTTGGGGCATGCAAATAAACAAGAGCGCTCCTAAGCATACACAGAGTGCATGTCTCTTGACACTGATTAGCCACAGTCCTCTTCTGTATCTCTGGGGACAGGGATTTCAGGGAGACCAGGGCACCTCCTCTATTCAAGATGTTAGCCACAGAATGCATGCCCCATAGCCAGGGGTAGGGAAAGTTTTTGAGCCAGAAGACCATATTCACAATGGGCAAGATTCTGAGGGACACATGTCAGTGGTGGGCAGGGCCAGAGGCAAACTAGGGCAGATGTTTCAACACCCACCCGTACATCTCTCTATCCTTCATCTAGGCAAGCAAGAGGCCTTCTGTTAGTTGGAAGGTCACATTTCAACCAGGCAATAGGGAACATAGAGAACAGCCTTATACAGTGGTACCTTGGATTACATACACTTCAGGTTACATACGCTTCAGGTTACAGACTCCGCTAACCCAGAAATATTACCTTGGGTTAAGAACTTTGCTTCAGGATGAGAACAGAAATCGTGCAGTGGCGGCGCAGCATCAGCAGGAGGCCCCTGCTAAAGTGGTCTTCAGGTTAAGAACAGTTTCAGGTTAAGAACAGACCTCCAGAATGAATTAAGTTCTTAATCCGAGGTACCACTGTACAGTGTCAGACCATTGTTCCACCTCTCTGGCAAGGACTCTCGGGTTGGAGTGGCTGGGAATTGAATACAGGACCTTCTTAATGCAAAGCAGATGCTCTATCACTGAGCTACAGACTTTCCCTAGGGAGGGCATAGAGCAGGGCGGGGGCCTATGAGAGGTGTGGCCTGGGAAGGGCCCAGGGGTCAGATCTGAAGGGGCAAATTTGACCCTAAGCTTCTGCTTCCCCACTCAGCCCCTGCCCTTAACCTAAAACACACCTACTATATCTGAAACAGAATATGTTTACAAGGTCAGATGGCATGACTTTTAGGCTTTCTTCTCTGCGGCCTAAGACTTAGCATTAGGGAGGTTTAAATGAATTACTGGGTTGCATAGTGGTTAGACAGACTAGGTCAGACAGACTAGGACCTTGAAGATGAGAGTTCAAATCCCAACACAGCTATGAAACTCATTTAGGCCAATCACTGTCTCTGAGCCTAACCTACCTCACAGGGTTGTTGTGATGATAAAAAGTAGAGGTGAAAGAACTATGTATGTCACCTTGAGTTCCCTGGAGGAAAGGTAGGATAGAAATGTAATAAAACAAAACAAACAAAATTGTCTTAAAACTTGTTTTCAGGGGGCCCCTGCTGCCGCAAGTGAGTTAACAGAGACGTGTCCTGAGCATGTGTTGAGTGCCTTCCTCTTATAAAGTAACTGCAACAGGCCACACTTATCTAAGATGAGAGGCAGAGAGCCTAGTATTCATGTAGGCTTCAAACCCAGCATTATCTCATTTTAAAAAATTCACAACTGTAAGAAGAGATAGGACAAAAAGAAAGAAAAAAGCTATTGAAAGCTTTATAGGTTTTAAACGGTCTCCACTAAATAGTTGTCCTAGTGAAAGCTTCTTTTCATCTTACCTCTATTTAAGAATATAATTCAAGGCAACAATCCTCAGACTGTTTACGAAGAGTCAAGTGTCGCTAGTCAAAAGCAAATTACACGGTTGCTATCCTGGGAGAGAGTTCTCTCTGTCTCTCTTTTAACCCAGGGGTGGGTAGCTATATTCTCTCAAGGCCATTCCCCACTAAAAGCAATATATATTTAATTTACACAGCCATGAGGAACAGAAACTTATTTTTGATTGAAAAATAAAATCTGGCATTGAGTGGATTCTCTCCTGAAAGAATCGTGTCAAGGCTGATCTTGTATATGAAAATGCCGGCTTAGAAGGGAATACACATAAACTTGCAGTGGATAAACTGATTAGGGGTTAACTGAATTTACTCTGGTAAAAAGTGGTGGCTATTTTGTGTGTGTGTAAATTGTAAATTGACTTGTAAATTGACTCCGATCAGATGCCATGCGGAATGCTCTTTAGCCCTTACACCATTTATTCTCACCGGCCATAACAATCCAATTGACTTTACTCGGATTGTGGGGAGGAGAATGAGCGGGTGCGGGGAATAAATGGACTGGAAAGACGAAGATGCTGCAAGATTCCAGGGAGCTGATTTTGGCTGAAACACACCTTTCTTTGAGCAGGAACGAGGTCCTGCCTTGGGGAGAGAAAATAGGCTGCTCCGTTTGCACTGGGAGAATCTGGGCCACTGAATGAACTTGCAGCATTTCTTTCTTTCTCTTTCTTTCGTTCCCCCAACGTTTTTTTGTTTTGTTTTGTTTTGTTCAAGCATCCACTGTGTTTCTTTCCCCACAGCATAATGGAGCTGGCCCTGTATACAGGCATTCATGCTGGTTTGAATGTAATGTTGAACCTTCTCAGTGCTGGAGCGGTTTGATGGTTTGAATGGAGCTCCCTGGTGGGACATTGCTAGGCGCAACTGTGCCTCTTTGGACGCCTGTTGTTCCTTAACATTCATGCCTCATTATGGGGCAACCTGTTCAAGCCAAGAGAGAGCCAGTCCTGAGCCAAAGCCTTCCCTCGGGGGCGTTGGCAGTTCAGAGAGAGAGAGAGAGAGCGAGGGAGGGAGAGATTGAGGGAGAGGGCTAAGAAGGAGGGGGGGGGGTAAAAATCTCTTTTGGTCGCTGGGCAAAAGTGGTTTCCCCCTTTTAACTGGTCTTTCCAGCGGCCCAGTTGAAGTGTCTCAAAAGGGACTAGTGGAATGTTTTGACTCTCAACATTGTCTCGGAATAAAGCTAGAAGCATGTAATTAATGTGTCCTTTTAATAAGGGACAATAAAGCCGTTCAAGCTATTTAATTTCATTTAATTTTCCATCCCATTTGCTTCCAAGGCTCCTTTTACCCATTTTTTTTTTTAAACCCAGCCTTTCATGGCGTGGCTTGCTTCAGTGGGCACGTTAGATCGATTTCAGCCTGCCTTTTTAGGGACTGGGGGGGAAGGAGATAGACAAAAATCAAAGCAAACGTGTCTCCTTCCCTTTTTTGGGGAGGGGAGGGAGACCAGTTATTGTAACTAAAAGAAGCTTCCAGGCAACTGAGCCACAGGAACGGAACAAAATAAATATAATAAAATAAAGCCAACGTGCGGGGCCGCTGCCATCCTTTCCAGGGGTTGGGAGACGAGGTGTAACTTGGATGTACATGCGGATATAGAAAGAAATGGTTTTTTTCCCTCGCAACTGACCAGCTGTGGGTTGCTTTCCCTCGGAGGATTCGCGTGGCGCTCGCGACTCCAGCCGGCCGTGGCGAGGCTGCCCCACTAGAGCAGAAGGGCGCTTCTTCCTTTCCCCTTTGACGCCTCCGACCAGTGCCCTGGCGGCCGGCGGGCGGGTCAGGAAGGGTATATTTCAACCGGTTGTCACCCCGAAGCCGGCAGGCCAGAGGTTAGACGGACTAGTCCTTGGCTTGAATTTATTGCTCTCCGCTTTTTGTTTCGCCCTTTGCTTCCTATTCAGGATGCGGACCGCAGGGGTCATCTTCAGTCTTCAGTCCCGGCCACCGCCCCCCTCAGAAGCCGCTGCAACAGCCCAAACGATCCCTTCTCGAGAAAGCACCGATCCAATTTCACCTGACCCAGGAAAGAAAGGATTTCTGAACTCGGGTCGGTACTAAGGCCGTTTTTAGCCGCGTTCCCCCAATCCCCAGCTCTCCCCTCACCCAACATCACCGTTTGTCGTTCCCAGTAATTTAGAATCTCAAACTCATACTTGCTAGAAAAAATATATATATTCGATTTGAAATTGGCTTTCCAGTCTGCAGCATCGGCGACTTGCGTAAGTGACACATCTCCAGCCAGATGCTGCGATCGCAAGCGCGCTTACCTGGGAGTAAGCCCCATTGAACTCAATCGGATCTCCTTCTAACTGGTCGTATATAGAATTGCGCTGGAAGGCTTCACTCCGCAAACACATTTACTAGGGAGAAAGACCCATGGGACAACGTGGAACTTACTACCGAGTCAACATGAATGGGCTTGTACTCTGTGAAAGGCACTTTTGACAGTCCATAACATCTGAGACTCTTCATCTCAGGGTCGCGTGCTCGAGTTCCAGGTTGGGCAAAATATTCCTGCTCTGTAGGGAGCTGGACTAGATGATCCTCGTGGTCCCCTCCAACTCTACAATTCTATGATTTCCGAAAACTGGATTTGTCAATACTACTTAAGTCCTATTCAATGGAGGGCGAGTGACATGGATTTTGGGTTGTAAAGCAGTAGTCCTTCCTTGGAAGCATCTCCATCCCAGAAGGACAGCCGTGTCATTCCCGGGGCATCAAGGAATCTTGTAGCTGCACCTTCCAACACATCACGCAATGTTATTCTGACATAATTTTTAGCGCCCAGTTCCTGAAATGCCTTTAGGTTTTCCAGCCCACTAAATGCAAGTCAAACAGGGGTGGCTAGCTTGTGGCTCGCCAGATGTTGTTGGACACCGACTCCTATGCCTTGGAAAGCATTAGCATTTACTTCAATCACTAGGGTCTGCTTCAATGTAAATTTATTGGTGCCAGACCAATTTCGTCTTCTGGTCATTTGCTCCGACTTCATTGAGATATCTAGGTAGCTGTTGGCGGAGCAACCTGATCCCGTGGGCGTTTCCTCAGAAATAAGCCCAAATGAGCTCAATGGAGCTTGCTGCCAAGTGAGCACCGATAGGATTGTGGCTGTCGTGTGTGCCTTCAACCCCACATTTTAGAGCAGGGGTGGGGAACCTGTGGCCCTCCAGATGTTGGGTTCTGACATCCACTAGCCACAGCCTGCAGAGCCAACGACCAGGGGTGATGGGGCATTGTAGTCCAGCAATATCTGAAGGGCTACAGATAGGCAACCGGGACTACAACTTCCATACACCCCCGACTGTTGACCATGCTGTCTGGGGATGATGAGGGCTGGAATCCATTGGTAGCGTTGGTTACCCTTGGTGTAGAGGCACAGCATCCGTAGGAAAATCCCTGAGGATCTTTTACTGGGGATCTCACCACATTGCATGAAAGGAAGTATTCTTGAAATTCAGATATAAACCTAAGCAGAACTCAACTCTTCCTTATACGGCCCCCGAAGTTGCACCTCTACACCATTTGGCTAGGAGTAAGCTCCATTAAACTTAATGGAGCTTACTTCTGAGTCAGGGTATAGGATTGTGTTGTAAATTACTTACACTTCACAACGCCTCTGTGAGTTTCTACAAGGAAACCTTTCTTGATTTTTACCTTGGGCAAACTACCATGCGTTTCTGTTACGTAAATGCGAGGAAATATTTTTGATGTAAATATAGGACAAACGAGTGGATTTGCATGAAAGTCAGCTTCAGCTTCCGAGTGCTAGGCGGAGATGAATGAAAGCTACGGAGCTGAATAGAACCTGCACAAATGAAGTGTCACGTTAATGTTTTCATTAACTGCAGAGAGTTAGAGCCAGGCTTAGACAGCAGTTGGGAGCACACTTCCTAGCAAGACTCGTCGAACTTAGTGTAACTGACTTCCAAGTAAACATGCAGAGGATCGCGTTGTTAAAGTTGTCCGATCCATAAAGAGTTTCAGGAAGCAGCAGCACATGAGCTGATTAAATTCTGGTCGGGTGACATTCTGATGAAATCAATAGATAGTTGAAGTTTATCCATATTTACTCGAAAGTAGATTCCACTGAATTCATCTGACTTACTCCCAGGTAAGCGTGCACAGGACTACCGTCCGAAAACCCAGGCGGTAGGCCTAAATGAGTTCGACTGAGCTGAATAAATTCGACTTACTCCCGAATAAATAGGTTTAGGGCTGTAGACTTAATTGTGTGCAAGGCCATTAGAGTATGATCCAGGCATGTATAGGTCCCAATGATTTCGAGGGGGTGGAGGACGAGAGGGGCATAAATAAATGCATGTTTTTAATGCTGTAATGGAAACCAATGTGCTGTAAAATTGCTGTGTCTCTTCCTTTTCATTTAAAGGGAATAACGCCCTGATCAAAATGCTACTTGAAAGTAAGTTCCATACATTTCATTTGGACCTACCTTCCAGTGAATGTGTAACCACCAGCCTGCAAGACGTCATTGCTTTATCAAATGTGTTGTACTTAGGCTGTATTGAGCTTGACTCCAAATAGGCAAAGTGACAGAGGATCTGCTTTTCATCTAGAAGGTCCCAGGTTCAGCTCCTAGCATCTCAAGGTAGGGCTAGGAGAACAGTTGCCAGTCAGTGTAGAAAATACCACGGCTGTTCCAAGACATGTTGGCACCTGAGACGAACTACAAAATGACACTTTCCAGCCCCGCCAGGGAAGGAGAGAGTGAAGATCCTACATCAGGGACGGGGGGGGGGGGGGCGGGCGGGACTTAAGATCTAAATAGGGATCTGCTGCCCCTGTGGATCCTGCCGCCCGAAGTGGTCTCCTCACCTTGCCTCATGGGTGGGCCGGCCCTGGAAAATACCGAACTAGATGGGCTAATGATCTGAATCAATACAAGGCATCTTCGTATGCTCCGGCTTCATCATCCGACTGTGGATGTGGTACAGTCTATCCAAGGCCTCGGATGTAGATCTCTGTGTCTGTTATCGTGGTGCTTAAAGCAACGTGCATCTCGCTACAAACTGTGCGAGTGGGCTAGGTGACAGTCTGGAAATCCGAAGCTTGTGAGGGAAAAGAAAACTCTTTGGAATCTATTCCCATTACTAAAGAAGCGTGTAAGGAGCTAGTAAGTAGCAAATTAATGACCCAGTCTATAACCCTATAAGAATACTTAACTGGGCAGACAATGGACCCTACTTCTTTAGAAGCATGTGTAGGGTTGCCTTCCAAGGCTGCAACATTATGCTCATAGATATGGGGAGTAAGGCCCCATTGGATTTAATGGGACTGCATCGAAGTAAATTTGCACAGAAACAGACCACACACCTTCCGTTCCCGTTATGAAAACTTTAAGGGAAGGCAGTAAACTCTGGCCCCTCCAGCCTAAACATTCGAGGAAGTGCGTTCCATTTATTTCGGTGGGCTAAGACTTTGCTGGAACTTTGCAATCATTTCCCCGCTCTGGGTTTTAAGTTCTCGGCTTTTGTCATTTTCTTGAATCGATTCTTGTTACTGGAGGACCAATTCCTGGTCAGTTATGAAGTCTCACGATGCTCTGATTCTTGCTCTCACTTACACATTTTGTTAATGTCAGTGGGTCTCTGCATAGCTTGAGCAAAAGATTCTCTTTCCCCCCAATGCAGAAACAGGTGAAATAATACGATGACCACGTGTATTCTGCCACCCTGTTTGTGATGGCCTCATCCTGACTCGGAAGCTATCGCCTCTCATTTCAACAGGACTTTCCTCTAAGAAACTAAATCTAGCAAGCCAGCAACCCCTTCCCCCATAGTAGCCCTGCGACTCAATCCTCCTCAGAGGTAATCCCCTTTATTTAGTGGGCCCCAGCTAGTGTGTGCATAGGATTGCAGCTGTAGCTGTATTTATATCAAATCCAGTCTCAATGATGTTCAAAGTATCTCCTTGCAGATAAGTATTTTAGGAATTTTGGCTTATTTCTTCCGTCCATCCTCTCCGCCTTTCCTCTGGGATGTTTTATCTTCACCCAGTGAATAAATATGGACAGGAACAAGTACGTATTCGGATTATTTCGTCACCACTCCTCACCTTTCCCCCACTCTTCTGGATTTCTTAAATAAATTCTTGTCCGTCTTGGGAAATCCCAGAGAGCACATGGGTTGCGTTTTGTTCTAGGCCTGTTGGAATGTGAGTGCTACTTTTCTATTGAAAGTTTTTTAAAAAAAAGAACCGGACCACAACAATCTTTGTAGTTTAGCGACCTATATCGGGGTCGGAGAATGGATCCAGGGATTGAAAAACGGATCCGTTCCGCGAGACTCCTGCATGAACTTCCCCTGTGTATTGTTTTGTGCGCTCGTGCGCCTTTTTCGCCCAATACAAGGCGCTTCCTTCGATAAGCCAAATAAAACTATTTCTAGAGAGCTTCCAAACGCGGAGCTTGGTGCTTTCAACTCCGGGCGAGGATTTCTCTGTTTTACGCAGTTAAAAGCAGGAGGAAAATGAGAGTTGAGGAACCAAGCTGTTGTTGCAAAGGGATTTCTGGGCTCCAACCAACCCGCTGAATTGGTAATATGGCAGCGTCCCCGTCCCCCCTCTTTTTTAAAGTGTAGGTATTTTCTGGTGTTTTCCCATCAAGTACCTGCCCAATTTCTGTATGGCACACGCCAGGAATCAATAGAAGTTAACAAGTCCTCCAAACATCCCCCCCTAATCTCTTTGTTTAATCGCCTTTACAATCCAGCCCAAGGAAAGAGAATTAAAAATCTTTGAAGTCTCCTGGCTGACAAAAGGCTCAGCCAAGTAGACTTAAAACACTCCCTTCTTTTCCAAAACTGGTTTGTCGGGGAACAATCGAAGGAAGTAAAATTTATGGAGAAATTATACAGTGGATTTGTCACTTAAAATATCGTAACTGTCTCGGGGACAATCCCCCATGCTGAGGATTAATGGTCCCTCCAGACCTTTGATTCACCAGCGCCTTTTCTTTGCCCTTGACAAATTGGATTTTTAGGAATGGGAAGGTCGCCGGGGCCATTGTTGGCTGCCCCATTCAAAAAAGCCCTTGATTATGCGTTGGGGTGGGTGGGGAGAGAGAGAGAGAGGTTGGTGGATGGGGCGGGTGGGGGGTGGGTTAGGGAAAATCTCCATGTGACCCTCTCGGGTGGGACTCGGCAGCTGCTGCAAGAGCCACACTCTCTCATCGCCCCAACCCGGCGCCCTGGAGCACCGGCGGGCCGAGGGGAGAGCCCTCATGTGGCAATTGAAAAGGCGGCGCGCACCGTCGGCCGCGTCACTTTGCGGGCGGAGATAACGCCGGTGCGGCTCAGCCCTCCTTGCTGCCTGCCTCTGCCTCTCTCCCTCTTTCTGCCTCCCTCTCTCCCTTCTGTCACTCGAAGAGAGTCCTGGGCGCCTTTCCCGATCGCCGCGTCTGTAACCCGGAGGCAGCGATGCAAAGCAGCCGGGGTCCGCCGGCGCTCAGCGTTACCGCGGAGAGCTGCATCCCGGCTGGCCTGCGCCTGGGTCCGGTGTCCGGCACCTTCAAACTGGGCAAGTACTTGTCCGATCGCAGGGAGCCGGGACCCAAGAAAAAGGTATTGCTCCCGCACCTTGGCGGAAAGCACTGTGGAGGGAGGGTGGGGGGAAGGAGGGGAAGTGTCCGAGGGGCTGGCGCGCATCCTTGCGAGGGAATGTTTCCGCAGCAAAGTTATTTCTCTGTCCCCCTCCTCCGTTCATAAACGGGTTTGGGTGTCCACACGAAGCATCTCTGCTCTTCGGATCTTCACGAAGCCAAGAGGCTGCGGGGATGGGCGACCGCCTCTCTTTCAGACCTCTTCCTGGCCTTTCGGAGGAGATCTCTGACTTTAGATGACTTATTTGAGGGGGTGGGGGAACTGTGTTGAACCCTGCTGGATTGGACGTAGATGGGGAGAGGGAAGCTGGAAAAACGAGACAGCGGCGGGTCAACAGACTTACTGGTGCCCCCCCCGCACCCCGAATTCTAGGAAATCAAATCCGGGTAAATCAAGGTAAATAGTTTCCTCCGACTGATCCTCCACCCTGATACCAGAGTGGTGGATACGAAATCGGATATATATTCACAACACGAAATAAAATAATAATGAATGAATGAACTGGTAGCTCGACCCCTGTTGCCTGCGATGCCAGTTGCTTTTATTGAATGTACTATGTTTACCTTCTGTTTCAAGGTTCTTATTTTAACCTTAAAGTGGAAGAGGCAAAATAACAGTTAAGTGAAACGAAATCTAAAGGTTCCTAACGCCACCAGGTGAGATTTGCCTCTCATGCAGGATAAAACAACCGCAAGAAAACCTCGCCCGAAACAAAAGCGGCCTGCAGTTGAGATTTCAAGAAGGGTGGCTGGATGGTGGAAGTTCGTGGGAGCGAAATCCACAGTCTTGCGGCTCCTTAAAGACTTGCGGATTTATTGTGGATTACGCTTTCCTGGACTAGAGTCCGTCTCATCACCTGCTTGAAGGTGACAGATGCACACACGCGCACAAGAGCGCGTCGATGTTTGTTTGCTTAGGGAATGCTGGGGCCTTAAGGCCATGAAGTGCAAGGGGGGCAATTGTGAGCTTTCCCCACAGGCATCTGTGCAGAACCCAAATGAGTGCAAAGATAAGAGATGAAAACAGTCCTCTCACAGACCCCAAGTCTGGAATGATCCAATTTATGAAGCACCCTTTTAACGCCGAAATTCTCGCGGGCTCGCCACAGTCACCGTCATTGTTGTTTTGTTTTGCTTTTAAAGAGGATTTCAGTCCATAAGAAACATTGACCAAGCAAAAGAGGATCGGAGCAATCGAGCTGATTTCCCAGCTGGCTCCAAATGTTGATCACTGCTTCTGGAGTGCTTTACAGAGAAGTCTCCAAAAGGAACCCTAAATAAGAAAGATTTGTTTGTGTGGATTGCAGCCTTCGAGCATCTCCTCGGATGAGCTTAGCAGAAGGCAACGTTGTCTCCTTTCTATCCCAAAGCGCAGAGGTTTGTCGTACGTTCCGCTCGGATTCTGAATGTCCTTTAATTGTTTTTAAACGCTCTGCCAGCCCCTTCAAATTTATTTCTCATCTGGCTCCGTTGGTTGCTCCCTTTAGGCTGCCTTTGTTACAGTGACTTTTATTGCCTGGTCATTCAAAGAGGTAGCCCCTCATTTGCTCGCTCTCTGTGTATGACCAAGCAGATTATGAAGGATGAGGCAAGACTCTGAGGCTCAACAGAATTGCTCCTGCCCTCTTCCTCTTTTGCTCTCATCCTCTTTTTATGATTTCTGATTAGATTATTCATTAATTAATACAGGGCCTACAGCGGCTGGGAAGCTTGAAACGTAGGTGTAGCCATTTCCCCCTCGAAGGGGGAAATTTAATAACTATGGTTTTTAAATATGTTCCCCTTCGTCTTTTCAGGCTGCAGCCCTATAGGTCAGGGAAAGTGACAAGAAGCGGAAGAGAGTTTGAAGAAGGTTCTTTTCCCAACTAAGAGGGATTGTTTAAAGAGTGTATATAGGGCGTTTGGGGATCACTGACCTCAGGGCAACTTACGCACTTATCTCACTTGTCTCACTTCGGAATGACATGGCATCGAGTGGAGGTGTCCCTTTATTGGTAGCTGCAATTAAGGTAAAGGTAAAGGACCCCTGGACGGTTAGCGGTTATGGGATGCGGCGCTCATCTCGCTTTTCAGGCTAAGGGAGTCGGCATTTGTCCACAGACAGCTTTCCGGGTCATGTGGCCAGCATGACTAAATCACTACTGGCGCAACGGAACACCGTGACGGAAGCCAGAGCGCACGTAAACGCCATTTACCTTCCCGCTGCAGCGGTACCTATTTATCTACTTGCACTGTTGTGCTTTTGAACTGCTAGGTTGGCAGACGCTGGAACAGAGCAACAGGAGTTCACGGATTCGAACCGCAGACCTTCCGATCAGCAAGCCCAAGAGGCTCAGTGGTTTAGACCACAGCGCCACCCGCTCCCTTGGTAGCTGCAAGTACATGGCAGTGAAGCCGACACACGTCGATTCAAACCCGATGGACAACCTGGTCCACAGCTCTGGCTAAGTCTAACAATCGACTGCTATCTAAGTTAATTGGCACATTGATCCTAAAGACTATATATATAGCATTCACATCGACCGAAACTCCCCAACTTCGACCCACCTGGATTTAAGAGGATTTAAATCTCTCCCAAGACAATAAAGCCGTGAGCCTAAGCATACTTATTTAGAAGGACTTTTCAAATGAAATAAAGGAGAACCAAATGAAAGAGTGGAGTTACGGCTGCAATCCTATGAACGTCTACTTGGGAGTAAGAGCCCTTGAACGCAGTGAGGATTTGCTACCGAGTAAGCATGCACGTTCCAGTTCCACAGAACCAGTCGCTTATAAAATAAGAAGGTGTCCATCCTCAAACCGTTTGCTAGGAGACCTTTGCCTCGTTCCGGATTAGTGCAGCAATGGCTGCATTTGGTTAGCCCTCTAACTCGTCTCCTGGCTGCTGCCTCCGACTAGGATCGAGCTGCGCACTGGTTCACCTCTCTCTCTGTTGATTGTGGGATCCGCTTCTCATGGAAACGATCAAACACAGAGAGAAATTAGACAAATAAGTTATTTTAATAGGTTATGGTGTGTGTGTGGGGGGGACAGGGATGTAACATTAGCGGTCTTTTTGTCAGTGGAGCTGCTCAGTACCAGCGAATGTTGTTCTGGCTAAATAAAGCAAGGACCTTGAACTGACTGGCGGTATAAATGACAGCCTCTGCTGTCCTATGTTCCAGGTGCGGATGCTGAGAGGGGAACTGGTGGACGAAGCCGGGGGCTCTGCTGTGGAGTGGATAGGGTTAATCCGGGCTGCCAGGCACTCGCAAGAACAGACCTTGGAAGCTATTGCAGATCTACCGGGCGGACAGGTACCTACAGCCTCCCTAACTCAGCTCTATGAGCCTTTCTGTCTTAGGGTTGGACAGATTGGCTTTGCTGTCTGGTCCCTTGACGGGCTCTTTCTGTTCTCCTAGATTTTCTACCGGGCGCTGCGAGACGTCCAGCCGGGAGAGGAGCTGACAGTGTGGTATTCCAGCTCGTTGGCTCAGTGGTTTGACATCCCCACCACGGCTACTCCGACGCACGACGAGAAAGGTACGTACAGCACCTTGGCCAGCGACTTGCGCAAGGTGGAAGAGCCTCCCCACAGCGCTGCTCAACTAACTACGCGTTACAGTGAGAGTTTTGCTGTAAGCCCCACTGAGTTCAATGGGATTTACCCACCAGTACGTTTGGGATTTCAACCCCCACATTCTTTTATTTGTATTTAAATCGAGACGGAAGATATCAGCGGAGCAGCAGACCATCGAGTACTTAATACAGTTTAGGCGGAATGAACTTGAAAGTAAGCTCTGTTAAAGTCAACACTGGTTAATAAATTTGTGTCAGTCAGTAGGTCGGTCTTATACCTTCTTTTAAACTCTAAAAACCAAACTACGGGGCAATTAATAAACTTGTCACAAACTTGGAAGTAAATCCCAGTGTAAACAGTGGTGGTTTTTTAAAAAAAAGATCAAGCGAGCTGTTCGTTTGTGGTGCTGGATCTATATGAGACATGTTTGCAAATACATGCTGCTCAGCTAGATCCTGTGCATGCTCACTCGGAGAGAAGCCTCAATGAAGTTAATGGGGCTTACTCTCAAGTAAGTAAGATTGAGGGCTGATGTGCAAGAAGTCATGCCAAGCACTTGGTGAAAGAAGTGGGGAAGGCTTAAATACGGCTGAACCAGGATTGTGGACCTGATTGCAATAAAAAGGCAGTATTGGACCACAGCTTAGAGCTAAGATAAAAATAGCTTGAGTAGATCAAACATACATATTTACTCCAGATACCGTCTTCCCAATGCGGTTGACCTTTCATTGGAATAGTTCTTGAGCTACGAATTTACACCGTGCTAGAAGGGAGTTTGGACCCTGTTCAGCCTTTTCCTGCATGTGTACTGATTCCCTCTGCACCTTACCCAGCGGGCGCCCTGCCACACTGACATTCTTCTCCTTACAATACGACAGTTTTGGATTTTGCCCCCGCCCGTGCTAAAACAGGCTCGCTGGTTCTGAAGGCGTAGGATGGCTTTCCTTCTGCTTTTGTGCTTTGCCTTGCATCTGCCTTGCATCACCCTCTCCGGCTTTTCTCGTAACCTCCGGATCCCGTTCTTATTCGAAGTGACGGTATAGTCCATTTAAAGCGGGAAAGTAGGCGCGCTGACATACGTGAGCGCTCTTTAAAAGCAAAGGACACCTCCAGCGCTGTTCAGAAATCTTGGGAATTCTTGGAGGGACTACAAAAGAAACAAATGCCACTAGATCTTCTCCGAGTTCTAAGTGCCAGAGGAGAACTCGGCTCGCCAGATTTCTTTCCCCATCCCGCCCAATCATAGCTATGGAGCTATAGTTTATATTTTGAAATGGATTTTTGTTCCATCTACTTTTTTTTTTTAAGAATAGTGTTTTCAGTCAATCCATTCGTTCTCCTTTTCACTCTGGTAATGAGCGGCCACAGCTTCTTGTCCAAGTTAACGCTTTGTGTACTCTTGCTATATATATTCGGTGGCGGGAAGGACTTTGGTTTAAGACTCGTTGTTTCTGAGGCAGGGAAGTGCATGGAGCTACTAGGCCTCTCGGATTCAGTGACTGGTGGATCCGTAATGCCGATGAGACTTTATCTGTAGATAAGTGAGCTTTAGGAGATAATATGTTAAAACAAAGAGGAAACTTAATCCTGTTAAAATACAGAGGCTGGGCGGATTCAGCAGCATTTCTTGGTGATGGAACCTACCACGAGATTCTGGCTGCAGTCCTGATCACGCTTTTATCTTTTCAGCAACGTCCCAGGAACGCGATGGGACGTGTTTAGAATTGCACAGCGAATTAATGAAACTGAAGTGTTAGCTGCTAAGTCATCAAACAGCCATTCCGAAAGGCTTCAGCTAGAACTGGCGTCCACTGATTCCGGTGGAGGTTATTTCCACCACAAAGTGCAAGTTCTACACCATTGACTTAGATTTAAAACAGCTTGGCGCAATCCGAGGCAGTATAACTGGGACCAAACCCAAGAGGTTTAGCAGAATAAATGGGTCAAGGAGAAGAGCTTCTTAAAATCCAATTTCCAGTTATATGGATTGGCCCACATAGCTCTAACAGACTTTAACTTGCACTCAGGCCCAACCCATGCATGTTTAATCAGATGTAAACCCCACTGTGTTTAAAAGGATTGTGGACTCTGCAAGTTTGGGTTTGCAGAATACTTAGATGAATAATTTTGTAGATACTGCACATGCTTGGGAGGAAGCCCTTTGAACTCAGAGCAGCTGCTTCTGAGTTGCAATGTATAGGATTGGGCACCTATGTGTGGTATAATCCTCCTTACTACATGAGAAGGGTGGAAGAGAGAAAGTCAATTGTTTTAAATCCAAGTACTTCAGGGACGTGGGTGGCGCTGTGGGTTAAACCACAGAGCCTAGGATTTGCCGATCAGAAGGTTGGCGGTTTGAGTTCCCGTTGCTCGGTCCCAGCTCCTGCCAACCTAGCAGTTCGAAAGCACGTCAAACTGCAAGTAGATAAATCTGGCGGGAAGGTAAACGGTGTTTCTGTGTGCTGCTCTGGTTCACCAGAAGCGGCTTAGTCATACTGGCCACATGACCCAGAAGCTGTACGCCGGCTCCCTCGGCCAATAAAGCGAGATGAGCGCTGCAACCCCAGAGTCGGCCATGACTGGACCTAATGGTCAGGGGTCCCTTTACCTTTACCTTTACTTCAGGGAAAGTGAATTTAGGAGCAAGCCAAAAACACTCGAGGAAGAAATAGGACCCCACCTTACTCCAGTACTAGTAGACAGGAATTACTGAAAGAGAAAAAAATAGTTTCAATGTAGGAGAACTATCCTAATGCAAGAAAACTCCTCAAAAAAAGTTATCAATGAATAACTGATCTGACTGCCCATTTCACATCACAAATATGTATAAGAGGCTGGGTACTCTTAACCACAACTTTATATCCCAGACAAATGGTAAGATCTACTGGTCTCAATGGGAAATTTATAAATCTCCTGCAAAAGATCACAGATGGTGCACAGAAAGGAGAACTTTTGCCTCACAGGCATTTAGTATCAATAGCTAGGATGATTATTATTGTTGCAATGATTCGTCGCTTAATGCAAAAAGTCTCAAAGTGGCCTACAATTATAAAAGCATGCAAAATGTATTTTGTTGTTTAGTCGTTCCGACTCTTCATGATCAGAAAGATAAAAGAATATTAATTGACTAAAAGTGTCCATCCTGCAATAACATAAGAAGGCCAAATCTTACCCCAACCTGCTACAAGATGAACACCAGTACTGGCTAGGCTGTCGTTGGCCTTTGGCTTATTAAACAATCTATGGCCTTTTAAACCATGGGGGTGTTATTGTTTTTGTTTGTTGTTATGGTATATATTTGTGTGTTTTTATATTGTAAACCGCCCTGTGACCCTTGGATTAAGGGCAGTATAGTAAGTAAGTAAGTAAGTAAGTAAGTAAGTAAGTAAGTAAATAAATACCATATGACCCCAGTTAAGAGCTAGGTGCCTGGGTGAACATGCACATATTTGCCTGGAACCTAAAAGTTGATAATGATGGCACCAGAGAGTATTCCACAATCAGGGGGCCACCACTGGAAAGACTGTGATGCTGCCTTTTCAGACTATTTTTCCATCTAGACCCCTGGGTATAGAGTGGTATATTATTATTATTATTATTATTATTATTATTATTAATCAGTATTATCTACTCCCAAAGAAAAAATAAGTAAACAAACCAGCTATGGTGGGCTGCAAACCTAAACACACAGGAGGAAGTAAGCCCAATTGAACATCCTAGCTTAGGACTTACTTCTGAATAAACAGGCACACTATAGGAAGCTGCCTCATAATGAGTCAGACCATTGGTCCATCTGGTTTGGACTGGCTTCACTGTCTACACTGACTAGCAGCAACTATTCAGGGGTTCAGACTGAGGTTTCTACCTGCTCTACTTGGCTATGTTGGTGATTGAATTTGGAACCTTCTGCCTGCAAAGTGGATGCTCTGCCATTGAGCTATAGCCTTTCCCTTTCCTCTGGTTTCTTGTACTGTACTGGACATCATTTTGAGACATTATGGTCCCATATTTTTATGATATGGTCATGTACTCTGACCACACTGCAACGACTTTTTAAAATACTTTTGTTAACTTATCACCTTGCAACATATATTAGCAGATACATTATCTAATAAGGTGTAAAGAAAATCAACTGGTCACGTTTTGGCACTTTGTGTTCTGTTTTCCATGGATTGAAATCAATAGGAGGCAAATTCACGGGCACATAATTTAGGGGTTCCAGTAGCACCTAAAGCTGTTTTAGAGTGAGTCCAATGATTGGTCTGCCTAGTACAATACTGTTTCCTCTCCTTGGCAAGTATCTTCCCTAGCCCTGCTACCTGAGATCCTTTATCTCAGGCGTGCGAGGAGGGGGCATCTGTGGCCCTCCAGATGTTGTTGAACTCCACTTCTCTCAACCCCATTCAGCATGACCAATGGTCAAGGATGATGGGAGTTGTAGTACAACAAATTTTGGAGATGCATGGGCTCTCACTATTCCTTCTTTAACTGGGAAAATCCAGGATTTAAAATGGGATTTGTTGTACGTGAAGGTGTTACTTTGACGCCCACTTTCTCAAAACTGTACGCCTCTTGGAAGCATGTCTTTTCAATATAACAACAAGGATCATGAAGGGGACGAAGACCCGTCTTTCCTATCTCCCTTCCCCGGATACACCGTCTCTGTGTTTAGAGTCCATAAGAAATAAGAAAGTCCTTCGGATATTGGCCAGGTCTAAAATTAGCATCCTGTTACTGCTGTGGCCTGTGACCCTAAATATGCTTAATCCCAAGTAAGTGTTACAGATTTCAAGTGACACAAGCTTATTAAGGACTGGGAAACTTCTGCTAGACAGCATTTTCTTTCCCAACACTGCATTTTAGCAATTTCTAAGCTTCTGGCAATTACTAAACCTTTCATACGAAATTAAAATACATAAGGACTAACGCAATAGGAAGCAACTTGAACCACGACTTTTTGCGGGGAAGGATTTAGATATTAAAAGCCGATTCAGCGAGTCTCTAGTCAGAGATTCTTTCTTCCTGGATAATCTAAAATGTGTAGGGAACTGAAGTCTCGGCGAAATCAACACGATTTGCTTCTGGAGAGTTGCGAACTGCGCGAGACATTCAATAGGCGAACTTTTTTTCACCATCGTCCCATATAGCCTGTGTGCGTCTGCTGAAATTTTTTTGCAGCTGCTACAGGCACAGGAGCCCCTCTTGAAAAACAAACAAACAAACAAACAAACAAAACCAGCCTTACTTAGTACTGCCGTGCCAAACCAATTCTTATGCTCAGCTTCTCCAGTTCCGCTAAAATTATTTTTAACTTTCTCGAGTAGACTTTCATTCAATCCTAAACGGCAACACAAACCCTGAGACAAAAACAGTTGTCAAGCAAGTGGAACTGGAAAGAGGGTGGCACTTTTAGTTTCACAAAAGTGTTTGACTCGCTCCATTTAGTCATAGATTGAGTAAACGAGGCTCTTAGCAGCATAATGTGAATCGAGAATTGGGGGGGGGGGGGAGGGAGAGGAGGGCAGAAGCCAGCAGTCTGGGTTTAGGGATCGTTAGTGTTTGCAAACAAAGATAATTGGAGAGCGCAGCCTTTGACGAGTTCGCCAGCCGGAGAAAGCTACTCAGTTAAGCTTGTTAACAGCGCCATCCTAACCATACACGTTTATGCTGAGATGTAGGTCCTATAATCCAATGGGTTTAGGACTGTAGACTTAAGTTCGTAAAGTTTTATTGCGGCTTCCTATTCATTCATCCCCTGCAACCGGACATTGGAAATCTGCCTTTCCAATGTAAAGCCATAGGATGCTTGCAACTGCTGACACTCCGGCTGGGAGGGAGCTATCACGGAACAGAAAGACTTTAGTTTTCTCTGCAGTTAATGAACAGTTCCATGCTGGTTGATTCTTGAACTGACTGTCGTTTTTAAAAGACCTTTTGGCTTGCTTATTCCAGCAGGATCGAGATCTAGCGCCTCCTATGCCTTCTCGGGCATCCTTTCCTACACACCAGTTTCGCGTTAACTAGCGACGGAATCCAATCGCTGGAATCCTATCGGCCAAGCACCACCACCGCCACTAAACACAGAACCGTAGCCCACGGCCGTCTCTATTAAGCAGCCAGGGACATTCACAATTATTTCGCTGAGATGGCCAACTAATGCATAGATCACAAATCTTATTGACATATAAACTTACAAGGTAACCAGGTGTGGTTGGACCCCAGGTGGCATTAGCCCCCGGATGGCCTACGGTCAGAGAACATGGAAGCTTAGTTTTCTTCTTTTGAACCCATAAAAATGGGAAGGAAGGAAAGTACATTGGCATCTGATTGGCCACTGCAAGAACAGGATGTAGGATTAGGCTGGCTTTTGCCCTGGTCCAGCAGGACTGCTCCTATGTTATTGAGAGTAATATAGCTGTATCTAGGTGTGGCGGTTATTATATGTCTGTAGTTCAACTTTTAGAACCACATGTAGAAGAAAGATGATCGAATATATATTCCACAAGCTATGCATTATCTTTTCATTCTTTGCCGCAGCCAGGCTCTTCACTGTCTTTCCCTCTAAGCGATTTGCTTGTTCACTATTTCATATTCCGGCCCACCCCCACCCCCCACAATTGAATCCCTGTGGGGCTTTTCTTTTTGCATTCGGAAATGCCACCTCTTTTACGAGTTTCTCTATAGCTTTGAAGCGCTGGTCGCTTAATTTAACCCTTGCTGGTGTATCCTTCGGTGAAAAACCTCCGTGTTCTGCTGCAATGGCCCCACCGTCTCGACAAAGTATCGAAAGAAGGGGACGTGCGTATCGCAGGAGCACGAAGTCGCCCCGTCGGTTTGTTCCGCCTTAGGGAACGCCAAGCGTTTAAGGATCGGGGGCACAAAGGGCATTGTATTCTGAAAGGACCGATTACGTATGGCGCATACATATAGGATATTGTCTCGCCTGGTAATGGAAGGCTCATGATCATTAGATTGGCCTTTGTTTCCTTGCGTCAGCTCCCTGACATACGCCACCTATTCTGCAAACGTCAACAGATGGGCCGCCGGACACAGGCGTTAAGGCAACAGCTGCGCGCTTTTCATTCCTCGTGGAGTCCAAAGGCAGCCCATCCAGAGCGCATTTGTGGCCCTCTGCCTTTGCACTGCTTTTTACTCAACTCTTTACCTCCCTCTCCACTCCTCTCTCAGTACTCAACAGAGAAAGGCACTAGCAGTTTAGGATTCATATCCCACAGCCATACATCTCCCCCCCTTTCTTAAAAAAACCCCCTAATCTCAAACAACTCCTAGCTCGCTCGTTATTTACAATCACATTCTGAGATTGATTCCAGCCACACACGCGTGTACTATGGAAAAATAGAGGGAAGTGCCTTCGACTGAATCAGACCCGATTGGTCTTTCTAGGTCTACACAAATTGGCAGCGGCTCTCCAGGTTTTAGACAGGGAGTCTCTCCCAGTCCTACCTCGACATGGTGGAGCTCGAACCATGGGACATTCCGCATGCAAGGCAGGTGCTCTAACCGCTGAGCCATAATAATAATAATAATAAATTGTATTTATATCCCGCCCTCCCCAGCCGAAGCCGGGCTCAGGGCGGCTAACAACACTAAAATAGTGCAACATTCTAAAAACATTATAAAAATTAATTAAAATCAAAATTGAAATCAAAATTGATGGCAACCATAAACTAAAGTTCTGTAAAGATTGCCAAAGGAGGCAGTCAGGCTGCGCCCCGACCAAAGGCCTGGTGGAACAGCTCTGTCTTGCAGGCCCTGCGGAAAGATGTCAAGTCCTGCAGGGCCCTTGTCTCTTGTGACAGAGCATTCCACCAGGTTGGAGCCGCAGCCGAAAAAGCCCTGGCTCTAGTTGAGGCCAGCCTAACCTCTCTGTGGCCTGGGACCTTCAAGATGTTTTTATTTGAAGACCGTAAGTTCCTCTGTGGGGCATACCAGGAGAGGCGGTCCCGTAGGTACGAGGGTCCTAGACCGTATAGGGCTTTAAAGGTTAAAACCAGCAACTTAAACCTGATCCTGTACTCCACCGGGAGCCTCCTTCTTTATATCTTACATTCATATATCACCTTTCTTTCTTCATTGAACCCAAACAGTCTCCCTTCCAGCAATGTGCAGCCCCATACCAGATCAGCTTCAACAAGGTGTTGGCCTCAGGTACCCTCGGAGCGCATCTTTGGCACTCCTTACCTGCTCTCTGTGCAAATGGGATAACGAGCCCTTTCTATGGTACCCTAAGTGTGGGCTCCAAAAGCGAGTAAGGGATAGTCACAGCAGTCCACGGTTTTAATGGTAAGCACGCTTACTGAAAAGTAAATCCTTGTGCATAAACAGTCATGTAAGAAGGCTGTTAATCCGATAAATTACTTATAATGACTTTTCTAATGCTACTCACACACTCGTATTAAAGTCACAAGTCTATAGTAACTTGGACGGGAAAAGAGAAAAACAAGGGACTACTGACTGACTGACAGTGCAACCCTATACACACGCCTATTCAGAATTAAGTCTTGTTGGGTTTCGGTAACTTCCTATAACTTTGGGATTGCCGCCTGAAGCAGGCGGATCCACATTTAAGTGATCGTCGGTTTTCCACGGAGGTAAAAGAATGAGAACTCCAAATCACAAACTAGTTAAGAGATGGAGCGTTTAAATATGAATGAAATGGGTTTAGTTCCGCTAACGTCTCTGGTGCTGAACTGGCTTAAATCCAAGTAAATTGACTTTGCCAGACAACGAACCATAATGCAGTTTTCAAATCATTCACCCTGGAAACTTCTCGTTGTAGGTGGCAACAGAATTCTCTGTAGTAAGTTAGCGCTGGGCTCCAAACTTAAGGTCAATTCAAAGCCTGCAATTTTATGGTTGCAACCCTAGTTCTCACACTTGCCTAAGTCCATTTGAACCCAGTAGGACTTACTTCCAAGTCCACATGCACAGTTTTCACTGCAGGGAAAGGCTCCCGTTATTTATCAACCTCACTCCCTCCTAACGCGTTCCGAAAAGCCATCCACTATGGCTTCTTGTTCTTGAGACTATGCCAGGGTGTTTGGTAAGTATTAGCTCTGATTTGATGTTCTAACCCTGAGAGGTTCCGATTAGTGGCCATCTTGTAACCACATTCCTTCCTGAGAGTTGCCATGGCCTAGTGTTGGGCTTTTGATTCACAAATCTGTTCAGTTATTTATTTAAGTGGAGTCCTCTCAGCTTCGCAGAGTTGTGAACATAAACAAGATATGGGATGCAACGGATTAATATCAATTGTTAATAGTTACGCAGGGTTCCACTACAATAGCAGAAGCGCAGTGCAGGTTGTGTACCCTGCATGCGGTCTTCTGCCGAGCCAGACGTTGAAGTATTTTAAGTTATTATTTCTAGAACGTTAAATCAAGCTCGTCTAAGCTTCCAAGTTTAAGGTGCAAAGCATAGTACTCTGCTGATGTCAAGGGAGTAAGGAAAGATAGAGTTGCCAAATGTCCCCTTTTTCCAGGACACGCCCTCTTTTTCATGAGTATGTAAAATGAGAGTCGTCATAACGATCCATAGGTAAAAGTAGAAATCGGCAATAGTGTCCCTTTTTTTGCTCTTCAAAACATGGCAACCCACATTATTAAATAACTAAACAATATATCCTCTCCTAGTGTCGAAATCCACCCTACAGACAATTGATCCATCTACCTTTATACTCATCTATGTGGACTTGTCTTGGCTGTCCTGCGCTTCAGACACGACCATTTCCTTGAGATCCCAGGGAATTGAACACGTGAAGCGCGTGCTCTACCACTAAACCCGGAATCACCCCAGAATCTGGTTCTCTGTCTTGAATGTCAGTGCAGTAGAGCCAACTTCGCCGCTCCCACACATCTGAGAGCAACTGCTTTGCACGCAGGAGGTTCCAGATTCGACCCCCAGCATCTCCAAGACACCTTGGAGAGCTGCTGTTGTCAGTCGGTGTAGACAGCACTGACGTAGACGGACCAACAGTCTGACCTGGCGTAAAGCAACTTCCCAAGTGCAATAATGAAATGACTACCCAGGCACTACAGATCGCTATACCGACTTGGATAAATGATAACGGGCATCTATCCGAACATGGTTGGCTGGAATGCACGGGCGGGGACCTCAGCAGAGGCTGAGAGAGATGCTTGCTATGTGACTGCGGCATGATGTAGCCCGCTTTCATCTCCGCATGTTTGGGAAGAAGGGTGGGGAGTTGATATGTGCATGAATGGACTTGATATGCCCCAATGCTGGTCTTTGCTAGAAGTATGTGGAACGTGAGTGAATTTATGAAAGACAATTAACTACAGTGTTTAATTATGGGCAGAGTATTCTCCACATTGGTAGTTGGCAGTGCAGAACTGGCAAGTGGGTTGCCCAGGGCAAGATAAAGCGAGGAACAAATTCAATAAATTATAATAATATTATAATAGCTGTGAAGTATGAATGCCACACAACTTCACATTAAAAAACAAACAAACCGAGAGACATTATGTGTATTCCAACAAAATCTGAATCAAATTCCACGTTTACACAACACTCCAAATTATGGATAATGCTGCACGGACAGCATCTGTTTCCATAATGGGTGTGCAGTAATTAAATATTGGGACATTAGCAAACACTTCTCAAGTTGCCTCCACGCTGACCTAGCCTTCAAATGGGGTGTGGTGGTTAACAGGTGACTGAACTACGGCTCCCATCATCACAAAGCATTGAGGGCTGACGGGAGTTGAACGTCTAGAAGGCCCGAGATTAGCAACCTCTTCTTCAAGCATTTCTCACTTTCAAAGTTGAACATATAATATTTCAGATCCAGGTTTCATATTCCCAAGCACGAAGAGCGTAGTCGGGGTTTCTACGTATTTGCCTAGTTAACGTCTCCCTGCTTTGCTTTCCCTCTGCTAGGCGAAGAGCGCTACATCTGCTGGTACTGCTGGCGGACCTTCAAGTACCCCAACAGCCTCAAGGCGCACGTCCACTTCCACTGCGTGCTGAACAACGGCCGCAGCTTCCTGGGCTCGCCGGAGCACGCCCGGCCTTCGGACCTGTTCAGCCTGTCGCTGAAGCCCGCGGCCGCGCCGGCGTCCTTAAGGACCCACTGCGCCGGCGGCTCCCGGGAGAGCATCAAGCGGGAATCCTCGGGCTCGCCGCCAGTGGCCAAGGCGGGCGGCGGCGGGGGGCGCAAGGCGGCGGCCAAAGAGGAGCAGGAGAGGGCCTTGGACATGAGCGTCAGCTCGACGGGACGGGGTCCGGGGCAGTTCCTGGGCCTGCTGGGAAGCGGCGGCAGCAACGGGCTGTCCTTCTACCCCGGGGCGAGGTCCGCCTTCAAGCCCGCCGGCCTGGCCAAAGCGAACCAGGCGGACTCTTCCCCACCGGCCTCTTCTTTCCGGGAAGAGGGCAAGGCCAGTGGCTTCAGCAAGCTCTTGGGGAGCCTCAAGCCCGGCCGCTCCAGCGGCGAAGGCCCCCTGGGCGTGGGCAGCGGCCCCCACGGCCACGCGCAGCAGCAGCACCACGCGCCCCAGCCTCACCACCACCATCACCACCATGCCAAGTGCCACGCGGCTGCCGCGCCTCCTCCCTCAGCGGCGGCAGCGGCGGGCTTGGCTTATTCCGGGGGCGCCCGAGGCTTCCCGCTGCTCTCGCACTTCGAGGAGACGTCCGCCTTCAAGCACGTCGAGAGGGGTCTCCACGCCAGCCTGTCGCCGCCCGCCTCCGCCCGCTACCCGCCTCTCCCCAGCGGGCTCCACCTGGAGCGCTTCGCCGCCGCCCTGCCGCCCTTCGACGGGCTCAAGCCCTTCTCCGCGTCGGCGGAGTGCAGCCTCCCGCCCTTCATGCCTTTCACCGTCTACAACGGCGAGCTGCTCTACAGCGCCCCTTACTACCCGCTCAAGCTGCACTTTGGCAACCTCCTCAAGTACCCGGAGTCCGTGTCCTATTTCAACGGGGCCGCGGCGGCGGCTGCTGCAGCGGCTGCGGCGGCCGCGGGCCTGAACCCGTCGGAGCTGGGCTCCCTGGCCAGCATCGACCGCGAGATCGCCATGCACACGCAGCAGCTGTCGGAGATCGCGGCGGCCGAAAAGAGCCGCGGGCGCTTGGAGAGCTTGCAGCCCTCCGCGTCGTCGGGCCCGGCAGGCGGCAAGCCCAAGACGGGCCACTTGTGCCTGTATTGCGGCAAGCTGTACTCGCGCAAGTACGGCCTGAAGATCCACATGCGGACTCACACCGGCTACAAGCCGCTCAAGTGCAAGGTGTGCTTGCGCCCCTTCGGGGACCCCAGCAACCTCAACAAGCACATCCGCCTGCACGCCGAGGGCAACACGCCCTACCGCTGCGAGTTCTGCGGCAAAGTGCTGGTCCGGCGCCGGGACCTGGAGAGGCACGTCAAGTCCCGGCACCCGGGCCAGAGCTTGCCCAAGGGCGGCGCCGGCGGCGCGGAGGACAGGAACGGCGCCGACGCCGCCGGGTACGCGCGCCCGGAGCTGCAGGAGCCAAAGACTGACAACGAGAGCGACGTCGACGTCTGCTTCACGGACGATCAGAGCGACCAAGACACGGGCGGCAGCAGCAGCGGAGGCGGAGGCGGAGGCTGCCGGGCCAAGGAGCAGCAATAGGAAGCAGCCCGAGGGGGTGGCGGATAGGTAGGGGTGGGCTTGGGGAACGGCGCTGCCAAAGCTGCTGCTGCTGCCGCCGCCGCCGCCGCCGCCACTTTCCTCTCCACCGGCTCTGCTGATTCACTCGCTCCTTGACTAAGAAAACGACCCCTAGAGTCTCCCTTCTTCCCCTAGGAACAGGACAGTTTTGCTTCAACACAACAGCGGCTCGTTTTAAGACATGCCCGCATAAGATTTCAAATCGTTGCTGTCCTTTCCCTCGACCCCCTTCCAGCCCGCGGGGGCTGCTAAGCTGTACACCACGGGTAGCCAACGTGGCGCCCTCCACATGTTCCCAGCATCCTTCACCATTGCCCATGGCCCTGGGGCGGTAGAGCAGCATCTAGAGGGCGTCACGTTGGCTAGCCCAGCTATACACGCAGTGTAACCGGTATGTTCAGAAGTGCAGCGTAATTCCTACCGAGCGCAGTGACACTGACCTGCCCAGTGCGCATGTGTAAGAACGGCCTCCACCAATGTGAATTCCTTCAGGTACCTCGACGGGAATTTATGTCAAACAATAATCTTCTGGTCTAGATGATGCAGGGAATCTGAGTATTCTGTCAACTTGGGTAGGAAAGATTCCTTGTCCTGGCTAAGTGGGAGCTACAAAGAGCCATGCGTGGTCTTTGTTCACAGCAGAGGTAGTGTGTGGGAATGTTGGTCACACACAGGGGGAGGAGGCTCCAGAGCAGGTATGACAGGAAGTCCTCCCTGTCTAGAGCAACATTCCCCTGTGTGTCCACTCTAGGCAACAGGAAATGTGTTTGACTGCTTCAGTGACGATACATCCCACAGGTAGATCCAAGATTACCTTTCTCCAACAGGTCTCAAAGATAAGTGAGCAGGTGACAGGAAGTGAGGAGCTGCAACCTAAGATTATCAGTTTTAAGATCAAAGGAAAAGTCCGCGCAGAGATCAAAGGACAGAGGAACAGGTTAGGAATATCTGAGGTTCCCCACTCTAATCTGCCTTAACCCCATGCAAACCCCTCTCAGAGTGCTACAAGCAGCAGCTCTTCCAACACATACAATGACCTCAAGGCTCGCTCCGGTCATTACCATTGTAATTCAACCTGATCCTAACCGTGTCTACTCAGAAGTAAGCTCTCCTGATTTCAATGGGACTTGCTTCTAAGGGAGGATGTGTAAGGCTG
Organism: Podarcis filfolensis; assembly: GCF_964270895.1. Taxonomy (NCBI): domain Eukaryota; kingdom Metazoa; phylum Chordata; class Lepidosauria; order Squamata; family Lacertidae; genus Podarcis; species Podarcis filfolensis. Next base: position 47,855,649 of record NC_139606.1, read on the forward strand.
CAGTCTGAGTGGACATTGCTGTTGAACACTGCCTCCGACGTAATCAATCTTCAGTGGAGGCAAATCCTGAACATTCACTTGATCATGAAGACCACCTTTTGAAACCTTTTGCACTTCATGCTCCAGGTTGCGAGTGTTTGAACCAATTCTGAGCATATTTAAATTATCCCAATGGTGAAATTTCATCCAGAATAAGATTATTTGGTATAAATCTCATTGAAATGAATGGTCTTCTGGGGGAAGAAAGTCACATGGGGAGATGGGGACGAATTAGTGGACTCACTCTTAATGAGTTCAGGTCTTCAGTCTGAAGGTTTTGGGCGAGGATTAAGTAGGGTGTAGCCCAGAATTAAGATGCGGTTCACTGATTCCCCTTCCTAGAAATATCTAAAAGGCACCGGGGACTCCACAGCAGCGGATCCGTTTTACTGTTGTACCTTTGTAGGGAGAAAACTGTGCCTTTTTGTGTGGAGAGGGGCAGAGAAGAACGGGGAAAGGGAGTTGGTGTTCTTGGGGGGGGGTACTTTGTCTCATTTTTAAGAGGGTTTGTTCCAGTTTTGGAACCAGATGCATATCTCAGTGGAATATCAGCAGCACCTGTAAACATCAAAAACATCGCTAGCCACAGTCTCCCCCGCTCAGTACTAAACACATTAACAGCCTGTCTACGGAGGCTGAAATCGTACACTCACTTATCTGAAAATAAACCCCATCAAATTCAGTGGGTCGCAAATCTGAGCAGATGTGCACAGGTTTGCTCTGTCAATTGGGTTTACGTAAAAGTAAATCTTACTGAGCCTATCCGGATTTACTTCGTAGTTAAGGAGGAATTCCGGATTTAGGTGGAAGTGACTAAGGTAGATTTCAGCGGAACGGATATTTCAATCAAGGCTGCAAATCTTTCTTGGAGTTATTTGGACGAATCCCTTCCTAAGCAGCGGGGCTTTCTTAAAATGTTTACTATCGTACAGCACAAAGGGGGTGTAGGATCCCGATGGGGGTAGTATGCACCCTATTTGCAACTTATTTATAGCAGAATAATATTTGCATAACATTTGTAAAATAAACATTGAAAGCATGAATCATAAAAGCACGCCGTATATCATTCTCAAGAAGATACTTCTATTAGGTTTCGTAGACTACATATTTGGTGTATGCTTGTTTTATAAGACTGATGTACAGTGGATACAGTATTTTGGTCTTGGTTGCAGTTTGTCATGAGATTCTTTTTTTTTAAATAAAGTTACAGACAAACTATTGTCTGTATTCAGCTAAGGACTTTCATCCGGTTTTTCTTTGTGAAAATTTGGAATGATCCACTACTATGAACAATTTGCTATAAAAGAAGTCCCATTAGAAGGAAAAAAATTGGTGCAAATTTATTTGCACGTTTATTCTAGCAAGTTATTTCGAATTAAGTTTCACTGAACGTTGTGGGGTTTAAGTCTTCTGTGCATAATTTTTTCCCCAATCGGAGTGTAAACAATGGTAAACCAATTGAATGCACTTGTTTTACATTTCTGGATTTCAAGTTCACCTAGGCAGGAGACTGGGCCCCAGGCGAGATTACACCGGTGCCCTCTCATTGATTTCAGCGGTAGCCAAAGTTAACGATCTCTCTCTTTCAGAGAAATATGGACGTATCTAGTCCTACGCCTTCGACTGACTTCCGGTTTGTCACACCGAACAAGTCCCAGGGACTTCAAGGAGCCACCCTTACAACTGCACACTGCCGTATTAAACCTATTCTGATATACAGTTCTCAATATATAATTCCGTCTGGGCCTTTCCCTAGTACTCTAAACACAGGCACACAAATACTTGCGCTGAATTTGTTTCAGGCACGATATTCTCCAACCCAGTTTGGAAAACCCATTGAAGAACCGGCAGATTTGTTATATCTGCAGGAAATCGGTTAAGGTGCCGCGAGACTCTTCTTAGCTTTAGCTCCACCCGGAAGATCTATTCCTTTGAAGATAAGGGACTGAAGTTGGGAAGTCAGGAAAATGAAAGCATTGGGTGAAATTCCATGGAGTTCTCCAGACAAAGTATGTTATTGAAACCTATTTTAAAGGGGCTGTATATATCTGTGAATATCGTGGGACTGAATGTGGATGGAAAATTGCGAAATAAAGTAGATCTTCTCGGCAAGAGCCGTTTATGTAAGGCTGAAATAACTAGATAAACTGGGAGCCAGTGGCTCCCATCCTAGCAATGCCTGACCTACAGAAGATAGTTTCATTGTTGGTAGCTGCAAAAAATGAAATTCTTCACCGCAAAGACAAACAAACAAAAAGCACCGGTGGGAAATTCTGTTCCCATCGATTCAACGACCACTCTTTATGGGGTTCTAGTGTGGAATCCCCCCTTCCTTTGTAAAAAAAGTGACCATAAACCTGACGGACGATACGGAAAGTTATGCAGCTTACAGCAGCAGAACGAGCGGGTGACGCGAGAAAGGCTGTCTGGAAACATCCTGACGACTGCCTAACTTTCCCCGAAATAATGGGTCCCACTGAGAACAATTTGTGCTTGTAATTTGGGCCAGGTGGAAAGCGGCCTGCATTCACGTTAGCCACTTCGGGACAGCGCCTTTAGTTCATCAGTAGAGCATCCGCTTTGCAAGCAAGAGGTCCAGTTTCGATCCCCGGCGTCTCCAGGTAGGACTGGAGAACACTCCCTATATGCCAGTTTTATCCCGTCCAGTTCTGTAAGCTGTATGGGTTAACTGCTCCCCCCCCTTTCCCAGTGCAGTATGCCTCTGAATACCAGTTGCTGGGGTAGGAGAGAGGAGGCTAGCACCCAGGTCCTGCTTTGTGGGCTTCCCTTGGGCATCTGCTTGGCCACAGTGGAAACAGGATACTGGAGAGTAGATGGGCCTCCAGTCTGATCCAGCAGGGCTTTCCTGAAGCTCTTAAAACGGAAAGTCGCTTTACATAAATCTATGTGACTCATTTAGGCAGGAATTACCAGCTGCACAAATATAAGATGGGGGACACCTAGCTTGCCAATAGTACATGTGAAAAAGATCCAGTGGACCGCAGACTAAGAGGATTCAACAGTGTGATGCAGCAGGAAGAAAAGCTAAGGCAGCAATGGCCAAACTTGGCCCTCCAGCTGTTTTGGGACTACAATTCCCACCATCCCTGACCACTAGTCCTGTTAGCTAGGGATGATGGGAGTTGTAGTCCCAAAACAGCTGGAGGGCCAAGTTTGGCCATCACTGAGCTAATGTTATTCTGGGCTACATCAACAGAAGTAAAGTGTCTAGATCATGGGAAGTAATAGATCACACTTGGAGCACAGTGTCCAGTTCTTGGCACCACAATTTAAGAAGAGTATGGACCATCTGGAACATGTGCAGAGGAGGGCAACCATGAAGATCAAGGGTCTGGACCGTCTAGAAGGAAACAAAGCCTTATGAGAAGCGGTTGAGGGAATTGGGTATGTTTAGCCTGGAAAAGATGAGACTCAGAGGAGCTATGATAACCATCTTCAAATATCTAAATGGCTGTAACATGGAAGATGGGGCAAGCTTGCTTCCGCCCGCAGAGGGTAGGACCTGAAACAATGGATTTATGCTACAAGAAACGAGATCAGTCTCTAAACAACAGGAATAACTTTCTGACAGTAAGAGCTGTTCAACTCCCTCAGAAGCTGGTGGAATCTCCTTCCTTGGAGATTTTAAAGCAGAGGCTGGATAGTCATGGATACGTTAGTTGAGATTCCTACATTGTAGTGGGTTGGACTAGATGACCCTTGGACGTCACTTCCAACTCTACAGTTCTGTGAATGTAGCTTTGAACCTCCTTACAACAGGATAGCAGCAGCGAGATGAGAGAGCTCAAGAAAAACGTAATCTACTGATCAAAGGCAAACTTAGTCGGCAATAAACGTTCCGCTGAAATCAATGCGAGCAGGCGATTTACAATACAGAAGGAAGAGGATCGCAAACGTGTTTTGGTTCGGGCTGGAAACCCCTTTGCAGTCAGAATAATTGTGCTCGGCGAGTTCTGTGCTTCGGACACACGTAGTCATTCTGGTGCTAGCGTCTAGTGCCCTGCCCTTAGGAAAGGGTTTTTGTCCACATATTCTGATCAAAGTTTTTGCTACAGTAGCAATCAGACAAATGCCTTCGAAGACGCTCGGGAACCCGTGTCCCTCCAAATGTGGTTGGACTATGACGCCCATCATCCCTGACCATTGGCCATGCTGGCTGAGGCTCATGGGACTTGGAGTCCAACAACGTCAGAAGCGCGGCAAGTTCCCCATCCCTTAGAACGTGCCTGTGCCAGTGATGATGATGATAACAATTTATTCAAACCCCGCCTTTTCCCCTGACAGGGAGTCAAGGCGGTTTACATGTAAACTAGGAACAGCCAAACACAATAAGAAATACCGAGGTGGTCAACAAATTATTGCCCCCGAAGGAAATACTTGCAGGAGGTGAATCCTGCTCAGTTAAAAAGATAAATAAATCGCAGCAGCAGAGCTGCTTAGCTTACTCCGTCCCCATCTCAAACCGCTTTATGTATGTCCCGGTGAAATCTTAGATTTAGATTCGTTTAATTGAATTTTAGCAGCCAGTCACCATACAGTTTCAATACAGCCAGAACATTCAGAATGTTTTTAGCCCCAAATAAAATCATACAGAAGCAAATGAATAAGGTGCGGGCTGGGGAGTAATAGCGTACCAATAAACGCAAATTAACCTAAAGAATCGGAGTTGCTATTCCGAGCGGTAATCGACGCCGCACGAACCTAATGTTTCTTTAAACTGGCCAGAAACACTCAAGAAGACTGAAGATTTTATAATGATAATAGTATCTTTCTCCTCCTCTTGTTTCTGCTTCTGTCTCTTCCTCCTGATTTGTTGATCATCTACTTAAGTTGATTGACGTCAAGCCCACCTTTGAACAACCACACGCAAAAGCAGGTGTCAGCCCCCTCATCCTAATTCTCCAAGTATTTTTATAGTCCAGAACCGTCGGTTCGATTTAAGTAAATTCTGGATCCTCTTTAAACCCGCACAAACAGAACAAAAATTTCTGCTCGTGAATCTTTACATCGCATTTCCCGGTGGTGAGATATTTCTAGATACCACTTTCAACTAAAAATATAAATTTGAACGGGTAAATCAGCTGTTATGTGGCTTGGAATCCTTTGGGAGACTAGCAGCGGAATCCTGTGGATTCAGTGCGGCTTACTCCCAGGCAAGGGGTTACAGGACAGGATTCTCTCCTATCCTTCCTTCCTTCTTCTGTAATACGGATGTATAAACGTACCCTGGCTACAGTTCTTTTGCCAAGCCCGTGATACATTAACGACACTCAAATCTGGCGCAAATAGCGCCATAAAGGTTGGTTTGAAATTATTATTATAACCATTATGATTACTATTCGCTTTTTAATGTGTTTAGATGGGATGCACATTCACTTTTATTTAACGGATTTATTCCATAGTCTATACACCACTCTAAGAGCTTCGTCAAGCAATTCATAGCCGTATCCTATACCTCTTTTCTTGAAAGCAGGTCAGTTCAAGTCTAAATAATATTGCAGCCCCAGAGAGATCCTTTCCTGTTTTTGCTTGCAGACGTTGCAACCAGTAGTTTGGGCAACATAATCCGCATTACAGATTTAGTTGGAATTTCGAATATCAATAAACCACCAGCACTTTTGCGTCAGTATATTCGCTTAAATCTGCCACCCAAATCTTCCTTGCGCCAGGCTGGGCGGGCGGGCAGGGTTGAATCATCTTGCAAATCAACAAACGTAACAAATTATGATTAATCTGATGCATGCTAATACCCTGTCTGCGCTTCTGCCTTGGATTCAAGGGTCCACATTAGTGTGAAAGGCGACACTGAAATCAAAGGGATTCGTTTCCAAGCAAAGGCGTTCAGGTGGTAGCACTAGTGCGACTGACGTCATTGAAACCCAGCTGATTTAAAAATACAGGCTTACGTTGTCAATGGGTCTCCCTGTCGTATCAGCACTACGGAATAACGACGAGTCCCTATTGACAGGCACACACATCTTGGATAAGGTCATTCGCACTGAGGATCCGGCATATTTGCCTCCATAGGACGAAAGTTGCAACAATCTTATGTCTACGGCTTCGGATGGTTTAGCGTATGGCCCATGTGTCCCCCCCCCCATTCACTTTGTATCGAGCTGTAGGGTGCATATGCAAACTTATTTGAAAGCAAGTCCCACTGAACTCAGACAGTTACAGATAGGTAGCCGTGTTGGTCTGCCATAGTCAAAACAAAAAATTTTTTTTCCTTCCAGTAGCACCTTAAAGACCAACTAAGTTAGTTCTTGGTATGAGCTTTCGTGTGCATGCACACTGTGTATCTGAAGAAGTGTGCATGCACACGAAAGCTCATACCAAGAACTAACTTAGTTGGTCTTTAAGGTGCTACTGGAAGGAAAAAAAAATTTTTGTTTGAACTCAGACAGAACCCCCCACCCACCAAAGGAAATACGTGTAGGATTTCTTTTTCAGTCATATGGCCACTGACTTGGGAGGAAGCCTCGCTGAATCCTGCGGAACTTGCTTCCTAGTAAATATGCACAGAATTGCACTGGACAGCTGCAATTCTAAGCACGCCTAGCAAGAAGTCAATTCTATATGAGTCTCGTATTGAGGATCGAGCTGGCAGGTAGACAAAGCAGGGAAGCACCTAAGCAATCTCACAGGTCCACGACACTGCTTTTGCTGGCGATTTCCTTTCCTTGTCACCTCTGGAAACCTGCTCCCGCATGCATGGAAGGGACCCAATGCAGACCACTCCCATGCAGACATCACGGAGATGTCAAAGAGAGGTCGAGAAGAGGAGGACTCTGGCTGGGGGAAGAATGAAAACCCCCCGGGATGGAAAGGGTGGAATATGGAAGAGATCGAGAGTCTTGGGGATCCGGGGCCCTTTCAGACGTCTGGGTTGGTATCCTCCTCCTCCTTATTTGCACCCAGAGATGCTGCAGAGCACCCCCCCCGCCCCCACCATGATGTCAGCTACTGTTACGAGAATGAAACCGGGGCTGATCTTCTCTTCTGCATGCCTGTCCTGCGGCTGTGCAGCTCCTGTACAAAACTGTTTGGCCTGAAATGCTGATTCTCAGACGTCAGCTGTGCAAGCCGAGGCGCGCGCGCGCGCGCACACAGAGGCAGCCCGCTGGAAGCCCGTAGCAGGATGGCCAAGACGGGTTTCCTGCAAGAAGCAGCTTATCTGGGGAAACCGGGGTGCGTGGGGAGCACCTCTCTGCAGTTAAACTGAGCACAATAGAAGGAAAGCAGCAAGCTGAGGGTAAATGCGTCTTGCCCAGGACACAGCCCAGGACAGAATCCAGGACAGAGAGGAAATCCGGCCCCCTGCCTCCAAGTCCAGTTTCTTCCCATGGCAAACACTAGCTTCAGAATTGGAATAGGGATTTCCCTTAGGGGAGGATAGGATTAAATCCCCCTCCAAGCTGTTGCCATCTGGGTAATTGTAATATCCACCCATGTTATCTGCATTTCTCTATTTTAGAAAATCTGCACCTTAAATGCAAAAACATATTCATGGTCACTCCTGTAGCCAAGGTGGGGCCCTCCAGACTATAACTCCCATTAGACTCAGGCAGGGTGGTTGATGATCCAGGGCGATGGGAGTAGTGATCCAACAGCATTTGGAGGGCACCACGTTTGCTACCTGTTGGCTCATTAAATCCCACATAGCTCAGCACTCCCTCTTTTTGAGGAGACCTATTTTTCAGGCAGCCAAATATTTTAATTAAGCACCACTTGACCAACATAAGGGGAAGGGACTAAGCTCGGTGGCAGAGCAGCTGGTTTGCTTGCAGTCCCTGGCATCTCCAGGTAGGGCATCTCTAGAGAGGACTTCCTGCCTAAAACCTGGGAGAGCCACTGCCAGCCATTGTGTAGACAACATTGAGCTAGCCAGGGTAGTCCAACTTTCATACCAATTGGGCTGCAAGAGTATTTCAACATGTGCCTCCTCCTTATCCAGCCTTGGGAAGGCAGCACGGGGTGGGGAGAAGCTGAGAGCTGCAAAAAAGCCTTGAGGGTTGCATGTGGACCTCAAACCATGTGTTGGGCAGCCCTGAGCTAGATGGACCCACAGAGTGACTCAGTATTAGGTAGCTTCCCATGTTAGTGTCTTATGATCTGGACTCAACATCTGTGGTCCAAGCATAACATTCCACTCAACTTGCTTTCCTATGCTCTCCTGCATTCAGGGCCCATTCAGCTCCCTTTGGTTTAAGGCAGGAAAAACGTCATGAAGAGCTCGAGAATGGAAGATGGAAAGGTGTTTGTAGGTGTGATAGCAAATAAAGGTGAAAACCTTAAGCATACTAACATGGAATAAATCCAACTGAAAGCAGGGGGATTATATCTGAGCAATCACAGTCAGGATCATGCTGAAACTGGCAAGCATTATTTTTAAGTGTACTGCGACAAAGAAATATATCTGAAGGGTTTGCCAGAAAGCTTCAGGTCAAAACATCCTCTGTGACAGAAGATAAGGATGAGAAAGAAATGCAGCATCCATCAGTTTTAGCACAGGAAACAGTGATGGTCAAAGCTTGTTTTTAATCTATCTGTTTCTTAAGGAAAAAAAAAATGAGCATGAGGACCGATGTCAAAGTTGAGTCAGAGCAGTTTCTGTGTTATCACCTTGAGGTAAACAAGAACATGTCAAGGTCAGGTTCAGCTGTGCTTGAGTTCATTGGACCATATCAGATAAATTCTAGGAGCAACAAAACGCTTTCAGGTATGTTCAAAGTCAATCCAATAAGATATGCTTCCCTATAACATGTCGAGTTTTGTATACTTATTTGCAAGACATCACAAAAAGGAAATGCTTGGCGATAGAGAGACACAGGGATGGAATTACATTAGCCGACTTATAGAAGTACACAGCTGTACATGGTTAAATCTAGTATTTTGAAATGAAGAAGAATGTTCCATTTTGGGAAGAAATAGCCGCATGTTCTTTGCAAATGAATGAATGAATGAATGAATGAATGAATGAATGTTAGTTCTCTTTATGGTTTGGTATAAGTCATATAATACTGCATAGACAATCTGTTTGAAAAATGCACATTACATTCATTTGTTATGATACCTTTTAAGGAAGTGATACTCATTTTAAAACCCTCATTTTTTTCCTCATCTTGCATCTTAAACAGAAAAGACTCGGGACACTTCGGTACCTGAAGCAGAAAATCAAAATAGCATCCTCCCCTAGGGGTGTAAAATATGATAATGAATAAAATAACTGGCAATTTGCTACCACTTTAGGGTACAGTACTCCCAAATCTGTCAACTGCTTAACAGTAGAGCTGGATCTAATCTTGCAGTACTTGCTGCTGCCTATGGACACTTGTTACTGATTAATCCAAAATCGGCTACATTCTATTAAAGATGAAAAAAGAAAACATGAAAAATGGAAGTTAGTTAAATGGAGCCATTCCTATACCTTGTTGCTTATCACTTATACTCTTAGCTCTTGTCTACTGATTCCTGCACTTCTAACAATCTCTATTGCAGTATCAAGAGGAAGAGGTGTTTGTGTATATGTGTGTGTGTATGAGTTTGTGTGTGTGTGTATATGAATGAAATTTTAAAAAATGCCATTGCCTGGATATTCAAATGGGTGTCCAATATTGCATGTATAAGGACTCACAGCTTTAACAGAATTAATAACAAGGAAACAGAAATAGGTTTAGGAGCTGATGCAGCAGTGGTTTGAAAGGCTGTTTAATATTAAGGGAGGGACTGTTGGTGAACAGAATCTCTGCTTGATCCAGCAAAGGCTTAAGTGAGTCGTAGTGTTTTTAATGTGTCTACAAAATGTTTCCATTCACAGGGGTTTCCTCATTAACTGTGACAGAGAGGGAACACCTCCAAGTGTACATCCACAAATGTACACCTCACTCTGAAATGAAATGAAATGAAATGAAACTGAAATGAAAAAGGAAGCTCACAGGACAGCAGCTGGTGTATATGTGTTTAGTATTATTATGAATATGATTATGATTATTAAAGATTTTCTTAGTTTACAAAAGTACGTGCATTGTCTCTTTTTTCAGGTTGTGTTTTCTACAGAGCAATTACATTTTGTTTTGTAAGACATTAGTATAAAGTTGGGAAGAAAAAGAGAGGGGATAGAGGGAGTGAGGTGGTAAAGCTTATATTCTTCTACTCAGCGTATGTGTGGGGTTTAGTGTCAGCGTCACTTGGGTAGGTTCTCTTTCTATTTGCTTGTTATATTTGCTTGGTAGTGAGAGAAGTTGGGGTGGCCTAGGGCGTGGCTGGTTGTCTTTGGTTGGCTGCAGTTAGATTTGTTCGTGTGTAGGGGGAGGTTGTTGGGTCAAGTTAGCCATATTGATTCGTATGCTGTCGGTGCGTTCTTCTTGTTGTCTTTTTGGGCTGTGTATGTGATAAATGGGAGCCATAGCGGAGTGAAGGCACCCTCTTTTATTTGTCCCTGTGTCAGTTTCAGTCTATTGCTTAGCTTTTCTAGTAAGGCTATTTCCCATACAATTTGACACCAGTGGTCCATGTTTACTCCTGACAGGTCTCCCCAGTGTCTGGCTATGATGCTTCTGGCTGCTGAGAGTAGGTACGCGGTGAGCTCTTTGTAGTTTTGTAGTGTTTAGTATTATGACCCATTGATCAACCCAACTCAGATCTCTTCTTCTCACCTCTGGGACCACATGACTACTTAGAGCTCCAATCAGCGACTTAAGCAGCACATTCCCAAGGTTTCTATGATCCATCATAAAACTACTGGCAAACACTGACTTAAGGCACCCTCTTCCAGATGAGCACTCTGATCAGTCCCTGCACATGGAATATGAATGCACATTATACCTTTGAAGCATATTCAATTCACACTTAAAGCACACGACTTCCCCCAAAGAGTCCTGAGAACTGTAGTCTTCCCCTCACAGAGCTACAACTCCCGGCACCCTTAACAAACTATAGTTCCCAGGATTCTTTCAGGGCAAATCATGTGCATTGGATGTGCTTGAAATGTATGATGTGGGTCTGCCCTAAGCACTGAAGTTTAACTGTGTGGTTGATCAGAGTCAGTTGATGCTCTGAGCCTTTCATAGCATAGTGTTTGCATTATAAACTGGCTGGCAAAAATGATAGAGTTTGGTTAGAAAATGGAAACAATTTTTGCAAGGAAAATAAACCTACGATAATATACATGGGGTGGCATATTAAAAGGGAATGAAATTATCCTTAAAACAAAAACAAAAACGCCTTCCAGTTCCCTGCAACAGATGGTGCTCTATTGTGATTTTATGCCAGTATGATTTTTCTCTGTGCAGAAGGATGTAGGATGGGAAACAAAGCATATGCCATGTCAATATTGTACAGCACAGCGATCCATGGAAAATCACCTATTTTGTTTTCACTTGCCATCTACAGCTATTTCTCCCTGCCTCTTCTTGCACTTTTCTTCTGCGTCTCCTTTCAGGGTTTATTTATTTATCTATTTATTGACAACAGTTAGAATCCCTTATCAAATGCCAAGATTGGAAAGCAGTCACAATAGTCGTTAACACTTTTCTTTTTTTTAAAAAAAGAAGTTTATTTAGTTAGATTACAAAACAAAAGGAGTGGGAGATTTGCAGTCAAAAGCTAACAATGCATATTCTTTTTAATTAGTAAGTCTAGGGGTTAAACGACAACAGAGCTTTACATTTCTAGATAGGCAGACTCAGACCATAGGAACAGTGGCGTAGCGTGGGGGGTGCAGGGGGTGCGGGCCGCACCGGGCGCAACATCTGGGGTTAGGGCAAATCCATGGGTTAGGGGGCGCAAATCCACGGGTTAGGGGGCGCAAATTACTTGCCTTGCCCCGGGTGCTGACAACCCACGCTACGCCACTGCATAGGAATGCAATTGGTGGAAAGAGAGCTCTGTGTGATGTCATTTATTCTATTTCCAGTGGCGGGAAGAAATGAAAGATATAAACCCTTTGCCTTCCTGTCACTCAGTCTCTTTGTCCTTTTGCTCCATGTCTTTGATGGAGTCTGTTCGCTCCATAGCTGGACTTAAATAAAACAAGGTTTTGCAACCTTTCCTAAGCTTCTGTTTTTCTGCCAAGGGGTGGTAATCAAAAGCTCTGCCCAGCTCACATTCTAAGTGCAAACGCTAAGCTGATTATGATAAACATTTAAATCCCCCACACAAGGGACACTGGAAGGATAAATATAATTAATATATCCTCTCCTACCTACTAAATCCATCCCACAAGAAGGACAAATGGAAAGATAACTACCCGCACCATCCCCAATAGATGAAGTTCACATCAAAGCATAAGGTCTGCATCCACTCGAGTAGCCAGGTTTCAGGTATCTATGAAAAGTGAGGCAAAATATAAGCATATTAGCCAGAAAAGTTTATAAGAAGCATGACGGTCTTTGCAGTCATTTTTTTTTTTTTGCAATAAACATAATATAGTTACACCAGTCCACCATGTTTTAATCCTGAGTTTGTTACTCAGTTTTTCAAGAAGTGCTAATTGTTTATTATACCAGTTCATCAGAGAGGCCACTTCCAGATTTTCCCAATATCTTGCTGTGATAAAGTTGGCAGCAAATAGCAAGTAACCAAGAAGTGGTTTAAAATGGTTTAAAACCAAAAAATTGAGCAAGGCCAACTCTAGGCACTTGACCACCTTCTGCCCAGTGGGTTTTATAAATTTTATTGTATACTGCACCCAAAAATTTGGCAACCTTTTTGAAGGCCCATCACACGTGATGGGGTGAGCCTGATGTCACACAGCGTCTCCAACACCTTGAGAAACAGGCAGAGCTGAGAAGGACCAAGCAGATGGGGTAAGACGTCACTTTTGCAAGATTTTAAGTGCTGTTTCCCTTATCGAGGCTGACACAGATTTAAATGGGAATTTTCCCCACATGGCAGCCTAGCCATCAATGAAAATTTTCCAATCTAATTCCCACATTTTTTGCATCCCATCAGCTGTGTTCATATCTGTAGTGATCTGTATAGCATATAATCTAAGACCAGCACATGTTCAATGGTCCATAGCATCTATTAAAGTATAAATTAGGACCTTAATATCTATTAAACTATAAATAATGTGAAAGGTAGCAGAAGGCTAGCCTTGCCAAGTGATGCTCTTTGATTTAAGAGATTTGTGCAATAAAAGCACTAGCATTATGAGCACCCTCAAATTCTTCTGCCAATGTTCTGATTCAATCTGAAGTGTCTGTCTGTAGAGGTAAGGGAACCACAAATCTAAGCAGGCATATTTCTCTGGAATGGCTTGGGAAGATGAAACATGACTTCTTTATGTGTTTGTACAATTGTCTTGCTAATATAAGACTCAATGCAACAATAAATAACAACAACATACTAATATATAGACAGACACCTAAAGTCAAATCAGATATCTGGGTTGGTTAAACTAAAGATACCAGGCAGCTCAAGTGATATACTGAGCAGTTCAAAGTACGAACAGGAATAGAAACAAAATAAAATCCATAACATGCAAAACAGGGCAAAATTCCACAAGTCACGGCTGGCAGGGCTAGTGTTCAAAATGATAATGTTTGCAGTTTAAACGACACAGTAGAAGTTTGAACTGTGCATTGAAATCCAACCCAGGAGGAACACACTTTGCCCTTGATGCAACCACACCAAGATTTTGAATATAGGAAAAAAGGAAGCTAAGATTATTATAGGAAAACATGTGTTGGATGGGAAAGATCCTAGTTCTAGTTAACTAGGTAGAGATGCAATGTTTGCTCTTTCATCTCTGCTGGAGAGACATAAGAAAGATGTATCTTCTTCCAAGACAGGGCCAAGAAGGAACTAGAAACAGAGGTCAGGAACCCTGAGAATATCAGTCTAACACCAGAAGGAAGATCAGCACAGGTTAGGCCAGAAAGACAGTATAGAGAGTTTGGGAGTTCCTTTCTCTCAATCTCTCCTTCCCCCCTGTGCAAACCCTATCAGCCTTAATACAAGCTGAGTTGAATCCAAATACAAAATCTTTCCTGGGGCACAGCAAGTGCCTTCTTAGTGTAGGTGTGGTGCAATAGACACTTGCGCTCCTTTTCTATTTCTCTCCTCCCAGCCACAAATGTGGTGTTGGTGAGGATCTAAGAGAGCTGAGGAGGAGCAGAGGATGGCACATACAGTCTGTGGGATTTGGGATTAGGCACTTGTGTTCTGGTCTGGACAGTAATCAGAAACAATGTAGGCTGGGAGCAACTTCTGGGGACAGCATGGAAAGGGTGGTGGTACCTGAGAACAGGAAATGTCTGAAACTTTCCTGTTGTCTCTTGAACAGCAGACATAGGCTGACTGACAGCCATAATTATGTAGAGGTGGGTAGTGTTACTTACACACACCTGAATGATGGTTTTTGGGTTTGAAGCTCTGGACCAATTATATCAGGCATATGAATTAGTAGGCAATGAGATGTACTTTGGAGACGTTACACCTTGGCAAGCAGCTGCTCCTGCCTTCATGTTTCAGTTCACCTTTATTTCTCTTTCCAATGGCTCTGTTCTGGTATAATACTTGTCCATTTTCTTTCCAAAGGAAAATGATTACTTAAGTGAGAGAGGGATTTTAGACTGAGATCCACATAGTATTAGAGCCAGGATACTTATGCTAGGCTAGTCCCACTAAGTTTGTTGCCTCTCAGTTGGTATTTACTTTCCAAGCTGTTTCTTGTTGGGAATTAACAAAGAAGGGCTTCATCATGATAAAGCCATATAGTTATTCAGGGAGTACAAGGTTAAGAGAACAATTTTCAAATAAGACTGAGGGGTTAATAATTTGAATCATCCTCTTAGCAGGATGCTGAACATTTAATCAGCACTTGCATTATGGCACCTGAACATTGTTTTAGAGACGCTGCTGGAATTTCTAGCCCTTAAAGGGTGTGCATGTTCCTTGTCTTTCTCAAGGTCTCCTATAAATTGGCTTTCAGCTTCTTTTCTCTCCTAATCTTCCTCCTGCTTTCCTTGCCTGTTTTTTTATTGTCAGTTGCTATCTATCTACATTTGATTTGCTTCCACAGAAATACATTGTCTAATGCTAAGCCTTTGATTTCAAAAAGAAAGAAAGGTCTTTGCTCACCTGGTACGTCGCAGGGGTGGTGCCACTGAAGATGAAGAAATTATTCTTGCCCAACAAAGAGAGGAGAGGAGATATAGCACCTGATCTGTACTATGCTTCATATTCTTAAAACGTGCCCCTTCTTCACTATACATTTATGACAGCATTAGTCCCAAAGAATCCTGGGAACTATAGCTTGTTAAGGGTGATGAGTGTTGCTGTTGTTGTTTAGTCATTTAGTCGAGTCCAACTCGGAGACCTCTATTCTCCACACAGAGCTACAATTCCCAGAGTTCCCTGGGAAGAGGGATTGACTGCGAAACCTCTCTGAAAATTGTAGCTTTTTGAGGAAAACAGGCATCTCCTAACAACTCTCAGCACCCATAACAAACTACAGTCCCATGAATTCTTCAGGAGAAGCCATGACTGTTTGTAGTGTTATGATACTGCTTGAAATGTATAGTGCAGATGGGGCTATAATTTGTTTAATTACTACATGGACAGCCCATCTTTGCCTCCAAGGAGCTCAGGGCACATGATTCTTCCCGTCTCTATTTTTTACTTAAATTCAACAGCTAAGCAGGCTTCGGTTCATGGCTTCTCTGCAGCTTCAGGGACCAGTAAAGCAAAAGGATGCTACAATGTGTGGTCCCGAGACTGCATCTATTCCCATTGCTTGGTTGGAAGCATATATGGAGTGCTAAACACCTGTTTGGGGTGGGAGGGGGAGTGGGAGTGGTGAGAAAAGAACCTTCTTTGCTCCCACAGGTTGAGGGAGTTTCCAAGCATTTTTGTGTGCAGGTGAGTCCCATGGACTGCAAGAAGATCAAACCTATCCATTCTTAAGGAAATCAGCCCTGAGTGCTCACTGGAAGGACAGATCCTGAAGCTGAAGCTCCAGTACTTTGGCCACCTCATGAGAAGAGAAGACTCCCTGGAAAAGATCCTGATGTTGGGAAAGATGGAGGGCACAAGGAGAAGGGGACGACAGAGGATGAGATGGTTGGACAGTGTTCTCGAAGCTACCAGCATGAGTTTGACCAAACTGCGGGAGGCAGTGGAAGACAGGAGTGCCTGGCGTGCTCTGGCCCATGGAGTCACGAAGAGTCGGACACGACTAAACAACTAAATAACAACAACACACACAGATTCTCTTCTTCATTACTACATGCTGGGCTATTTGGATCAGGGCCTTGCTACAGCTTGCAGTTGCAATTCTTGCCTGCCATCTTATTCCAAGTCCTGCATTTAGCCACTATTATTATCAACTCACACTTATGGCACCTTTTAAAATGTGTTGCTGTTTCTTTACATCTGCCCCAATCACAGTGCCTGGATTTGGACAACCATGGAGAGATGCATTTGAGATTTTAACTCGTTCAATCAACAGCGAAGTCTTGTGGCCAAGAGCATAGCAGGTCCTGAGTGCAGCTCACACCAGCTGCAGAAGACTGGTAGAGCTCTCTGCCAGGGAAACAAAGGCATGCAAATAAGGTGTATTTTGCAATCTGGCAAAGATGAAATGACATTCACTTGCAAATGAGTTTCTGTGTTTGATCTGCAGATAAATAAAAGTGATTTATTGAAGATCCTCTGATACACATCCACATTTATAAGTGCATCTTTATGAATTACCAAATATTTTGCAACATTTTATATAGAGTGTCACTTTTATCTTTTTTAAACAACCCCCCCATTTTTGTGTGCCAGACAACTGAGCAAAGAGTCAAACAGACAACGGTTGCTGCTGTAAATATTAAGAAAGCACTATGAAAGAGTACCCTGCATGGATTTTTAATATCGCGCAAGTTCTTATAGGGTACAATATATATTTCCAGATACAAAAGTTAAAATGCTTAATTTTAGCTGGATTATACATGTGGTTAATCTTAATTATTATGTTCTATCTTTCTATTTATGAACTATATTATATATATTTTTCATTTTGAAAGTCATCTGGCACCCTAGTAGAAGTTGTGGTGACGTTTGGTATATTTAGACCCTGGACTTCATGGGCTTATTGGATGCAATAGGCTTCCTATTAGTCTGTTAGTTTAGCTGTGAGGCACAAAATTTTGCATTTTGTGCTTTGCAACTACATGTATATTCCTGAAATATTAGAGCAAAAACAAACAAACAACAAGTTTGCCGTTCCTGATAAAAGTAGAAATGCTCAGAGCATGTGTAGTTTAAGCATGCCGTTTAAATCAGAGCACCAGCATAACTAGAAGAATGCAATGATATTTGCCTACTTCTGCCCGGATGCTAAATGCATTTACTTATGGATAAGCACCATTTTGTCGTTGAAAAGGCTAATATATTTTTAAAGTAAAAATAATTAAATGGGCATCTATAACCATTTCCATTCCAGAGTGTCTTTTCCTTCTGACAATAACATGCTTTTCTAAGAATAAGGATAAAGGAACTGTAGTGTGGCCACCAGCCTCAGCTACACAGTGGGGCTTGTGTATAAAAAGGTAAAGGGACCCCTGACCATTAGGTCCAGTCGTGGCCGACTCTGGGGTTGCGGCGCTCATCTCGCTTTATTGGCCAAGGGAGCCAACGTACAGCTTCCGGGTCATGTGGCCAGCTAAGTCAGCTTCCGGGTCATGTGGGCAGCATGACTAAGCCACTTCTGGTGAACCAGAGCAGCGCACGGAAACGCCGTTTACCTTCCCGCCGGAGTGGTACCTATCTATCTACTTGCACTTTGACGTGCTTTCAAACTGCTAGGTTGGCAGGAGCAGGGACCGAGCAATGGGAGCTCACCCCATTGCAGGGATTCGAACCGCAACCTTCTGATCGGCAGGTCCTAGGCTCTGTGGTTTAACAGACCCGCGTCTCTTGTGTATAGATTCACACAATTGGAACCTTCCACCAAATGTTGCAGTATGGAGTGCTCCTCTTCAGTGTTTCAGTCAGTCAATGATGTAGCCCCCCCATCCTTCCATCTTTTCCTCCTGCCGCTTCATTTTAGATATTTCCTCCCAGTCAGTCAGCATTACATGGCCACTGAGCATGCTCAGTTCCCACTGGGATGTTTTGGGGGTCCCTCCACCTCTTCATGTTCCCCCGCCCAAAGCTTTCCCTCCTCTTATTTCTGCAAGACTTGAAGTTTCCCTGAGTTGCAAGTCCCTCCTTTTTGTATGTAAATGCTGCCATTTCGGCTGCATAAGGATCCACATCTACCTCTGAGCTTTGCAAATAAAGGGAACAACTGCTTTAGTGGGTGGGCTGAGTTACAGATCCACATAACCCCAGCCTGTTCTTCTTCTCCAACCTGTTCACTGCAAGCCACAGTGAAAGCCGCAGACCCAGAGTTGGCGATATTATCTGCACCGGCAAGAGTTGTTCTGGGAACCTGTAAGAAAAGGTACCTGCTTTTTGTCCCACTTCCTACATCTCTGGTTTAGTGGGCAAGCACTGAATAGAGAGCGTGGGAAACTGCCGTCTGGAAGTGCCCTGGAGCTTTCCCATCTGCCTGTCTGCTTTCGCCTCCTAATTTTTTCCCTTTACTATTGACTGATTTCTTATATCTGAAGGCTTAATTATATTTTGCAAGTGTTTCCATCATTTTAAGTTTGAATGCACCATTATTTGCCTAATCTTCCACACCACCCCCTCTCTTTTTTTCTTTCCTTTTGTCTCTTGTCCGTTGCCAAATTATATGCAACTTTGGTACAGAGACTTGCTTATTACTCTATATTTATGGGGGTTGAAGAGCCAACCAAAGTTAAATGTTATGTCACAAACGTCTATGTGATAAAATAATAATAGTAATATTTTCTTAGTCAATAAGGCTTAAAAGTTGTTAACTTTGGATAATGCATAACAACTGCAGTAATTTACTACTCTTAATAAATTTAGCTATCATGATTAATAAGCTCAAATCTAGAAGATGGGAGCTCTAGTGCAGGGCCTGGTGAAAGATGGGCATCCCATAGGACCCGAAAGATTGGATCAGCTTTTAAAAAATAAGGGTGGTGGTAAAAGTTGCAGATTTACTTCTTTGCAAAGATGTTTGCAAAGGGGAAGGTTGCTCACCCTTTGACAACCTTTGAAAACAGAAAGGGCAATCAGAAAGGTTTATGTTTCTTCATTTATGGCATTTATGAATATGGCAGGGTTAGGGAACCTGTGGCCCTTGGGATGTTGTTGGACTCAAATTCTCATAAACCCTGATCATTGTCTATGCTGGCTTGGGTTGATGGGACTTGGAGTGCAATGATATCTAGAAGGGCCACAAGTTCCCCATCCTTATTCTGTGGCAACAAAAGTAGGACAAAAGAAGCTTGGAAAGCAGAATTTTGAGCATCCATCATCTCTGAGAGTTATCACAGAGCGAGAGCCATACAAGACTGTTGGTGACTTCCACAAATCAGATGGAAGTCAGTTGGTTGTTCACCACTGGCCTGCGAGTGCTCCAATTGGAGAACAGTCTTTACCAAAGGTGACATGGGCTTTGAAGACGCTCGAACTCAGGATGAAAGAGAGAAATGTGCTAACAGAAAGGCACGATTGGCAAACCCTCACCGTGATCAACTCCCACCCGGAAACCTATGTCCCCACTGTGGAAGGATGTGTGGATCCAGAATTGGCCTCCAGAGTCACTTGCGGACTCACTGTTTAACCCATGTTTAGGAAGACAATCTTACTTGGCTACAAGTGATCGCCAAAGAAGAAAGAAGAAGAGACACTTCAAACTAGTGTGATGTATCTGTAGAATATCATGAGCTTCAGCAGTTTTCAGAGATTTCCTGTTCCCAGCAGACAGCTTCTTCCAGAGTCCCTGGTTAAGGGGAAAAACTCCTTCCCCACATATAAAATTATCTGGAGATTTGGTTCCTGTTCATTTAGCTTGCGAACTGGGTGTGTATGTGTGGAACCTATTCACCACTGAATGAAGGAGAGGTACCATCAGAAAGCTGAGAAGGAAGGAAAAGCAGTGCATTGTATTTAGATTGGGAAACCTGTGCTGTTAAGCACTCAATACTGTACACTCCATCCACCTAGTGATAGCAATAAGGAAAAGACTCTTTCAATGCATAGTTAAGGGACACTGTGACATCAGCAGAAAGTGCACCAATCCTCATTCTCTGCCATCTCCCCTATTTGCATGCAGGGCCATTGTGACAGCAGCAATCAGCAAACCAACCATCTCAACATTCCTTTATATGCATATTTGAAAATTCTGGACTCTAAATTTAGCTGGCAAAATGGGCAAGCCAAAATGGAGCTATCAAAAAAATAGAAGGTTTCAGCAAGCTTGCCCCCCCCCAGATTTGCAGAATATTTGGGGGGGGGGAAGAAACCCAAGGGAGCATTCTCTCTCCCGAAAAATCTAATGAGGACTGAACATAATCCATGGCCGCAGAATGCTGAGTGGGAAATGAGGTGCATGTGACAGAATCTAGTATCCCCAATGAAGGTACAGAATCATAGAATTGTAGAGTTGGAAGGGACCCTGAGGATCATCTAGTCCAACCCCCTGCAAAGCAGGAATATGCAGCTGCCTCATACAGGGATGCAACGTGCAACCTTGGCATCATCAGTGCCATGCTCCAACCAACAGACCTATGGCTGGCAGAAACACTGAACAGGAGTGCACAGCATTTTGTTTCAAGTCTGTCTTTTTTCTGAGCTCTACATCTACATGGCAAAATGGGGAAACTGCAGATTTCAAACATTTTATGGCCCTATTCAGGCATTCCTTCTCTTGCACGATTACCGTTTCCTTAGAAGAGTAGAGGTGCTCACTCCCCTTCCATTGCATCAAGCTTCTGTCAGCCCTCTGCATGCTGGGGGCTGAACCTTTGCAGCAGGAGGCCTGCACATGCAGTTCCAAAATGGCGGCACAGCTCCCATCACACAGGCCTGCAGACATGGCAATGATGAGACTGATGGGACAGAGCCAGGGAGCATATCCCTGCCAAGGGGCAAAGACAACCCCAGAAGAAAGCTTCAATTGTTTGCTTTGCATCTTGCTGTAACAATAATAAATCTGCACAGTCTAGAATAGATATTTATAGATTTCACAGAAAGGGGCATATTCAGCATTAAGAGTTTCATTCTAAGTATGCGGTTTGTGAAGCAATAAAGCTCTTCATTTTTATGATTCACTCAAGTAGAAGTATTCATTTTTTAACAAAAGCTACTTTCTCCATCTGTTAACTTGTCCAGAGTATCTTTTGTATTGACAACTCAAAAGCGTGAACTTGAATTTATTATAAGTTGTCACGAAATCACAGTGCTTTTAACTTATTGATGGGTTGGTGTCTCCTAGAAAGTAACAACTGGGGTGGCTGAAAGCTGTCCTTACTGTTCAGATATTCTTACAAGGTTTTAGGATCTTTATGGCTGTGCTTAAGTTGTCATTGAAGGCTTTCTTCAGAGAAAAATTCAGAATTTGATATAATGGGCTAATTTGCCTTTTTAATTAAAAACCTCAACAACTAAAAGATAGAAACTGATCCTATCTTCTCACTGGGGGAATATTCCAAAAACGAGTCTCTTTTCAACTGATGCAAAGCTCAAAGACCAGTTCCATGATGGAACTTTCTGCATTTGTGTCTTTATAATCATTTCAGAAACAGTAAGCTCATTTGTTTTTAATAACATTGCAGAAAAAGACCAGAAATTATATAATGACTGCAGAAATCACATTTTAAACAAATGAACAGAGAGAGAGAAAAAATGATTTTTAAAATTGTAATTCTCCAATTTATATGTAATTACCAGCTATCAAAGAACCTTCCTGGTATGCATAATGACCACCTTTTGTCCTTGCATGAAAAGTCAAGGTGTTTTCATTTATGGCTTTGTTCTCATCAGCTTATTCCTGGCTGGTTGGGAAAGGCAGAGGCAGCTGTTTTTATGACATTTTTCACAGCCGTTCTTCAAACTAGCAAACATATTCACATGAAAACCAGCTGGGCGTATTCCAAGTCTCTGAAACCCAGTACAGGCAAAGACCAAGTGGGTCAAGCTAATGGAAAACTGGCAGTGTGAAGTATAAAAAGGGTCTTAAAGTTTTTTTATTAAAAATATATATAATAAGAATAGATGACTATTTCTGAGATTATTATAATTTAAACAATGAGAAAGTAGACAACATGCAACCATTCTCGATATATTTCACAACTAATTTTAGCTCTGTAGTAGATCTTCTTTTACATACATGTAGTACTAAGGGCTGTGCCCCTGCACTGCTCTTTCCACTTGCCAACCCCCTGCCACTCCCTCACATCAACCTCCCCTCACACACAAAAAGCATTAAGTAGGGTGTTCAGGACTCAGTGCTCCTCCATATTGCCTTATTTGTACTTTATTTTTCCTGTTTGGGTGCATTTGACTTGAATACCGGTAACTGCCACAAAAGGAAAGCTGGTTTCTAGGGCACTGCTGATTCTGTGGATTTGGTGCTGCCTGTGTGCTTGTTTCTGCACCCTTCTTTATCCTGGACATTGCTAAATAAACAGATTATCAGAACTCTTTTCTCCAAAGAAAATTGACCCCCATAAAAGCATTCTGGAAGTGATGGAAATAAGTAGAAGCAGAGGGTGGGGGGATGCTTTGTTGGTTGATAAATAATACACCTTCCTATGTCCTCCACAATGAATTTCCGGGCTCAGCAGGTAAGCAAGGCTATATGTTGGGCAATGGATTCAAATGAATCCCCAATTCTTAAACTGAAGAGTGATTCAGGGCTTGTCCAAGTTGGAGCAGGAGCTGTCCAAGGTGCCTCAAACAGAGGATGGGATGCTTAAAGTAGCACATCAGTGATTCAGATATCGAAAAACTGCATCCACTGTTCTTGTCCATTAATGAGGGCTAATGTTCATGATCAAGCCACATCAAACCTCTTGACAGAATGGCTTTCCATAGTAGGACAACATGGCTGTTACAACATTATACATCTGGTAAGGGTCAAAATCGCTTGATGTCTTCCATTTTTTTCCATTTTTTTCTATAGAAATAGCTCACTCTCAACTGTGAATACAAGAGAAGGGTGAAGATAATACGTAGCATCTGAAGATAAAGCATACAGGTAAAAGACTGACTACCTGGTTTGTAATAAGTGGTTTTCCATTTAATCTGCTGGCATTCTTCCAAGGACATCTTTTCAAAGATGAAGCAAGGGCTGATGAAGTTTTGAAGAACTTGGGCTGCGTGCTTTCAATAACACATTTAATTAACAAACCTGAACACAGTGAGGCACTTGAAATCATATTAAAACAATACTTGCATATTAAGTCAGCTTGTGAATGCAGTTTTTGGAGTGAACAGCTTGAAAATATCATCAAATTGCCATGTAATTAAAAAATAAGTTTTGATTTTCATTCAAGGTTTTCTTTTTCTCTATGCAAATTTTCATCTTTGGGGGGAAAAAACTTTCCAGTGACATGAAAGAACTAATTTGAAAACTATATTAAAAAAATAAAATACTTAGAATGCATCCTTAACAAAGCAGCAAAAAAAGTTTTGACCTATGTGCTGAAGTATGACACTTACCTATTACCTTTTTTTTTTTTGCTTGGAAAAACTCTATACTGCTATAATTATCCTGGCAGATGTGATGAGGATTTGGTTGTGTCATTTCTTAAAAAAACAAACAGACCCAATGTGTGAAACAATATGCATAATGAGAGAGCCCTGGAGGGAGGAATCATGAAAATCCTGCCACAAACTTCTCTAGAGCTCAGTTTGGAAGGTGGTATGGGTTTTCATCTGCTGTACTGAGGGAAATTGTGACAGGGACTGGTGTGTCAGTCTTGGATCTGGGCAGCCCAGTGACCCAACAATTCTTGACTTGCTGTCCTGGCAGGGGCCACCAGTGCTGATGGACCCACCTTCCTCTTCATTCTCTGGAGTCCTAGCTTACTGAGCAGCGCTGGTAGATATCTTGGTAGGCACCATTATAAATTGCCCACAATGCTCTGGACTGATGCTACATGAGGGCACTGTGAGTAACGGCAAACAGCTCACATCAACCACCACGGATGATGGAGCTACTGTGATGGTGGCGCTGGTAAGCCTGCTGGGGACAGAGCAGTGGTGTCAGAAAAGGCCTGGGAGAGGGGTCCTCACCAGAGATAGTGGCAATCTGGATTTGTATTTTATTCCTCCTAAGATACTTGCTTGGCAGCTATAGACATGTTGCTACTGCTCTGCATACTTTTCTCCATCTGTGTGAGGGAAATAACCCAAAGCCACTTATCAATTGTAAGATGAAGATGGAGTAACTGCACAGGATTGCAGCCACCATGGCCTGTACAATAGCAACTATTAAAAAAAAATTGTTTGCTAAAGTTTCTTTGTTTCCATCTGCAAGGTTCCCATCTCAGTTTTATAAGATTCATTGCACTGGCAGGAAATCTCGGAAATATTTATTTTGTAAAAACATTCTAGGATGTTCCAGAACACCTGTCTCAAAGACTATACAGTAGTACCTCGGGTTAACAACTTAATTCATTCCGGAGGTCTGTTCTTAACCTGAAACCGTTCTTAACTTGAGGTACCACTTTAGCTAATGAGGCCTCCCGCTGCTGCCGCCGTGCCACCGCCATCCTGAAGCAATGTTCTTAATCCGAGGTACTATTTCTGGGTTAGTGGAGTCTGTAACCTGAAGCATCTGTAACCTGAAGAGTCTGTAACTCGAGGTACCACTGTATAGGATTAGGTATTACCATTTCCTAATATTTTTATATGCACAGTTAGATGTTGTGCAGCATGGCACAGTTGGACAATGTGTATTTCTTAATTTTTAAGAGAAGCAGGAAAATCTTGATGATGATGATGATTAAAATTTGTATTCCGCCCTATATCTGCAGGTCACCGGAGAGTTCAAAGGATAAAATCACAATACAAAAACACAGAATACATGCATCTTGTTAGATCTCGTGTGTCATTCCATTTCATTAGACCTCTGGCAGTGGTGTAAAGAGATGATCTAAGACATTTTGTGTCTAAAGGTGAAAATCCAAAATATATAACCTGGTGGTAAAAATAAAAAAGCTAAATAACTGACAATTGCAGCCCCTTGATGGCTGCTCAAAATCTGAGGTGGCCTGTTTCACTGTATCTAATGGTAGAACCAACTGTAATTGTAGCTTTATTTCCTTAAGGAATATAGGAAAGACTCAATTTGGTTCTGTTTTTGGGTATTATTCACAATGGGCAAATAATATAATGAAGTCATCAACTGAACAGTACAATGACCACAGCGACTTTGCCCGTACCCCTGCCCAATTAGAAATCTAGTTGCTTAATTTACTGTAATACACTTCTCTTTCCATTAAGATATAAGGCTAATATTCATATGATATTACACACACACACCTTTTGAATTAAATATAAAAACCATAAAAGAAGCCACCCTTGCTTTGCACTAAGTAGAACAGTCTCCTATCTCTCATAATGATGTCACTTGAAACAAGCTACTGTAATTTGTGAGAAGTAAGGAAATATATTTATTAATTTCCAAAGAAATAATTTGCCACATTGATCTCTTATTTCCCCTCTTGCTACTCCTAGCATGCAACAGCCTTTGGTGGTTGTCTAGTTACATTTAACTAGCCCTATCCCATTGTGCAGGAGGTCAGTAACTGAACGTGGTATGGAAAAACTGATTTGTTAATTAATTTAATCATCTCTTCTAATAAAAGCAGGATAAGACTGGCAGAGGAAGCTTGTTATCAATCCGTGGGCGCTGGTAGGCAGTAATTATAGGTAATGATGCTTTTGTCTCATGGCATTCTGAAGATCATCTTGAACTCCTCCTCACAGACAGAGCAAACGGACTGCCATGGTGAATGCTCCTCCCTGGCCTTTCTTTCCCCTCTCTCTAAGGAGAGAAATTACAGCTTGTTAGGTGGAAGCAGCTCATTTGAAGCTTCAGTTTTTTTTGAGTGTTCTCTTATTGGAAGCACCAGGTGTGTTGTAGCCATTGCAACAGCTACTATTGCCTCCCATCTCATGTTCAAACTTATATGGCATTCTGCAAGTCTTAGGTTTTCTTTTTTGCTCAAGGGTCAGTGCTTGAAAAGATGGGAAGAGCATCATAACATTAACTCTGTGAGAGTTAGGAGAGTTAGGCAGAGAGGAAGTGATCAGCCTTAGGTTTCAAGTGAGCTTCATGGTTGAGTGGGAATTTGAACCCACGACTCCCAAACCCTAGCCTAACACTTTAGCCACTACATCACACTGATTCTCAAAACTATCTGTGTTCTTCTTTTGGGACCATTTCCTTTTGAATGTGCATGGTACATTTATACAATTTGTGACTCATCTGGTTGAACACAGAGCTCACCAGTCCTCTTTGGCAGCCTAGCAGGGGCTGAATAAACCTCTCTGGGTTTTAAAGATAGTAGAGTTGTTAAGCATCTGGCAGCTCACAATAAATGGGTGGTGGGATGTGATTGGCATAAGTTGTGCAGTGCTACTCTAGGGATGCTTCTAGTTGTCTTAGAACAGTGCTTCAGTAAATATAACCAAAAAATGCAGAGTGGTCTTGGTAAAGTCAGGTACCTTTCCTGTTCAGAACACAGCTGCACATGCTATGGGAAGTTAGCTGTGCAGGCTGAATAAGCTGGACTGGTCCTGCAGTGGACACTACTGATTGTGGATTGCATCCAACTAAGCTTTGTTCACAGCCCACCCACTGAGCCTAAGTCAGTTGTATCCATTGATTTCAACGGGTCTGTTCTAAGTATGGCTCACACTGGCAACAACCCGGTATGCGGGAAAATGATAAGGTTACAGAGGCACTGAAACAATGTAATCAGAGAGGTGAGATATTCCACAAAGACAGTACACCCATAAGTAAAGGCAACAACATCACTTAAGTCTGAAAGGTTGTGAAAGCATCCCAATTCTTACGATCAGTTCCTATGAGCTGATCATTGGATGAACAAGGATTATGGACATCTCATCTGTTTCTACTGGGCCAATGAATGGAAGCAACTGCTTCAGGCAGCAGAATCCCAAGGAGTCACAATTTCCCTGCCTCTGTCTATTTCTGTACGCCCTTGAAAAGAACTTTGCTCCCAACCAGGATAGGGGTGTGTAAAGTGCACCATTGTTGCCTGTTTCCAATATTAAGAGTCTAAGGTTAGCCAAGGAAGTTCCTCTGGTGCCAACTTTGCTATCATTTAGGCTCCATTTAGTTTTCTGAGGTCCATGGCACCTGGCTGCCTGCTCCTTTGTATGGGCCTGGTTGGTACCAAAAGTAAAATTAACCTTGTACAAGAATTTGCATATGACACTGTGGAGAATCGCCCAGCCTTCAAAAATAAATAAAAATAAGCATGAAAAACCAAAATGCCCTCAATGCTGGTTGGTCAGTAAGTTTACATCTACTGCTATGGCTCTTCTGATGTGGTTGCAGAATGAATCTGTCTAAAGAGGGAAGTGTTTGGCACAGAACAACCTAGCACTGACACTTCTTCTGACACAGTGCTCAGCGCCGCGCTGCAAATGCACCAGTGATCACACTTCTCTGCTGTGAAGATAAGCTGGTTGATAGCACATCCAATGTGCAAATAACCAGAGGCACACTGCGGGTCGTGTGGGATCGTGTAGGTCGCTAGAATATTCAGTGTGTTACTGATTCGCAGACAGCTAAAACCTAATTTGACTGCTTTGTTTCCATGATACCATATTTTGACCAATAAGGTGTGTGTTTGGGGGGAATAGAATGGTATTATAGGATCCTTTTAGCCCTCCATTTTAGATTATTGCTAGTACAGCAGAGCTGCCCTTTTGCTCCAGCAAAGGCAGCCAGAAATGCTGTTCTCATCCATCGTTACCCAGCTTAGTTAATGCTGTTGACCCTGTAACTGGGGCTATCTGCCACTACCATTGCTGCCAGGCCAGGCATCAGAATTCTAGCCCAGTCCCTATGTGGCTTCCCTGAGCCTACACAAATCACTTTGTCTGGAAGGGATGGGGGCAAGAAAGGGTTCAGAAAGGAGAGAGCACAGCAGTTGGGGGCAGCTGGAAGGGGAAGGAGACAGGGTCCTCAAAGTTGCTCTGGATTGTGTGAGTACAGTGTTGTACCATGGATTGTAGTAGGGAGAAATTAATGGTTTTCAGTGGCAAGCCCACAAAAGTAGCTTATTTTAATAAACGAATAAAAAAAGCAGCACTGGGTTTCAGCTGGCTTCATAAATGGCTGAAAACTTTGACTGACTCTTTGCCATTAAACATTTACTCATGGAAAACTTGGGCTCCTAGAGCACTCTGGACATGTGTAAGTTACACTAGTGCTTTTCTTCTAGAAAAAAAGCACTGAGTTATACACCCAACATGTTATTACAGGCCATCTGAAAGTTGCAAGTGAGTGTTGGATATGTTCCAGGATGTACTGTCAGTTAACGTGGGACAACAGTCAGGCCCAACAGGTCTGGAAATAGCCCTGCATAGAGTGAAAGTGTGCTCTAGGACATGACCCAGAATCCTTTGCGGTACATAGGACCCATGCTAGACATTCAAAGTCTCTCAAGCAAACAAGTTGATTTAGAAACTGCTCCCTGGAGGTAGGAAGTCTGGAAAAAACTGCTATAACTGGTGATAGTGCAATAAGCAAATAAACAAAATGACAGCTGAATAAATGAATGAATGCCAATGACAAGAGATTCTGGTCCTTTGCACGCATATGATGTGAATAAAGTAGAATATTTTTAAATTAATGCTATCTAACCATGAGTGTGGATGTGTGAAAATGAATGTGTGGGGCCTCCCAAGTGAGCAGTGTATGCATTTCCCCCTCCCTACAAACGAATACACTTTAAACCTACTTTAATTCAAACCATTTGCAACAAATGGCCCTGCAGTGAAGTAGATATTTCCTTCCTAAGTGGCTTTCCCTTTCCACTTGGCTAATGTTTAGTTGTATATTCATAAGGAAGAGAAAAGATCTGAGGACCTGTGGCCCAAGCCTATTATGTGCCATTCCATCTGTTTGTGATGAGCCAGAAAGAGCTCTGCGTTAGGTCCTGCCTTATGGCAATCCCTGGTCTGCAGTTGCTATTTTCCCACACTTACTTAAGCTTCCCTGCACATGGACACACACAAAGCAGATGCCGGTGCCACAGCAGGCCTGCAAGGCTCCTCCTGAGTGTGACATATTTTTATATAGCCAGGTCCTTAGGACTTGCTGCCGGCAACACCAACCAAGCAAACACAAAAAGCTGCTTACAGTTGACATCAGACAACCTGAAGCTGGTTTATTGATTGTTCGAAGAAAACTAACATGTCAGACCATCGCTTATATACTATTACCTTGTGACAAAGCCGAATGGATTGATGAACTCTTTATCTATCGATCACCACCATCAATAATTTAATTTATAATTCATTATTATTATTAACTACATTTCACTACCACCCTTTACTCAAGGATCACAGGATGGTTTACGATATAAAAACACAAAAAGACATACAATGGTAACAAACAAAAACACCCCCCAACAGTTTAAAGGGCCATAGAGTGTTTCATTAGCCAAAGGCCGGGTTATAGAGAAATGCTTTTGCTTGGCACCTAAATATATATGATGAACGTTCCAGGAAAGCCTTCCTGTGGAGAGTATTCCACAAATGGGAAGCCACTGCAGAAAGGCCTTCTCTTGTGTTGCGGCCCTCCAGACCTGTTGCAGAGGAGACACACAAGAAAAAGCCTCAGATGATGACCTCAGGGTCTGGGTTGATTCATATGGGCCGAGACGGTCTTTGAGGTATTGTGGTTCTGAGCCATTTAAGGCTTTATAGGCCAAAACCAGCACTTCGAGTTGGGCCCAGAAACTAATTGGCAGCCAGTGCAGTCAGGCTGGGATTCATATAGCATGCTCAAACCGTCTTGCCCGGGTGAGCAACCTGGCCGCTGAATTCTGTACTGTATTGCTGAAGTTTCTGAACTGTCTTCAGAGGCAGCCCTACGTATAACTCATTGCAGTAATCTAACCTAGATATTACCAGAGCATAGACGGCAGAAGTTAGTTTTTCCCTGTCTAGATAGGGGCACGGTTGGGCCACCAGCTGAAGCTGAGGGAAGGCACTGTGCACCACTGAGGCCACCTGAGCCTCAGGTGGCAGCAATGGATCCACAATTTAAATGAAGGCTGTGATGATGCCTTGAAATACTGCTCCAGATGTTACATGGTTCTTTAGAAGGCTGACAGTTATATTTATACATTTTCTTCAGTAGAAATTAAGCACAATGTGGACAAAAATAAATAGTAACCTTCTATTTTATTTTATTTTACTTATTTATTAGATTTGTATGCTGTCTTTCATCCATAGATCTCAGGGTGGTTCGCTGCATAAAAATACAAGAGAAAAACACAAAATGCATAATAAAACAAGAACAAAACAAAACAATAACCCCTGTTCTCCCATCCCTCCAGGATTCAGTAATATTTGGCATGAATTTTCCTGTATATATACAATCAGGTATATGCAATTTCAAATGGTGGTTATGGGAGAGATCACCCCTGCTGCACAGTAAGCCATATCACCAGAGATGTGACAGGGCTGGAACTCAGCTAGGTATGTGTGGAAATAATTCACAAGCGGTGTGTACGTTCTTGCGGAGGGATCTTTTTTTTCCTCCTAGAGTTCTTTTCCAGCCAGACCTAAAATTCTCCTTAGTTTTACGCTTCTACAAACAAAAAGGAGAGGAAGCCTTGTTCATCCATTAGCAGAAAAGATCACCCTATAATCTGCAGGAAAAATCCAAAATATCACCTCCTCCCCCCCAATGAGCTAGTTTCCAAGCAAACAAAACTTTTCTTCAAACCAGTTAGTAGGCAAAAATGGAGGCGGAGGAGAGGCAGAGACACCAGAGCAAGGTGGCATTTAGCCAGAGTCTTAAAATGGACTGTACTAGAAGATCTCAGCCTTAATTGGATTAGGTTCTACTTGGGTACTAGATCTCAGCTTGGACCTAAATCTATTGAGGAGACGGCTTTTGTTAAGGTTGTGTTTGTTGCTGAGCAGACAGATTACAGAAATAAACCCTTGTGCCCATATATGGTTGGAATTTGGGGAGTGGCGAAGTTGTTTCTGAAATTTGCCATAATCTCTTCTGTGCTGTGCTGGTTGCGGCTCAGCTTTAACTAACAAACTAACTAACTAACTAGTTGAGTTTATTATTATTAATTATAGTATTTCCTTTTTGGCTAGTCTAAGTGACTGCAAACACTTTTTTTGTACTGTAACTTATATTTGCATGCAAATCCTTGATAAGGTTCTGAAATATTTATAGCTTGTATTTACTTGTTGATCTATGTTGCACTGGTAAATACAGGATACAGCAACAAAATTGTATAGTCATGTGCATAAAAAGATAAACCTGAGAAAGACAATATCTGAGATGTCTTTGCTTTTTGTGATAACAATACATTATTAAATTTAAGGGCTTGTAAAGTTCTGGACCCGCTGTGGCCAGAATTTATTCAGCACCTGATGTTATTTCAATGTGAAATGAACATTCAACACCACACATCTATTCAGACTGAGTGCTATTCAATAAAGTTCATCACAGTTAAAGAAGTGTGCATTTTCAGAAAGCTGGAGATAATTACGCACTCGCCAGCCTTCATTGACTTGTCTAACAATAAGGAACTTCACTGCAACAGAGTAATTAAAATTATGGCCTGATTTCAGCTTCTATCTTCCACGTTGCTAGGGTTTTAAATTACTTCATTATGTTCATTTCTTTGTATTGAGAGTCTTTTAGGCTTATTGTTTTAGAAGCAAAAGGCATAAATATAGGTTTGTTGTTCTATTTTGAATCCTCTGATTCTTTATGTGTGGATGTTCTAAATCAAACCTGCTAGAACAGAGTACCAAAAGTGACTGCAGCTGCTGGTCACTGTGATGATACTCTTCCTCTGGGCTTCTTCTTCTTCTTTTTCCTCATCTTCTTCTAATCCAAGGTACATCTGTGTACCAGAAAGGTCTCCTGCACAAGCTTCAGGAAACGTATGTGGAAATCATTTATTAACTGGCCTTTGTCTGCAAGACACAAAGGAGGTCATGGGCTTTGCCCTGCCTCTCATTGCTCTTTGTTCTGACTTACAGGTGCCTTTGGCTTCAGTTGTGTTATATTTGATTTGGAGGATTATGCTTTCTTTTTAATATTCTATGTAGCATGGAGTCACAAGCCTGCACACAATTAATCACAGGCTCCTGGAAAGGAAGAGCAGGCTATGCATTTAAACAAACAAACAAACAAACAAACAAACAAACAAACAAACAAACGTAAAACTATCAAAATAAATGTTCAAGCACTCCAAGGGAGATCTGCCACAAAATGTTGCAGTTTGGAGGGTTCCTGTTCAGGATTCAACTTACTCCACTCAATTCCCTTCCTCACAGTTTTTGTTCTCCCTGCCCTGCCCACCTGCAGCCAGTCAGTTAGCAGTCTGTGGCCTCTGAAGAGACTCATCAGGTTGTTTGGGGAGATTTCTCTCAAGAGGTTTTTGTACTTCTGCAAATCTTGGGTTTCTCTCAAGTCTGCCGGTACCTTGTGTGTGTGTGTGTGCGTACACACACACACATACACCTTTCTGTTTTAGCTACATAGGACCGGCACTTAAGAGAATTGAGATTGCTCTTAGTATATATGTCTTCAAGTCCAGCAACAAAATGTTGCAGTGTATTCCTGATGTGCATTTGTTACCTGACCCTGTGGCTGAAGTGGTTGTGGGGGGCAGGGAATAGCACCAACTGCAGTGCTCCCTGCTCAAACTTTCAGTGGGGAGCACTCCCTGTTCAGTACTCCAATTACTCCATTCTATCCTCCACCCGTAGGAACCAAATCCTAGGGGCCCAGGTCCCTTTGCCCCCCCTAAAATGTTTGAGTGGACTGGACCGTTCCAAAGGTGATGGGAATTGCCATTCAAATGGTGTGTGTGCATTGCATCATGTGATTGATTATGCAGTGTAGAGTTTACCTGATCCTCCCCAATATTTTATTCATGTTGGCACTCCTGCCTCCACCTACTGTTTCTTTCTCCCCTAACAGTAGTTCAGCATTTTGTTCTCGCTGACCATTCTCAATTCTTGTTGGGTTGGTTCTGTGCTGTTTTTCAATTTTGTGTGTGTGTGTGTGTATGTGTGTGCGCGCACATTCTGGTGCTCAATCCCAACTACATTATAATCTTGGATTTTTACATTGTTTTTTATGGGCAGCTCTTGCTTCTGTTTTGAAGACATTTATTTGGAAATGATATATTCACATAGTGGGAGGGTTGTCTGATTTCACCAAAGTTCTCCAATCTCAGGGGCTTGGGGCAGGATGTTGATGGAAATGATACCCTAGTCTCACATGATTCTCCTTGTTCTTTTGCCCATTCTGTCCTTGCTGTGCAGGATGTTATAGAATTGTTCTGATGGACTTGAGAACAGCATTCATCACTTACCCTTTCCAGTCACACTGACTTTCATTCCATTTTGAAAACCCGCCCTTTAAATTGGTCACTAGTCCTTTCCATTGCATTTTCCTTTTATATCTTCTTGCTGTTTGGTTTGAGTCTGTTTTATTAGGGTGCAGTGGATTCTTCCCTCCTGCTTAGATGTAGTTTGGGGCTGAGACCTTTACATGTCTTTTAAAATTAACCAGAGCAATTTCAGT
Organism: Podarcis filfolensis; assembly: GCF_964270895.1. Taxonomy (NCBI): domain Eukaryota; kingdom Metazoa; phylum Chordata; class Lepidosauria; order Squamata; family Lacertidae; genus Podarcis; species Podarcis filfolensis. The sequence continues at coordinate 47,889,406 of NC_139606.1, forward strand.
TTGTTTATTTTTCATTCAACCTTATTACTGAGTGCAGATGTGTGTGCTGAGTGATTTTTCTTTCTTTTCTCATCATCAGCCACATTATTAAGAACTGCCCACTATGTGCCAGTGTGGTGTAGTGGTTAAGAACAGTAGACAGTAACTCTGCAATCTCTGTCCATTAGCAAGCGCTTTTTCCCTCATTTCTAATTTATCTCCAGGTAGAACAATTAATTAATTAATTGATTAATTGTGTGTGAATGTAATGGTCTTGTGTGGCAATTCTGTCTTCTCTGTCTGGTGGCAAGTCCCCCACCTCCCTGCCACCATTTCTCATCAATATCTGATTATCATAATTATTAGCGAATAAGTATAATTATATTGCTGGTGTGTGTGTGTCACTGCCCATTTCAGATGGCAACAGTTCTTCCCCCCTTTCCTTTAAAACAGTAAATTTATTAGTATTTTCCACACAACAGAAAACAAAAAACGAAAAATGATAATACACAAAACACAAAAACAAACATATGAAAAACAAATCCAAATCTTACAAATTAATAGTATAAACACTAAAAAGGAAAACAAATGTTGACTTTCACTAATCCCACAGCACCTCCTTTACCTCTCATTGTATCTTCCTGTTATCCTTATCATCTCAATCCTAGCATCTAAATATATATCCTTCTATCATATCCTTTCACTTCACAAGGTTATTCCAGACTCAGCCAGATTTCTGTCCTCGAACCTTGTCTTTTAAGGTATTCGTTTAGGCACTCCCATTCCTTTTTCACTACACTTTTTGGTTTTTGTCTTATTATATCTGTCAGTTCTTTTTTTGCAGTTACTGTGTGTTTTCTGCCCATTGCCGAGGTTTCCCCTTATTTCTCATAGATCTCTGACATTATTATTATTCAATAACAACAGCAGCAACAATTATACATTGGGTCTGATCATGAGAGATGTAGTATGTAGTGTTAAGAGCAAGCCATGTGTTAGCCCTGGGGGTGTAGGGCAGCAGGGATATTGCAGTGGCGCCAGCAGCGCTGGCCACTTGAGTTCTTGCTAGCAAACTCAGGCACAGGACTAATATGCTGCTGCTGCAGCAGCAATGGCAGCTCCTGTCTCCCCATGGCTCGGAGGCTGCCACTGCCAGCACTTCTAGTCAAAGCAAGCAATCCACTCCCAATATTACCATTAGGAAGGATCTTTCTGTAGAGCAGAAAGCAGCAAGTAATACTTTGCCACTAGCAAAGGGGACCACACTGCAATCTCTTAGTACTGTCCCCTTCAGGACCATTAAATTGCTTTCAGACAACAGGGAAGAAGATGAATCCCTCTTAGTTCATACCTTTTAGTCGGTCTGTGCATAAAAATAGTGGCTATTAGTTAACAATTGTTTCAGAATTTTCAATTCATTCCATACTGTTTCCTTACTTTTACCATTATCTTGTGGTTGTTTAGGTTTTTCCGTTTGTTCAGTTTTTACTTCAGTTTACAATTAAATACAATGTTATGCTGTTTGTCTGTGTGGCTTTAAAACTGCCTATAAAATAGAGACCCCTTTCTTTACCCATCTGAAATTTGGCAGGTCTGATCCCTTGGCAGAGGGGAGGATAGTAGAAAGCTAGAAATGTCATGTCAATTGGACAGAAAACATAGAAGTCACAGGCAACAGACGTATATCTGGGTCTCCCACTAAAAACAATGGGAAAGGATAACAATAATGAATGAAATAATATTAAAATATAATGTGATTTTCAGAAAAATTCTAATGAATAAGGTTCTAAGAAGTAAAAATAAAATGGAATAAGGAAAAAAACACCACATTTTTTCTTGCATACCCTCTACTTTTCTACAATGTCTTATTTAACATTCTGTGCACCCCTATGTTATAGATATACCTTATCTTTGCAATAATAGCAGGATAGTTCTCTTGGCGAGCTCCCACCTGTTTCAATGGACCTGGATGGCTTGTGCCTATACCAGGTTGGGAAATACAATCCTACCTAGTTCCTATGAAATCTGTGCTTATCAGATATGAACTATTACTCTTTTTAAAATGCCCTTACTTGGTTCAGATGTTTCAGGCATTTTGGCCTGGAGGAGCAGGTGGTACTGTTTATCGTCAAAAACCAGTACTGAGATTATACACAACTTAGTCTTTTTCAGAAATGCACAAAATCATGAGCCCGTATAGCTTTTCATGAAAGTGTAGAATTGCACATTGTAATTTTTTTTATTTGTAAAAAAGGAAAAAAATGTATATACTGACTGACCATATGAACATGTTCTCATTTCCTCCTCAGGCCTTTGAGCAATTTGCAGCCTTTTGTTAAGACATAAAAGCTCTCTGAGGCTCCTACTTGAGTGCAGAGTTTACCAGCTGCTATCCACTACTAGGCCTCATTAGAGGCCTGCTGTTCTGCTGAGAACCAAACCACATGCTACACCCTCCGTTGTCTGCCTATTAGCCTGTTGCTGCTCCTTAAATTACAAGGTACAATAGCTTGTTCTATTTCTCTGCAGAGAACAACTATTCTTACTCCCATTTCAAGAGGCTCTATATCATGATCTCTCTAACTAATTAAGGTTCGTAGGCAGGCCACAGGTTGCTACAGAGAATTTGTCCCCATGGTTGATATAATTTCCTCTCTGTTTTCTTTCTTCCCTTAAAGGTTTAATGCTGGTGTATCTCATGGTCGCTGGTGTCTAATAAAAATAAATACAAAAGCATGGTGAAAATAAGAAAAGCAAACTCAGGTTTCAGATCAGGTATTAATGTGAATCTTCCTATACGCACCCGGGGAGGTGAAGCAAAGTCTTAGGATTACTACATGATACATAAACAAGATAGGGTTGCCATGCATCCTCTTTTTCCAGGATACGCCCTCTTTTTCAGGGGTAAAATTTGAGAGAAATTGCATTTATTTGTCTTGAATGGCCATCATAGTGTCCTCTTTTTTTGCACTTTAAAATATGGCAACCCTAAACAAGAGGGATAGTCTTTTGTGTTTTTCTTCATCATCTATACTGTTGATTGCTTTATAAAATAGCTGTTGTGGCCGGATGTGTACAAGTTACCATGGAGGAGTGTCCGTCCCTTCATGTCTAGATCATCATCGTTGGAGGTCATAATTGTGGCATCCATTTTTGTTTTCATCTCCATTTTCCTGATGAAGTATAATGTTTGCATCAACTGTCACAAAAATAAGAATGCTGAAGTGAATAATGTTTGTTTTCAGACTAGGGGCAGATAAAGCAACTCCATGTTTCACTTTGGTTCCAAACAGGGACAAAACTGTGGTAGATTTAAAGTGTGAAAGAGTAGCTTCTGTAGACCTGACCGTTTGAAGATTTGATAGCTTCTTTCAGCACTAAGGCTAGCGGCACAAAACAATAACTTGTGGTTGCTTTTTAAATTGTCTATTTTTAAAAACAGGTGGTTTAAAAACTTTTTTAATCTGCAAAGGTTACTGCAGCATTTTGTTTATTTTGCTCTTTTCATTTTACAGTTGATTGGGAAACTGTGTGATTTGCTTCTCAGAAGTAGCTGGTTTCTTCCATAACTCCAACATGGATGTGCAATTCATACTTGTTATAATGGTGGGTTTTGTGTGTGTGATAAGACACCTGTCCGCTAGGAACTAGGATGGAACGACTAAATTGTTTTAGATGGATCAACAAACAGCTGTCAGATAGCGTAATTTGGTTTTCTTGATTTGGAAAGGGATCTTATTCACTGGCTATGTTGCCTGTCCCCTGATAAGCTCAAGCGCATTATATTGTACACAATAGCACGATGAATGCTTGTTGATTGGAATGATTCTGTGTAGTGACAAAGATACAGCCTCCCTCCATTGTCTGCCCTCCTTTTGCAAATCATAATGTTAAGAAAACTAACCCCAGGGAAGAAGAGACAAATGCTGGACAAGTAAGAATGTGGATGCACTAGCTATATAGGAAGCTAGAATTTTCAAAGGGTGTTGGATAATAAGTTTTGAATCTATGCTAATTGTAATGCTTTGTTACCAATGCAGTACAATTTGCTTAAAACATACCTTCCCTTAGTATGTGCACTGAAAACGAACCAGATGCCTACTCTATTAGTCATTATCTGCCATTGCTGTCAAAGAATGTATTCTGGGAAGCAAAATGTGTTGCTGTGAGACTGACAAGGCAAGATGAGGAGAGAAAACATTCATTTTTCAGCTGGTTTATGCACAAAGAAACTCCTTGTTGAACAACAGGTTGTCAACAGTTCCTTTTCACAGAACAGAGCAGGAAGAACTTTCTTTGTTGACGCAGGATGCAATCTAGTTAGGTCTGTGATGTGGGTACATTATTCCTCATATTGGGTGGAAGAAGCAGAGCAGTGGGCAGGCAGAGAAAATTTTATCAGGGGGTACAAAGTTTATTAGGGACGCAGGTGGTGCTGTGGGTAAAACCTCAGCGCCTAGGGCTTGCCGATCGTCAGGTCGGTGGTTTGAATCCCCGCGGCAGGGTGCGCTCCCGTTGCTCGGTCCCAGCGCCTGCCAACCTAGCAGTTCGAAAGCACCCCCAGGTGCAAGTAGATAAATAGGGACCGCTTACTAGTGGGAAGGTAAACGGCGTTCCGTGTGCTGCGCTGGCTTGCCAGATGCAGCTTGTCACGCTGGCCATGTGACCCGGAAGTGTCTGCGGACAGCGCTGGCTCCCGGCCTATAGAGTGAGATGAGCGCACAACCCTAGAGTCTGTCAAGACTGGCCCGTACGGGCAGGGGTACCTTTACCTTTACCTTACAAAGTTTATTTGGGGCCCCTTCCCTTCTCCATGAGTCAATCTGTTTTTATCCACTACAGTTTTATGTCATGAGCCTGTAAGGTCTAAAAGGGCATGGAAGATGAGAGAGGGGTGGAGTGGAAGGTGACATAAACACACAGGTAAAAGATGTCACATATGACAAAACTCCACGGGCTTCATTTCTTGTTTTGGCTGTCAAATTTAGTTCCAGGAGGTCTTTAATTTAATGTCAGGCAAGTGAGCTTTGCACATTCAACACGATCTGACTATCTTATTTCAGACATACCATGAAGAGAACAACCAATACAGTTTTGCAGTAATTCCCACTGCAAATATTAATCTCCTGATTCTTAGGAGAGTTGCTTGGAAAAGATAATGTTACCAGATGTTGTCAATTCTTTATCTGTTCATGATAATAGTGGCAGTGAGCTGCTTCGCTCTCCTCTGCTTGAAGGCAGGCTGCTGTCAGCACCAACACCCGCTGCCCTTCACCAGCAGATGGCAGTCTCCTCAGGAGGTTCCCCTCCTTTGGCTCCTGAGCTCCCATTTTGACCCCAAGCAGGGGTACGATGTATTCCCTGGGTCCTGGTAGTGGGTTTAGCATTGCACCCCAAGTCCTGTTGGCTTGCACTGGCCAGAGTGAAAGGTGGTGATGGTGATATGGTACTTCAGTACATTCAGACCAAAGACCCATCTAGCACTGTGAGGTAGATTGTCCAAATGTAATCAAAATCAGGGAATGGATTTCATATGACAGTGTTGCTAAATTTCCAGTATTATTTTTATATTCACATTTTAAATTAGCAAAATATTATCTGCTAATAAAAGACAATATCTTGTTTGCCTTTTGGGCTACTGCTGCAGTTTGGTGCATGTTTTTGTTAAATGAAACAACCATTCCTAGCTCTTTCTCCTGAGTGTTTACTGTTACACTCATCAATGTGTATGAGTAGTTCATATTGTTCCCTCCTTCCATTGTGCATGAGCTTGCCTTTGTCTAAACTAAATCTAATCAGCCAATTTCACCTCATCTAGCCTACTCAACCAGCTTTATTAGTTCATCCTGTAGATGTTTTCAATCGCCCACAGTTTAATTTCTCCTGGTGAGGATGGGATTTGTGAAGCTTTAAAGCTTGATCATTTGAGCAAAAGGTGGCCCAGTGTTCTGGACTAGGAAATGGAGCTCTTAGTCTTTAATTTCCACTTTCTGTTTTGCTCATAATCTTAGTTTGCAAATAATGTGTCTATTTGTGACTTAGATAAGACCCCAAAGGGAAATACCTCCTGCCATCAATTTCACTTCCCCAGCATTCAGTTACAGTATTTTAAGGATTATAGCATGGTGTAGAATTTTAATAAAGTGTGCAAGAAAAGAATCACTCATTCTTTTCTTGGGAATGTGCCTGCTGCTTAATCAGGGCAGGCTAACTCCCGCACTCTTTGCCTGCCCAGGAGAAGGGATGTGAAAGTTCACACATGTGTGTGTGTGTGTGTGTGTGTGTGTGTGTGTGAGAGAGAGAGAGAGAGAGAGAGAGAGCACAAGAAAGCTTCAGACTCACTATAAGGCAATTCCAAAATTGAAAATTCCAAAATTCCAAAACAAATGTGGAAAGACTGCAGCTAATTAGCTTTTGGCTCATCTAAGATTTTCTAAGTTTCCTAGACATAGTAAATTGCCACGTAGCTCCACATGGCAGGATAGAAATATATATATTAGCTACACACACACACACACACACACACAATTTTGCTCTGTTCTCTGATGTGTAAGAAACCATTCAACCAACCAGTAATTTGAAGTCAGATAGTCAAAAAGTATTGTGCAACAGCGATTGTCTATTGACAATTTTTATATGATGGGTGCTACATTGTTCTTTATTTTTGGATTTTGTGTTATTTTCTTCTCTCTCTCTCTCCCCCCCCCCACTACCTTCATTCATTCCATTTCCAATTAAAGTAAACACATGAGGTAGGTAGTCAGGGAAGAGCACACTAGAGCTGCTCCCCATTGTTATTCGAGCCACCTTTCAACAATGTTAAGGAAGGTATGAAGGTGGCAGCCCCTTTATAAAATAATAATAATCAGGTTTAAAAATATGCAGGGAGCCTTTCTGAGTTCAGATCTTCACCCTCCATGAGTTGAAATATAATTGGAATGGCCACTGGGATGGGATGGTAGATTGGCGGAGCTAGCATGCACATCTGCCTTGCCACGTCACGTTTGACTGGGAAGGCCACTCCAATTCCGGGTGGGGCGCCATTGCGGACAGGCCACGTGGCCTCCACACAGAGCGGGGTCTGGGCAAGCCCCGCATCATCAGGGAGTCCCCAGCCCCTGGCCGGCCAATCCGGTTGGCCGGGGTGTGTGGCTTACCCCCTTTTAAACAGACCCACGATCAGGGGGATCTCCCTTCTTGATCTGGCTTCCACGGATCTCCCGCCCTCCCGCCCTCGTTTCACGCATTCATCATACTGGCTTTGCTACGGACCTCGGTTGATAGCCATTGAGGGGCCTGGTAGGAATTTTTCCACTTGGCAAATTGGCATGGGTCATTGGGTTTTTGCCTATCTCGTAGCAATTGTCACAACTTTTGTAAGGTTTGGCGGTTAGGCTTTGGTAAAATCTGGTTTGGGGGAGGGGAGGTGTGGCCGTCACCTGCCCCTTTATACAGTGGATTTATAATTCTTTTACATAGCATAGAGCATAGAGAGGCATTTCTTCCTTGATATTAAACATATAATATGGAAATAGGCCATATTAAAATTAATATCAATGGATATCCTGCATGAATAGATAACAGGGGTATTAGCAGTGATGAAAGTGGATTTTATCTTTTACCAGTATCTCATGATATACTGATGCCTTGAAACCCAGTTTCCACCAAGGTGGCACATCTGAGACACAGGTTAAACACCATAGTGAGAACTACATTTAAATTTAGTGATGTATCAGAGTCAAAGTTTTGCCAATATTCTCTTTCTATGCCAACCTACTTTCACCCATGAATTACAGAAATCAGCCACTCATTTTGTTGGACTATATCTGATAATACTAATTGGTCACTATCCCCCCCCCCCAGTTTTGATCAGCAAGTTATTCCATTATGATTTTATTAGGCATTTGAGGATGGTATTGTTTTTATACTTAAACGAGGGTTTTGCTAATGCTGGCTTTTTATAACGAACCACTGCCCTGCTTTAAAAGGGCTAATTCTCTTAACCATCTTCCAACACTGACTTCCCTCAGCTTGACATAAACGGTAGCACTTTGTATTTAATTGCAAATTTCTTTGCTCTGTTGCTCATCAGCTCTGTTGAGCTGCTTAATGCTGACTGACATTGCATGATTAGCCAGTATGATCCACAAATCTGGGCTACGCTGCCACAAGGGGGGATGTAATTGTGTGCGGCCCCAGATCTTCAGGAGGTGTGCCCAATGCCCCCTATGTGTATAGGACAGTATTTCAGACCTTAAGCTTGCATTGCTGGTAACATTGGCACAGAGTTTCAATGTTTTAAGGGCTTCTGGGCAGGTGGATTTAAGTGGAAGACATCAGTCTGAGGAAGGGAAACATAGAATGTTCAGTGATCAAGGAGCAAATGTATCAGTACTGCATCTAACCAGCCGAAGCAGGGCCCAGTGTCAGGGGTCAGCATTATAGGGCAACTCCCAGGGTCCATGTCCCACTGTCAACCCCTGGAATCTTCTGATTCTCCTCCCCATCCTTTTTGTTTCTGCTTGTTCCCCTCCTCTCTGTGAATGCGAGAAGAGGGAGAGGAGTGAGTTGACGGCACAGTAACCTCTGCACACCTTGTCCCTCCCCCCCCCCGGGTACTTTAGAATGTGTGGTGTTATGTACTGAGTTGAATAGAATCCAAAAGGCAGCAGTCTGATTGGTCCTAGAACAATAGGATTCAGAATGCAGCAGTCTGATTGGTCCTAGAACAATAGGATTCAGAATGCAGCAGTCTGGTCCACAGGAGCCACCCAATCCAGCTCCAGGTGGAAGTGAATCCGCAACCTGATTGGCCTACAGGTGAATCCTGGAATTAGCCAATCACACGGGGCCCATTGTGTAAATAATGTATATAAAACAGACATTCTGGGGGAACTTCCATTCCTCCTCACCACTATGAGCTGAATAAAGAGCATGAAATCCACTCTCGACTGAGTATATTTCACTTGGCCTCCGAGATAAAAGTCCAGGAACTGTAGTATCCTCAGAAGTCAGCATGCTTTGAGGAGGACATGACAGCCTGTAATACTCTGTGCACATTGCCCATCAAAGTGCAGTCTGACACACCTGACCAGGGCCAGATTTAGGTTTGATGAGGCCCTAAGCTACTGAAGGTAATGGGGCCCTTTATATGTCCAGCTGTCCTTTGTCAACAACAAATTGTCACTGTTTTTTGTGTTGAATGTATGCTAAATGATAATTTATGTACCTAATAGGTATCTAAAGCCATTTGCACATAACATAATATGTATTTTATCAAAGTAATTGTTGAACTGAAATACAGTACAATTAAGAAGAAGTATATTAATAGTGAAATATTTTCGGGCCCCCAAGAGAGTGGGGCCCTAAGCTATAGCTTGTTTAGCTTATGTGTAAATCCGGCACTGCACCTGACCTAGATCAACATTCCCATCAGCTTGTGAGTAGGCGTGAGTGTGCGCACTGTGTGCTCATCCTGCATGCTTGTATCAATTGTGAGGGCACAATTACCAGGGGGACAAATGAAAAGATGGAATCTTATATTTGTAAGGATATAGAAAATAAGAGAAAGCCATCCTAACAGGTAAGCAGGCAAGCAGGCAAAAATCAACCAACTAATCTTTTTTTCCATAAAAGGCCAAAACTACATAAGATCATGAGTTAGTGATGGTTTTGGTATTCACTTCATAGTATGCACTGCTTTATTAAATGCAGAAGCAGATTCACGAAGCTCTGACTGGACGACTCCATGGCGCTTCACACAAGCAAGGCTCCTACTTTGTTTTCTTCATTGGGGCAATTTCACAGTATCAATGAGCAGTTCTAAACCTGGAGGAAAATGTAAGAATTCAACTGTAGCCACATATATTTATAATATTCTACTGCTATTCTGTTATATTGCATTTCTGCAGTATTTCAAATTTGGATTCCTTTAATATTGCATTAAATATTTAGATGGTTGATTGGATAACACTATATTTATATTTCCTACTATATTTACAAGTCACCTTTTGTATCGCTATCATGACTGAGAGTTTACTTTTTAAAAACTGTTGTGTTGACTCAATGTGGGTCACTTGTTCCTTTATTTGTAGTGTTGTACTGAGCCAGACAATTGGTTCCTCTAGCCCATTATATGCTACATTGGCTCTTCAAAATCTCATATAGAGGTCTTCCCTGAGATCCTGGGACCATTTGCATTTAAAGCATGTATTTTACCACTGAGCCATGTTGTTGAGCCCATACGTGAAGAACAAACTACCGGATTGGCTAATTGCTTATAAGTAACTCAACCAGTAATCAGCCTAGGTAGGCTACAGCTAGAGAAGGGTAGAGTTGATGAATAGTTGACTCTACCCAATAGCCTTTAGGTCCCAGAAAGAATCGTGGAGAACCTGTTCATTGCAAGCTTGATGACTTGGACATTATAAATTTGTCTTTGAGGGATGTCTGTATGACGATAAAAATATTTGGGGTTGTTATTTTATAGATGTTCTTACAAGATATTAAACTTTATGAAATATTGTAGTTGAAAAGGAGCAATCTTGTAGCCAGTAGGTGGTGGCGATAAGGCTTTGCAAGGCAATTAACATCGAAGAAGAAAGGAGGCAAACTCTTGGGGATGCATTAAAAGAACTGGTGTGGTGTGCTGATCTCTGAGGGTGTGGGGCCCCTGGAATTATGTCATTCTGCATTTGCAAAGGTGCATTGGGGCAGCACCCACCTTTATATTAATTGGTCTGAACATATAGCCTTGGGTGCTATATGTACACAGGTGGGATATAAATTGAATTTAATGTTAAATGTTCAGATAAGCACCAGCTTTGATAAAATGGAATGCTATTAACACAGAATACTCTGTAAGAATATTGTGTACACCATCAAATGGGTTGTACAAGTTCTGCAGAACTGAGAGTCAAATCAACAAAAGGGTTTGCTATACTTGCAAAGTGTTGGGTGAGCTTCTTTAAGAGTGCTCTTGGAGGCTCAAGGAGGGTATCCTTGGGCAAAACATTTCAAACTCATATGCCTAAATTTAGGTACCCTTCATGGGATATGTTCACCCCATATTAACTTAGACAGGGAAAGCATTAATTAGCTCCAGAAGGGGCTTGCTGTAGGTTGCAGAGCAACTCTTTGACAGATCCATTAATAGAAATGAGCTCCTCTGACTCCATGTCCTGTGCTTTACATGTACAACCAGCAAAAGGAGTAATCTATTAGTACAACAGTTCATAATAAGTTGATCTTCTTTATTTAGTGCCTTTGGCAACAAGGACAGAGAGTTGCACTGGTAACAATGATTTTAAACCCATATGATGTACAAACCATAGTACAGACCAGCTAAACTCTGATTCGAGAAGCTGAAAATGAGGGCCTGGCCAAATTGCCACCATAAAGGGAGACTAAAAATTCAATTTATATTTAAGGTTTGCTAGTAACTTGTCAGAGTTATTCAGTTGATCTTGCAGTAGCACAGTGTTGTCATTTGCAGTGCTACATAATAAAGCTATATTGGAGGAAAATTGGAGTGTTATTTTTCCCCCTCTGGGATTATTGCATACATACAACAAAATGGTCAGCAGTTCTATCCAGAACACAGGGATGAATGCATTCCTGCCAGGGTAGAAAAATAAGCATGCCCTTGGGAATAAAATTTCATGTGATCAGACGCAGGTGGGGGTTGTGATCATTATTAGAAAAGCAGAGTATTTGGTACAAAAACATTATTAAGATTGGGATATTCTATATTGGAATAGCTGCTATACTTTCCTGCTCTATAGTATCATATTTGTATGATGCCATGCATTATGTAGTTTAAGCCAATGTGACACAATTCATTGAGTGTATTCAACTAAGTTTTACTCCAAGTAGACCTACTGAAATTAATGGGCCTAATGCAACAATGTTCGTTAATTTCAGTAGGTCTACTATGAGTGAAACAGTAGAGAGCCAAATATACAGGATACTAAAATATGCTAAAGAAACTGGAAAAAACTGAAACTGAGAAAACAATTGTTACAACAGTATGCAACAAATAACTTGCCCTGACAAACTTACAGACTTTTATCATGTCATGTGTTGAAGTTTCATTTGATTACTCTAAGAGATCACGTCACATTTTATTCCTGCCACAGTCTGAACAACTTATGTATTCAATAAACATTTGCCATATGTTATGAAAAGAAAATGGATTGTGTTTGCCCTTTGCCGCCCTCACCTGACATGCTAGTTTCTCAGCTGATGCTATTGACCATACTCTGTTATACCAAGAACCAATGTTCAGCTCAACACCGGTTTTCCAACAAAGAGGTCATCTTTAGGGTAATCATGAGCATGTTGTTGTTGTTTAGTCGTTTAGTCGTGTCCGACTCTTCGTGACCCCATGGACCAGAGCACGCCAGGCACTTCTGTCTTCCACTGCCTCCCGCAGTTTAGTCAGACTCATGTTTGTAGCTTCGAAGACACTATCCAACCATCTCGTCCTCTGTCGTCCCCTTCTCCTTGTGCCCTCCATCTTTCCCAACATCAGGGTCTTTTCCAGGGAGTCTTCTCTTCTCATGAGGTGGCCAAAGTATTGGAGCCTCAGCTTCACGATCTGTCCTTCCAGTGAGCACTCAGGGCTGATTTCCTTCAGAATGGATAGGTTTGATCTTCTTGCAGTCCATGGGACTCTCAAGAGTCTCCTCCAGCACCATAATTCAAAAGCATCAATTCTTCGACGATCAGCCTTCTTTATGGTCCAGCTCTCACTTCCATACATCACTACTGGGAAAACCATAGCTTTTACTATACGGACCTTTGTTGGCAAGGTGATGTCTCTACTTTTTAAGATGCTGTCTAGGTTGGTCATTGCTTTCCTCCCAAGAAGCAGGCGTCTCTTAATTTCGTGGCTGCTGTCACCATCTGCAGTGATCATGGAACCCAAGAAAGTAAAATCTCTCACTGCCTCCATTTCTTCTCCTTCTATTTGCCAGGAGGTGATGGGACCAGTGGCCATGATCTTCGTTTTTTTGATGTTGAGCTTCAGACCATATTTTGCGCTCTCCTCTTTTACCCTCAATAAAAGGTTCTTTAATTCCTCCTCACTTTCTGCCATCAAGGTTGTGTCATCTGCATATCTGAGGTTGTTGATATTTCTTCCAGCAATCTTAATTCCGGTTAGGGATTCATCCAGCCCAGCCTTTCGCATGATGAATTCTGCATATAAGTTAAATAACCAGGGAGACAATATACAGCCTTGTCGTACTCCTTTCCCAATTTTGAACCAATCAGTTGTTCCATATCCAGTTCTAACTGTAGCTTCTTGTCCCACATAGAGATTTCTCAGGAGACAGATGAGGTGATCAGGCACTCCCATTTCTTTAAGAACTTGCCATAGTTTGCTGTGGTCAACACAGTCAAAGGCTTTTGCATAGTCAATGAAGCAGAAGTAGATGTCTTTCTGGAACTCTCTGGCTTTCTCCATAATCCAGCGCATGTTTGCAATTTGGTCTCTGGTTCCTCTGCCTCTTCTAAATCCAGCTTGCACTTCTGGGAGTTCTCGGTCCACATACTGCTTGAGCCTTCCTTGTAGAATTTTAAGCATAACCTTGCTAGCGTGTGAAATGAGTGCAATTGTGCGGTAGTTGGAGCATTCTTTAGCACTGCCCTTCTTTGGGATTGGGATGTAGACTGATCTTCTCCAATCCTCTGGCCACTGCTGAGTTTTCCAAACTTGCTGGCATATTGAGTGTAGCACCTTAACAGCATCATCTTTTAAAATTTTAAATAGTTCAGCTGGAATACCATCACTTCCACTGGCCTTGTTATTTGCAGTGCTTTCTAAGGCCCATTTGACTTCACTCTCCAGGATGTCTGGCTCAAGGTCAGCAACCCCACTACCTGGGGTGTACGAGGCATCCATTTCTTTCTGGTATAATTCCTCTGTGTATTCTTGCCACCTCTTCTTGATGTCTTCTGCTTCTGTTAGGTCCTTACCACTTTTGTCCTTTATTATGGCAATCTTTGAACGAAATGTTCCTTTCATATCTCCAATTTTCTTGAACAGATCTCTGGTTCTTCCCATTCTGTTGTTTTCCTCTATTTCTTTGCATTGCTCGTTTAAGAAGGCCTTCTTGTCTCTCCTTGCTATTTTTTGGAAATCTGCATTCAATTTCCTGTATCTTTCTCTATCTCCCTCGCATTTTGCTTGCCTTCTCTCCCCCGCTATTTGTAAGGCCTCATTGGACAGCCACTTTGCTTTCTTGCATTTCCTTTTCATTGGGATGGTTTTCATTGCTGCCTCCTGTATAATGTTGCGAGCCTCCATCCATAGTTCTTCAGGCACTCTGTCTAGCAAATCTAAATCCTTAAACCTGTTCCTCACTTCCACTGTGTATTCATAAGGGATTTGATTTAGATTGTATCTTACCGGCCCAGTGGTTTTTCCTACTTTCTTCAGTTTAAGCTTGAATTTTGCTATAAGAAGCTGATGATCCGAGCCACAGTCAGCTCCAGGTCTTGTTTTTGCTGACTGTATTGAGCTTCTCCATCTTTGGCTGCAGAGAATATAATCAATCTGATTTCGATGCTGCCCATCTGGTGATGTCCACGTGTAGAGTCGTCTCTTGTGTTGTTGGAAAAGCGTGTTTGTGATGACCAGCTTGTTCTCTTGACAGAACTCTATTAGCTTTTGCCCTGCTTCATTTTGCTCTCCAAGGCCAAACTTGCCCGTTGTTCCTTTTATCTCTTGATTCCCTACTTTAGCATTCCAATCCCCTATAATGAGAAGAACATCTTTCTTTGGTGTCGCTTCTATAAGGTGTTGTAAGTCTTCATAGAATTGGTCAATTTCAGTTTCTTCAGCACCAGTAGCTGGTGCATAAACTTGGATTACTGTTATGTTAAAAGGTCTGCCTTGGATTCGTAACGAGATCATTCTATCATTTTTGAGATTGCATCCCAGTACAGCTTTCGCCACTCTTTTGTTGACTATGAGGGCTACTCCATTTCTTTTCCGGGTTTCTTGCCCACAGTAGTAGATATGATGGTCATCCGAACTGAATTCGCCCATTCCTGTCCATTTTAGTTCACTGATGCCCAGGATGTCAATATTTATTCTTGCCATCTCATCATGAGCATACGGGATCCTAAGTCCAAGAAGTGCTGGTGCAGGGGACAATTCAGTTGTTTTGTTGTATATCAAGCTTATTTAAGGTATTTTGATTTTCATACTCTTCTGTGTAAGGCATTCCAGTGAAATGGGGATCTGTATCTCCTTGATATGGAAAGCACAACTCAGGCCCATCCAAACACTGTTCATCATGTGTGTGAGAGAGATGCCCTGACCTCAGACTATTAGAATGCTTAAGGTCAACACCAGCACTTTGAATTAGACTCAGAAACAAACTGGCAACCAGGGCTGATAATAAATGTTATGTTCCCTCCAGCTAGCACCAGTTAAGAGTCTAGCCGCTGCTTTCTAAATTAGATGCTGTTTCCAAATACTTTTCAAAGGCAGTGCCATGTAGAACACATAGCAGTAATTTAACCCTAAGTGCAACATGGCTGATGGAACTGAAGCTAAGGAGACCAGGTTCCCTGTGGGGTATCATTTCCAGAAGAACAACAACTGGCTTCATTTTGGACATATCTCTCAATAAAGCTCTTCTTGGTGACCTGGCCTAACTTTTGCTGTGTTTCCCCTCAACGTATAACCCAAACGTAGTGGCAGTGGAGGGCTCACCTTTCAAAAGCTTCAGTTTGCTCTCTGATGAAAAGAAAGCATATCTTTCTCAACAGTTTCCATTTGTTTTGGGGAACCAAAGCAGTCTAGAGAGGGCAAACTGTGTGTTGGTTCATCAGCTCCTGTTTCCCCCTCTCTTTCTCCATGGCTTGCAACCATACCTAATTATCTCTTGCCTTTTCTTTATCCTCTGTTGGGCTGTGTGTTGCTGCATTCTCAGTGCATTCTCCCTGCTCTGACCAGCTCACCTTCTAGTCCAACAGCCGGCACTTTGGTGCACTGAAGAGGATCTCTGTGGCCTTGTTTTGGCTCTCATCCAGCTGGCACTCAATGACATGAATTCATTATTAAAGGGATAATGATGTGTGATGTGGGAAAACAAATATACGAAAAATAATGGACTTCCATGTGGTAAATGCAGTCCTAAACCGTCTTTAGTCTCCAGTGTGCCACAGTATTATTTTGACATCTTAATAAAATCATATAATTGATATTCTAAAAATTCCTCATTTCTTCACTTTTTATTATTATCAATAACTGCCGAGCTAAGTATGTGTTCACGTCCTTTCCATAGTATGTTTTAATATCCCAGCCTCAATCATCTTGACCTTCTTTACAAATACGAAAAAACAGTTTGCTTCCTCCGTTCCAGTGTAGGCTTGAAATTGCTAGACCCTATAGTAATTACTTTAATGATGTTCTACCATTATAAGAGCATGCAATTATTAATCTAAAATAGGAAACTTTGGAGCAAACATAGTGACCTGGATGAAAATCTCATTAGTAGTCATTGGATAAATAAACCTTTCCTGTTTTTCCTTCAATGTGCTTTAACGTTAAAATCTCTGAAGCAGTGTTTTTCAAATATGAGAAAAAGTTGATAGGATGGCTTTGCTGACAGGTCAGGTGAAGCTGTGCATGTAGAAAGTACATCTACCATTGGTTAAGCACTATATTTACAGAAATAATAATACATTATAATGCATCATTACCAATCAATCAGTATGCCTGTGAGCTGACACCATTGTCCATCATGGCCCCTCTCTGCTGAAGAGGATGCTGATTGTGGTAGCTGACAACCAAAAGGAGCACTACCCAGCAGTGATGGCAAGCCAGAACAGGACTGGGTCTGGAAGAGCCTACTGAGTTGCAGCCATGCTGAGGGAAAGGAACTAATGATGATCTGGGGTCTGGTTAGGGAAGGCATAAGAGACAGCTCAGAGAGAAAGAGGGAGAAGGTATGCAGTGAGAGTGGAGCAAGCGTGGAGGTCTGGAGTCTGAAATGGCTGAAGAAACCAAGGAGGCAGTAAAAGGGTCAGGAGAGGAAACAGAGAATAGGATGCCCAAATGAGAAGGATGCAGAGGTCCTGCACCTTTTGCAGAAGTAGTCGTTCCAGCAGGTGAACTCTAGTCACAGTGATGGAAGAGGAAGTCAGCCGAGTGAAAGTAGGAACCTGAGAAGAAAGAGAGAAGGCAAAGTGAAGGCAATGGACAAAGGAACAAAGAGATTGGAAAAAGGAGAGCTGTGCAGAGCTTATCAGGATGAAACTCCTACCTATACCTGGAAACTGTGGTCTCAGATGAGGAGCACAGCAGATCTCTGCACCCCCAGCCTGGCATATCCAGACATCTTCACTTAAGGATCAGAGATCTCAATACGAGATGTCTTACTTCCTGGCTGGTTTGCAAATACCCCTCATCAACCACAGGAACAGAGGAGATGGCAAGCCAGGCGGGAATTTCCAGGCTGCTGGTGAAGTGCCTGGCTAGCTGCACATGGACCTTCTCAGAAGGTGTGGGAAATGCATACACATGACTGCCCAGATCTAGGCCTGGCTGCAAGCCTGACTTCTGTATAAGATCTTAGTCTGAGCTGCTTCACTCTGAAGCAACAGCTCCCCCTTAGAGCTCTAAGCTTTGCATTCCTGAATTGGAGAAATAGGTAGAGCCTGTGGCTTGGAGATCCATCTGCTTTGTCTCTAGGGAGGCAGAGGAGATCCAGAGAGCATAGCCCTTATCAGTCCCCAGGAGCCCCAAGCACATGCACTACAAGACTTATGA
This sequence comes from Podarcis filfolensis, assembly GCF_964270895.1. Classification (NCBI taxonomy): domain Eukaryota; kingdom Metazoa; phylum Chordata; class Lepidosauria; order Squamata; family Lacertidae; genus Podarcis; species Podarcis filfolensis. The sequence goes on from NC_139606.1 coordinate 47,907,173, forward strand.
GGCAAGTGCAAGCCAAAGATACCCTCTGGCCATGCATTCCTATCCCAATAGAGATTTGCTTGTTAATACTGAGAATCCCATGTCAAAACCTCTCAAAGAAGAGAAATAATGAACAAATCTTATCATTTACTTTTTGGTAACATCTAGGTATAAGGTGATCTTGTGTCATTATGATTATGCTCTGTTGATTTTATTTCTTTTGTTACAAATACAATGAATTTTTTTAATTAAAAAAAAAAAAGAGTTTAGCCCAGAACATCTCAGCACAGTTGTATGGAATTAAATTTCATTAAAGTCAGTCGCAATCTCAGAAATTTTCTTAAAACTGGAATGTTTGCTGGTTCAAGTCACCATTTTAAGACTATAATCCTATGCACACTCAGATGGGAATGAGTCCAAGTGAACACAGCGGGGCTTACTGCTGAGTAGATATGTACAGTAAATGGGTGGTGGATCACACCCTAAACCAAATCTATCTGAGAAAATATGTGACTTTTTGTTATGGCTAGCATGCCTATTTTGAAAAGGCTTGAAATGCAAAAGTAAAAAATGGCGTACAGGCCTTATAAAGCATAGTACATAGTCACATTGCATTGTAATACAAGGATATTTTCAGTCAGCAGCTTTTGGCATTCCTACATTAAAGATTTACTAGCTATTACTAAAAGAAAATATACCAGATCTTAAAAGAAATGGGCTACTATTACTTTGAAATGATCAAATCTGCCAGAATGCTCCTTTTGACTAAATAATATAAACTAATGCTAGGATTTTGAGATGTATTTATATATATTTAAGGCTATATGCACACACATACAAGCACACTCCATCCCCCCCCCCCAAATCTCAATCTCTCTCTCTCTCTCTCTCTCACACACACACAGAGGCATATAATGAGAACATTATTTTCCATGTGCTTATTTTCTTGGCACTTGCAGTTTGGTTCTATGTGCGATAGCTATAGCATTTGCATCTTCTATCTGCATAATGAGTCCAATATAAAATGACTGCAGCTCATGCAAAAGACAGGGTGGCATGTTTTCAGTTTTAATGGGGACACTCTGAAAACTTCCAATCTTTCTTGACATTTCTTATAGCAAAATAAATGTGGTTGAGGTTGGAGTGTCTATTATGAAAATAAGAGGAGAGCAAGTCAATTATATTTCAATGACTGAATAGCCAGGGGTCCTCATTAAAATGATCAGAAAGGCTGCAGTGTTGCTTTTCTGTATGTAGCCACTGATTAAGTTGTATAAGAATGACATGGCCCTTTTAGGAGGAAAACAGAGGAGGCCGGCTGGGTTTCGAGCCAGCCAGCCAGAAATTGTTGACACTTACAAAAGTGAGATGTGCGCTCTGTCAAGAAAGGGAAGTTACTACTTATGGGGTCATGGACTCCCGATGAATTTAAAAATAGTTATGGCTCTTTTTTTCCATGGGAGACAGTCACAGAAAGCTTTGAATTTGCACTAGGTTGTAGGAAAAATGCCCGCGGTTTGGTGGTGCTATGGTATGTTTTCCTTTCCACTGGTTCCAATGACATATACATAGCATAACACACACACGGAGAGAAAATGCCTGTAATATATAATCTTTGCCTATTTGGACCTTTAAGCAATACTTTAGTTATCAGTTCATTACTATTCATTTCTAGAATGCAAATTCCTCCACTTATTATTAGTTGGTATGAAATGATTCCGGGGGGGGGGGGGGGAATCTCTGCAATTTGTTTCCCAGAAGAAAATGTATCCTGTAACTCAGAAAGGATGTTTTGTTCAACCCTCTCAAAAGTTGGAAAACCTCCCGTCATCTAATTTCTTTTTTTGACTAGTCATTGCTTATTCTTAAAATTTTTGCTCATGCTTAGAATAGGTTTTTTTTTCAAAAGGGGAAAATATTTATTTATATATGGTATCTTACAGCAGTTGTATATAATAAAGCAAGCAGCATTTATATACATATATAAATTAAGCTATGTATATTTAGTAACAGATAATGTAGAATAGTTATAGTGGATTATTATGTTTTTTTGCCATATATCAGAAGGCAGTGCATTCTTAGTACATGTTCTGTATCTCTTATAATGCCTTTCCAATGGAGTGCAAAACAACACAGAGGGGCGAAAAAAACCACATTTTCTAGTATCAAAAAGGAGCACATTAAGGTGCAGTTGTGTAGATGGTTGTGAGGGCAGGGAATGAAGTATTATTCCAAAATATCTAAAATCTGCCAGTTTCTCCAGTTTTGTTTATGAATGAGAGTCATAAAAAGAAAATACAGTTTGCATGCAATCATTTTCACTTAAAATTTGAAACTCAGAAGCATTAGATTTAATCACATTTCTTAGTTGGTTTTAGTTTGTTAGGCTCAAATATGTTAGGTCATAAATTATCATCTGTAAAATGGCATGTGGCATTGTATATTGTACAAAAAAAATCACACATCCCTTTTGAATATCTAATGTTAGATACTATTTGAGAGCTGGCATGCAATCAGATATCTTATTTTATAGTTTTGGATAGATAACACTGTTAATTTAACAGTGCAACCCTACCCTATGCATGTCTCCTCATTACTAGGCCTCATTGAGTTCAATGGGACTGACTCTCTGCGAAGTGTGTCTAAGGTTGAATACAGTCTGAAAAGCAGTGTCATATTCCACTGTGTATCAGCTATCAGTACTGTCATATGCTAATGACATTGCATAAAGGTAAAGGTAAAGGGACCCCTGACAGTTAAGTCCAGTCGCGAATGACTCTGGGGCTGCACGCTCATCTCGCTCTATAGGCCAAGGGAGCTGGCATTTGTCCGCAGATAGCTTCCAGGTCATGTGGCCAGCATGACTAAGCCGCTTCTGGCGAAACCAGAGCAGCGCACGGAAACGCCATTTACCTTCCCGCCGGAGCGGCACCTATTTATCTACTTGCAAGAAAATATGCAGAGAATATTGGGCCCACTGTATGTTCCTGAAGAACATTCAACATCAACATTTGCAAATGAGAAATTTGAAAAGTGAATTTATTACAAACAGGATGGAGAGCTATACTAAAAAAGAATTAGAATGCTTACTGGTTTATTGGTTTTATAAATCTGGGATTGACATTCTATGATATATTCATGAACAGTATTTTTAACAGGAACCATGGGTGTGACAGTGCAGATGTCTGTTCTATTTTAAATGGAACAGATTCAACTTTTTCTTTCTTCCATAATTTAAATAGCCTTTGTGAGAGACATTGTTTTTGTTTCTTATACCATAAAATGAAGACTTCTGCTGAACTATAGAACACATAGAACTGTTGGGCTAAATTTGTGTGCCAGATCAAAATGTATAATTTAAATGATTTTGGGATGTGTTATTGTGTTTTATATTTTTATGATTCATAACGCTATAGATCTGTCGTTCTCAGACTTCCTCCCGTCATGAAGCACTTGAAAATTGCTGAGGGTCTTGGGGGGAACAATCAATGACTGTAATTCCACAGAATTCAGATTGTAATACATTAAAATACAATATAAGAAATAAAGGCAAAAAAAAAAAATACAATTGAAAATCAGTATGAATATTCAGTACGATCTTCAACCACACAGATACTCTGTGGATGACCAGAATGAATCTTGCAGATCATTGGTAGTCCATAGACCACAGTTTGGGAACCACTGTTCCAGATGGTTTTTAACATGTTGGGAACTGCCTTAAACAGGGCAATCATGAATGCAGCATATAAATACATATAATAAATAATATTGTAATAAATAATTGTACGGACTTGTCATTCAGAATTATGCTTCTGTATAAATTTGAAAAATTGGGAGCTTGATCTTACAAATAAACTATATTTGCAATGTGTTTTGTTTTTGAAACAAAATTGCAGATGACAAAGAAATCTGGGATTGCTGACTTGATGATGATGATTTTTTTAAAAAAAAGACATTCCCAAAGATGTACAATTCTGTTAGGGGACAAAAATGCTCAAAATGAGCTTCAAATTTCATGCAGCTGTTTGCAGGTGACCCCAAAATGCAGGGAACTTGAAGTGCAAATGTAGATCAGCTTTCCTGCATGGTCACCATTTCATTGGTAACAAAACACCCGGTGCAGGTACATTCAAAACTACACTTCTGGCATTCACAAATGCACACTAACAGTGGGAAAGAGCTCAGAAAGGTTTTAAGTGACATGTGAAATCTGCTTGAGAGAGATAGTCCAACATGCAACACACAATTAAACTGATGTCCAGGTCTTGTACCACAGACATTTCATGTGGTTGCTATAATACCTCAATCTGCAGGAGCTCTTTTTGGATCTCTGGAATTACTGTAATTTCATGTAACTTGTATATTATTATTATTATTATTATTATTATCATTATCATTATCATTATCATTATCATTTCTTACCTGTCCTTCACCACATTGTCATAAGGTAGACCTTACAACAATATAAAAAGTGACATTACATATTACATGTACTTCCAGTTCACGTGCCACTTCCATTATGCAACTACATATGTGCATTGAAAGTGTGGTTCTTAATCTACCCCAGTGGATGAAAGGATCTTGACCAAACAGGACCTGAGAGGCAACTTCTAAGCTAAACTCTATTCAGAAGTATCCACAGCACTCCCCATCTCCCCATTCCACAGTGAGACCAGAGCCTCAACAGGATCAATGGCTCTATCCAATGGGAAATCTCCCAGAATGCTCGGGAGCTTCTCTGGTTCCATTAGGCTCTGGGGGTGGACCACCCAAATTGGTACCCTACCTAAGTGGTGAAATGTGGGTGAGCTGATGTTTGCCCATTTTATTTCCTCCCACCTCCCGTGCCATTCCGGTGGGTTAACTAACCCTCTGGGGCAGATTATCAGGGGGCACAAGAAGCAACAGAGGAAAGGGGCAAATGGGAATTGGCACAAATGGCAATCCTCCCTTCTGCCAGTAGGAGCATCCCATGAATAAAATGTTGCTTGGGGAATCTCAAGATCCAAGCTGATGAATTTTCTTTTTAAAGAGAATTTCAGAATCAGTTCTATGAATTAAGGAGGCTTAAAAATGCAGACACGGGTGGCGCTGTGGTCTAAACCACCGAGCCTAGGGCTTCCCAATCAGGAGGTTGGCGGTTCAAATCCCCGTGATGGGGTGATCTCCCATTGCTCGGTCCCTGCTCCTGCCAACCTAACAGTTCGAAAGCACATCAAAGTGCAAGTAGATAAATAGGTACCGCTCTGGCGGGAAGGTAAACGGTGTTTCCATGCGCTGCTCTGGTTTTGACAGAAGCGGGATGAGCACCGCAACCCCAGAGTCGTCTGCGACTGGACCTAATGGTCAGGGGTACCTTTACCTTTACCTTTACCTTTTTAAAAATGCAGAAGATGCTGGAAAGTTACTCTGAGTCTAAATGTAAACTACCCTCATTATCATAATTGTCAGGAAGAGAAACATTCTTCTTGAGTCCCAACTCGCAAACCATGTCAGCAACAAACTCTGTTTTAGCCAACCTTTCAACCTGTGTATCATCAGAATAATTGGTCTTTTAGATGATTTGACTAACTGACAGCTAGGGCACTAATAATTATCTATGGCAGCATTTTAGATTTGGGTTTTTGTTTTGTTTTTTGCTTTACATTAGAACACTACGTTAATGAATGTATGTATGTTAAACAACAACTGCATTTGGACGCTTAGATGATCATTTACACAACCCTTTGTGGAACTTCAACCTCCCTCCCATGGGCATCCTGAAGAATTTCTTTAATTAAAGGGATAAAGAGACAGCAGCGTGTCTCACTAGCTCTCTTTTATGCTTAAGCAGTTGATAATACAATATATTAATTTGGTCAATTTGTTAAAGTATCATTTCAACTTTATGACAGCCTTTCAGTTTTACTTAGAAGGAGCCAGAATTCAAGAGAATGCTTGTTTAATAACGTACGCTTTGTGAGATCTTCATGCAAAAGGTATTCTAACCATCACCCACAGTTTATCCACATTGTTACGATGACCTTCTCTAACGCTAGTTCTATTTCCATATACGAGCGATAGAACCACAGGCAGAGCATATGTTGCAGGTCTATGGCAACAACCCTCTATAAAAGACCCCAAGAGGAATATCTGTGGGAGAACTGAGATGTGGGTGAGTTATATGCAAAGGTGGCTGATAAAAAATACTGTGTCTTCTTCCCTTGTCTTTTGAAAATATATTTATTAATGCTTGAGAGGCTTTGCAGCATTTTAATAATTAAAATGACTTTTTAAAGAACAAATTAGAACCAAATCACAATTTAGAACCAATTAATTAAAAGATTGTAGTGATAAACGCATACACATTTGTTTCAGATAAGCAGCTCCTTATAGAACCTTGGCTGTTTCATACAAACCCAGATGGGTAGAGTATAAATAATAAATAATAAATTATGATTATGATTATGATTATTTAACTGCAGCTAAAATTATACCTATAATAATATTGAGTATCTGCTATGCATAATAAGATCTTGCATGTCCAGCTCTGAAGAATATACCAAGAACAGACCTAAACTTCATGTGGTTCTACCATAGTCTGATTATGCATGGATTATTAGAAATGGAGAGTCGATTGCATATTCAAAATCCTTTTGTTTCCTCCCAGTGTTTCTTCTAAAAGAGTCAATATTTTGCCATACAACCCTTGATATTACTGGTGTTGTAATTAAACTAATCTAACAAATGTAATACAAATTGAGATTTTATGTTGTAAAAATATTATTACATTGCTACCATTTTTTAAAAATGCAGTTATATTCTGTAATTTAAAATCATCAGTTGAATGTATGTAATTGTATTTTATGGACTTATAGGGAAAGAGGAAAGCCATGTGGAAAGGAATAAAATTGAATCCTGTATATTAATGTTTTTCTCCTAGTAAGCATTTTACATGTATTTATATTTTAAACTGAAGTATTAATATAAGAAGGTAAAAGGTAAATATAATAAGCTTATGCTGGCAGCTTTATACGCCAGAAGTGTATTGTATTTTCTTCATTATTTGATTTGTATTATCAGTGGATGTTCTGATACATTTTTAAAAATGGCACTTGAGTTTTCAAAGCACAAACACACTTTTGAATTATTTCTTAATATTAAAATGATATTCTTTGAAGGAATTACTGAATATTGCAGTTGCTCAAACAGGAAATTATTTCCCATTGTTGTATTTGGGGTACAATTGTAGAATGGTGAGATATAAACTTTAGAATAAATACATGACTAAAGAATTATAATTGTTTTCTTGGGTTTGTTCATGTTTCTGTTGATTCAGGTTGGGCACAGCTAAGGTGGTAAGTCTATTAAGATGATAAAAAATAAAAAATTCTGGACACTAGTTTGAATAAATAAATGCACATTATCATCATCATAGTCTAATATTGTTCATGGCACTACAAAACCTTGCCAAACCTGTTTGACTGGAGAGCATAGTGGGTAAATGTTTTGCTCTCTAAACTAACAAGCACCAATGTCTGTTTCTTCTTTAATCTGTGTTTCTCCACTGATTTCTGTGGGATCAGGATGTTGGTGGCCATATATTCTGTGCTATTAATTTACCTCTTATACCTCTGGATCAGTCCCAGGGGTTTTCAGATTGTAGTATTTCATGGGTAGGATTCATTTGCATGCGAGCAAATTCAGGCTGCACAATTAATGTAGATTTGGTGCTCTTGTACAACAAACCTATTTCCAGCCTCCCCACCCACAGTGGATGTTTTATGGAAAGGAAAGCGATGGGAAATTGCACGGAAAGCGTGCGATAACATTTGCTTGATGCAAAATCATATAACCTCCTGACAAACAAATCGGAGGGAGTCCTCAATAAACAGTGGGCATAACATAACCCCCAAAACACTTTGCAAACAAACAAGGATAAATGCTCCATAAACAGGTTGTCTGGAAGCTGCCCTAGATCAGTGTCACAGAACTGGACTTCTTCTAAGCTGCTGAGCTTAGAGATCTGTGAACAAAATGACAGCATTTTTTCCTATTGCTCCAGTCTAGCAAAAATAACCAGCATGTGAATCATTCCTCTGAAAATGGAGTCCATGTGCAAAATGATGCTGCACAGAGAACTCCTGCCCGTAAAGCAACTTGACATCAATGGTTTGCATGCCACACATTACTTCTGTGCTGCGTGGGAATCCATTGGCCTCACTTTGGCCTATTTTTCCTTCCTTCTTTCTTCTTTTAAACGTATTATATTAAGCGGCACATCACTTCCAGGCACATGGCAGAAAAAAGCAGGAACATCTCCATGTTCCTGAAGAAGGAGCTCAAGCTTCAGAAACAAAATGGCACAATTTTAGAACAAGGGTGTTCTAGAAGGATCCATGTTTCCAATTCATTACCAGACACGCTGCATTCCATAAGACACTTAACCCCAGCGTGGTTCATTGAAAAATATCTGGAATAGGTGTGTTTCCATTGTAACCCTTCCATTCCTCCTCCATGCGACTGAAATAAGAACAATAATCAAGTATCTCAAAATAAGACTTCAGCATGACCTGGATTTGATTACTTTTAAATGCACAGGGCATGATCCAGGCAAGGTGGGATGCTAATACACACTCAACATAATTTCTGAAAACTCCCATCAATTTCAGTGAGAGAAGTCAGCATATACATAAATCTCACTTAAATTATTTCTTACATTTAAATTGCACACTGAAATTCAGTGGACTCAGAAGTGATTTACTTTGTCTGAATTGTAGCCATTCAAGTTTTTAATTTTATTTTAAGCTCATTTTTATATTTTAAAAACAGCAACAACAATAACAACATATGATTAATAAATATTAATTAATAAAGGAGAAAAAAGTAGCAGAATTGTTGACTGCCTTATTTTCATTACATTCAACCAGGATGAGGCCTGTTTTAGATGGCCCAGACTTGGATGCAGCTTTCTGTCTTTCTATATACGTAAAATCCTCCTTGGAGGATTTGTAGTGCTGCATCACAATTGTGGGTTTGCATGAAGTCAGAATGCAGCCCCTACTGGAAGACTTGTAGTGCCTCATCACAGTCCTGGATTTGCATGAAGGCAGGAGAGGGAGCAAAACAGAAGGCAGGCTAAACAACAACAGGGGGGAATGGTGGATTAAAACAGCAGCAGAAGTTTGAATAAAGCAGAGATGGGGAGACAGAGAGGAAAATGACAGAAAGACCCACTGGAGTCTGTTGTTGTTTACAACATCCATTTTCCTCTGTGACCCTCCATCCATCCCTGCTTTATTCAAACATCTGCTTTTGTTTAAAACCACTATTTTCCTCTCAGCTTTCTCTGTCCCTGCTTTACTCTGCTGTTGTTTCAAACTACCACTTTCCCCATGTCAGTGTTCCTCCCTTTTCACTCCCATGCAATGGCTGCTGGTATTGTGCAACCTGCCTACAACAATAGCCACCAGGGCCGTCTTAAGCATATCCAGCGCTGTGGTGCAAAGTCCCCCCCCCCCCCGTTTCCCAGAGTTGTTGACCTTTTTAAGGAAAGGTTCCCCAGAGTTATTGCCCTGAACTTGGGAATTCCACAAGATTTCACTACAGGGAAGGAGAGGCAAGAGCTGGGGGTGGGGGGAACCTACCCCTTCCTTTACTGGATAAAAAGAGAGAAAGTGGGACAGACGAAAGCAGGAAGGAGAGGGCATTTAAGCCACCGATGGAGAGGAGAGGAGGGTGGAGGTCAGGAAGCTGAGCCGGGGCAGAAATAGCGTCGCTTCTCCTGCCCACGCAGGCTTCCCTGATCCCCTCGAAGTGAGTGGGTGGGTGCGGCGGGACAGCAGCAGATTGTCCTCGCCCACAACCACACACGCAGCATGTGTGTTAGCAGCCCGCTGATTTCGCAACACTACTTAAAGGGAGAAATAAAAGTGCACTTGGGCACAGCTAAGGATGGGTCTATGGGGGGAAAGCCAAACACCTTGGGCAGACCCCATGAAATAATTCTTTCAGTCAGAGTTCAGCTTGGTCTCCAGAAAAGGGCATGGATTGAGTCGCAGGGGCAGCAGCCAAAGCAGCTCTTTCTGCTCCTGGGTGAGGAGAAGAGTCTTTGCAAATGCTTTGGAGTTCCCTTCTGCCCGCCGGGAAGCCGCAGCACCGAAAATGGAGAGGCAAGGTCCTCGCTTGCTGGTGGGGAGCTTTGACAGGGAGCTGCTGGGAGAGGCTTCAGCTTCCCTGTCAAAACCGTTCCCACCCACCTCTTCGGGGCTCTCCTCCTGAGCTCCTGCCATGCACAGGAGGCTTGGGGGGCAAGCTACACGCCTGGGCGTGCAGGGAAAGGGGAGGCCGCCGGCAAAGCTGCGCAGCTCCCCCACTTGCTGGGGCGCCCTTGAGAGGGCGGCGCTGTGGCGCAGCGCACCACTAAGCTCTATGGGAAAGATGTCTCTGATAGCCACACTAGAACAGCTGCCAGAGAATGAGCTGGGTACCTGGAATCAATTGCCTCTTCCCCCATCCCCATCCTCATGCTGCTTGGTTTTACAATCTATCAGTCTCCTCTCCATGCTTTGCCAGCATCTTCTCTGGCAGCATTTCCTGTGCTGGTTCCCATGTATTTCATAGTGGCAGTAACAACAATGGTTACAGAGACAGCAGCAACAGGAAGATCTTACTAGAGGCCTACCAACCTTCATATTTACCTCTAGTTCTGATAGTAGCAGTAGCAGCATCACCTGGAAATTCCCTTCTGGCTTTCTTTTCCTTGGCGCCTTCTGGAACATTGCTGTGGCAGAAAGTCAGGTAGTAGGGATTTTTGGAAATGTAATTTTCCCAGGGTTCCTGAATCTTTTCGCAGGTTTCCTAGAATCTAGTATGCCATCCTAGCAGGGAGGGAAGCAGACCTCCAACATCTCCCTGTTGGTGATGCTTCCACCAAGTCAGGTATAAGAAAAGGTGAGAGGAATAAATTATTTTTCAGCTCGGATTATTATCTGAGCAACAATGCTTGTCTCAGATGGTTCAAGACAAGCATTATGACTCAGATTCCAATCAGAAAACTATTGACTTCAGTGACAAAGCTACTTGGTTTGCCGTTGTTAGATTAAGACAAGTTACATGGACATAAATATTTGATCTGTAAGGAATTCATTTCAAAGTAAACAAATTTAGTGCCAGAATATACATTAAAAGCATATAAAGGCAAATTTGCATATTCAAACAAACAAACAAACAAACACACCTTATTTTTCCCAAAAGAAAGATTATGTGATTTTTATAAAATGCTTTTGTATAAATAAATATATTGATATTTCTATTTTACATATGGACTATTTGCATCAAACGTCATGTTGACAAATTCAATTGCGCGTAATTGTCAAAATTGCTGGTCATTAATTTACTTTCAGTTTCCGTGTGTGAAAATCTGAACCTGCAAAAAGTGTCATTATCAATTACAGTCCATTTCAAGTGACCTAATTAGCTTTAGTAGTGATGCGTGACCAACCAACAACATGCGGAAAAGGAAATGCGGACACATGCTGTGGGTGTTATTGGAGATGATGCAAATACCGGTTTCTGCTTTATCATTTGCTTCTGATTAAAAGCTATTCCATGTAGAGATTTAACCACTTTGACATAAATTTGGGACAGATAAAATATAAATTCAATGAAATCCCACCACCCCAAGATGAATAAAAGTGGTTTTTTTTGTACATGATGACCAGATGGAGAAAACAGGCCACTTGCTCTTGTCTAAAGATGTAGTCCACCAAGGACTTTTGCTGTGTGTCCTCCAATTATTTTGCCTGAGACTGACTGAAATAAATGGAGATTCATACCAAAAACCCTCATTGGAGATTGTGCTCATCATGAACTGTTAAGTATGACTCACCACCGGATCATATCAGGCTTGTGCTTGTGTAAAGCCCAACACAGTAGCACATGGCAATTTTGTCCCTATTGTAAATGACAATGACAAAAATGGTTGTCTTTTCTTGACTAACCACAGTTTTCATTGAGCTGATATTTCAGAGCCTGAGCCATGGATGCTGTAAAAGGGTTCCCTCCCACTTCTGGAGAACTAATTATAACATCAAGTGGGATGGTGCTCACAATAGACTGAATGAAAAAACCTAATCTAATAATTATTTAAAAGAGTGGGTGTTAGCTTCTGGTCAGTTCCAGTGGTGGTGGGAGTTGGGGGGAAGCTTCAAAGTAACAATAAATATCTGGCCATTGAGGACATTTTATTCCCCCTTTTCATAGTTCACAGCATTACAAAAATCCAGTAGATTTAGTCTGCTTTTCATTCACACCTGCCACTTACGCATGTACTGCAAAGCCTTTGGTACAGTTGTTGTGGTCAACAAAAGACAATAAATAGCCTTTTAAAAAGCTGCAGATGAAATCCTATTACAATAGGCATAGGTAATCAGAGGTAATCACCTTTAACTGGAAATCTGTAGCCACAAAATGAACAGGAACTCATGCGAGCTTTGAAGTCCATTTTTATGCAAAGATCAGATAGCCCTGCCAAATTTCCCTTTCACAGTTTTGAAGTGCAAATATACACCAATGAGTGTCAAAATGGTTTACTAGGTTCTAGTCTGTTCCTGCCTAGATTTTTTATTTAAAAAATATATCAATTGCTTTCAGTCTTGGACACTAATTTATTTAACTGCTAATGTTTTTCACTTTATACTTAAAAAAAATAAACCCCAGGAGATTTGTACATAGAAATATGCAGGCTGCAGGCTGTGCTCGCTTGCTAGAGAACATGCAAAGTTATTTGGATTTATTTATGGAGTAACCATGTGTAGGTCATTTTGCAGCTATTAGGATGGCGGACCAATTGGGCACCATTTTAAATAAAAATTACATTGGGCTTAGCAGGATGTCTCAGACCCTCCAAGTGTCCTTATTTTCCAGGGAGATTCCTGGATGTACAGAAGTCGTCCCAGTTTCTGATTTGATGCCAGAATGTACCACTTTTCCTTAGGACATCCCTATTTTCATCGGAGAAATGTTGGACAGTATGGCGTTGTGTGACCCCTGAGCCAAGGAAATAAGCAACTATACAACCTTTAGAAGACATCTGAACGCAGCCCTGTATAGGGAATTTTTTAAAAAATGTTTAATGTTTTATTATGTATTTATATGTTAGAAGCCACCCAGAGTGGCTGGGGCAACCCAGTCAGATGGACAGAGTATAAATATGATGATAATGAGGAGTAGGAGGAAGGATGGAATAGGATGTCCCTATTTTCATCGGAGAAATGTTGTAGGGTAAGATGTCTTGGATTTAAAGCTGGATGATGACTTAAGATTTAAGTTCCTTTTATTTAAATGTTGGTAGCATTCAAATCCTAACATGTTAGCTGCAATTCACAAGGCTGTCGATGCCTAAGTTAAAACAAAAAAAAATTTTTTCTTTCCAGTAGCACCTTAAAGACCAACTAAGTTAGTTCTTGGTATGAGCTTTCGTGTGCATGCACACTTCGAAGTGTGCATGCACACAAAAGCTCATACCAGGAACTAACTTAGTTGGTCTTTAAGGTGCTACTGGAAAGAAAAAATTTTTTTTTGTTTTGACTATGGCAGACCAACACGGCTACCTATCTGTAACTGATGCCTAAGTTCCTATTGGAAAGCCCTGCAAGAACTCTGGAAGCTTATTTTTTTCTGACCAATGAGAAGCATGCAAAGTGATAAATATCATGTTCATGCTCACTGTGTGAATAGATTTGGTTATGGTGTATCATACTTTTACCATTCCCTTTTATCTTACCTATTTATTTATTTTTTGTACTTGAAGGTATAATGGCAGCTGTATGGCTGGACACTGAATATCTTCATGCATCTTCATAATTTGGAGGAATCATGTGTACATTCCAGTTGGCAAGCCGTTACAAGGAGTTTGAGGCCCCCTCCTGCTTTACCAGTCCCTCTAAGGCAACCAAAGGAAACGACTGCAGCTACAGCCTGCAGGGTCTGGAGCAGCTACAGCCTGAAGGACCTTTAGCTTCAGCTCTCTCTGTTCGCCTCTGTCAGCTCCATAGCAATTGGAGCTCTGGCACTGAGTATAAAGGCTATCGAAAGACGGAGACAAGGAAGAGGTTTTCCTTTGCTCCCCTCTGCTGTGTACTGTGGCATTTACCTGGGTTCCAGCCCAGTAGTCAGTTACCAGCTGCCTTACAGCCTGAGGCAGCACCTGGGTACTTCTACAGAAAACATGGAAAGCACCAAGCACAAGTACCAAATCAGTACTAGCAAGGCATCTCATAAACTTGAGGAGGAAATGAGTACTGAGCACTGTGTAGTTCGAGGGTATGAAAACCTGCCAGGACTGGTACCTGCTTGTGTTTAATTTCCGTCAGACTCAATGCTTGTCAGCTCACAGGCCTCAGCTCAACCAGGCAAGTGTACAATCTGGAATTTATTTGAAACCTTTCTGGCCTAACATGAGTCAACATGAAATGTTGCTACTAACGAGTCTCAAAAGGGATTCCATTATTCCCATTCCACAATTTTAGAAGATAACAACAGAAATCTGCAGAGATATGAAGTCTTAGATAATAATATAATATAAATAGAAAGCTGGACTAGATAAAACCAGCTGAACACTAGTCTGTCCTCAAGACCTAACAGGAAAGTAATAACAGGCTTCTGAATATGTCTCAATGTCTTTTGGCAGATATGCCTTCCACAATTCTGCACTACTGAAGAACCATTAGAACTGATTGGTCATTTAATCCATTTTTGAAGCAGCATCTCCAAGGGGTATGTGTGTGTACACACACACACACACACACACACACACACACACCTATAGCCAATAAGATAGAAAATTGTCAATCTGGCTTTGGGATTTATGTTAAGTTTCCATATTTCGTTTGAATGCAGCAAATACTTTGAAAGTTCGTTAAAAGCAATTGCCGTAGGTTTCATTCTTCCAGACTACCAGGATATCTGATTTTATTGTATTAATTCCATAGTTTGTCCTCACTGGTAGGGCATAAAAATGCAACAGGACACAATGCTTGTGGGGGAAAACATATCTTTGTTTTTCACTGAGCTTGAAATAACAGTGCTTGGAAACCTAATCTCTCAGTGCTTTAGTAACAGGCTATCTGAACTAGGCAAATCAGATTAACTTACATTTGCTTACTCCATGACTTTTCATTAAGATGGCTTTGCTTTTACTTGTATCTGAATTCTCACTGACAGTCAAAATGACTTCTTAAAAGCTGAGGAAAAGATAAATGGACACGATCCAGCCAAAGTTAAGCACTTATGCGCTCTAATGAATCTTCCTACTAAAATTAATCAGAGCTCATAGTGCTTAACTGTGCAAAACACACACAAATCCCTCACACTGAAACTCGACAGGGGTTAAAATTGATTAGCTTTGCATGGATTGTGACAATATTTGTTTTGCAGACAACAAAATAGAAGCTGTGCATTTAGGATGCCCAGATGCAAGACAGTTCCTTCACTTTTAATGATTGTGCAACAGAGAGTATTCCAATGGGTGCAGTTTGACATGCAAGAATTTTCCTTCTACCTATCAGAGGCACAAGAGCTCTGCCCTCTTTGACATCTGGTCACTCTACATCTACACGACTCTCACATCAGCTGCAATCAGGTTGGCCAGTAGTGTTCTTAAAATGATTAGAAACATGAACCTGAGTTTTGGACTGACTGTTGATATCCTGAACTATAAACCAATGAAAAAGGCAGAAAAGACAGAAATGTTTGTTGATAACACCACTCTTTTTGTCATTGTAGGGTTCCATTTGGATTGCTGCTTGGGTCTGTGCATGGTTTCTTGGCTGCTCCAAACCAATGCAATGGTGTTAGGATTGGAAAAGGAACTGTGCACAGATGGCTCATATTAGCAGAGAATGTCTAGTCACCATTAAAAGGTTGGTTTGCAGGAGTGTCACACCCAGGTCCCCTTGGGGAGAAGGTGGTGGAGAGGAGCAACAGTGTCGGAGGAGGAACACTGAAGAGACAAAGAAACCAGCGTGATTTGGAGGGTGAGAAGAGAAGATGATGGAAGTGGAGGAGAAAAGGGTGAGCTACGAAGGAAATTTGTGCTGCCACAGTGAAGCAGAGGCAGATTTAGGGGAGCATGACTGGTTCGGTCGCACTGGGCGCCAAACCTCAGGGACACTTCAGGGGATGCCACAACTATGATTTAGAATGGAGTGTAATCAGTGGGGGTGGGGTGCTGAATTTTGACACTGCACAGGGTGCTGCTGAAATTTGAGAGCTCAAGGTCTGCTACTGAGTGAAGATAAGAAAAAGAGAAACAGAATGGAAGGGTCTGGGGTTGTTGGCCCCAGTGGTGAGCCAAAAAGCGAGAGAGGGTTGAGAAGGCAATGGGAATAGGAAATTGTACAAGAGAAGAGATTGTATAAGAGAAGAGTTTGGAGGAAAGTTATATAAAAGGAAGGGCCATTGGGGTGCTGCATGATTTTGTCCTGGGCCCATTGTTATTCAACATCTTTATAAATGACTTGGATGGCAGTATTGAGGGATTGCTCATCAATTTTCAAGTTGACACCAAACTGGGACATAGTTGTCAACTTTTCCCTTTTCTTGCGAGGAATCCTGTTCGGAATAAGGGAATTTCCCTTAAAAAAAGGGAAACGTTGACAGCTATGAACTGGGAGGGGTAGCCAATGCCACTGAAGACAAAATTGGGATACAAAATGACTTTAACAGATTAGAGAACTGGACCAGAACTTACAACATGCATTTCAATGAGGACAAATGTAAGGTTCTACACAGGAAGGAAGATCCCTAATCTCTCTCTCTATCCCCCTCTCCCTCTCTGTGTGAAATGGATGTTATCCAACTTACCAGTTCTGCTAGTGCAAATATTTGTAGTTGAACAATGGAACTTTCCCACCCTCTTATCTCATACAACCCCCAAATCTGTTCCAGGGGTTCTCCCAATGCTCTGGGGTAGATTCATGGGGCATTCAGGACACATACAAAGAGGGCAGAGGGTAGGAAAGTTTCATTGTCCTGTTAAAAGTCCTTGCACTAGCAGAGCTGCTTTGTTGAATACTACCCATTAACTCTCAACTCACCAATAATACAGTACTGTTAACATTCCACCCCCTTGCCCACAGCTATGTCCAATGCCAGGGCTGGCACTATCTTGGAAGAACCTCTCCCACTGCTGCAAAGATTGGTGCACAGGATAACATAAGCAAAATTTGTGCACAGTTTTCACCTCCTCTTGGCAATCACACAAAGTAGGCAAGTCCCTAGTCAAATCCATGACTGTAGATATCTACAGGATACTTGTCAATACCTGAGCACAGATGAATTCACTGAATGCAACAATATTTTGAAATAGTTGCTGACTTCCAATTTATTTCCAAGAAGTATGAAACAATGAAGAATCATTGCACAAGTCTCTAGAGAATTCTTTGCAAAGATTCTTCATTTATTAATAGATAAATATGACCCCATTGCTGACAAGTGAATTGTGTAGCAGAAAGGAGTTGTCAATTACTGGAAAGAAGGAAAGAGAGAAAAGGCACGGGAGTAAAAATGACACTTGCTTCTTTTGAGTTATGCTGGCAAAGAAGATGCAAGAGGAGAGAAGCTTGTCAAAACATAGAAGTTATGAAGAGTGGTGTGTGTAAAATACATTTTCCACCCCCAGGGCCGAATTTAGGTTTGACGAGGCCCTAAGCTACTGAAGGTAATGGGGCCCTTTACATGTCCAGCTGTCCTTTATCAACAACAAATTGTTGCTGTTTTTTGTGTTGAATATATGTTATATGGAAATGAGCAAACCAGTGATATTTTAGGGAGCAGGCTAGCAGGCGGGGCCCAGTACTTACATAATAGGAGCCTACGCAACACAAAACACTGTTGATGTATGTAGGTTTTATTTTATTAGTTTTTTATCTTATATTTTGGAAATGTACATCCAGGTTTTTTTCCTTTAATTTTTTTGGGGGGCCCCAAGAGAGTGGAGCCCTAAGCTATAGCTTAGGCATAGGCAAACTTGGCCCTCCAGATGTTTTGGGACTACAACTCCCATCATCCCTAGCTAACAGGACCAGTGGTCAGGGATGATGGGAGTTGTAGTCCCAAAACATCTGGAGGGCTGAGTTTGCCTATGCCTGCTATAGCTTGTTTAGCTTATACGTAAATCCGGCACTGTTCACCTCACTGTAAATGCAACAAAGGAGGCAGATTGGCCACGGAAGGTAATTTAGAAGTTAGAAACCAGTGTCTACTGGACTAATAGATGGACTATGTGTGCATCATTCCCCTAAGAGTCTTCTGAGCACAAATCTAAGGCAGTACATGACTGTACACACACACATAGTGTGTACATGTAGCTGAGCAAATTAAAATGATTCCCACCACGATTTGTCACAAATTTGTGTCTTGGTCCTATGGATGCTGTGTTAAGCTTAGATGAATGGAAAAGGGTGCCTCGCTGGCTGACTGAGGAGAGAGGAGCTGAACTGCTTTTCTCTTGGAGGCAGCACTGCTGCCACCTGCCAGCTTTGCTCATTGATTTTGTAGGCACCTGGCCCCCACAATTATAGTATTGTGGGTGCCCAAGCACCCACAGCCCCCTGGAGTTGGCTCCGATGCTGAACACCAAGTTGTTACAAAGCAGAAAACCAATTAAAGCCAGATTAGCCACACATACACACATAGAGATCAGAACAGGCTGAACAGCGCAGAATAGGGGAAAAATGTTACTCCAAAGACCAATTAGAAGTACCCAGAAATTCCTACTCAGACCCTGAAGTCAACTGACTAATCTTAACACTGCTTGTAGTCTGAGTTGCTTCAGAGATTGAGAAAGATGCCACTGAGGGTGGCACTCCCTTTTTAAAGGTAGCAGTTACCCTCTGCCTATCATTAGATATCAAATTTATGGGAATGGAAACAATGTGGCATAAGTTTTAATATCAGGTCAATAGATGTTCCAAAGTGCTAACATGTTAGCATCGTAACATGTCTTCTATTACTTACTAGATTTCCTGTGGAACATTCTAGAAGGGCTTTAAGCTTCCTGATTCTGCACTCCCTGTTTACTCCCATACCTGTTTGCTTGGCATCGAAGCCTTTCTATAGTCATTGATCACATTCAGAGAGCAAGCCACATGGCCTCTGACAAAGTGCTAATTTTTATACTACTGAACAATATCTTAGAGAGGCTGCAACTCCTTGTTGCAAATGCACTCATTACATTTAAGGACTTAAGTAGATAAAATGCTGCCGCGAAGACATTTGCATGCCACAAATCAAATAGAAAAATGAGCGATCAGGAACTGAGCAGCAAGATGAAAGCAGGCTGTCCTCTTAACTGAGACCAGAGCGCCCTGCAGTAAGCGTTTTCATTAAAAAACATCAGGGGAAATTCTGTGCAAAAAGCACAGGCAAGCACACCCTTCATATTTTCAACCTTCCCTTGTTTATGCAGCACATTATTTCATATGAGAGACACCTGCTTTAACTGCAGCCTGTTAGGACTATAGCTGGATTCCGTGAAAAACATACAAATAAAACGCAAAGCAACAAACGATGTTGGAACAAAGCATTGCTATTGCTAAGTAAAATCCTTTTAATGATACATAGTTTTTATTCAGTTAAGGCTTCGATCCTATGCCTACGTACTTGCGTGTAAGACTTAATTTCTGAATAAACATGCATAGGATCTCAGGCCATAAGGTTTTGGCTACCTTCTTCAGCTAGATGGAAAACTGGAGAACATGCAAATACTTTTAATTTTTTTTATGTGGTAGGAGGTGAGGCACCTATGGCTTCTCTTGCCTGCCTGTCTCTGCCTGCCCTGCAAGTAACCAGGGGAAGCAACAGGACGGAGGAGGCTGTAGGACCATAGGAAGCTATCTTACACTGAGTGATACCATTGCTCCATCTAGCTCAGTCTTGTCTGTATGGCCTGGCATTATCTCTACAGTGCTTTGGGCAGGAGTCCCTTCCCTAGGTGGGGGTGATAATTCAGCTGCACCTTACAAATTGAGGGAGGTGTGGATACCTTGAACAGGCACCACCAGTCTTGCCCTTGATTGGCTCAAACAGGCATCTGGCTAAGACTACTCTTTGCGATCCACTCTAAAAAAAAAAGTGTTGGTGTGTTGAATATTCATGCTAGTTCAGAAACTCAATGCCAGAAGCTTTGCTGCTGCAAGCGCAATACAAAAGGGATCATTCAGCCATCCGACCTACTTGGAAACCATTTTTAAAACTAGCCAATATCGCCATCTGCTGCTGGCCTTCAGACCCAACGTTTCAACAGTTTCACTGTAGCAGTTTAAATCTAGCATGCTTCCAGGCGCTCCTTTTTGCTCCAGAATTTAGGGGCTGCAAGATAAGAGGAGTGGCTGGTCCGTGAGAGCCTTTCTTTCTTTGCTACACGTTTTAACTATTTTATGGGAGGGAGGAACTATTGCTTTGTATGCAGAAGGTCTCAGGTTCAAACCAGTAAAGAAAGCTTCTTGGCAGTTAGAAGATGCTTTTATTTTGGGCTGTTGATGTGCCATGAAATCCCACCAGAGATATATGCTGGAGCTCCTAGTGGGTTAGTAAAACATTGGCAAGCAACTTTTGTGGACTTATAAGGCTGAGCTGTATTCCTGCTTTTGCATGATGAAGTTAGTTTATGTGCATCATGGGGCGTGTGGAGTGGGAAAACCATTCAGTTTCTGAGCAGCTTGTGACTCCAGATGGTTTGTAAAGCCTGAAAACAGTCAGTTTCACCCTGTAGTGCATCTTGCTGATACTGTCTCAACCTAACAGCTGCACAAGAACATAGTGACAGAAGGGGAAATGCTACATATTTATAAACAAAAAATAAAGTATTTCCTATGCTCTGGGGCACGAAGAAGCCTCTTTCCAAAGGTATAAGGCAGCGGTCCTAAATTCAGGGGTAGGAAGTGAAACACAACAGAGATTGTGAAGAATGTAACATTTGTGTATACCATCCCTTCAGGGTATTTGCTTTATGCTAATCTAGTTTGTTCTAGCTTTGGTTATATGCTACAAAGAAGCAGGTGTTTCCCTTTCCTGTGTAGTGTATGCAATATTTATTTAGTGCATAAATGTTAACTTGTGTCATCTTGATTTGTCACCACATGTGAGAGCATTGTGTGGATGTAATCACAGTTATTTAAAATCTACTACATACTTTTGGAAGTTGTTTGTTTGCTGTGTTTTGGAAACCTCTTGAGATAGTGTAACCAAATGCTACATGAGGGTTCAAAGGGAAGATTTTATTCTATGTTGGACACCACTTTGAGTCAAGATGATGGCTGACTGTACTTTCCAAAACTATACAAATCTGAACCAGTGATTTCAAAACTGATTTTTCTTTGGTTTCTTACCATTCCTGAGCAATGCCAGCTACAAGGATGCTAGTGATAATATTGCTATGTGACACCCACAATCTCTGCCAAGCGATTAGGTAGGAAGATTCCAGGAGAGATTCTAGGCACTTACCCAGGGCTCTGTTTCCTTCTGGAAAATTAGGAACAGCGGAGGCTGTAGTGTTTTTAAAGACATACGGTTTTATTTACACATATAAACACCTGCGCCTAGATGGAGAGGGTTCACGTATTCACATCACAAGTGAGTCCAACTGGTTGCTCTCCAAAGAGCAGCCAGTTTGTACCTACAAACAGATGTGGTCTTGCAGTGTAGGTCCAGCTCCGAGGGCCTTCTGGCAGTTCCCTCACTGCGAGAAGCGAAGTTATAGGGAACCAGGCAGAGGGCCTTCTCGGTAGTGGTGCCTGCCTTGTAGAATGCCCTCCCATCAGATGTCAAGGAAATAAACAACTACCTGACTTTTAGAAGACTTTTGAAGGCAGCCCTGTTTATTGAAGTTTTTAATGTTTGAAATTTTACTGATTATTATTATTATTATCATCATCATTCTGTTGGGAGCCACCCAGAGTGGCTGGGGAAACCCAGCCAGATGAGTGGGGTATAACAACAACAACAACATTTAGAATGCATTTAGACACCAGGAAAGGATTGTGAGGAGAACCTGAGCTTACAGGGTTAAACAGCTCAGAGTGTACGCCCTGCCTACAAATTGGGAGGAGGGGGGAGACACGTCATATCCGAGAGTCTCCAGCCTTTGTTTTTTCTCTCCACTTTCGCTTTTGAGGAGAGAGGACGTGTTTTCACGATGCTGTTTGCTGTGATAGACAATGGATAGTCTGCTGTAAATAAAAACTGCTTCTAGCTGCTAAGATCCTGAGTGGATTTTATTTAAGCACACTGAAGAACGCATTGGAGCTTGCAGCTTTCTCTTGCCGCTGGTTAAACTCTGCGTTTGCTCAGAGCCTTTGGAATGTGGCCTTTGAAGTCCGGAGGCCTAGCAGAACTGCGCAGCTGAAGCGGGCTGGACGCCAAGGCTTATCTGAGCAATTAACATTCTTCAAGGATGTATTATTTAGTTATTCTCCTTCCTTGCTCATGTGAGTGAGATCAGCAGAGTACCATCCTTTGCAGCTTTAAACTTGGAAGCTAAGTCAAGATTGATTCAACCTTCTAGAAACGATAACTCAGAATGCTTTAAGGCACAACTCCATGCTGGTAGAATTCTGCATGGAGGAGAATGGGGGCAAAAGTAGGTTGTTGAGCCCTACTTTCTTCCCTACCAGCCCCAAAGGACACGGGCCACCAGTAACTGTGGGAGACACCGCTCTCCTTAGGACCAGAGAAAGGCACACATGTTAGGGTCTGACTCCTACAGGCCCTGGTGCAGAGGGAACTGGCTCAGTGAACTC
Source organism: Podarcis filfolensis (assembly GCF_964270895.1). Lineage (NCBI taxonomy): Eukaryota > Metazoa > Chordata > Lepidosauria > Squamata > Lacertidae > Podarcis > Podarcis filfolensis. Next base: position 47,929,933 of record NC_139606.1, read on the forward strand.
CTGCTTGTTATTATCAGTGGTCCCCTGATCACCACCATCAGACTCCGAGGAAGGAACCTGATAACTGATAGCACTTTAGCCTCTGAGCCAGTGTCCTGGTCGTTGCTGGACTCCAGAGCATGGCAATACTCTTGCACTGTCAAAGGAATACCAGTGTGATGAGCAATAAGTAAGCCAATTGGGGCACATGGTGTGGGGAAGTAGTGAACCATGCATAAGAGGAATCAAGTGCTCACTTGGGGATCTTTCCTATCATATTGAAATTTTACTGATCTATTGATATCAATATATATTTATATTTAAGAGGCCTACCCTGAGTGCACCACTGCCACTGAGAATCAAATCCACACCATTATTTGTGCAACTTTAGAATTGGTTCTGTTTCTTGGCCACATTAGATTGCTAAGAGAGTGCAACAGGAAGTCGAGACTTGGCTTACAATACAATACAATACAATACAATACAATGCAATACTTCTGCTGCAACAATAGATTTAACCAGCAGATGGAGTATTTCACTGATGGTTGGTGCAAAGTGATATAAGCCGGCGACACTCCTTTTTTTTTTTTTAGTTGAGTGAACAATGAAATTCAGAGACACCTGAGGGGCAGAAGATCATTCATGCCTCTGTAATTGTTGAGAAACTACAATAAAAAGTGGAAATCTTCTGGTAGAGTCATTTGGGAGAACTGAATTTTCCATTCAGGTACAGATAACAAAGGGACACGGGTGGCGCTGTGGGTTAAACCACAGAGCCTAGGTTGGAAGGTCGGCGGTTCAAATCCCTGCGATGGGGTGAGCGCCCATTGCTCGGTCCCTGCTCCTGCCAATCTAGCAGTTTGAAAGCACATCAAAGTGCAAGTAGATAAATAGGTACCGCTCCAGCGGGAAGGTAAACGGCATTTCCGTGTGCTGCTCTGGTTCTCCAGAAGCGGCTTAGTCATGCTGGCCACATGACTCAGAAGCTGTATGCTGGCTCCCTCAGCCAATAAAGCGAGATGAGCGCCGCAACCCCAGAGTCGCTCACGACTAGACCTAATAGTCAGGGGTCCCTTTACCTTTACAGATAACAAAGTTTGGATGGTTCAGTTCATTTTTAGCCCCTGAAGCTTCAAAGATTATTTTCTCTCACGAAACTAAATAAAGTGATAGTTTACCTTAGTGAGTTCATATGGAATGAACACTCTTTGTGATTTTGCACACTGCTAAATTCACCTTTGGCATGCTGCAAATCAGCTTGTTCAATCTGGGTGGATGCCAAATCTCATCATGCATCTCAAACTGGACAACTGGTGTGTGGTGTGTGGGTGACAACACGTAAATTGGTGGCTATTAATTTGCATGCTTAGCCTATTCTGAAACATTTGCCCTACTTTGGGATTCACTATTGAAAAAATAAAGTTGTTCAAGTTCCCCTTCAGAAGTTCAGACCTTAATTGAGCTCCTTTCTCCTGTTACCAGGAGGAAAGCACTATAATCCAGAGTTGAGGAACCTCTTCCAGCCATTATTCCATTGATAGTTAATGTTTTTTGTTGGTAGCAATAGTAGTAGTAGTAGTAGTAGTAGTAGTAGTAGTAGTAGTAATAATAATAATAATAATAATAATAATACAATATTTAACAAGATAATGCATCAACAATATCGGACACTGATGGATTAGGTCTTCTATTTCAGACCTCATTCTCATTTTACAAAACCAGAACACTGAATTAAAGGGTATGGAAATGCAAGACCAACTAAAGAAAGAGTTAAGAAAAGGTAAGTTGGGAGATGGCATGGATGGATAAAATTTGAGTGAATACTGCATGTAAATGTCAGAAAGTGTTGTGGCTGACTGATAAAAGGAATGTAGCTATGAAACCTTAAAAAACAAACAAACCACACACCACCAAACACCAGGTTGGAAGACAACTATAGGTGCCCGTAGTAATATAGCCACATGCAGCTGACCATTATGACCTAACCTAATAAATCAAGATTGTAGAGTTTACTTATTCATTCATTTTATGGACAGAATGTGCAGTGTGTGGAGTTATCATGCTGTTAGTTGAGGGCATAAATGGCTCAACTGCAACCTAGATTTCTTCCCAGTCGCTGCTGCACATTTATTTATTTAGGGTTGCTTAAGAATTAGTCTGTCATGCTTACTAAAAGCTCTTTAACGTCGGTGATGGTTGTGGACTGTAAAATTGTGGCAGGTTGGGTGGGAGAGGCATTGCAAAATTATAAATATCGAGGAATCCCTGCAGTTGAAGGGAAGAAACAAAGCAATCCTCTCCCATTGTTCCAGGACTGCTTGGTACGTTTCGTATTATTCCACAGAAACTGGAGGAAATGGAATAGTGATTAAGCATAAAGAACACCCTCCTTTTTGCATTCTAAAGCAGCTTGTGCTTGTCACCCAATAAATGTCCTCATTTATCACCTGAAAAGGGATGGTAATTAAAAACGTGACAGATGGGAAACCTCATTAGGGACCACTTAGTCCTAATTGAGGGAGGTTTGTGTAAATTGCATATTCAGTCCTTTCACACTGCATCTAACAATTAGCACTGGCTTGATTCCTCTGATCAAAATGAAATTCCAGGGAGGGGGGAAATCTCTGCAGGTGCATCCTGAATTGCATGTTTGTGGGTCCTGCTATCAATAAAATGAGCAGGTCAAATTTGTTTGGGAAACTAATTACAAAAACAATTACAAACACTTTGAATTTCCAATCAATTGAAGGGGTGAGGATCCTCTATTTCCCCCTCAAAGATACAGCAGTCCGTTTCAAACTGGACACAGAAGCATAGCTAGAGAGAGTGACCTCATCTGCAGTATCCTACCACCTTAAACAGTCATGGCTTCCCCCAAAGAATCCTGGGAACTGTAGTTTGTTAAGATAGCTGAGCATTGTTAGGAGACCCCCATTATGCTCAGAGAACTACAGCTGCCGAAGTTCCTTGGGAAAAGAGACCAATTGTTAAACCATTCTGGAAAAAGTAGCTCCGTGCAAGTTTAGCACTCATCTTTACATTATTTGCAGGTGGATATTTTCCTGGAAGAAAATATCCTGGAAATGAGCCTGAAACTTGCACTTTATTCCACCATAGTTCCAGAAGCAGCTTTCATGTTATGTGAAAAGGAAAGTAGTGAAAAAAGAATAAACTGCCATGTGAACGCAACCATAGGTAAATGTGGACAAGGAGTCCAGTCCACATATAAACTTTGGAGTGCATAACAATTGCCACTGAGGGTATTGGGCTCATTACAAATCTGGGTCGGGGGAAGAGAGCTCTGTTGGTAGCAATATTCTCTTTTAACAGGTTTATACTGGGAAAAGGTGATGCCTTATGGGGACAAATTTTCCTTTTCTGGACCCCCTAAAACTTCATGACATACCTGGTGCTTAGGCACCAACTTTATAAAACACTGAAGTGGGTCAGTAGACATCTGCACAAAACATATGCGTCCTTTCAAACCGTATTTAAATCTATCCTACAACTTTCAGTCATTCACTCTAGCCATAAAAGTATTTTGCATTAGCATTTACAGCCTTTCTGGTCTTCTATGATGCCCCAAGCATGCTTTTGGAGTCTATTAAACAGAACATTTCAGAATGAGTTAATAAAGGCACATGTGGAGTACAGGCAAGCGAGCTTTTCTTGGAGATGATCTTATTCATCCTCTAATCTTGGATTCACTTTGCGATGCTTTCAGAAACCCCTGATAAAAGTGGCAAGAAAGGAATGCCTTCAATGCAGTTCTGAAGTTTTATTGTGCTATAGGAAAAGCTGTATAAAGTGGATCTCTGCTGCTAACATAATAGCAGATGTTTGACATATTAAAGGATTGATCTTTTCCATATTTGAAGAATCATTTACTACTGAAGTCTTATCAGCCTTATGGCTGAGTACTGATTTACATTATCTCTATAGTGCTCCACACATTAAGAATTGCTGTTTGCCTTTAGAGCCTCTTTGGCAATTAGAAGTATAGCTAAATATGGAAGTAGAAATGTTTTCCAAAAATACATTTGGATTGCAGGGGGTTGGAATAAATGACCCTTTGGGTCCCTTCCAACTATACAATTCTGGGATTCAGAGATATTGTCACATAGGTCTGGATGGAACTTTAGCCAGATATTTTATCCTAAATCTATTTGCCACTAAAGGAAAAGAAAGAAAGAAAGAAAGAAAGAAAGAAAGAAAGAAAGAAAGAAAGAAAGAAAGAAAACAGCCTTTATATGTTTGTATGTATGCATATGGTTTCACATGCATGTACTACACCTATCTACACACAATATAAAATGGAAGCACATTTCCCCCCTTCAGATAATTATGGGAACTGTAGTTTGTTATGGGTAACTCTGTTTGGGGTCAACTATGGTGCCCAAAATTCTTTTGGGGGCTGAGGGAAATGTGCTTCAAATGTGCTTTAAAAGTATAGTGTTTAGGCAGCCATAGATTTAGGGCTGCTGCACACACTACAAATATTGAATCCACTGGTCCCCCCCCCCACAGTGAACCCCCTTAGTGACTGAAGAAATACACAAGGCCTGCCTTGGAAATGGAATCTATGGGTTGGATTCAGACTTATGCTAGGCTATAGGAGTATGTTGGGTTGAATGGTTGCAACCCTATTCTCTTGTCCGCTGGGTCAGCCAGCCTCCTGCCATCAGTACAGACTTCTTCCTTCTGCCCACCAGTGGAACTTGGGGGAAAGACCCCAAATTGGTCATTCTGAGGTTGGGGGTGAGATCCGATGGATTCGGAGCCACTGCTCTCTGGCAGCAGGCCCAATGCAGGCCTGATCACGGCATCAGCCTCAAGGATAATGCTGAATCTCCTTGTCATTCCCCCCCCACCCCCGCATTCCATCACTGTGGCCACAAGTGGCTGGGCTGTGGATGTGGCACAGACTCTGTTGTTCCACAGAGCCTTGACTGAGTGGCAAAGAATTCTCCTATCTCATCACGCCACTTTTCCTGTCCACTGATGGATCATGAATTTCTACCCAGCTAGCCGATCAGAAGTGAATTTTGCAATCCTCTAGCACTGTACAGTGGTATCTCTGGTTACGAACTCAATTCGTTCCGGAGGTCCGTTCTTAACCTGAAACTGTTCTTAACCTGAGGTAGCACTTTAGCTAATGGGGCCTCCTACTGCTGCTGCACCGCCGCTGTGCGATTTCTGTTCTCATCCTGAGGTAAAGTTCTTAACCTGAAGTACTACTTCCGGGTTAGCGGAGTCTGTGACCCGAAATGTTTGTAACCAGAGGTGTTTGTAACCCGAGGTACCACTGTATTAAAAAAAACAAAAGCCCGGCTTCCCAGCTGGACTCCCCCCCCCCCAGCTGGAACTTCCCATACAGGACTTTCCCCCCAGCTGGAACTTCCGGTACTTCCGGCACCTCTCAGGTGGACTCCATTGGCATTAACAGAACAAGGAAGGCGTTCATGATGAGTTTCGGCACCGCTTTTTCTAGAAAAATAGCACTGGACTGTTGCAGCTACGTAACGCACAACTGCCAGTCACCAATGGATACTTAGTATTTCACACTTAACCCTTCACATAACTCCACATACATAATGATCTCTTACACATTGTATATAAAACAAACACTGTGTCAGTGAATTCATTTTAAAAGGGGTACCGGTACTGTATATATGCCATACCTGCCAAAGTGGATGTGACATTCCTGGGAGCTTTCTCCTTTTCATGCAGTGAGGTCAGAGGAAGGTGAAGCAGAAGCCAGTGCTTAAAATTTCTTCAGCTTCCTAACTAAGAACCTGAACCTGGGTTTGCTTCTTTGCTCCCCCTCTTAGCCAATTTCCATTTTGTGCTAGTCTTTTTGGATCAAAAGCCCAAGGGAACGGATTGTTACTCTCCCCCCCTCCCTCTCTCCCTCTCCCTCTCTCTCTCTCTCTCTCTTTTAAGTAATTTGGGAATCTTGTTTGACTGAGGAAAAGGATAATTAATTAATTAAAGACAACCAGAGGGAAGATGTTGTCAGGATTCCAATGCAGCTGAGCTGGAGCGATGTTTTTTAAACATAGCCTTGGCTCTGCATATAATGTGATGTGTAGCTTGGCTCTAGATTTGGGGTCCTTTTTTTCTTGCTCAGCCCATTATAACTGCTAAGTAAGGTTGCAAAAAGCTTCTTCTCTCTATCCCTGATTAGCTTTGACCAGTTCTGCTGTCAGGGCTGCTCCTATTAATGCCGGGGGGGGGGGGGGGAGGAGAGAGAAGAGAGCCCACCTAAACCCTGTCCTCTCCTTTCTCCTGGGTGATTGTAAATGTAATTAAACCAGACTGAAAATCTCAAAATCTATGCAGATTCTAACCATATGGAGAGAAAGGTTATTGTTCGCCTCCAGCCAGAAGGTGAGGCAACCATTACTGTGCCCCATTTGCCAACTTTCTCAGTGTTCTAAGTAGTTGTAGTTGTGTTAATGGTTGCCAAATTCTCTAAAGCTAATGCAGATCTGGCAGCTCAAATGTCAATTGGCATCCCAGAATCTGATTAAGTTCCAAATTTGAAACAATAGCTGTTCTGCAGCCATTTTAGCTAAAAGCATTGAAAATTACGCTTTTTTTTTTTTTTTGCTGCCGCCAAGAAAGCTATCCCTACCTAGAATATAGGAAATTAAAACTTGGCCAGTTATAAACTGAGTGGCTTCAACAGCTATAGAAGTCAAGCTCATAGGAAGTTCATCGATTTTCATGGGGGCAGAATTCACTTTCAGTCACTGTGAGAAACAGTTATTTAGGATTTCTAGATTTATTATCTATTCCTATTCTGTCCACCTCCCATGGGCCTGCTACCAGGGCTATTCAGAAACAATCTGGATTTGATAGTTAGTAAGTGCTCTAGATTTATTTCTTTTGCCTTTCTTCCTTCATTAAACTTGAAAATGCTCCTTATACAAACCTATCTGGTGTGGACTAGTTTGGAACACTTTGTGCAACTCTGGTCTTCTCATCTCAAACAAAGGGACCTCATTGCTGAAGCATCTGGGGGAGGGGAGAAAAAACATGACTTAATGGTATATAAAATTATGCATGATGTGGGGGAAGTGATAGAAATAACATTTTCTTCTGCTCCCATAGTGCTAGAACTCAGGATCACATCATCATCATCATCATGATTATTATTATTATTATCGTCATCATCACAACCACCATCATAATAAACATTAATAGTAATAGTGATAGAAATAAAGTGATAGAAATAACTTTTTCTATTACATTCATAGTACTAAAACTCAGGATCATCTAAGGCTTTCTGGGAGATGATATATAATGAAATGAAAAAGGTATTTAAATATACCTTCTTGAAGAAACCAGAGGCCTTTCTCCTGGGCATGGTCGGCCAATTGGTGTTAAAGAAGGATAGAACTTTTTTTATGTACGCCACAACAGCAGCAAGAATACTTATTGCAAAGTACTGGAAGACACAAGATCTACCCACTCTGGAAGAATGGCAGATGAAAGTGATGGACTATATGGAATTGGCGGAAATGACTGGCAGAATCCGAGACCAGGGAGAAGAGTCGGTGGAAGAAGATTGGAAGAAATTTAAGGACTATTTACAGAAACACTGCAAAATTAATGAATGTTAAAAGGATGTCGGAATGAAATGAAGCGGTTTTAGCAACAATGTTAAAAAGGAGTATGTAAAATTGACTTGTTAATAGATGAAAATATAAGGTTATAATATGTTAAAATAAAGAACTAAGATAAAAACAAAGAGGCAAAGGATATGCTGAATTAACCATTCGAAATGGAATACAAAAAAGGGAGGTGTGAGGAGGTCAGGGAAACAAGTAAATGAAAGGCAAGACATTGAAAGATGGACTTATTTTTAACTGTTCTTTTTTTTCTTTTCTTTTTTTCTATTCTGTATTTTGTATTATTTGCTTTCTTTTTTCTGTTTTCTTATTACCTTTGTAATATTTTTTTTGAAACTTTAATAAAATATCATTAAAAAAAATAAAAATAAAACTCAGGATCATCCATTGGACATTCTTTGACTTTATAACTTCTAATTAGCTGGTCCTTTTCTTTGGAAACTCTTGTTTTGCAGGATCATTCGAATTTTTCCTCTCCTGATGAAGTGAAACTGGATCTTCTCGCTACTTTTCTTTAAGGGATCTTAAACCATGGAGATATCCAGCAGCCCAAGTTGGGTAGTTCTGAATCTCATTGTTTTCAGTTATAGAGTTAACCACATATCTAACTCTCCACTGCATTGCAGAGGGTTGAATTCAATGGTCCTTGGAGTCCCTTTCAACTCTACAATTCTATGAAAGTCTGTGGGGTTTAGCATTGCATAGGAAGCTGCCTTATGATAGGTCAGATGGTTCATGTTTGTTCAATTGGCCACCGTCCAGGGCCTCAGGAAGTGGCCTTTCATATCACCTGGTACCTGATCCTGTTTAAACTGGACTGGACTGTTGGGGAATAAACCTGGGATCTTCTGAATGGCTCTATCATTCAGCTATGGTCTCTTCTAAGTTCAGCTTTGGCTAGGCTATGCTTAAAGGGCTTGACAATTTTAGCTGTTTAGAGTGGCCTATAAGGTTAAATGACACACAGTGGATCCTAACAGGCCAGATGGTTTGGATACAGAAACAAACAATACAGGTTCTTTCTCTTTCTTTTAAAAAATCAGTTCAGTAGACACAAGGCAATCAGAGAAAGCAATGCTACTTGCTGCATTTAGGAATATAGAACAAGCCATTAAAATATTTGATAGCTGAAGCATGAAACAGCTCAAACCTTATTAAACCCCAATGGAAAAGGCACAATCCCTTTCAGCTCTTCATGTGGATTAATCACGCTGTGAATCATGAAAGCCTCATTTCCCATTTTTCACAGGATTTATTTAAAGCATTATCCAAAAGGTCAAATGTCTATAGGACTTTGAATGGAAAAGTAACATACTAAGTCAGCTTGTGACAGAAATCTATAACATGCTCAGTTGGAGCGTAATAATTTTTGAAAGGAGCAGGTCAGTGGAAGAGGCATTAAGCTGGCAAGGGACTGGTAGCGTTGGCTGTACATCAAATGCAACATTAGCATTGCATGGTTTGGCCACAAACGCCTGGGTTGAAATGTATGTCGGTGAACGAAAGGAAGAAGAAGACAAAAACATCACTCTAGAGCAGAGATGCGAATATATTGAGTTGTGTCTTGTAAGAGAAACCAGCTTTGACTTATTAGCATTATTGCTTTGGACTTGAGGACAATTGCCCTGGGAAAACAGAATCAGCCTTGGCTGACTCCCTCATACATCAGCTGGTGGTGGCAAGCCAATTGTGTGCATGCTTCTACCATGCACCAAATTCAGCCAACACTGGGTTGTGCCATTTACTGCAAACACTTGGAAAAGAATATTTTCATGCTCTTGAGTAGTGCCAATTGGCCACAATCTATCTAAGGCTCAGTTAGCTGGTCTTTGATTGCAGGTGGCTCACCCAAGCTACTCAGATGGGTGCCACATCCCACTTTCTCGGTGGGAGACTACCAGGGACAACATTGTCATTCTCTTGCCAGAGAAAGAGAACTGGGACATGGCAATGGAATAGCAAGAAGCGGTCTCAGGGAACTTCAGCATGAGCTGCTGTTGTATCTAGGAATCTGATCCTGCTTTTAGACTAGTACTTCCTAAGTGGGTGCTCAGTGTGTTTATTTGTAAACAGATATTGCAAAACAATCTCCAGTTTCTTCCCTCAAGGAAACTATAAAACAGGACTGGGGAACCTGCAGCACCAACCTCAGCCAACGTGGCCAGTGCTGTCCAGCAATATATGGAGGGCTATAGCTTCCCCACAAGCTGTAAAAGGTTGTCCTGGAATTTCCTAGCACTTGAGCACAGGGGAGAGTGAATAAGTTTGCATTTGTCACATGTCCTGGGTTATGTTTAGCTCACAGACACAGTAAGCGCGTGACTGGTATAAGTGTTCAATGGTTTATTCCAACACACATCAAGTGACCAATTTCTTTGTCAATAGTGTGAAACTAACCTGTCTCATGAGTCCTCCTATGATCACATGAAGGGACATACTAGCATTGACACCAGCTGTGAAGGTGCGTAGAATAACTGAGTTATGATTGAAACAGAGATGGTAATTCTGAAGTTTGGGCTCTCCAGCTTAGTTCTGGGGTGTGGATCCAGTTGACATTGCCTGAAAGCTCAGGCCATTAAGTCCTAATCACTACTATGAAGAATGTATACAGTGGTCTAGTTCAGCTACAGTATGTGCAAAAGGCAGTAAAATATACACTGTAATCAAATAAATCAAATATATGAATCATTTAGTTGCATCAAAAGATTTCATCCCATGGATGTTAAAGGTTCACCACATTTCCACATCAGTTTGAGCTGCTGCTTCTTTTAAGCCCTTACAAAAAATTGCTAGCATTTTAGAGCTTATTTCTTCTAATATACACATTTTTGAATGCAATTATGCCCCAAAAAGATATTTTTGCATGCAGTTTCCCCTAGCATGTCCTTTCCACTAATTACCTATTTTTGTGCACAGTTACCCCAACATACTTATTTTTGCAACTTTTTAAAACTGCATCACAGAATGTGGAGAAGTGCAAATTTCAAAGGATAGCTGTGTTCTGGTTTGTGTATTCTTTCAGAACATGCAAATGAATTGCATTTCTCACTTATCCCTAAGATCGGGGCATATCCAACCCCACTAGACTGGTGCTCAATTTTCATGGTACCATTTGATCATTTTGCTGCAGTCTCTCATGATGATGGAGGAGTCGTGATGTTGTTGCAGTGTTCCAGCAAGGACAGATGGGCCTACTCAGCTTTCTATATGCAGCCATGTGAATAGCAAGCAGCAGCACAGGATTGCCCAAATTCAGGCCTCTGGCTTAATAGCTGCTAATTTAGGAAGACACAGATTTCTTGAGACAAGAGGCGACTTGGTCTTCACACAGACCCTTGAGGGAATGCTGTGAGCCATCAGAATTCACCAGGGCAAGACATGACTAATCAGGTTGTGTACTTACCAACCTATACAGACCAAGGGCTATGATGATCTGACCTTCCCTGCAGCAAAACTTCAAGAGGAGTGATAGAAATACTTGGTTTTGCTAGACATATGACCAAGAATGGCTCTGGTGGAAATCAGTTAAGATGAATTGCTTGTCCTGAACAATACTGGAGGCATGAAAAGGCAAAGTTTGAAAGATTTTCACACAAAAAAGGGAAGACACTTGTTTAAGGATGATTTAATGAAAGGTGTAGTGGGATGAAAACAACAATAACAATGTTTTTATTGGTTTTAAAACAAATGGTAAAAAAGCAAGGCTGCTGAAGAGGTCAGAGACCATCTTGGCTGTGACTTCTGACAGACTTGCTCCCTGCCTTGCAGGCCCTTTTCCACCTGGCCTGGAAGGGTGGGGCCTTGATTGACTCCAGCTATAAAAGCTGAGGCTGCTACAGAGGCCAGAAGCCATCTTGGCTGCCTCTTAGTATAGACCCAGGTCATTGAGCCTGAGCGTCCACAGCCGCCACCCACCATGAACCATCATTGGCAGAACTGGTAGCAGCAGCAGCAGCAGGTAAGTTCTATGCTTATAGTAATATGTTATTTTTTTGTTAATTATGCTGTTTTTAATGCGCATTTTATATTTGACATCCCTTACTAATGTTTTCTTTTGAAATATTTAGGATTTTTTTTTTGTTAACTTTGCTGTGCTAAATATACATTCTGTGGTTGGCTTCCTTTGTAATGTTTTATTTTGAAATATTTAAGATAATAGTTTCCTGTTAATTATTTTGTTTTGAATGTATTCATGATATTTGACTTTCTTCAGTAATGTTTTATTCCGGGTGGTTTTATTTGATGTTTAAAATTGTTGTAAACTGCTTTGAGTTTTTTCTTAAAAATATAAAGCAGTGTACAAATGATATGAATAATAATAGTGATAATAATAAAATCAGAAGGAACACATGGAAAGCAATGAGCAGACAAATACAAAGCAATGAAAGAACAGCTATGACAAGTTTGAATATGTGTGCATTTGAACTGAACAGGCTTGGGAGTCCAGTATAAATTCAATGAATATGGGAAGTAATTCTCTGCATTGTGAGGCAAGTGAATGGAAGTGACAATGAGAATTTCTGCCTGTTGTCAGGAAAGTGATCACACAAACCATCATGAGTCTAAAGCTTTCTTTACTTCAGCATTGTCCAAATTGGCTATTATATATCAGGTCCAAGAATATTGTTTTTGAATGGTTCTGCATTTCTCTAAAGGGAATTAAAGCAGCTAGTGAGAATTTGGACAAAGTTCTGGACAATTTTCCCCCAACTTGATTTCAGAGTATTCACAATATGATTAACTCCATGTCTGTGTCTTTAATTTGTGCACTGCCTCTGATGCTTCGGAAAGCTCTCACTAAGCAGTATGTACAAGTAAGAGTGACTAATGCAACTGGCAAAACTGAGGCAGATGGAGAAATAGCAGATGATGTAGAAGGCTAGTCCTGTGTTTATTCACTCCAGTGCATTACAAGGGCTTTTTGATGAGGATGCCTCAAATTCATGGCATTTCAGATGTAACCCCGCCGCATGATCTTGACTAAATGCTCTTAGGATCACAATTCCACTCTTTTCTGGATAGTCTCTTGCATACTTTATTATAGTGAATAGAACTGGCGGAACTGATAATCCCAATTAGAAAAGGAAGGAGAATGGTTTCTGATGTGCCGATTCCTTGATAATAACACTCTCCATTGCAGGTTAAGTTAGGTGTGTCCACAGTACTTTGCCAGTGGGAAGTCTGGATTTCATTCATTCTTCATAAGCTTCAGTTCATTAAACTAGAACAACAAAACAAAATCAGTTATTCATGGGATCTGATGGTTTCAACATTCCATTTGTCAAGAACACAACCACAGCAAGCACATTATTATGAGGAAGGGATTTCTCAAAACAGTATTCACTTGCAAAGTCTTGTTTCTGGAGAACGTGATGGAAAGCTAGGATTCTAAATTACTTGGGAAGGCTGTGAGTCGAAAATGCTTCATGCCACAAAAATGTTGTCTCTGAAGTTATCAGAATGGTGCTGTAGGTGCAGAGGCACCCCATGGAGATTTTCTGCAGTACCTCTCAGCACATAACTCACTGCCCCTTTCATGATGAGGTGCTGAGGTAATGGGTCCCTTTCCTTCCCCCTTGACAAAGCCATAGTTTAGGGAGGAAGTCAAAAGAGTTACATTCTTGCCCATTTTCTGTTTCAGCTTGATATGTTTTTCAAGGCTGTGACCAGCACCTCAGCAGCTGAACAGAAAGTGGAGCAAGAGGGAAAGGAAAAACAATTGATTATTGAATTTCTATCACACCTTTCCTTCAAGGCACTAAAGGTGACAAACATGGTTCTCCTTCTCTCCATTTTACCCTCACAACAACCTTGTGAGGTAGCTTAAGCTTAGAGATGCTGACTAGACCATGAGCTTCCTGTCTGACCAGGGATTAGAACTTTGGTCTCCAAGGTTCCAAGACCAACAACTCTCACCATCTGGGACACTGGGGGAGAAAATGGAGCAGCCAGAGGAGAGAAGGTGGGGTGTCACGGGGGTCAGAAGAGATAGATATTGGTGTGCTGTGTTAGGGGAGATAAAGGAATGCAAGGAAGAGAGGAGGCTACACACACACCCTTGAGATCCTCTTGAAATTGATTGATTTTTTCATAAATTCCCCCCATTTCTACCATTAAATCTAGTGGCAACATGAAAGATGAAACAGCTGATGTTTGGGAACAGTAAAAGCAACACATTTCTGAATAAATATTACACAATTATTTTCATGAGCCTAAAACGAGCCATTATTTATAGATCTCCATTTTAAAAACATATCAGTAAGAAGGCAGTGTAATCTACAATCCATTGCTTTAGATTGGAGAGTTGTCTGCGGAGTGCCCAAGTGGTGGCTTTATACAATCAAACAATTGTAGGGTTGGAAGGGACCTGAGGGTCATCCAGCTCAACCCCCTGCAGTGCAAGTATCCTGCACACAGCTGTCGTTGGGTGAGCTTGAACCACCAACCTTATGGTTAACAGGCAGATGCACAGCTACAAAATCATTTTTTATTTTTTTAAAACGGGAGGGAGTCGATTTTTACAGCTCAATTCCATACACGTCTAAACAGAATTAAGTCCAGCTGAGTTTAGACGCCAGTTAAGTGTGTGCCAGATTGCAACCTTAATTCGTGGGAACAGGGAAAAGGGCACTGGATCGCACAACACGTGTCCTATGTAGCCTAAGCTCACTCCTCCGCAACTGGAGAAGTAGGCACCTTAAAAACATGGAGAGGGGAATAACGCGAAACCCTAACATTTCCCTTTCCAGCTATTTATCGATTCTCAGGCATGGGCATAACGGGGGGGGGGCAGGGGGCCAGCCCCCCCATCAATAAAGATCAATAAAAATACAAAGCTAACTGAGGTTCTGCCTTCCCTAACAAAAGTCCTGGCTACGCCCATGTTCGCAGGTAGAATATAATGGCTGGTAAAACTCTCCCCAGTCAGTTTCCAGGTATTAGAATATCTCCTCCACCGGCAGACTGAAATTACGTTAACACGTCAGGCTGATACTACCCCGCCTCTGCCCTTGTAAAAACGCGGCGCTAAGAAGTCCAACAAGCCAAGAGGAACTCTTTTTTTTAAAAAAAAAGTCACACGTGGTTTATTGGGATCCAGAACAAAACCCTCTGTGCGTTTTCCTACCTTTACCAGGATAAATTATTCCAGGCACCAGCTTAATGTTGTCATCTGAAGGGCTGGGTAAGGATGGAGAAGACCCAAGAGCAGGGACCGCGCAGGGACACCCTACAAACACCGATCTCCCGCCCGGGCTTTACAGAGAGCAAATCTTTCCCCCTGCCCATAGAATTACGGCTAGGGCTCCACGCTTTTGGTTTCACTGCCCGTCAGAAGCTCAGCTGCGTTGTCTCCTCTTCCAGCAGAGACCTCCCGCTTCCCCGCTCCCTGTTTCTCGACTCTCCGCCTTGTTACAATTGCCAAGCGCCATCCTGAAGAGCAGAGCAGAGGGAGCCATAGCTGAGCGAGGAAGGAGAGAGCGACCATTCCTTCTGCGTAGGAATGGGAGGAGGGGCAAAAAAGTTTCCCCAAGTCTTTGCCACATCTGGACACACACCCGTCATCACTCCCAACGCAGAGCATCTCTCCCTTGTGCATTTAGCCCACAGGCTAAAAATAAATAAATAGTGCTGAGTTTAAATGCTTCTCAGTTAAAGTGCTTTTAGCCCATATATGAATAGTAGTTTAGTAGAGTACTATGAATTTCAATGAGACGCGGGGGGGGGGGCATTTTGTAGATCTCTACACACAAATTACTTGCCACATGGAGGCTACCTTAAATGACTCTGTAACTAGCAACCCGTATGAAATGCAGAGGCAAGTCAATGAATTTGGAATATATTTCCCACATAACCACAAAATTTAAGAAAGTGGGGGGCTATGCTGACACAGGGAGACCTGCATGGAAACGTTAGCTTAAGAAGAGTATTTTGTAACTTTCATTTCTAAGATGAGCTCATCACCAGCTGTCAATACCAAATCATCCTGGGATCTTGAATTGTGCTTTGGGGCTCTGTTCAGCCAGGCATAACACCTGGACAGAAGGTATGTGCACTGCAGCTTTTGCTGTGCAGTTTTGGGTTTGGGAAACCCATTCCTTCATTGCCACAAGTATTTGCTGCCCACTTGTATTGTTTTTATTTATTATCCATTTATAGCTTGAGCTTAAATTAATTTGTTTCATAATTTTCCCTGAAAATTTTCCTCTGCTAATGTTGATGTCGTATACTCACTGAGCATTCATATCACACTATACACTGAATAAGCCTAAGTCATCTCTTGTACTTGACATTTGGCTCAGTTTGACAGTCAATATTAGAGAACAGTTGGCAGTTGACATACAGTGGGTTTTAGGAACACTGTTTCATATAATCTGGAGGACAGTGTGAAATGTTCAGCTTCAGTGGATGAGTGCTACTGAAAGGGGGAGAAGAATATCATATCTTTGAAAGGATGCCCCATAGCAGCAAAGCGGGCACTGGGATTACTACTTGAGCATTGGGCAGGCACCTGCCTGGTGTATGGACACCAGAAACTAGTGTCAGCAGAGGTTGGCTGCTGCTATCCACCCAATATGGTGCTGAAGTTAGCAGCCTCAGCACCTCCACCATTAGTGACTCACCAAGCAATGGCACCACATACCCTCCCTTTCTCCAGTCAATGGCGCTAAGCATCAGATGCCACTAACCTGCCAGCAAACAACCAGATGAGCCACCACTGAGTAGTTTTCAGTGATTTACAACCAATGTGCAACTGTACTTTCACAGTTGCTTTGCAACAGTGTTCAATACATTGAGCACTGTCTCAACTGATTGTTAGGATTTGATCATGTTTTACAGCTTACTTGTCAAAACCAACAAACAACAGACCTCCAAGCACACAAATTATATTGAATTTAAAAGTTGAGGCCAATATTTGAATTCACAAACATCTGATTTTCAAATCTGAATTTTAAAAACTCTTACATGAAAAAGAATTCACATCCATGCATATAACATCAGCCATGCAGAAATCTGATTGATTTTTGCTCATATTAATAATGCTGTATCATCTTTGTTTTTGTTCAGAAAATAATTTATTCTGCAATGTTCCAACACTTCAGTTCCCCCCCCAAATGTTCCTTGTCATTGTGGCTGGATGCTCCCTCTTCTTGTTCAATTATCCCCATGAATGAAAGCCTATTTCTGCATACAGTTCAGTATCAGATTCTTTCCAATTAGCCTTCCAAAAGGTCACTGATACGACTTTTCTTGTGGCTACACTTGCTTACTGGCAAGATCTTCAGTATTCTGTTTGCATCTTAATGGCATAATTATTTTCATAGGGGGTTTCTTTTCTTTGTGTGGGTCCACATATACCATTCTGTTCCTAATACACTAGCCAGTTCCTCAGCTTAATTGCATTGTTCAGTATGGATGGAGCATGGGAAGCAGCAGTCAATTATAGCGAACTGAATGAAAGCATCTGCTGAGTAGCTTAGAGATAATTCAGGAATACAGGTCAGTGACCTTCTCTTATTACATATCTATCAAAACAAAATTTTCATGGTAGCACTTGAAAGATCACAAAATTCCGCTCTCTTCCACTCTTTCATGTAGCAGGTGCTGGGCATGGTAGCTTTTCATGCAATGCTTAGGAGAAAGGCTGGTAGAATTTGATCAGGTCATATCTGCTGGCTGGGCAGTGCAGCTAATAGGACTGGTTATACTATCTCATCTTTTCAGAGCACTGCCTATCCAGAACAGCAGATAGTGGGATCATTGGCAGCTAGAGGAATATAGGAAGCTGCCTGAGACCAAAGTTAATCCATGAATTTACCTAGAATAGTATTGTTCATAGTGACTGGAAGAGGTTCTCCATAGTTTCAGATAGGGGACATACCCACCCCTATCTAAATATGCTGGTGATTTAAGCTAGGACCTTCTGCATAAAAAGCAGGTGCTCTACCTCTGAGGTATGGCCCTTCCCCAAGGAATTTTTGAACCTTTGATCTGGTGACAGATGATTCTTTTGATGTGCCCTGATGGTGTAGCATTGCTGTTTTAAGACTTGGTGAATGTTGTGAAGATGCCAAGAATTTGTAGGGTCTGCAGTTTGCACCTGCATTTTAGGTAAAGTCTAGCTGCTTGGCTTTTAGGTGGTAGGAGGCTTCATTTGCACCTTCTGTTTCCTGACCCTTCTCCTTTCCTAGAGTCTGTAGAACTCTTAAAAGGATAGCCTGGCCAAAAGTTTACCATCCAAGAGCATTGCCACTGCCTTTGTCTTCTGATGACAACCATAATACACACAGCTTTTCACTCTCAGAAGAGTTGATGGTATTGAGGAGTTTAGGAATTAGGTATTTAGGAATTTTGTGTGACCTTCTAAGTAGCAGGTGGGAGCTCCTTATGCCAGTGAAAGGGTGTCCTGATGGAATCAGTCCCTTATTAAATCACATGAATGAGCCTGACAAAGAACCTCCTGGTATCTTTTATACTTTCCCATCTATAACTATCCTGAAATGTAACTTTAATCCAAGCAGCAATTAAAGTCTCCCCAAAAACCACATTTGAAGTAAATCTTCTGCTGTGCTCTTGTAATATGCAGCATCTTATGCTTATCGTATTGGAAATGTCAAGTTGCAGTGCCTTCTAGTATAGATTTATTTTCTGCAATAGTAAATGCTGTGAAATGCATTGCTATTTGAGGGCCTAATCTCGCCATCATTTTTAGCAGGTGGCAGTCCAAGCTATATTGATCTCTGTTGCATCAGTTGCATGTACAGCACCTTCTACATGCAGAATTCATCCCGAGTGCCTTTCAAACATTTTTCAGTGGTGGACTCAAGGTCAATAAATCCAGTGGCTTTTAGTTGATTCACAGCTATAAATGACACTGCTGTGTATGCCATACTCTGGGCATCAACTGGGTGCAACCCTTGGTTCATTCCAGTTTATGCCTGTTTGTGGTATCTATGTTACAGTGAAAGTTCAAAATTTAGTGGGAAATGACATTTATATGTAAATTCCTATAATCTCATGTAGTTTCAGGGTGTGTCTGAAAATAAATTTGTACTTCTCCACTTTCTGCACGTACCCAAGTAAACGCCCTCATGGAGCTGACTATCCATATGGATTTTGGACATTCACAAAAATCCTCTTGTCTTTACTAATATCTGAATGTCATCAGCTTGCACCAAATTGACGGCAATCATAATTCTGTTAGAAAGTACTAGACAGCTAGCCATCATACACCCACTGTAACCTACACATTGACTGACTGATTTTTTAAAAGTATTTATATATCACCCTTTCACAAAATACCAGGGCAATGCACAGCAATTTAAAAACATTTTTAAAAAATCCGCTGATGACTTGTCTACGCTTCTGTTTGTCCTGTACCTAGAAAACATGGGTCTGCGTGGTTTTCTGCTTGACCCACACTTTCTAGGAATGAGTCTGAACAGTTTCCCCCTTGCTCCACTCATTTCCCAGGGGAAACCCACTCTTTAAAGATAAATCAGAACCAACAGCAATCTGGGGAAAATGCTGTTTGCTCCAATTGAGTACTAAAGAGTGGTTTCCCCTTGGAGGAAAGCAGTGGAACAAGAGGAAGTGTGGATAAAACCTAAAAGCAACACAGAGCAGCAATTAAAATGACTGCCCACTCAACGAAAAAGTTGAATAGGCCTGTTGGCATGAGAAAATAAGATGCCTGAAAGGGAAAAGAGAGAATGCCTGCTGAATCCCATAGCATGGGACAGGTGATAGGTTTGTTACATGAGGGGCAGCTAACAGTGCTCTTCTGGGTAATCTTAGTGACTGGGCTGAGATAAAGAAGAAGCAGCTGCTCAGGCAGTACTTCAGTTATCCTGGACACAAGGTGTTCAGGGCTTTGTATATAAACACAAGAGCAGTGAACCTAGCCCAGGAGCATATTGGCAGTCAGTGCAGATGCTTTAACAGAGATGTCACAGCTATCAGCCATCCGACTCCATCAGGAGTCTACAGTGGTACCTCTGGTTAAGAACTTAATTAGTTCTGGAGGTCCATTCTTAACCTGAAACTGTTCTTAACCTGAGGTACCGCTTTAGCTAAAGGGGCCTCCTGCTGCTGCCGCACCGCTGGAGAACGATTTCTCTTCTCATCCTGAAACAAAGTTCTTAACCCGGGGTACTATTTCTGGGTTAGCGGAGTCTGTAACCTGAAGCGTCTGTAACCTGAGGTACCACTGTACCTGCTGCTTTCTGCACCAGCTGGAGCTTCCAGATCAGGAGCATTAGCAGCCCCACATAGAGTACATTACAGTAATCCAGCCCTGAGCTTCTTAAAATAATGAATTTACTGACATCTTACTAGTCTTATTTGGATGTTAATAATATAAAATATTTTTCTTCACTGCAGCATAAAACTGTAGGGACTGTTAAAAACCACCAACCATCTCGACCAGTCCTTTTTTTCCTTAAAAAAAAAAAAAAGGTTATGGGGTTCTCTCATTTTCCTACTCGTATTGAAATACTGTCCCTCAATGAGGCCAAACTTAGATTCACAAAATGTTTAGGGGTACGCGTACCCCTGCATCCCCCCAGAAAAAAAAACCACTGATCTCGACTATGAAAAGCTTTAAGAAAACATTTGGCTCTTTTCTTTTCCTGTAGAAGAAAAATATTTTTTGGAATTCTCAGTTTTTCTCCAATTTCAGTTACTGAGTTTAAAATTAGATTTTAAAATATGTAGTATAATTCTATGCTAGAGAAAGCCCTTGAACTTACTGCAACAAACTGCATCAGCTCCAGGAAGCTGAATCCCGTGGAGAGAGCTAATAGATTTCTGTAGAGCAGAAAACAACATTTAGACTTTCCTAGGCTTTGCCCTCTAACTTCCAAAGCTATTAATCTATCAATCAGAGTTGTGATTTAACTTCAGCAGTGCAATTATATATGGGCTCTAAGCTGCTACCCTTTGCAGTAGCATGGGAAATATAGCCAGGGGCTAAAAACTGGGATCTGGACATCTAGCAGGCTGGATTCTATTTCATGTTTAAATGAGAACTGCTACAATGATATTTTACCACTGGTGCCTTAGGCATTTCACCATGCCATTGGCTGTAAATTGTGGAAGATACTGCCTGCCCCCCCCCCCCCGCACCAGCACCAATACAAATGTTATCCTCAATGTAACACAGTCACCCCTACCCCAGAGTTCCCCCATCTAACCTTTGGCACAGCCTAATCTGCACCTGCCATATACTGTTTTTCATATTTGTCCTGGTGCCCATTAAAAAGCAGTGGCATGGTTGTGCCAAAATGAATCCCATTGAGTTGATTGAGAGTGTGCTGAAGTGTCTCCCATTGAGATCAGTGTAACTGGAAAATGCTCAACTGTGGATCAATTGCATTCTATCTTCACACACACACACATACACTGTTTCTGTCTATTCTGCCAAATATTTATCTCAGTATTCTTATACATTTATACCAGCAGTGCCATTTTTCTAGAAGAGGAGGTGCCGGAACTCACCATGAACACCTCCCTTGTTCTCTTAGAATGGCAATGGTGCCCACAAGAGAAATGCCAGCAAGCTACACTTTGCCACTGTAGCTTACTTTCAAATAAGCATGCCTAGGATTGTTTCGTAAGTCAGAACTGGACAGCACTAGAGGAGACTCTTGAGAGTCCCATGGACTGCAAGAAGATCAGACGCATCCATTCTTAAGGAAATCAGCCCTGAGTGCTCACTGGAAGGACAGATCGTGAAGCTGAGGCTCCAATACTTTGGCCACCTCATGAGAAGAGAAGACTCCCTGGAAAAGACCCTGATGTTGGGAAAGATGGAGGGCACAAGGAGAAGGGGACGACAGAGGACGAGATGGTTGGACAGTGTTCTCGAAGCTACAAACATGAGTCTGACCAAACTGCGGGAGGCAGTGGAAGACAGGAGTGCCTGGCGTGCTCTGGTCCATGGGGTCACAAAGAGTCGAACACGACTAAACGACTAAACAACAACAAGGATTGTTTTGTAAGTCGGAACTGGACAGGACATAAACATAGTCCTTGCCTGATGCAAAGAAAAGGACATGGACAGTAACTGAGTAATGCTATTGATAGCCGTCCTGAAGAAATCAGTCATACTGGCACAGGGATATACTTTTTAAAAAGTTGTCAAAGATAGCATTTGGAAATCTTGTATCAAGCTTTCAAAAGCAAAAACTATGTCAACACCTGCTGCATCTAATACAGTGGAAGGAAAAACTGCTGATCAGCTCAGCAACCACTGGGTGTCATTGTTGTTTTATTAAACTACATCTAGAAGTGGGAAAGGATGGGAAGGAGCTTTGAGTGCGTGAAAAAGGAGGGAGAAGAATTTCCCCAGGCTGATTGCAATACACACACACACACACACACACACACACACACACACATTTAAAGATATGCATTGGGGGGGGCATGTTTGCATTTTAGCAAATGCACAAGTGCATTAAAAATATATAATAAAAATAGCACGATGTAAGGAGTTACACATTTATAAGAGAGCTGAATACTGATTGGCCACGAGGGGGGGGGGGGGAGAACAGAGCTACAACCTGTATAAATGGGTGTGTGAAAGACAGTCACAATTTCTGGAATGGATGATGGTCTCTGCAGTGGATGAAGAATAAATCTCAGTAGCTGCACCAAGGTCACTTGAAGCAAATGCAGTAATTGAGCATGGAAGGTCACACGTGAAGCCGTATCTCAGCTGACAGGAATGGCAGAAGCAACATAGCAAATTAGGTGTTACAAAATTACAGGAGATAGTTGGAATACACCTTGGGGTTAAAAGGCATAGATGCTTTGGAAGCCTGATCTCCGACTGTGAAATGAAAACAATAAAACAGAAATGGAAGAAAGGAGTAATGGTGACAAAGCTTATTAGAAGGAAAACCCCTTTCTCCCTGGAGTAAGCGAGTTCTGTGCTGTTGTTTCCATGGTAACTATCAGCCGCTAGGTAACCCTAGAAAATTTCAAAAGCACTTCATACAAAATGACTGAAAACAAAGTAACCTTGGCTAACTTGAAAAGCTTGCTTTTTATAATTTGTAGTTTATAGAGGGCTTTCAAGTACGTCTTGATCAGATGTTTGCATTTATAAACAAGTAGCCTCATGCCCCAGTATACTGCTTAGATATAAATACAGGGCTTGTATTCTAATATACAACAGTTTGTTATTAGTTATCTATAGACCTTAAACTAGGTTCCTGCCACCTCCAAGATGAATGCCTGAGTAATGGTGATGGATAGCCAAATCTGTCCATTTTTGTTTCTCGGAGTTTCTTGTTTTTGCAATCTCCAGTTCTCTGCATTGTACATCAGGTTGCCAGTAGTGGGCAGGATCAAAGGCAAAAAAGTGTGCTCACCGGGGGCGGAGATTCTTGCATTTCTGAAGACTACATTGCAGGCACATTTAGTTCAAGGGCACAATCCTGGCAGCACTCAAGGAGGGCATGCAGCAGGGTTGGCGAGGGTGCAGCTTGGGGAGACAGTATGTGGTCGAAGAAGAGTCCTGAGGGCCAGATATGGAGGCCTGAGGTTCCCCACCACTGCTGTATTTTTATTTTTAATAATAATAAGAAGACAGCTCTTTAGTTAAGCAAAAAGTGCTTGGTTAAACAATCTAAACATTAAAATGCAAGCATATGCATGTCTACCCAGAAGTACATTCCACTGAGTTCAATGGGGCTTAACTCTAAGATGCATAGGATTGCAGTCTAACCGTTACAGCACTATTTGAGGATAATCACTGCGATCCTTGCATTTAAATGCACACAACAAACAAGGTCCTTGTGAGCAGCGTCAGAACATCTGATTTGCATGAAGAAGGTCCCAGGTTCACTCCCTGGAATCTCCCAGTTGGGCTGGGAGAGACTCTTGCCTGAACCTCTGGAGAGCCATTGTCTGTCATTGTAGACAATACTGAGCTGGGTGCACCAAAGGTCTGACTCGGTGTAAGGCAGTTTCCTACATTCCCTTTGTGTGGTAGGGACAGTGCTGAATTGAGGCTGGTCTGATTGGAACAGCATTGCATTGGAAATCTATTTCTATCTGAAAACAAAAATGTTACCAAGTGTAAAAAACATAAAACTGAAGTGCCGTTTTGATCAGCAGTCCTAAATATCTCTCTCTCTCTCAAACATTATCCCAAATAAAGAGTTTCTGTAGTTTGACAATTAAAATAAAGAGCTGCACAAGTACTATGAACTTTAGTTTTGTGTTTACCAACTTCACAATGCGGGTGGTTTCTCTGAACTTCTTATTATTTTATTGTTTATCACATAAAAGCAGTTGCTTCTAAATCATATCTGGAGAAATAGATTGATAGAAGCCATCATCTAGATTTAGGGCAAAGGATGTTCATATTTCAGAATGATCAGATAGAAATCCAGGAGGTGAGGGCTGTATTTACCTTGTCCTTGTCTTCCAGGAAATGTCGGTCACAGTAAAAGCACTATAATTCATATTGTTTATAAGATCTACAAGAGGAAAGCATATAATGAAAACATATAAATCTCTGCTCTCAAAATAGCAAGGAGTCTAGGCTTGCTGAATGTCAACGCTATTAGTAAACCATAAAATTGTTGGAACATGGAATAAATATTCCAGTAACTAGCAGAAATATGAACTAAACGTGTCTCAATATAAATGTAATAGGTCCATATTATTTTGAATCACAGTTATCAGAAACCCTGACTTATCTGAATTCACTGTGGCTCCCTTATGTATCCCGTGTCAATGTAATTCCTTTGCAGATAATGCTGCCATTTATCCAACCTGTTTATGATCTGAATCGTCTGCATAGCCCACATAAACTATGGAAAAATGGGCCTTGTAAAGGTCTTTCCATCATCTGCATGTTTGCATGCGTTTCATGCATCAAATATCTAATGGTTTGTCATCATTTCAAAAATGTGAAGTAGGATGCTGCTTATGGAAACTATGAACCAGAAAGATGACATGTATTTGTTTCACATGATACAGAAACTCATTTTATTTTACCAAATGTTAATGTCTTTATGAAGATTCCCTGCCTATTCTAAATTTGCTTTCTAGATAGCCCATATAGCAGCAGATAATATTGATATCTGCCAAGCAGTGTGCTTCCAGTGCACTACCATAGTTCTTGATACAAGCTGTGAAAATGGGGCAAATGTCCCTACTAAAAATTATCCATGTCCAGTTTTTCCCACCCACACTGCAGAGTACAGTTAGCACCACAGACACGTGAAGACAGCAGAAACTGAAGTTGTCCCATGGGCAAATGAGCATTCTATATCCTCCCTCCATCAGCTAATGCTTGCAAGACAGAACTTGTAACCTGAAAATGTATTTCTTTTATTTTCAATACTATAATCCACCTTTCAATCATTCAAAGCCCAAGGGAGCTTACATAAAGCCATAGAGGCATCAAGTAGAATGCATGCATTTTTACTCCAAATTCCAATTGTATTAAATAGGGCTTAATCCCTAGTAAGAGTGTTTAGGACTGTGACCTTAATATAAGAGCCCCAAACCAACTAACCAGCTGGGCGGGAAACACCTAAACCAGAGAAGCAGAATAATTGACAGACAGCAATGACCTGGAAAACACATGGAAGAAAATAAATATTTTTACTTGCTGTCTAAATAGGGAGAGAGATGGTGGTTACTGACTTTCTCTGCAGAGAGGATTTCAAAGCTGGGAGCCGCCACTGACACTATCTCCTGTCATCATTTGCTGCCTCACCTCTCGGGGCAGGGTTACTTGGAGCAGGGCCTCCACTGATGACATAGGCAGATTGGCAAGTTCATTTGGGGTGTCCCATACCTGTCCGTTTGAGGGGTCATGCTTTCCCCTTTATATGAGAAGAATGTACTGCCTTAGATCCCATTTGAATGCATGGGGTTAAGACTTCGACTGAAGCATATACACATCAGCCCTTTTCAAGCAGTGTGAGCATCAAGCAACATTCAGAGTTTTGGACTGGGGGCAACAGTGATTAGAAGCTTTCAGCTCAAACTTTGGGTGATGGTGGTGAAAGTTCCCAACGCACCCCCCCCACAATAAGTTGATAAACGATGTAGCTTTCTCCTTGTCAGACCTGTGAGAAATAAAAATGGTGGATGTCAGCTGCCACTGTTTGCCCCAAATAAGGGAAGCATTTCCTCCCTTTCTACCTATCCCTGAAAATTTCCAAAATGGCATTTACATGGTTGTCATCTGTGAAGGAGTGGCATTTCTAAATAGCATAGTTTAAACACACAAGAC
Source organism: Podarcis filfolensis (assembly GCF_964270895.1). Classification (NCBI taxonomy): domain Eukaryota; kingdom Metazoa; phylum Chordata; class Lepidosauria; order Squamata; family Lacertidae; genus Podarcis; species Podarcis filfolensis. The sequence goes on from NC_139606.1 coordinate 47,955,808, forward strand.
TTGTGCCATCATGCCTAATTTGGCTCTTAGTCGTTTGTTTGTTTACGTTTATATTCTGACTTTCTACAGTGATGGAATCCAAGATAGAGTAAACACAGTTCCCAAGTGGTCTCCCATCCAGTCACTGACCAGACCCAGACTTGCTTAACTTCACGAAGGTGGTGACCTCATATGCCTTCAGGCCATGCCCTGAGCCCTTCATACTGAAGGGAGAAAGGAATATGAAGAGAGACTTTCCCCCCTTCCCAATAGGATACAGTGCTGCCTCTGCAAAGTGATCCAAGCAACCCAGGATGGCTCTATTTCTTAGGCTAATACTCAATGCAGTTTGGTAATGCCTTTTAAAAGACTTCAAAAAGCCAGATGGCTGTTATTTCAGCACTATTCATTAGCGAGCAGCCTAAAATACGGACTTGCAGAAAGCAAACAAAATCCATTTGTGTCACTGTGTTGCCTAATGTGAAGTAGAACCAAATAAATAAAAACATGCTATTAATGCAATATTTTCCCCAAGAAGGTTTTACTGCATATAATGTTGAGTGCATATGATGTAAACAGGGATGGATGCAAAGCAGATGTAATTTCTACTGCTAATTGTAAATGAAAGCTTTTAAAGAACTATGTTCTGATCTCTCCCCGCCCTCAACCACCCAAAGACGTATTGGCAAATAAATTCAGGAGACTTTAAGAAATAGTGTCTAACTCAATGTTCATGTTTCTTTCTGAGCCATTTATCACTGATTTCCCTTTACTTACAAGGCCTTGGACAAATGCTGTTATTAATTACTGCCAATTCCAGTGCTACACCATTGCTGATTTGAGAAGCAACATAGAATGAGTTCCATTTCAAAGGGTTTATACACCAAGTCCCAGATCAATCACCCTCATTTAGATCTCTTTGTAGGAAACTATGCATATGGGATTTCGAGGAGTCTCTGTTCATCTCAAAAGAGGTGACACTTCCATGCACTGATCTTTTGCAACAAAGTACCTAAACATGGAATCATACCCAACTTTCAATAAAATCACAAAGTATAAACAGCAGCATATCGAAAATCCAGTGAGCAGTAGCAACAAATACCGCATGAGGAAAAATGTATTGGAATCCAATAACCATCACCAAAAAGGCAACAGCATGAACCATAATGAAATCATCTTAATTAAAAGCTAATCAGATCAAATAATAATAATAATAATAATAATTAATAATAATAATAATAATGGACATTTGAAGCATTTTTGACAGCTAGTCCTGATGGGGACAAGCACACAAGCACAAATTCCTGGAGAGAGAGTTCTATAAGCATGGGGCTACCACTAAAAAGGCCCAGAGTCTTGTACCTGCTAATCTAAGAGATCGTAAGGGGGGCAAGCAACCAGAGCGTACACTGCTGATTGTAGGGCAGGGGTGGGGAACCTGTTTCAGCCCAAGCGCTGCACTTCCTTTTATGGGCTACCTTCCAGGGGCCCATGTGCCAGTGATGGTGGGCAGAGCCAAAGGCAAAAGTGGGTGGAGCAACAAATGGAGCAACTTACCTTTTATAGCATGCTAGTTTCTGCATACACTTCATCCTCTGTATCCTCCACCTAGGCAAGCAATCTCAGTCAGGTGAAAACACGAAGGATGCAAAGCGGGGCCAGGGAAGGGTGTGGACCACAGAGAGGGTGCATGGCCTGTGGGGAGATATGACCAGTTAGAGAAGTCTGGAGGGCTGCATTCAGTCCTGGGATTTCCCACCGCTGTCTTAGGGCATGGATAGGATCATATTAGTGTAAGCAATCCATCAAGTAACCAGACCGGAAACCATTGAAGGCTTTAAGACGTTAAAGCAATCACCATCTTGTAAATGCACTGACTAGCAGTGCAGAAGGCGCAGGATTAGTGTAATATGTTCTGGCCTGACACTCACTCAAACAGCTGCACGCTATACTAGCTGAAGTTTCTGAATTGCCTTCAAAGGCAGCCTCACCTAGCATGCATGAAAATATTGGGTTTGATTGACTTACAACACAATCCTAAACATGTCTAGATTCCTGCATTGCAGGGGGTTGGACGAGATGACCCTCATGGTCCCTTCCAACTCTACAATTCTATGATTCTACTTAGAAGTAAGTCCTATTGAATTCATTAGGGTTTACTCTCAGGTCAGTGGGATTAGGACTACAGGCTTGGTCATGCTTCCAATTCATGAGTAAGCAGTTGTATCTGGAGCTTGGAAACTAAATTTTGGTGCTCTGCATGACTTTCATCAATAGCAATATTCTAGAATTCATTTTTAGATACACTGAATTGTTAAAAGCGGGCATTTTTCATCATCCCCACAAGTGGTTAAATTTTATTTTATTTTAAAGTATTTTCCATAGGAATACTAACATATGATTTTTAAAAATACAACAGATCATACTTCTGTTTAGTTTAAAGGCTGCTGCAAACTTGCATAAGTAGCATGTGGTATAAGGGCGATAGGACTGTGTCACTTCTCAGCACAGTTGCGGGATCACATATTTGAATGTTTCTGCATATTCCGAGAATCCTTGGCAAGCTACAGTTCATAGGATTCTTTTGGGGGAAGCCATTTGTTTTAAATGGTGTGTCCTCAGGCCAAGTGAGTTTCAAACACCCTAAATAGATCCAACTGCCTGGCTTTCCCTTTCAACTTCCTTCTAATGAACCTTCTCATTTTTTATAAGTTTCCTCTTGTGAATTTAAACATGTGAGTCTTGGTCTTTCTGAGCAACCTTCCACTTTTACACATATTTAATCTAGTAGCCATTTTCCCACTGTTTTGGATTTAGTCAACAAGATTTTCATCTCATACCAACTCCTGGACACTGCTGACCTGTTCAGGATTAAAGCATCCCTTCTTTAAATGTTGTAATTAAATAACCATATAAAAACCACTGTAGTTCCATCAACAGTACAGCTTCCTTAACAGTAATGGGAAAAATGTATATTTATAAATTTATATAATTCAGTATATAAAAATAAAAAGGTGCTTTAAGCATCGGCCACCATGAACCGACTACTCATTGCCAAGTTATGCCTTATTTCCCACTTTGAAAACCTCAGAACATTTACACCATCATTCTTAAAGGATCAGCAGTCCCAAACAGGATATGATCTAGCTCTTGTTTCAGTTCAAATAATATCACACCTACACACAGCTTTTCCAAAAATGTGCTGCCATTTGAGTTGCTGGTGGGAGAATCACTAGATGGCAGCATCTTCTCAGAATTCAGTAAAGTACTACACATGACCATTAACATTATTTCCCCCCAGAAAATTCCATGTCTCCCCACCAAGCTGTCAAACCAAGACCAATGCATCTTTTTCTCCCACAAATACCACATCTGAAAACAAGCTGAAAACCAATAACTTGCACTGTAATTTGGGTAAAGAGCAAAAAGTGTCTCTCAAGTACTTTTGTCGTGAATTTTGGAAAGTTGAACTAAGATGTTCCATGTACCCAAAATTATACTTTCTGCTTTAGATGAAATACAAATTTTGTGATTTTCTGAGCAAAGAATTCTCCCTGATTATTGTTAGGCAAAATGAACACATATCCTTAAAATGTTGCAACCCCGTGCAAGACAGATTCAAAGCAGTAACCCTATGCCAACTTACCTAGGAGTAAGCCCCACTGAATTCAACTCAGTATGGGACATACATAGGATTGGTTAATTTCTTTCTGTTTTTAGATATATTTCACTATGATTTACACAGCAATAAAGTTAATAGAGACCATCTTTGTCTGTAGATTCCCCAATGCATGTTTGCTCAGACAGTCCATTGTGTTCAACGGCGCTTACTCTCAGGTAAGTGTGCATACGATTTCAGCTTTACAGCACTACCTCTCCCCAGAAGTAAATTTCACTGAGTTCAATGGGACTTGCTTCCAAATACATGTAGCAGGATTGCAGTCCTAGCTACTGTTTGAAGTGTAGTCGAAGAATGGATATTTGGAAATCAACATATAACAAATTACGATATAAACCAGGTGGCAACATTTTTCACATTTTTTTTCCATTTGTGTGTGTATGGTTTTTTTTTCCAAAAATGTGATTTTTGCTTTGAGCTTTCAATCCAGTTTTGAGAATCAGTGTAGGATCTTTTAAACCTCTAGTTACTACTAAATATTTACTTGCTTTCAGAAACCTTGCTCATTTACTTCTGCTTCCGTTCCTTGAGACCTTTCCAACTAATCTGTTTATTGTCACATAACAAATAACACATTTGTTGCCCACACCTCATTTTCCCCATTACAGCTGCTCATCTTTTGTAGGTCTATCATATTTTATAAGCACTACAAATCATTATTTTGTACCTGGGAAATTGGCAATACTTCCCCCAGATAGCAGATACTTTGTTACCAGAAGCCTGTAGCCAAGGAATTGGCTGGCTAGTTGAAATCAATACATGAAATTCAGACTTTGCTGCTTCTTGGTCCTCATTACTCGCTCAGGATTGCCAGGCCACAATACCGCAGAAGCCACCAGAGATAAAATCCCTCAGCTATATAACTCTTAAAGGTATAGCAGCCATGTTAGGGTCCAAATCCATCAAAACTAACCCACGGTCCTCAGGCCTCTATAGCTCCCTTTTCTTTTCACCTCCTTCCTGACCCTTCTGACCTGACCCTTCCTGACCCTATTTCCTTCTTAACTTCCCTCCCTTCAAAGCCAACTCTTCACCCACCTTTGTTTCTTCAGTATCCCACTTTTGAGGCCACTGACTGACTGCTTTGTCAAGCTACTTTTGGTTACATTTGTCTTTTTGGACAGCCTCCTTAGCATTCCTCCATCTCTGGCTCATCACCCTTCTGAGCAGAAGCACTGTGAATTTCTTCTTCGGATCCCAGACCCACCTTAATGTGTAGTGTTTTCTGTCCTTTTCTTGCCACCTTTTTCTCCCATAGTTTTCTGAGTTCCTGTTTTTCAGTCCATTGTTTAGCTATATCATTAGTTCAGCCACCTTGTCTTTGGAATGCTTACTTTCCCCCCCATCCCTACAGCCTGGAACTTCTTTCTAGCCCTCAGCCTATTCTCTAGCTTTTCCAGTCCCAAGAGTTGGTGTAAGGTTTCGTTTCAGCCAAACTGACACTCTCCTCTTTTCTTGCAGAATCTGGACTATGAATGTTTTGATAGCTTTGTCTTCTGAGTAGTTGGAAGGTTCACGGGCAACATTACGTATCACAACTACTATATCAAAGGTCTCATCAATAGATTAGAAATTGAGATTGCAATGTGGAGTGTGACTTAAGTATCATAAACCTATATTTTTATGTTGCAATGATTACTGAATGAGACACTGACACCCGCCTCCCCTTCATTATTTTCTGGCTAAATAAATTTCATTTTCATTTTTGTATTGTTTGGTTCTTTAGGGTTGCTTATTTCCTCTAGTGCAAGAGAATTCACCTAATTATTTTTTAAATTAAGGGAAACCCTGCACTGGAGACCTTGAAATTTTGTAAAAGTTTTCTTTAGCTTTTTAAATGTATTTTATTCATTTGCTTTTCATTTGTTTTTAAATGTTTGGCGTCCCATTGAACTCCCCACCCTAATTTCTTGCCCACTGCTTTGCCTCTCTTTGTCTACTCTTCACACAAGGAGCTCTGTCCTTCCCCAGTCCTTGCTGTTACTGCCTATAATGAAAACTTTCACAAATACCTTCCATCTGACCCTGCCAAACTGCAGCCCCCTACAAAGCACTGCCCTAGGCAGCCACCTAGTGCCACCTAAGCCTTATTTATTTGCCGATTTTCTTCTTTTCCACCCTTTTTTAAAAATTGTGCCAACTGTAACTGGCTCAGTTCCACATTGCCAACAGGTACATACCACTCATAAATATATATATTGTTGCTTGCAATGCTCAGCTCAAACATTTGGATTAAATCTCTTCCTAAATACTGTGAAGACAAAGGAATTTCTGTTTTTGTTGTTGCCAGTTCCTCACCAAGACCATCTAGCTCATACATAACCAGTGTAGCGTAGTTTGCTGGTCTTCAGCTGGTGGGCCAGGACCCACTTGTGTGTTGAGGCCTGATCCAAGGAGTTTTGCAACAGGAGCACTACCACCATGCAAAGATATGGTAAAAGAAATGGGTCTCCGAATGCATGTTTGTGCTAAAAGTGGGTCCTGGGCCGGAGCAGGTTGAAGATGCCTGGTGTCATGGCTAGGGTGTTGGACTATGAGCTGGGAGAACAGGGCTCAAGTCCCCACTTGGCCATGAAGCTAACTAGGTCACCTTGGGCCAGTCATTGCCTCTCAGTCTAACCTACCTTACAGGGTTTTTGTGAGGATTAAAGCCGCCTTGAGCTCCTTGGAGAAAAAGGTGGGAGATAAAGACAATGAATTAAATAAACAAGATTCTCCATGCTTAATTCAAAATGCAAAGCAGAAATGCTACACAGCCTCTGTCCTGCTCCAAAACCTTATTCTTTTCCAGTCCAAACTGCTTCATTAAGCTCAGCCACTGCAGAAAAGGGGTTAAGAATCACCCTTAGTTATTTAATTTAGTATTGTTATATTTTTACTGCTGCAGAAGAGGAGAGACCAGGGACACTAGGTGTGTGGGTGTTAATGTGTGCCTCAGACAGCAAAATGTTTTGCATTGTCCCTGATGTTAGCACCAGTGGCGTAGCGTGGGGGGTGCAGGGGGGGCGGGCCGCACCGGGCGCAACATCTGGGGTTAGGGCAAATCCATGGGTTAGGGGGCGCAAATCCACGGGTTAGGGGGCGCAAATCCACGGGTTAGGGGGCGCAAATTACTTGCCTTGCCCCGGGTGCTGACAACCCACGCTACACCACTGGTTAGCACTAATAATAATAGCGCTCTCTCTCTCTCTCTCTCTCTCTCTCTCTCTCTCTCTCTCTGTGTGTGTGTGTATGTACACAATAGTAAGATACTTGACAGTGGCTACATTATAGATGCTTAGCCATAATAGACATTACTTGTTCCTCTTGTTCCTTACATGAATGGTCCCCCCCCCCCGTTAACTTTCACAACTCTTTTGGAGCTAGGTGCCTGATTTTAAATGCCAGTTAAACCTGGCATTGAAATGAATGGAGCAACCAAGACATTTGATTGATTTAAACCATGACAAAAGTCTGAATTGTAAGTACTTGGAGTGCCATGAAGAAACCAGCAACAAATACTGCCTCATGGTTGTTGCCTTTAATGGCAACAGTTTCTGTCTCTGGAACACATACATGCCATACTGAGATATTTATACTCTCTTAAATGCTAACCTTTTAAATTATGCTCTTCTTGGTGCACTTATTAATAGGAAACTGGAAAAGTGTTCACATTAGAAACCAACACAGTGAATGTCTCTACTCTCAGCAGCACTCATAATGAGAAGCATTTGCTCTGTCTTTCAATGACCACCAGTCTAATTCTTCCATTATCAGATGGCTTAATGCTGCAATCCTGCACACACTTACCCAGGTGTGTCACTGGCTCATTGTGTGGTGCTGAGCATGTATCTCTAGCATCGTTTCAATCAAAGGAGTAGCCAACTAGCTTAGGCGTGTTTGCCAGCTGCAGCTGCTCCTTGATCAGAATGGCTTGGCTTCAGTTACCCATGTTTTGGTGATCTCTCTCTTCTGGACTACTGTAACGTGAAACTACATGGGGTTGCCCTTGAAGACAGTCCAGAGGCTACGGGTAGTGCAGAATGTGACTGCTAGGTTGCTAAATGAGGCAGCTCAATTTGACCAAGTGTCACCACTCCTGAAAGCACTGCACTGGCTGCCAGTGAGCTCCTAAGCCAGCCTTTCTCAACCTGTGGGTCCCCAGATGTTGTTGAACTACAACTCCCATCACCCCTAGCTAGCAAGGCCAGAGCTCATGGATGATGGGAGTTGTAGTCCAACAACATCTGGGGACCCACAGGTTGAGAACTGCTGTTAGGCACAATTCAAAGCCCAAAACCGCATGGGGCCCAAAACAACACCTTGCCCAATACTAATGGTCTCAGGTACTATGTTTAGCAGTGGAAGGCCTGTTGGTGGCACTGCTGCTAGGTGGTGCTCAGTTGGCATCGACCCATGATTCTAAACAGGGCCTGTGCCATGTGTTTCCATATATTAGAATGAGTCTCCTTACGCATGGTCTCCCTTTTTTCATCATTGCATCATATAGTCTGTCTAGCAACTTCAATAGAAAATCGGCTGGAAGGAGTGTGGCCAGCTAGGATAACTGCTGAGTTAACAAAGGCATGTGCTTGGCTCCACATGGCACTGTCTCAACAGACTATAATGATAAGTCTGTCATTGCTTTTGGTGTCCCAGCATAGCAGATGTAGCCCCATTGGCTTTGTTGCTGTAATACAGAAAGCTTCCTTTTTGTTCTGTAAGGAAATGGCAGCTGCTTTGCTTGCCTTCGTGGAGGGGAGGCCATTGCTTCCAGCTAACCTCATGGAGTGGGTACAGGCTGCACACAAAATTACACATGGCAAAGGCATAATGTGCCCTTTCCTTTCATCTCTTAGGCCCCCTCTGCGCTATACGTTTAATGCAGTATCATACCCCTTTAAGCAGTTGTGCTTTCCCCCAGAGAATCCTGGGAACTTGAGTTTGTTAAGCATGGTGTGAGAGACGGTAGGAGACCTCTATTACCCTCACACAGCTACAGCTCCCAGATTGTTAAACTACTGTGAGAAATTTAGCTCTGTGAGGAGAATAGGGGTCTTCTAATAACGCGACACCCACAACAAACTGCACTTCCCAGGAGTCTTTGTGGGAAGCCATGACTGTTTAAAGTGGTGTGATACTTCTTTAAATGAACAGTGGTACCTCGGTTTATGAATTTAATCCATTCCGGAAGTCCATTCTTAAACCGAAACCGTTCTTAAACCGAGGTGTGCTTTTCCTAATGAGGCCTCCCGCCGTCGGTGCCCTTCCACCATTCAGCTTCCATTCTTAGACCGAGGTAAAGTTCTCAAATCGGGACACTATTTCTGGTTTTGAGGAGCTTGTAAACCAAATTGTTCTTAAACAGGACTGTTCTTAAACTGAGGTACCACTGTATAGTGCAAATGAAACCTCCGTACTTGGAGTGCTTGGAAATGGGGCAAAAATTATTTGCCCACACCACTGATTGAATTAAAGTCCAGAACAAAAGCAGGGGCATGTCCAAACACTCATGCATGGTCTATTTTATTATTTACTGCTTGCTAATGTGCTGTCGGGTTGGCATCTGTCTTATCAAGTGGCTGTGCCACATGATCTAAGAGGTGCACTCCACATATTTTTCAGGGAATGATGAGGAACTGCTTGATTGGAGAACTGTACCCCAGAATCTTCTGGGATGCTGGAGGGAATCCCAAGAGAAATGAATCTGAACACATTCATTTATTTATTTTTGTTTAACAAAATTTATATACTGCTTACTAAAACAAAATACCTCTGGAGGGTTTACAATTAACAGTCTAAAAAGTCATTAAAACACTAATTAAAAATACTTTAAAAACCAAATAACATTTAAAATTAAAATATAAAAAAAACTCATTAATAAAATACTTATTGAAACTATGTACCATGATAAAGTTAGATGTCTAGAAAGGCTTGCTTGGGGAAAAGGGGGAGGGGTTAGCCTGAAAAATACAGAAAAGGCACTTGCCTAATATCAAGGGGCAGTGAGTTCCACAGTGTAAGTGCTTCTTTGTTGAAATGTCTAAAAATGTTGCCACCACAACTGAGTTCTGGAGTTGCTTGTGCATATGGCACATGATTCACATAGCTCTCTTTGAAGCTGAGGTACCCAACCAAATACAAATCTGTATCAAACCATGGCAGTTTGTGAGTTAGGGGCACTTCTGCAATGCACAGTTAATACATCCATAGAGACCATTCCAGGAATTCAGATCTAGGAATGTTAATGTGCTCTCATTTCCATCTTATTCTGAATATTCACCAGCATCTGTTCTATGATTAATTAAAAGATTGAGATTTTGCAACACATGGCAGCAAGTTAATAAACAGTTTGTTTATGTACTTAGGGTATTCCTTTAATGGGAAATCTGTTTGCTGAACATCTCAAAAGACTTGAACATTCATTATCTGCATGAGAATTGACCATTTGCAGACACTTAGAATGGCTGGACAGGAAGGAAACTGAAGGTCAGGTAGTCCCAACATTTTCCCTCAGGCAGAAACCTCCAGACTCCTGCTGCCAAGTAACTCATAGCCATATGCTATTGGGAGAGAAGAAATTCTGAGTCACTAGTCCATCTAACCGGAGGTAAAACTCCCTCCCAATAGAATCTCTTCTATTGGAACCTATAGGTTGTATCTGAATAAGTCAGAGAAGACTAACTGAAATCAGTGGACTTGAGTCCTCTGGTTTCAGTGCATCTACTACTCTGAGTATGACTTAGATAGAACCCCTGCACTTGAAACAGTAGCAATTCACTAGAAAAATAAGTACACAAACCCATCTTGTTCAGATTCTGGTTCAGATACCTGGGCCCATGGTAGAACTGTCCTCATTTGCTTCAAGACCTCTTAACCTGTAATATCACAGTCTTCTCATCATGCCAAAGGCACTCACACATGACAAATGGGTAAAGTATGGCCGGGGGACTAGCTTTACATCTTAGACGCCACTCTCATTTATTTATTTTGTGCAGAACAGGCCTGAAGCTCACCACAAAGCAGAATGCCTCGGGCCCACCTTCAGAAAGCTTCCACATCCACCAGAGGCTTATCTGTTCTTATTTTTTTATTATGTATTTAGAATACTTATGCATCACAAAGTAGCAGAAAGTTCTCAAAGCAACTTACATAGTACTGGGTAGCAGAATCCAGTAACTTCTGGAGGACACCATGTCAGCTACCCCTGCCCAACGCTATGTCTACTCAAGGAAGAATTCTTCCCAAAACTTCACCACAATTGTCCCCACAAAATGGGGCTTAATGGAGTTGCCCTCACCCCTTGTCAACAGTGGTGGTTCTTGGCCTCAGTAGAAGAGCAAAGAACAAGACCTTTCCAGGAACAGGAACAATGTCTGGGTCTGGAGGACAAGGCTGCTCCTGCCACACTTCTTCTGGCAGAGTGTTGGATTGATGGCAGCTCTGGCCAGAGTCTGGTGGCAAAATAACTCTCTCTCTGTGTGTCCTATGCCCACAAGTGTGCTGAATAAATGCAGTAAAAAAAAAAGCTAATAAATCATAGCTGTCAACTTACAGATTTGAAAATAAGGGACTAGCAGCCTCAAAAATAAGGGATCAGCAGATTTTCCGGGCACAGGTATGTTCAACTTTTGAGCCCCTCCCAGCCAAAGGCAGAAAGCCCAGCCAGCAGCCAAACGAATCCAGAAGCCTCGAGGAAAACCACCGTCACCTCTCCGCTGGGAAGTGCTGAGAAAAGGCGAGTCCCCAGGCAACACAGCTGATTTGATCAGCACAAGGCATGCAAGCTCCATCCCCCAATCGTTCTTAGACTTCTTATTGGGTGAGCAACTCAGCCAAGCAACACAGTTGGAGCCTCCCTCCTCCCTGGCCGGCAAGGAGGGAGGGAGAGGAGCTGCTTCCTTTGAAACCCGGGAAATTTAAGGGACCTCATCAATCTGGGACAGAAGCAGGACACAGCGCTGGGATAAGGGACTGTCCCGCCAAATAAGGGACGCTTGACAGCTATGTATTAAATGTTGTATACCTGTACTGTACCTTGATTCACTTAGCCCTATATACTTAGACAAGTGTGGATTTGATAGATTTGGCTCCAAATGAGACCTGAACTGAATTTCCCCCCACTTCCTGCCACCTGGCAGGGGTGATGGGAGTTGTAATCCAGCAACGTTTGGAGGACCACGGATTCCCCATCCCCATGTTACAGTGTAAGAAAGACAGAGAGACCAACTGCCTGACCAAAAGTAGAACAGGAGCAATACCTGTTAAAAAGTTGAGGTAATTTTAATCTGTTTTAATCTGTTTTAAAGTGGATTTGTAATTTTTTTTCTTGAGTCTACTGGGGTTTTTGGGTTGTTTTTTACAATCAAGCAGCGTATAAATTTTATGAAATAAGTACCGGTAAGTAAATTAATGTCATCAATCCAAAGCTGCCCTTTATATTCAACAGTTATTAGTACCTTCTTACCAAACATTGTATAAAATGGGCATAATTCTGGATCTTTAGGGCCATTTCCCACCTCAATATCTGCAGTGCCTTTGCTTCCTCAAGCTGTTCAACCAACCAGAAAATGAGCTGACAGGACTGAGGTATCTAAAACCATGCTGCTTGAGAGAAACTTTGTAGCAGAAATGATTGCTGCTGGCAAGGCTAGGTATTTAAAGGATCTCTCCTGGGAAGACTGAACCAGCCACCTTCACTGCCACAAGGGCTTCTAGATTCCCCCTCCCTCTCTATATATAGAGAGGTGGAGCTTCCTCATTCACGTCAATAGAGAAGACAGCTATCCATGCATGGGCACACATGTGTAGAGCAGTCCTCTGCCCAAGGATGTGAACAGAAAAGCTACAAAATGTGTCCAGAACTCTAGATCAGAGAAATCATATAACCATGCAAATGCTTTGAGGCCAAGTCTCAGAATTTATTCTTAGACTTCAATGTGTTTTTATACACTATAGCTTTTGCTCAACTGATATCCAGATAGGGAAGATTTTCTAAATGATAGGTCTGTGGAGAGTATATTTCTAGATATGTGCTTGTGCTTTTCTACATTTTATTTTGCAGAGTTGCATTTGATGTATCCCCAAATATCTGAGAGGCTATGGTCTTTCACAAAATGAAGAAAAGCAATGGCAATTGTATTCAGGAATAAAAATAATAGGTCTGTCGGCAAGATAAATGGAAGGGAGGAATGAAGTTTAACATAAATGGAATCAAGAAAGAGCAAAGGTCACCCAAAGGGGAAATTTTATAGAGCATGTAATTCAAATCCAGTTATTGTAGCCCAAGGAAAACAATGAGGTGTCTTTATTAAACACTGGGATGAGTAAATCAGAGCATCTTCCACTGCCCCTGTTTATTTATCTCACTGCCAGGCCTGTGATGAAATTTGAGTGAGAAAATATGGACCTGGAATCATCTGAAAGTAAAATCTAAATGCATGCTGTCAAATGCATTTCCTTTCATGTTTATGTAGGCATGTGCATGTTTATAGCCTCCCCCAAAGCATGCAGAATTTAGGAAAGGCATGACAAGAGGAGCTGCTCAGTAAATATTTACTTACAAAGGTTCAGGAGCTCTTTTATTCCAGAATGACCTCTGGAAGTTGAGAAATGTTATTGTTGGGTAGCCTGACTCTCTTGTCAATTATGCCTCAATTTTTCCAGCTTCCCACCTTCAGTTTTTAATCTCAATGACTTCTTGATACCTAATTTAGGGGCCCTCTTAAAGAGTTTTAAACCTGGAAGGGACACCCTGGGTTGTCTAGTCCAACCTTCCCTGGAGAAAAAAAGGATCTCCAACCTGTTTGTTCACCTGCTGAACTGCTGTTGCAATTAGGAATTTGGGGAGATGGAGAGAAGAGAGAAGCCAAGGAAAACTTAACTGAAGAAACCATGGATTAATAGATAGAAAGACCTACACTGTATCTAAGAGAGTCAACTCACATGGTATGTCCTAGAACTATATAAGATAAGGATTCAAGAAACCAAGTTGTTGGTACATGCTATCAATAATTATAGCAGTACAAATATGATTCAGTTGGAAATTCCAAATGCATCAAGAACTGAAATTAGATATTTTTATCCACTTTGTCACGGTGTCAGTATACAGATGTTGGTTGGTTCAACTTCAAAGTCTAGATAGAGGCTGCACATTTAGTAGTATTTGTTGTTGTATACAAGCCATACAATAGATGAAGTGGCGTTTGCATGCCCTGAAAGGCAAGTCATTAACCAATAGCTCCCTCCATGTATGGGTGACATGTGGATGCCATTCTGACACAGTTCCTGGCTGAGGGTGGAGGTGGTGTTTTCAAGGACATTGTGGACACGTCGATATATTTTCTGCCATTTTAAAATGTTCTTGTGGTGAGTTTCCTGTTCCTCCAGCATGGCAGTGTATCTCCATCCCCAGCATAATATGTGTATGGGATTGCTCTGCAAATTTTACGGTTTTGCTTATTTTACATAAGCACATTTACCAGTTTACAGCATCTTTTCCTGTTTTGTTAGCATGAAGAAGTAAAGAAGCTCTGCCTTCATAATTTGGAATGTATTTTCAGTTACAAGGGCTGGAAACTTGTAGGCTTAAACCAGCAGTAGGGAACTTCTGGCCCACCAAATATTGACTGGTCCCAACCCATCAGTCCCAGACATCATGGCCAATGTGCAGTATAGCAACATCTGGAGGACCAAAAGTTCCTCATCCATCATTTTTAAGAAACCATAAAGCTGAGGTTCTCAAAATTCTTCAACAGACTACTTCTTTGTCTGTGCTCTCATAGAGTCATAGCACACACCAGAGTCCATTTTAATAATATGCCCTTCGCAATAGCACATCAGAACCATAAAATACAATTCCACTGCTATTACTTTTCAGTTTGGAGAAGGGCTTTCCCCCTTAATAATAAAATTACCTAGACATAGAATTATATATACACCTCATTACTGCATTTAAAGCTAGAGTTAGCAATTCATACTTCATACCATCCAAAGATTAGTAAAAACTCTATGGCAGAATTGAGCCAAATTCAATATTCTTTTAAGTCAGTTGATAGCTAATCCTCCAAATGTTGCTGAACTACAACACCCATCATCCCTGACCACCGGCTGCGCTGGCTTGGATTGATGGGAGTTGGAGTTTGACAACTTCTTCTTCTTTGGCGATCACTCATAGCCAAGTAAGATTGTCTTCCATAAACACGGTTTTAACAATGAGTCCATAAGTGACTGTGGAGGCAATTCTGGATTCACATGTCCTTCCACAGTGGGGATGTTGGTTTCTGGGCGGGAGTTGATCACAGTGTGGATTTGCCAAGCGTGCCTTCCTCCTAGCACGTTTCTAGGGGGCCACATATTAGCCACTATTGATTTAAGGTTACAATCCAATTAACAATCCCATGGGAATAAGTTCCATTGAACTCAGTGCAGCATACATCTCAACAGTCATGCATAGCATTGTATTGCGAGTCATCTTAACTGCAATGAGAGAAATGAGCATATGCTTGTTACTTCCATTAAAGGAGACTTAAAAGTGCTTAACTTCGGCTGGACTGTGCCCTTACTGTGTAAGATTTGTGAATACAATGACTAGACATCTGTAATGGCTTGCGAGCCATGTGGTAAACTGACTGCATTTTTTTGTGTGTGTGTTCCACATTGTGTTCATGATGTCTGTGCAAAAGAAAACTTAAAATACTGGCAAACTATCCAGTCCTGGTTGCCTTACAAATGAACTGGACCTTTCACCTTTTAACCTTTCAAGGTGGAGCATATCTGAAAGAGAGAGGCTGAACTAATTTTAGATAAAGCACCCTTTAGTATGGAGAGCATGAAAAAAGACCGAAGGTTACCATTCAGCTCTGCACTATTAATCAGATAGTAATGGGTTTCTGTTTCCTTGTTTAATGAAAAAATTATACACTGCGTTGAGGTACATGTTAAATATCGCAACATGTATTTTGAGAAAACGTAGAGGTGCCATTCAGAGCTATAATTCCCAGAATTCTTCTGGAAGAAGCAACACCTGTTAAAATTAGGTATATTCATCCCTGACTAGCATATTCAAAACTCATATTCAAAACTCAGAAAATGTCAGATTACCTCTTAAAATTCTTAAGAAGTAGGAATGAGCTGTGTGACTTTTGCAAGGTGCCAAGCTGAGCTTGCAAAAATGCATTCTCTAAAGACACCAGGAACCCAGCTCTGCTTTGCATCTCATCAACTTATGCTAAAGAAAAGAAAGGAGGCTGTGTACTGGTGGCTCGATTCAGACATAAGAGCAAATAGAGCTTGCTGTTTTTACAAATGAAAACCTCAAGCATCCATGATTTAAAGCTGCTTGTCTGCATTTGTTTTCTATCATTGAGGCACACAGCTGCTGTTCCAATTTGCAGAAAGCTCTGTAGGCAGAGTGCTGGCCATAACTATGGTTTGTCAGACATCAGGCCAAACTATAGCTAGCATGCTTTGCAAACCAACTTCAGATTGTGTTTTCTGACTCTGGTGTGCCAACCTATTGCAAGCTGTGGTTTGTCAATTCAGATAACTTGCCAAACCATAATTAAGCTTCCTTATCTGTGGTTTGAGGTGATGTCTGAGTTGACCAGGTTGCTTCCAGGTGACCTGTTCTTAAAGCATTTATCCTGTTTGCATGTTGTTGGTCTATAAGGGGGAGGGGGACCCATCAGGATAAATGCTTCCCATTAATCAATCATTATCTCATACTTTCTAATGAATTTTCCCATCACATTCCATATGAGAAAAACGCTGATTTTAAAAAGTGGGTTTCTTACATAATATTGTATTTTGGTTTTGTGCTTTAATCCAATTTAATTGTGCAAACTTAGATTTGCCAGTGTGTGATTGAATCCCTCCCACAAAACAGTGACAATCTGAAAGTGACCCTAGTGTGCCAGGAGCAGATCATTTGAGTTTTCCACACCCGACAGGGTCTCTGATCATCAGCCCTTACTGCCTGCACCAACACATCATTGCTCCACACTTCCCTTTTCTTTTGTTAGCACCCAAAATGCTCCCTAATATTTTTAGCATTATTTGTTCTTATTACAGGGTTGGTAGGTTTGTGCAGAAATCTAGATTTCCTAATCCAGCTGCTGCTAGCTGTGAACGACAAGCAACAGAGTACGCAGTTGTAGCTACTGCTAGAGGCTGGACCAGCCCAGTAAAGTTGATCTATGGTTGTATGATTTAAAAAATTCATCTCCCAAACAGTAAATACACCAAATAAGATGAACAGTACTCTCTTAATATTTTTCAGTCTGTTAATATTTTGTTATCCCAGGCAACCTTTTGATCTGACTGTTTCTATAGCCCTTTTTTATTTCCTGGAGCTGACAGATGAGCCTATATATCACTTGCTTAGGGCGAAGCTGGGCTCAGCACTGCGGCTTGTAACTTAAGAGCAGCAGTTGTGATGGCGCAGTGAGCAGCAAGCTGCAGGATGTCATCAAAAAGAAAGGCAAGGAACCAAAACCATAAACAGGCAGAGCTTGTAATATATATATTTAATTATCATGCTTTACTCCTGCTAACTAGGCAGGTGAGCAATCAAATCCTTTATTCACATGCCAAAGCATGAAGTGCAATTTTCAATCATGCAGGGAACTGAGAAACATCAGGGAGTCCAATCCTATATGCACTTACCTGGAGGTAAGTCCCATTGAACTCAATGGGACTTACTCTTTGGGAAAGACATGTATGGAATTGAGCTATAAAATGCTCTTCCCAGATGTACTGTACACTTTGCCATTGTATAGTTCCAAATGTAGAAGAATGTTAAAAAAACGAAAAGCTGCACATGGATGTTCAGAAAACAATATTGTGACCAAAGGGTTGGATACAACTACATAGTTGTGCAAGTAAACTCCAGCACAATGAGTCTGGCAACCAGTGCAGCTGTTTTAAAACAGTGGTTATATGGGATCTACGGTTTTAATTATTGTAAAATTCCCTGATCTATTTGGGTGGTGAGTAGTATTAAGTAAAATATTCTAAATAAATAAAAGTAAATAAATCAAGTCTACAGGCATAGGAAACCCACATCTGTGAGGCAGTCACAAAGAACATTTCTCTTACGCATAACGCCGCAAAGTGGATTCTGTAACCTTGATTGATCCTGGAGATAGTCAATGGGCACAGAAAAGTGAACGACTTCATGGTAAGTCAGAAATAATCTAAAGAAGACGCAAAATATTGAATTGTACTTCAATTCCCTGGAAGGCAGAGTACCAGTGCATATGCTCGGAAATGGGATTAAGGATACCCATACATGTACATTTTATGACAGAACAATTCCTTGTGGACTGGGAACTTTGGAGGCTTGGACAGCACCAGTGTTCTGGTGGCATCAAGACAGGATGTGCTGCTAGTTGCAAATAGGGGATTTATTGTGCTTATTTAGCACGTGGTGACACCAGCAAGCCATACAAGCACTGTCACCTGCAATGTGTTGATTCCCATTAAATGAATGAAATTTTAGTTGTATTGTGAAATCAATTCAAGATGCTTCATGGAAAGCAATTCATAAATGAAATGAAAAACAAATATAATCTAAGAGGTGTCATTGTCTAGATTGTGGAGATTGGCATGCAAAACCCTTTTCTATTCTCATTTTCAGATTTCTGGTTTTAAAGCTAAACCACTCAACTAGTAGTACAGAACCTGTCTAGTTGCAGCCTGACAAAAAGTCCATTACTGTTGGAAATTTGATCTTTGTTACTGTTTAAACAGTAATGCTATTTTTGTAAGAAGACACCATCTAATACTCAACTTCACTAATATTCTTTTTTGATAATCATCTTTTCCCCCTTTTGTTTATTTGAGGAAATTTCTGGAAATATCCACCAGTTGAATATCTCACTATAGATTCATTTCAAGAACCTAAAAATAATATACAGTAATAAATTAACTGCCCCAAATCTGCAGCATACTATATCTTATGGGAAGAAATTGTTAAATAGAAACCAATAATTCAGGTTGGATGAGAAATTGAAATTTATTTGCATTTTAATGAGAAACTACCTAATTTGCTCTTTTCAAACCAATATGTGAACTGAAAAAAGCTATCCTTCAAATTTGCACTTCTCTGAATTTTGCAATGTAGCTAAATATGGGTTGCATGCATTGTAGCACTAAGGAGATGGTTGCTGAACAGAACTATCTCCACTTCTCCCACCACGTCCACTAAATCTGTTCTGGGGTTTTCCCCAACCCACTAGAGTAGATGGTGTGGGGTGTGTGCAGGGGGAAGAGAGGGGGGAAATCCTTTTGTGCTAGCAAGAAAAATGTAGTTGAATACCCTCCCCCCATATACAAATATGTGTACATTAAGAGAAAGTGTGCAAAATGTATACATTTTTGTATACATTTGTATACAATGTACAGTATACAAAAATGTATTATATTATGGGAAATTGCTCACATATCATATTAGTAAAAAAAATGCATACAACAATGCATATTAGGAGAAATTTGCATTAAAACGCTGGTACATTTTCATGAAACATTTTTTTAAGCATATTGCTGCGGACTGTGGAAAACTGAATTTATGATGCAAAAAAGAAACTGAGAGAAAGCAAAATGGACAGCTTCATCCATCCCTTGCCATAATATATAGGTGAAATAAATTAAGTGCTCAGTTAAGAACAGTAGCAGCTCATCATTGCAAGAAGCTTGCTCACAAACAGCCAGAAAGGCAACCAATCTGCAAATTAGAAGATTCAGCAGAAATGGGAAACTGATGTTTTGCTGTAATCCGTCCGACTTGTTCTGCATCCAAATCCAGAAGGCACTAACACCCTTCACTGAACTTTCGCAGGCTATTAGTTGTTAGGCAAGCAAATTGCCTTGGATCATCTGCATTAAGTGACAGAAAAACATATATATCAAGATCAAAGATAATCAGCATACATCTGGTTATTATTTGTAAGGACTTAACTGTAAGTTTTTAATGATTAATTTATCTGGCATCTAATGCCTTAATAGATCATGAGAAACATCAAGGGAGGAATGTGGTAGTGCATTTTTAAAGTCTCTTTCTATGTCTCTGAATGATAATAGGCATGGAAGCTATCATTAGTCTTTTTTAGATGATGGCTCCTTTAGGAATCTCCTATGTGTTACCTTTTAGAAGGAAGGTCAGACAACCCCCACCCCCTGGGAGTCCCCTGCAGGATACAATGAACACAACCTGAAACTGTATGGAAATGGCTAAATTATCTTTAGGGAGACCTTGGTCTCTCCCATCAATCAGACCCTTCTGAGCCAGTAAAACAGATAAGCATCCTGCTGGCAAGAGTGTTACTATCCATATGTTTGTTGGGACTGTCAGTACAGATTCATCAATGAAAAAGAAAGCCCTACTTGCCTAAAGAAAACAAAATGTCTATCAATAGACACGAGAGCATGTGTGCAATTTGGTTTAGCACGAACTATAACATTGACGTGAGAGAATAAAACCAGGCGGTGGGGGGTGCTGCTGCTGCAGAACCAGTGCAGCCACTGCACAGATACCAACACGGAAAGCTGAAAGTTTTTTTTAAAAAAAAATCACCAGAAAGGAAAGGGTTAATGTGGCAGCAGCAAAGGAAATGCAGGTGCGTCCTCCACGTGTTACTTACGTCCTACAACACCAGGGGACATCACTGGAGATTAAAGATTCTCATTTAACGAGGACACAAAATGCATGATTGAGGTGGAGTGATGAAGATTCATGTCAAGTATCAGGATTAGACAATGTGCTTACCTGCAGATGTTGTTGGACTGCAGCTCCCATCAGCCCAATCGGCATGGTTAAGGGCAAGGGATTATGGGAGATGTGGTCTAATAACACTTGTCGGGCACCATGTTGGGTATCCATGCCATATATTTTTCTATGGGCTCCAGCAGCTCCACTTGAATCAATGATCTCATACAGATGACAAAACTACATCAGGGTAAACTCTCTCATTCTTGGGTTGCTAAGAATGCAACCCTGCCTGGTTTTAAGTAGGATTTTTAAAACCACACTTCAGGTGAAGATGTGTGATAGAATGAATGATAGACTCTATGGCAAAAAATTGTCATGGGTATGCATCCTCTCTCAGAAAAATGCTAAGGGAAGACATTCTGAGGGTCTCACTAGGATTGTTGTTTACCTCAGTTGATACATGTGGGAGGGTGACAGACCTAATAAGTCGGATAGCTCTTAGTATAGAACTTCAATAACAATCTTGTAGAAACCAGAAGCATTCTGTCTCTTAAATTTTCATGGTTGTTTCTTGATGGCCATCAGAAATATGCACACCCAAAGAAGAGATATGGGGTGGACAAAGTGAGATAATTTATGCAGCCTCCTCCATCTGATATGCTGCACTCTTAAAAGCATTGCCACCAAAGACTCCATCACAACAAAACAATTTTCCATTTAATGTCTGCTGGTAATGGAGGAAAGATTTGGACTATGTTAGGCATGGTACTCTTCCAGCACCATTGCAACCAACAGGATATCTATTGATAAGTTCAGCAGAAGCAAAATCAACCTCTATGGTTTGCTAAGCAGGTTCAGAAAATGATTTACCAGCTGGTAACTTACCATGGTATGCATGTAACTTCTTGGTCATCTAGATGTTTGTGTCCCAGTTTGGACACTTTACCAACAGCATCAAGTTTTCACATGGGGAATTTTGGCATAGCATAAAACAAGTCAGCAACAGGGTACAGAAAAGCATAGAGCATTATACCGTGACACATAAGCAGTGTAGTTAAAGGCATCCGTAAAATGGTGAGGGATGCCATTTTCAGTTATTTCTCCTTTCCTCCCTGCACCCAGAGCTTTTTTTCGGCCAGAACTGGCTGGAACTCAGTTCTAGCAGCTCTCAGGTGAGCGCCATTGCAATTATAAGAGAACAAGGGAGGCATTTTTGGTGAATTCCATCACTATTTTTCTAGAAAACTAGTACTGGCTGTACCCCACTCTAAATCTGCTCTGAAGGGTCCTCTAACCCTCTGGAGCAGATTTCGGATGGTGGGTAAGGAGCTGCAGAAGGGAGAAGTTATTGTCAATATTGTGTTCCTCCCCATTCTGCTGATGGAAGCCTGATGGAAGCTGATGGCCCTGTTGCGTAAAGCCATGCATCAGATTTAAAATTTGGTACATTCAAAAGTTCACAATTTGAAAGCCTGGGAGGCTTTCTACTTTGTTCCAATGAATTCAACATCAGCTTAATCACTCCCACTGAAGGGTGTTCCTGCTTTGTCTCTAGAAACGCACGGCCTGTATGTTTACAATAAATGTCTCTATTAGTTTTTTAACACTTTCCTGGGATTCCCAGTTTTGTCTCCTTGAGTATGTAATTAGCATTAATAAAAAGCATAGCATTATGATTAGAAACCAGCAGCAAGATTGCTTTACACGTTCATTGAAAAACCATAAAAATATATATCTTCTTTCTGTAGAAATAAGGATGCCACTTTTGAAACAAGTACATTTCCAAACAATTCAATGGAGCGAAGAGTAAGCATGCAACCAAAAACTACATTTTTAAAAAATGTAAGTATGACAACACTACATATGGGCTTAAACATACACCTGTTTCTGCCTTTCATTTGGTAATCACTGTATATAAATTTTATACACCATGAAGAACTTTATTCGCGTCCTATGGTGTGGAAATTGAAAGAAAAACACTTAAAATTAATTACCTTTTAAAAAGTGATTTTCGTTGATCACTTACACCAAGAGAATTTATGCACGCATTGTAAAACTTATGTGAAATACAGCCATGAAATATGAGTTAAGAAAAAGGAGACTGTGCTGTACAGTGTTCTTACGATGTGGGAAGCAAATTAACTGCTCACCGCTTCAATCAACACGATCGTATGAGACTGAAACGGAGACTGGACCCACTTACAAGCAGCCGATTGCTCTTTGGTGACTCAGAAAGAGACATAGAGTCATGCAATGCTTTGTCTAAATTCACTTGTTAAAGTTCCATGCACAACCTAAATCCAGCTGCAACTTTTAAATCACAAATGTCTCTGTAGCAGACATTCATAGAACCAGGAAGGTGCAAAAATATGGTCAATGCAAAAAGAAAACATTCTTGTGAAACATCCAGTGCAAACTGTCACATATTAAGTGAGGCCTACCAGAACCTCTCATGAACCTTGGTCATACCTACCTTGTGGAGACTGAGCAGGAACTACAGCAGGTAAAATAACACCTAGAAGTAGGCTTTTTGAGCTACATGCATACTATATCTTTAAAGCACATTCAAAATGCATTCTTTCCCACAAAGAATTCTGGGCACTGTAGCTTAGCCCTCACAGAATTACAATCCCCAGAAATCCTCAACCAACTACAGTACCCAGAATTCTTTGAGAGAAAGGATGTGCTTTAGATGTGCTTTAATGGTATAGTGTGTACATAACCCTGGAGCAGACAAAATGTAATGAATATTCACTATTCACTGTGGAAACTATAGGAACTATAGAGCTTAAGGAAAAATATTAAGCCTTCACCATATTGGTACCCTTCAGAGGTTTTTGGATTACCACTCCCATCAGCCTGATTAATGGGAGATGTGTTCAAAAATATAGAGGACAGCAAGTTGGCATAGGCTATATTAAACTATCTCCTAGTAACAAGTTCCAAATCTTCTTCTGCAGGGTAGTAGCCCCTTTTCTCTTCTTCTTTGTCATTGCATGGCTCACTGAAGCAAGCCAGCCAGTTTTCCAATCCTGCTCACTTCTCAAGGTCCAGTCTTTGCAGCACACCAGATTCTCATTCCTCAGCTATCCATCCCTACTCTCCCTGGACTCTGTCCTGTTCTGCCACTGGGGACTCCTTTATAACAAGAAGGGATAATTGCAGGCACAAACATGAAAAAGTACAACTGCCAAATGTGACTATATGCTGTGCCATTCAGTATCTTATTCTTTATAATTATCATTGCTACATGAATTGTTGCTAATGGCTACCCAGGCTAGTTCTGTACACATTGAGTTCCACCTGAACTCCAACCTGAGATCAATACATATTGATCTGATCCTTAATTACATTAATTTTGCTTTAGAAATTTAGGGAGGCGATAGCAAGGTGTGATGTTAATTGCAGAAAGTGCATTAAAGTTGGCCTTTTTTTATAGGCGTTCGTGTGTCAGAGTCCCCCCCCCCCCATTATGAGGAGCTAGTTTACATGCAAACTTTGGGAATACGGTTGTTTCCTTAACGTTACATATTATACCTGTAACTTCAACAAAGTATACATGAAGGAAGCACTAGAAGGTGCAAGGAAATGATGGGCCTCCCAACTTCATGTTTCATCTAAACACTAATGCAAAGGTAAGGGACATTTATGGGGTGGGGCAACTGATAGAGAATAACCATTGAACAATGCCGTTGATCTGTATGCCATAAGGACAGACACCCTCTTCAGTGAAGCCTTGATACCTTTGCTTGAGTAAAAGCTGCAGGGTAGTTATCCATGAAGGCTACCTCGTGCCATGTGGACAATTGTTTTTAAAGCCCCACTTAATTTATTTTGAATGAAGAAGAAAGAAAGCATCTGTAAAATGCCTCTAACATCCCTTTGTTTTTGCCAGCTCTGGTAACAGCCAGACTTTTATTACACTTTCCAGAACTGCTTGTGTCTGAGGTGAGAACATGCATGGAAAAAGAATGTGAGCCTGTAATTTTTTTAAAGCTATAATAAGCACTTGAAAATGAGGACATATAATGGATGTGACAGTTCATCCATAATTATTGCAGTGTTCCTGTTTAATAGCTGTAATATAGAAAAAAGGAATGGTCTGAAAAGAACCAGATGCAGACAGTGTTCAGGATTATGTCTTGGTTCTAGAAAAAAGGCATGGATCTGTTTGTTGTTGTTGTTGTTGTTTAGTCGTTTAGTCGTGTCTGACTCTTCATGACCCCATGGACCAGAGCATGCCAGGCACTCCTGTCTTCCACTGCCTCCCGCAGTTTGGTCAAACTCATGCTGGTAGCTTCCAGAACACTGTTCAACCATCTTGTCCTCTGTCGTCCCCTTGTCCATGTGCCCTCCATCTTTCCCAACATCAGGGTCTTTTCCAGGGAGTCTTCTCTTCTCATGAGGTGGCCAAAGTATTGGAGCCTCAGCTTCCAGTGAGCACTCAGGGTTGATTTCCTTAAGAATTGATAGGTTTGATCTTCTTGCAGTCCATGGGACTCTCAAGAGTCTCCTCCAGCGCCATAATTCATAGATCTTTAATATAACACAATTTGTGCTGAAAGCCACCAGTGGCTTGGAAACCAAAGTTATTCCCAGACCATCGGCTACACAGGGGAAAAGGATAAGATGCTTTCAGCATCTATAAATTCTTCTGCACTGATAACCAGCCCATCTTCAGGCCATTGATTGACAAGGCAAGGTGGAAGTTTGCCTGTACTTTGTCAATATTACACTTTTCCTTAAGAACAGGAAATAATTAATACGAACAGGAATGCTTAGTGCAATGACCTATGGAAGAATGTACATGATAACTGCGTGAACTATGACACAATGCACAGTAGACAGCACCGAATTAATGCCAAATTCCTGCCTATTTTTTCCCTTTCTTGGGACAAGTCAGTAAAAGGCTTAAAAATCATGGAAATGTTCCACAGAAGAATTTGAGTAGGCAGCTGAACATTCTGACTGCCACTTAGGCTAACCACAGAGCCCTCCAGAGGCACAATACTCAAGTTTAAACTTTGATTTTCACACACACACACAAAAAGGCAACCCTGTCTTATACTCCAAAGGAATGCCAGGCAAAAGTCAACTTGCTGGATCAGGAATGAATTCTTAATCATAAGAAAGAAATACTGCTCAATGAGTGGATACATATATACTTTGGGTTTCTTCAAATGTGATTGGCCAAACTTTTAAATAGAATAGATCATTTGGCAGAAGGTAATTAAAGAGTTAAAATAAAATCATCCCACATGTATTCCAAATGGTGCTTTGAGTGCTCTTCCTTCTGCCACATATGAAGCACTATCAGTTATTTGCTTTGGATGTCTTGCACACTTTTGCTCAGACTTTATCTGATCCTTAAGATTAGAGCCTATATTGCTGAGTTCCTGTTTTTACCGCTGGTATTATTATATTGTTTCACTATTTTATGTTGATTTTTATTGTTTGTGCACCACCTAAAAGACTGTAAAATGTTAAGGAGTTGAGAAATACTTTTGAACAAAAATAAATAAATAAACACAGTGCTTTTTTCTAAAAAAAATGTTTAGGGGTTCTCTCATTTTGACTCAAGAAAACCACCATTTTATAGTTCAAATCGGGAAAAATAAATACCGTAAATGGACAAAAGTACAAAGATTCACAAAACCTTTAGGGGTATATGTCCCCCTGCGTCCCCCAGAAAAAAGCACTGAATAAATGTATTGCAAATGGGACATTTACATTTACCTCAGCAAAGAACTGAGTGTGCACCAAGATGGCATAATTTGGTCACTTATTCCTGTCAACTGAACAGACCAGGTGGGCACAGTAAATAGCTTGTTATCAATTACAAAAATATTAAAGTCCCTTGAATCCAAGTCTGGCCTTGTTATAAATTCAAGTATGACAATTTTGCTCAATTTGTTTTAAAAACTGAACAACTTTGAGTTTGGGTGGCATCACTAGTATAAAAGAATACTGCTGTCAATGTATATTCATGCTTCTCAAATGAACCAGAAATAATGGGCAATATTCAACTAAATTATTGCACAAGTGCAATAGATTCTACTTGTGCAGTATTATTAATTTTATTGTTTATTATTATTTATTAAATTTATATACCGCCCTGCACCTGCAGGTCTCAGGGCGGTTCACAGGATAAAATCACAATAAAAAAACACAGGATACATAATCTCATAATTTCCCCACTCTTCTCCCCCGTTGCACCTGTCCCATAGCTTTCCAAATCTGCTCCAGAAGGTAGGAGGAACCCCTAGAACAGATTTAGGGATGAGATAACATTCCACATTGCAAGGAGAAATCCTCGTGCTGACAGAAGACTGTGATCTTAGTGGTACATTCAAATTCAACCGAGTAAAATCCATTCCAATACTTTCTGAAAAAGTAGAGACTGAATCCAAACTTTGTAGCTTCCTGTTAAAATAATACCATAGGGCTTCCGCTTGTGAGAAAGAATGAGGACAATTCCAGCTTTCTAGTACTGCCTGCTGATAATCACACAAAATTATAGAAATAATTATCTTTATTTAGATTTCTTTTGAGAGTTTAAAAATGGTTTGACTTTTTAAAAAAGCTATTACACATCACTAGGAAGTGTTCTGTTTGCATAGCATTTTACTATTCTCTATTTATTTCCTTTTTTATTCACTTTTGGGAGCTAAGTTACCTTTAGAAAAAATATTTGTTATAGTGAAATGACATTTAGTTTTCCAAAAATAATGTTTGCAAATTAATTATATTTCCTCTTAACATTTGCAGTGAAGTTCACCCTCCATAATGAAGGCATAGACCAAGACTCGTTCGAGTTTTTTTAAAATTAGCCTTCTCTGCTCAGGGATGTGGGGGAGGGGTGCATAGCTAAGTGACAGAGCCCATGCTCTGCATTCAGAAGGTCTCAGGTTCAATCCCTGGTATATCCAGCTAAAATCTGGGAGCAGAACTTGGAAAAATCGCCATGTAAGACCCTGAAAAACTGTACCCCTTGGCAGTAGATAGCACTAGGCTGGTTAGACTCTGTATATAGAATAAAGGTTCCATAAGAAAATATGGTCTTATGAGGTGGGCTCAGCAATGTAAGTGTATCTTTCAAGCTCATCATAAGCCCTGTTTGGGTGTGCAGCTTAAATGTAAATCCTAGATGTGAGTAGGGATGTGTGTGTTCTACCCTGCTCTCCCTTCAGGAGTTTAGGGTGAAGTCTGAAGCGACGAGCTTCATCGTGCTTGTGAACGCTTCCCCACGGGTTTAAGAGCCCAATTTTGCAGGACTTTAAATAGTTCTCCATTGTGTAGAGGAGGTACCCCTCTTCAAGCTTGGCTTTCCAACTTGTGCAGGGTGGCAGGGAGAGTGGCCTAAAGGGGAGAGGCTTAGTGTGCTACACATGAGCAGCATGTATACCAGGAGTCAGCAAACTTTTTCTGCAGGGAGCCGGTCCACTGTCCCTCAGACCTTGTGGGTGGGCCGGACTATATTTTGGGGGAAAAATGAATGAATTCCTATGCTCCACAAATAACCCAAAGATGCATTTTAAATAAAAGCACACATTCTACTCATGTAAAAGCATGCTGATTCCCGGACCGTCTGCGAACCGGATTTAGGTGATTGGGCCAGAACAGCAATGAAATCGAAACCATTGGGCATGTCATCTTATACTGCCCATTATATCGAGACTCAAGAAAAGAGCTGATCGAACCGATTCTGAGGAAAACACCTCGTAGTACAGACGACACCTATATCAGACACCTCTTAGCTGACAAAGAGCCCGAAATTAACAGGCCCATGGCAAAGTACTGTTACATTGCAACAAGAATAAGACGAGCAACGATGTCAACAACGGAGTTCAAATTGTAAACATCGAAGGAACGATAATAAACAGTAGCGACACCTGAATTGAATTTTTAAAACTTTAAAAGTCGAAACCTGGTCATAAATATAAGCACCAATTCTGTGAATTGGCCATATTTCTACTGTTATTTGTAGCACAATACTACTTTTAATGTTATATTTTTATAAATTGCTTCCTGGTCACTGACCGTATTAAAGATATTTGATTTGGCCCCTGGGCCTTAGTTTGCCTACCCATGATGTATACATCCAACTCATTCAAACACACATTCTTCCTCTCCTACTTTACTTGCTTCCTTGTGTGTCAGAGTTGTAAGTACTTTAGAGCAGTGACCTGTTTTCGTTGTTGTTGTTTTGCTATTGAACAAATGAATGGAACAATGTTGTGAAGGTGTGGGTGGTGATTAACAAAATCAATCGTCTTGGCAAACTGGGAATATCCCCTCACTCAGTGCTTTTTTCTAAAAAAATGTATGGGGTACTCTCATTTTCCTACTCATTGAAATACTGCCCCTCATTGAGGCCAAACTTAGATTCACAAAATGTTTAGGGGTATGCGTCCCCCTAGAAAAAAAAGCACTGCCCTCACTCACCCAAGTTTAGAACATTCCACCATTCTTAGCAGAATTTCTTTCTCTTTGAGAAAAATAAGTGGCTCACGTAAATGCAAATTAGCTTTAATAATAAAGAAAACTGTAACAAAATAACATAATGACTGAGAGAAACTAAATACAACAACATGAGGCAAGTCTGAGGCAAGAAACAAGAAGAGCCAGTTGATCCCTCTTAAGTGACATCCTTAACGGAACACACACTGAAGGGAGGGGCTGATTCCGGAGCAAAACACACAAGCTCCGCCCACCAGATACCAAGCACTCTACTATTCAAATTAGGCCCCAGTGTTTTTCTTACAACAGTAGTGTGGTGATGAGATGGTGGTGATAATGACAACAACCATAACAATAATAAACCCATTCCATTTTATCCCATACAAATGAATGTGGACCTGCCATTGTGGGATGGAGGGAACCTGTCACCCTGCCTCAGCGTCCAGCTGTTCTGGCTTTTGGTCTCTATTGCAGAAAAAGGTATGAATGTAATATCTCTCCACCTGCCCCCAACTCATAAATAAATATTATATTATTACATTAAATTACATTACTGATAGATAAATCGATTTAGATATGTTGGTTGAAGTGAAAGTGCTTTTTAAAAAAACTCCTGAAATTTAAAAAATAAGAAGCCACACTGTATATTCTTAGAGAAATGCATTGTCTCTCTTAAATTGCAATCCCTCCCCCTGTTAAATTTATATTGCTTCCTCAGACTACCCTTGTTGACACAATGAAAATAATCATTTGTTCCAAGGGGGAGAAATTATTTCAGGAGGCCTAAGCAGCGCCTATAAATTTAACACAGTCCATTATCATGTTCACATCCTACAAAAATGTAGGTGATCCATCACGACACATCACCAACTTTTCCCGCAGAAGAAACCCTGGCTACACGTGAAGGTTATCTTCTGATCAAAGCCTAGGTCTGCATAATAAAACATGACATGCAAAGGGAGGGGGAATGAAAGGGAAGGAGGATGGGGCAGAGGGCGGGGGGGGGGTGGCAGATGAGAGAGGGAGGAAAAGACAGATGCTGACGGCTGGCTCTTGCCATCCACTCAGTCATCTTTTAATTCTAACCGTTTGGTTTAAAACAGACAACAGGACTGATTGCTATTGTTTTACTGATTAACTATTCTCCCCTTTTCTCCCCCAAAAGGGATCCTGGCAAAGTCTGCTTAGTAAATATTGACACCTGTAAACCAAGCTGCCTGGCTTGGTTTTGGCTCTTTGGTTCTCTTCCCATCTGTTGCCTGAGAATTTTAAGTAAACTATTGCTCTCTTTTCATTGAACACTGTAAAAAAAAGGGGGGGGGAAATCTATCCTTAAGCTAATCCAAGAGACACATGGCTCTAGAGAGAGGCCTTGTAGGAACTGAAGGGAAAATATAGCACATGTAAAATGCATATCTCACTGGCGCTTCTGCTGGGCTCTTCTTTTTGTTAGCAGAATGCCAGTGTAATCTGCTTAGCTACCGAGCAGAGCTTTCTTCCCCCTTCCCCCCTGAGATCACCCTGACCACGATCAAAGTCCAAACACATTCCCGGCAAACTCTATTGTTCCCAAGAGTGGGATTAATGACTAATTATGTCAGGTCACTCATCCAGATGGCCTCTCAGATGTTCCTTTGTCATTGCCTGACCTTCCATATGCCCCTTTGACCTTGAGGTTTATTGCCATGGCAACGTGAAGCCTCAGTTTCCTTGTTGAGAGTGCCAAGGAGTGGCCAAAAGGGGGGATGTGGGATAATCTGGCCACACTTTGTATTCTGCCTCCATCTCACGCCTTGTTAAATCCAATGAATAGATAAAAAATGCTATCTGATCCCAGCTGAGTGATGACCGTGGTCATGAGTCTATGTTACATGCTATGTTTTTTAAATTAGCAGGCAGCTTTGTACATGGAAACGTGCATTTAATTTGAAGAACATCAATCGCCATAATGTGATCTTTTTATCTCATTAATGTTAAGCAAGGGTAATAGAATGGAATTACAAAATATCACTGTGAAAGGAATACAATTCAGAGAATTATAGATATCCCCTATTAAAGCCCTAGAGATGTTTAGATAAGTCTACTTCTTCAGTTTCATAAATTAAAGATTCTCCACTACCTCCCCTCCCACCCACTCCCAAAGTTTAAATTCTAGCCTAAGATGTTGATCTTATGCTGGAGAAGGATTTCAGAGTGGCTAATGCAATGAAGAAATGTCCTAAAAGAACCAAATAAATAGAGAAAAATACAGAAAGAAAGTGAATCATGGACTCAATTGAATCAAAAGAGGTCGACCATCCACTTTGGATGTGATGTGTTTTGCCTTCCAAAGGAAATTCTGGACAAGACCCAGGTCCTCATGGTGAGCTGTCAGCCACAAATAGCAATCCAATTAACCCTGTTATTACTTCATCCATAGAATGCCATAAAATGATTATTCCACATCTTGGTAAGGTTTCTTCGAATTCTTCTAAAATAGGCAAATATTTATTAAAACCCTTACTTCACTCAAACCTTACTCTCCTGCAGACCTTATACAGATGGTCTCTGCTAATGACTTTTTTTTTACCCTGACTGCAACTTGCCTATATAACTTACACACCCAAACATTATCAATAGTTAGGCTGCTTTACACTAAATGCCCCCACAAGTTTATGCATATATCAAGGACTGCATCAGTGAGTTTCCTTTCCCGCCTTCATTTAATTAATTGTCTTGCCATGTTGCTTTAGCTTGTATTGTGTTTATTATTGAGTCAGATAGAGTATGCCTCCCTTTGGTTCTGCTTCTGTCATCTGCCAGGACACCAAGGGCCACTGGGAGGCTGAGCCCCTGCTTACAAGGAAGAAAACCAGTCTTACCCAATCCAGCTGCTCCAATGCTTGCTTTCATCCTCCCACCCAGTTCCTTTTCCTTTTGTGTTATGTCTATTAGATTGTGAGCCTGTGAGATAGAAAAATTTGGATGTTTTATTAGTGTTGCACAGCAGCAGCAATTGTTTTGTGACATTCCTCCTTTTTGTTGCTTGTATTTATTTCAAAATGAATGTATTTTGAATTTGCACTTTATTTCAAAATAGCATACAGTACTATGTTTTTAAAACAAGTAAAATTGTAGAGGGAAACAAATCTAGGGGGAGAGGATGGGGGGGAAGGAGAATGTGAAATAAAAAAAGCAGGTTTCCCAAAGTGCTTGGATCCTATAATCACATTAGGAAAAATAAACACTGCTATCAAAATACTAAGCCCATGGGAGAGGGTAGGTAAAGATTCAAGCCTCCTGCTTTAAGTGTGTCTAAAAGACAAGAGAGCTATGAATGTTATGTACATTGCCACAATTCAGTTTTAATTGCCTGAAGACATAGTATGCAACCCACAGTGCCTTGGAAAGGTAAAGGTAAAGGGACCCCTGACCATTAGATCCAGTCACGGACGACTCTGGGGTTGCAGCGCTCATCTTGCTTTATTGGCCGAGAGAGCAGGCATACAGCTTCCGGGTCATGTGAGCAGCATGACTAAGCCGCTTCTGGCGAACCAGAGCAGCACACGGAAATGCTGTTTACCTTCCCGCCGGAGTGGTACTTATTTATCTACTTGCACTTCATGCTTTCGAACTGCTAGGTTGGCAGGAGCAGGGACCGAGCAACGGGAGCTCACTCCGGGGATTCAAACCACCAACTTTCTGATTGGCAAGCCCTAGGCTCTGTGGTTTAACCCACAGCGCCACCCGCGTCCCCCACAGTGCCTTGTACATAGCAGTAGATGATAGCTGTGACCTGCACTTGCTAAAGAATGGTTGATGCTGCTGGTTCTCCTAGCCGTAATCACATCTTAAAACTAAAGCAGGAAAGTGCAGAGACCATATTCAAGCCCCATATGTCATGGAATCCATGCACAAGTGCATACCCCCAACATTTCTCTGATGAAAATAGGGACATCCCATTCCATAATGTCAATCTTCCTATGTATACCTCACACATCTTATTGGGTTGCCCCAGCCACTCTGGGCAGCTTCCAACATATATAAAAACATAATAAAACCTTAAACATTAAATAAACTTATACCGTGGTACCTCTGGATGCGAACTGGATCCGTTCTGGAGCCCCGTTCACATTCGGAAGTGAATGCAACCCATGTTTGCACATCTGCGAATGCGCAGGTCACGATTCACCACTTCCGTGCATGCGTGTGACGTCATTTTGAGCGTCTGCGCATGCGTGAGCAGCAAAACCCGGAAGTAACATGTTCCATTACTTCTGGGTCACCGTGGAGCGTAACCTGAAAACGCCCAACCTGAAGCATATTTAACCCGAGGTATGACTGTACAGGATTGCCTTCAGGCGGTTCAGGGGTCAGATAACTCTATACCCTCCAACATTTCTCCAATGAAAATAGGGACATCCCAAGGAAAAGTGAGACATTCCAGAATCAAATCAGAAACTGGGATGGCTTCTCTAAATCAGGGATGTCCTTGGAAAATAGGGACATTTGGAGGGTCTGCAAGCCTGATCTGGCATGAAGATCACTGGGTGACCTTCCGTCTCCTAGCCTAACTTACCTCACAGTTGAGGATAAAATGAGGAGGGAAGAACCATGTATGTCACTTTGAGCTTGGAGGTAAAAGTAGTATATAAATGTAATAAGTAAATAAAAGAATGTAAGCCCTATGACCTTAAGGG
Organism: Podarcis filfolensis; assembly: GCF_964270895.1. Lineage (NCBI taxonomy): Eukaryota > Metazoa > Chordata > Lepidosauria > Squamata > Lacertidae > Podarcis > Podarcis filfolensis. The sequence goes on from NC_139606.1 coordinate 47,989,292, forward strand.
TCTTGGACACTATGAACTTTTGCTGAATCAGGTCAAAAACGTATAGCTGAACACCATCTGCATCCATAAACACCTTTCATTCCCTTAACAAGTTGCTCTGATCCAGCCATTCTTATGAGTTCAGTAGCTCCAGCCCTGTGGATACATGCTTGCCCAGATCTACCCTAGCAGTTTCTAGTCCCACCCCACTTAACTTTACTCTTGAGTCTCTAAAAATACAAATAACACACAATTCCCAATTTACACACACACCCCAGAAATATTCCATGCATATACAGTGTTAATAATACAGTCAAGGTGGTAAATTGACCTGATTGCTTCAGTTAGGTGTCTACTAAATTTATTCATTTAAAACATTTTTATGCATGCCACTCAAGATGTGAGTAAATCTCATTGAACTCAGGGGGACTATGTTCCAAGCAAATCTGCACCAGCTTAGGCTACTAGATTGTGAATGGAAATGGTGCAAGGACCTTATCTGAAATGAGGCACACACATTCTACGGAGCAAAGTTATTAGAACATTCACTTCCTAAGCTGCTGGTGGGGCATTGTCTCATGTCAAACTGTAGTGCACCTGTATCTCAGCATAAATCAAAGTGAAAAGAAAAGGTAAAATAAATAAATAAATAAATCTATTTTTATCTTTAAAATCTGCATATGATTTTGAAAGTTAACTACACATTAGAATAAGTGAGGTATTATTACCCCAGACTGTCAGTGCATTAAGGCATATTTCCAAGGTATTTGATCAAAGGACTGTGGAGTTTCATGTCAGCTGTTTTGAAGTATATGGCATACATAAAGCTTATCTAAGAATTTTATGCACTTAACAATTCTGGAAATTTGTTTGGCGTGTTCAGATAAGCTCAAAAGATCTCTGGCTGATGTGGTCCATGCCCTTTGATGTCTGCTAATCTCTATGATTTTTATTTTTTTATGAAGTACTAATTGTGAAGAATGGTACCTTTAACTTGTACGTGCTCTAACCAGTTCCAAGAAGCTGTGTAGGTATATTGGAATGAATCTTCAGAAGCAGAAACTCATTCCCAGCAAGAATGCCATGTTTTCCAGCCAGTTGTGAGAGAAAGCATTGGTCCTTAACATATAATTATTTTAAGTATATGCCCATTTCAAATTACCTTCTGACTAAACAGAGTCTGCATGCAACAAAAGTGCATGTGGCCAAGAATAAAAGGAAAAGAAAACTGTGAACAAGACCAAGCACCTCCAGATCTAAGTGGAGATTTTCCTGGCTGTCGTACATAAAAGGGCATCGCTGAAAGATGCTGACATTGGAAGATGTGCAGGGGAAGAGGTACATTGATGGCTGCAAGCCATATCTGCACCATACATTTAAAGTGCTCCTATGGCACTTTAACAGTCATGGTTTCCCCCAAAGAATCCTGGGAACTGTAGTTTGTTAAGCATGCTGACCTCAAACATCTACATGTACCAGCACCCTTAATAAACTGTATTTATTTATTTTGGTCAATAACCATTTGAGAAGGAGGGAAGAAAACAAAATACCTAAAACACAGTATTATACATTAAATACAAGATTAAATATAGAATATAAAACAATGGGAAATATAAAGTAATTACAGTCGTACCTTGGTTTTCAAACAGCTTAGTTCATGAACAACTTGGAACTCGGACGTCATATACCTGGAAGTAGGTGTTCCGGTTTGCAAACTTTGTCTCGGAAGCTTAACATCTGGTGCGACTTCCGACACTCCTGCAGCCAAACGGAAGCCATGCCTTGGTTTCCGAAAGTTTCGTTATTTGAACGGGCTTCCAGAACCAAGGTACAACTGTATATTACAACTGAAAACCAAGGTACAACTGTATATTAAAATGATGAGGAACAGCTTAAGGTGTTTTAAAGTTAGGAGCTGTCTCCTGAGATTGCAGCCAAGGTAGCGCACAGCAATAACTTGTCGGCACAGGATCTTGCCCTAACTTAACAAACAAATGTTCTGGGGTAAGAGTATTTTAAATGTAGTGTGAGGATGTGACCCTGGGTGTACAGGGACACTATGTGACTGAATACCGGAAGAGAACTCTTGCCTTTATGCTCTCCCTGTGGACTTCCCTGAAGCAGCTGACTGGTCACTGTAGGAAACACTGTGGGCTGCTAAACTAGGTAGACCTAGTGGGCAGTGAGGTGTTGCTTACCAAGAGAGGGAGGGGAGATGTGAAGTGTGGAGAGCTCAGTGACTGTGGTATGATGGAGCCAAACTAGCACTCCTTCTCCCACACCCCAGGCTATGCAGAAGTCCCCTGCCTCTCTCTCAGGAAATGCTGGAAACCTGCTGGGATGGGAAGCCAGGAAAGCAATGGAGTCCCACCCACACCGCCTACCAGAGGTGGCTACAATTTCAGGCTCACTCAGGACTCTTTCAGTGTTCTTATGTTATAACCAGTGCTTCTTTTCTGGGGGATGCAGCACCGGCACCTTCCCCCCCCCTAAGAAAAACACTGGTTATAATAGTCCTAAGACAAGAGGGGAGGGCTATTGCCTGAATCTTTTTTAGATCCAGATAAACAGGCCTTAAACAGTGAGTTTGGTCCAGAAAAGCGAAAATACATATAAACATTATTTTATTAATATTTAGTGTATTTCACTATCCCAAAGCGACTTACAAATAATATAAACATTAACATGAAATATGGAAGCCAGAAAAACATAAAAGCCTAACCATAAAAGGTTTTATGCAACTCACCTCACGAAAAAGGGAAAAAAGGCAAGGAAGTATTTTCATGAGTGCTGACCCAGCATGATAGACTGAATTCAAAGGGAAAAAGAAAGAAAAAGTTAGGACTTTTCAGAACAAAGGGTCTGATATCTTCTTTCTATTGAATGCCTTACAACCAGCATAAATGCAAATGTAAATGGATGGTTTTAATAGAATATAGACAAGGAGAAGGGGACAACAGAGGACGAGATGGTTGGACAGTGTTCTCGAAGCTACCAGCATGAGTTTAACCAAACTGTGGGAGGCAGTGGAAGACAGGAGTGCCTGGCGTGCTCTGGTCCAGGGGGTCACGAAGAGTCGGACACGACTAAATGACTAAACAACAACAACAGACTTCTATCCCCTCATATTGGGCAGACTATTATTAGTAGAGGACAAAGTTTGTGAGATGGAGAAAAAAAGAGTAATGGGGATGGAGTAGCAAAGGGTTAGCAGAAAGTAGAGGAAAGGTGAGGTTGGAGGGGCCCTCAGAAATTTCTCCTGGTAATGTGTTTACTGTGGGATGAGTAAAACATAGCCACTTTACTCTTAACTTTGGATATTTCCAAAGGAAAGAATGGTGTTTCACTGTCCATAACAGATACTTTATCTCTAGAGAGTTACCCTACTCTATGGTGCACTGAGTGTAATGTTTACGCTGGCCTTTACCAGAGAGTTTTCGCAATGTGAGAGCCAATTCCCACAGCAGAGTATGCTTTCTGGCTCTAACTGGCCAGTGGTGCAAAGTGACCAAGGATATTCCTTTTGCATGCATGTATACATCTTCCTCTGGTCTTTCAGACAATTGGCCTCACTTTGGGCAGGAAAAAAAAAGTAAACAGCAATTGACGAGCTTCAATCATAAAGCATGGCTGCTTTGGAAAAAAAGAAAACAGAAAAAGCCACCCGGCGATTATGTTTCACACTGTACATGTGTGAGTATTGATTGACAGCGTTCCCTTTTCCGTTCAGCTGGACTCCAAATGCAGCCGCCGCACAGGTTGTTTTGTCAGCTGCTGCATTCGCCATGACCAGACCGACGGGCTGCTGCTTGGCAGTCTGAGCAGGGACGTGGGACGCTGCAGGGATCCCTGCCCGGGCCGCTTGCCTCACAGGCTGTTTGAGCTGCCACAGAGCTCAGCCTCTGCTCCTCAATAGAGCAACAAGCATTCAGTACCCCTGAGAGCTCCCTCCTCCCTTTATTCCTCTCCTTCCCACCTTCTGCAAATAACATCTGAGAATTGTGTGATCATTTTTAGCTTCCCTCTAGAGTGGAAGGGGAGAGGGGTGGGCAAGGAGGGGAGAGAGGAAAAATGCCCTGCTTTGCAGCCAGCTAGAATGACCTCTTGTTACATTTTTCAGAGGGTGTGGCTTGAAATTAGTTGTTAGAAGTCGAGGCTGGTGGTTTAAAAATGGAAGCAGGTCGCTTAACTAGAAATCCAAACAATTTTCCTGATTTCCCTTTGCCCAAGAAGCACTTTGAGGCAGTAATTTGGAGAGCAGTTTTTTTTATCAAGTCAGGCTACTGTACTGTCCATAGGAGCCAACTCCTAGGGCCTGAGGTCCCTTCGCCTCCCCATAAAATATATGAGGGGGCCAGTCCCCCCCCCAGTTGATGAGCATTGCCATTCAAATAGTGTGCATGTGCCACATCTTGTGATCGATTATGTGGAGCATTGCTTACCTGCCCCCCCCATTTTATTCAAGTTGGCACCCTTCAAGTTGCTGTCTGCTGCAGCCTTCCTTAGCCTGGTGTCCTCCGGGTTGTATTACAACTCCCATCATCCTTGGCCATTGATCATATAGGCTGGGGTTGATGGGAATTGCAGCACAACATCTGCAAGGTGGCAGTTTAGGAATGGCTGGTTTGCTCTGACTGGCAGAAGCTCTCAGACAGGAGTCTTTCACAGCCCTGCCTGGAGATGCCAAGGATTGACTGTCAGTGATGGCAAGGGAGGGAATATTTTGTAGCCCAAGGGCTACATTCCATCCCCCCAGGCATCCTTCCAGGGGTTACATGCCTTTTTTATTGGCTTGGGGGGGGGTCAAAATTTTGTGGTCGGAAATGCATTAGAAATTTCCCCATAATCCTAGAAGAGGCATTCCTCTTCTGTGTCAGAGAAGGATGAAAGTTTTTTCAAAGATAACCTGCCGTCTTCAGTATTAGAAGTTACTCTATTAAAAAATAATTGCAAGTATTTTTCTTGATTATTCAAGTCCAAAGGTATTTCATAAATTAGCCTGCAATCCTTTGTGCATTTGCCGGGGAGTTAATCCCACCAAAAGCAGTTGGATCTCTTAGTAAACATGCTTACAGGACTCACCCTAACATTAGGCAGAATGGGGTAACAGTTTCACCTTCCCAGCACCTCCAAAGACTGACTAAGAATCTTTCAGGTTCAGTGGAGGACACAGTTGAAAATAAGATTCAATAACAAGTCCAATCAGTTTCCATATGGGGGAACGGGATGGGGGGGAATAGGGGAAGAAACCATCATCTTGGCCTTGTCCTGTTTTTCTCTTAATTAAACTCATCAACTGACCACAGCTATGCCCACGTACTTGGGAGTAAGTCCCAGTGAATTCAGTGGCACTTGCTTCCGAGTAGACATGTATAGGATTGGATTGAGTTCAATGAGATAAACACCCAGTAAGTGGCTATATGTTTGCAACATAGATGTTTTTGTTTTGTAGTAGTAGTAGTAGCAGCAGCAGCTGTTATTGTTGTTTATTTGCTTGTAATAGCATTTCACATAGCCTGTTATACAATGTCCTGTGCTTTTAGGAGTAATATCTAGAATACCAAGAAATGGCAAAACTTGACTTGAAACATCGCAATCCTTATTTTTTCCATCTGAACATGTATGTTTTGCAAAACAAGTAATCAAATTATTTTAGTAATGGTTTGACCTCACCGGTCTACCAATGCATACACAAATGGTTCCTGGCTTATATTCAGTTGTTACTGTAAGTGTGATAACAAGGGAAATGGAAATCTTAATAATCTAAGCAAGCTCATGGGGAAAAATTGATTCAAGCAAAAAATGTCATTTAGCAGCGTACAATAGTTCTGACAAGTAACAACCTGAAGCAAGGAAACTAAAGATTTTGCTTGCTTGCTTTTTTTAAATGAACTAATCTTGGCTACTATTAGTGTGTTATTGTTCTGCTCCTAGAAGACCCCTTGCTAAATGGAAAAATATCAATTCAAACCATGAATGCACACAAAGGGGAAAAAATTGTCCTGAAAGATGGACAGCTGGAACCACAGTTCAGAGCTACACTAGCACAACAGGGGGTTATCTGTGCCCTGCATGAGTAAGAGCCCATTGCTCCAGCGTAGTGGAGGCATCCATAATCTGCATGTCAAATCTGTTGCTGTCTCCCTGCCATTCCTAACCTCCACATACACCATCATTTTTTCCACTCCCCATCTGGCTTCCAACTGTACCACTGCCAAGCATTATGGAAGACCTAGCATCCACCTTCTCTGTATCCTTGTATGCACCATACATTGTGGTAGTTATAGCATACAGGCCTGGTGTATAAAACCAATGAGAATTCTGTGATTTAGAAAGCGATTTAACACCAGAATGTGTTTCTCTTTCTGGAAACATTCCCCCCCCCCTTTTCTTTCAAAGTCTATTTTTCCCCCATGGCTAGATCATTTTTTATGGCATACTAAGGGATTCTATAGATATGGTGAATATTCTCGCATTTCAGAATTCAGGCAAGTTGGTGGTGGTGGGAAATGTTTTGACTGTGATAACATCTACTTTTTTAATCCTGTTCAGTACAATTGTTTCACTTACCAAAATCTTTCTTCTTTCTTCAGCTTAGCCATATGGATGATCTGAGACTCTCAGGGACCATACAATGGACAGGGTGATGTCACTAAGCTGTGTAGCCCTTCAGCTTTGATTATGTGATGATGTAATGTCACTGAGGCCAAATGACATCAGTTGTGGTGGGGAGCACAAGACAGGGCAGTGTACATGAGCAGGTAAACATTTTTGCAGATATTAACAAAAAAGAAGGCAAAGCATTTTTGAACACTGCTAAAAATATCCCTGAGAAAACACACAATGAGCCATTTCAGTTAGTCATATATTGAAGAACAAGTCAGTGTTACATCTTAGCCACTGTTTGTCACTTATCTGTGGAACGATTTCCATCCATAATTAGAATGTGCTTATGACAATCTTTCCTCCACATGTAAATTGTGTTTGAATTTGCTGAGGGAAGTGAAAGGGCGGGGAGCAATATTTAGGGGTGGGTTGGGGGGCCGGCGTTCGGTGAATTTCAGGGAAGAGCTGCAGGTTGCACAACTGTGGCTTATGTTCTGACAAATCCTGCGCCTCCAATATATGTTTCCATCCCCTAATACTGAGGTAGCATCAATGGGACAGAAGCAGTATGAGGTGCCTGTAGCCATATCTTCATATCTTCTTAGTTGTGAGCAAGAACAAATAAGAGAATGGAACATCCTTCCTGTAAAGAGAACATTTTGAAGGATAAAGCTCTGCATGATTAGGTCCCTTTTAGATGAAATATAGCCTATGTTCTATTTCATTGACTTGGGTACCTCTGACCTCTTGATCTTTTATGTCTCTATTTTTTTGGGAGTCTGACAGACCACATGCCAATGTACAGACCAGAATTCCTCACCATTGTGATTGATTGTTTACAGCTGTTCCAGCATTTCAGACATGGCAGCTGCTTTTCAGATGTCTTCAAATTAGAAAGTTTTCAAAAGTGTTCATTTCAATGTGAACCTGAGTGCCGGCAGAAAAGCGGGGGGGGGGGGGAGTTGATGAAAAAATCATCTGAATTCAGGTCTAAAAGCGTTCCATTGATTCCAGCCTTCAGGGCAAACGAAAATGTTTGGCTTATTTCATAAGCTAATTAGGTGTGAGAGAACCTATTTGGCATTTGCTATTGACTGAGCCTAAGCAAAAAAGAGAAAAAAAGTGATCACGGGCAACGTGCTCAATAACGGATCAATAGGAAGCGTGTGATTGGATTAGCCACTTGATCAATGCATTGTGCTAATATATTAACAAGCAAATTACCAAGCAGCCCAAAGACCAGCCTGCTAACTATAATTGTATTATAAACTGTCGTAATTTAACGACCCTTGAAGTGCAAAGGGTTATTTATACAGTCAAAAGGCTGGAGAGGGAGGGGTGAGGTAAAATATTGTACTCTGGTTATTCCCTATTTCAAAAAGTGAGAGTTTTTCTTAAATGAGTTCCCTTATTTAGCTGTGTGGGTGTGTGCATATAACTGTGATTAACAAAACAGAGTAATTTTATTTATGTGGCAATAGAACAAAAAGCTCTGTCTTATTATTCACAGTTGCATACATACTAGTGTATGCAACCTTACTGCCAGATGGTAGGCACAGTGCATTCATGAGGGGGGACAGTTTGTGTGAGCAAAAATATACTTCTGGCCCTCAGAAAGGTGAATTATAGGAAAATATGAAACAAGAATTATGAATTAAGTAAATGAAAGGCATGCAAATATTCTGCTTTTGCTTCCAGCTCCGCTTACAGCCAATTGCCTGAGCAAATGGTCACAAAGTTATGTGAGATCCCCAATCCAGCTGCTGTGATTTTGTTTTGATAGCCCTTTTTAAAAGAACACCCTAAATTGTCACTGAGGGACATGAGAGACTGAGGGTGGAATGTAGTGCCCCTGACTCCCTCTTCTCCGTTAATCAGCTGCTCAATGATATTCCAGCTTTATTTCCTTTTTTAAAAGGGATATTTCTGCAAGGTCTTAGATTTTGTGTAGTGGGCATGTGCTCTTTTGGAGCAGGGCCAAATTCTTCTAAGGAGATTTCTTCAGAAGCAATAAATAAAGGAGACAGAAAGGAACCCACTCCGTCTTTGAGCTGAATAACCATTGCAGTTTAATGTTGCATTCTGCGTAGGATCGTTATCTATTCCTTTATAACATATATAGAACTAAAAATCACAGCTCCTTATTCAGCTTAATTCCCTGCTGAGGGGGGAAAGGCATTAGGAAGACTAGCAAATATGTATTCTTTGGGAACCTATCATCCCAAGAAATTCAAGGAGATTTGAGAAAAATTGTAATGCCAAATGCAGACCCTTTCTTTCACATGATGCTCTGAAGAAAGTGGCAGGGGAGAGAGAAAGGAAATTTATAGGGAAAGGATAACCCATTGCCATTTTCTTTTAAAGTTTCACTCTTCAATACAGTTAATATTTCAAAATGCAATGTGCATGAAGAAGTTTCCACAAATAAATCAGAGCTCTAAGAGATTAACCAAGTCAACTATTTAAATGGGTATGAAAATATTTAAGCCTTAGCAACTGGATTTCAGAAGTCCACCATGAAAATATATCTTCCAATTAGCATTGCACATACAGAAAGGTGGATTTACTTATTGGGTAGTGCAATGGCATAAGCCAATAAAACAGCAATATAATGCAATGGTGGGTGCAATTTTAATTACCCACCACAGTGCATATAGTTTGACATTATGACCAGCGGGGAAAAAATCACATATGCAGAGCAACTGTGAAAGAATGAAACAGTTCGGCCATTTTTTGTTTTGTTTTAGGATCATCTCAAGGATAATTCTGCTCTTGGAATCTGACAATTAATGGATTTGTCAGGATTTGAATGTGGGTCCTTATACATGCAGAACCTGTGCTCTACCAGTGAGTGCTGTTTCCTCCCATGCTATGACCTGTCCTGAATGTACGTATACATATATAATCAGTTACACTTCCTCACTTGCTTCAGACAGGAATCACATATGCTCAAGAAGTTTTGTGTATCCTTGTAGCTCATCTCTAGAAGCTTGGTGTGTCTAGGCATTCTGAATGGTAATTAGTAGATAGCTGTAAGACATGTCAAAAACTATTCATTTATTTGCATCACCAGAAATCACAAAGCAAGTTCTGTGCTGGGGTCAATAGAAAGTATTTTGGACAAAACTGGAGCCAGGTCCCAAAATCAAATTATACAAATGTACTGGATATGGTGGACCTTTCAATATATATTCCACTGACAGGGTTTTCTGAGTTGTTTTCAAATCAGGTACTCTGTACTGCAGCCAGGTGCAATTACAGCGCATTCACAGTATTGCTGAATGAGCCATGTCAGCCAATGCTGGACATGACTTGTTTGCCACATTTTTGCTCCAAATTCTACCATGGAAAGGCCCATTTTATGACAATTCAGATACAAACTTGCTTAAGGAACAGCCACAACTTAGTAAATAACAGAGAACAAGTGAAGTACAGTGGTACCTCGGGTTACATACGCTTCAGGTTACAGACTCTGCTAACCCAGAAATATTACCTCGGGTTAAGAACTTTGCTTCAGGATGAGAACAGAAATCGTGCTCTGGTGGCATGGCAGCAGCAGGAGGCCCCATTAGCTAAAGTGGTGCTTCAGGTTAAGAACAGTTTCAGGTTAAGAACAGACCTCCGGACCGAATTAAGTTCTTAACCTGAGGTACAACTGTACATCTGATTGTATTTGATACAACACCGGATATTTTGCACAACCCCATCCTCCCACCCCATCCTGCAAAACCTTTCATGAGACTGTACGGCAAATAGAGTTTTCTACTTCTTTGCAAAATAAACTTTTGTCCAGGTTAAACGCCACTGCCTTGTGTTTTTCAAAAGAGCGCTTTTTGCCAAACTACTTCTTACAGTAAGTATAAAAAACTTTGACTGATCTTCAAAATGTAGCCCCAAAATGAGAAAGGAATATGGACAGGCAGAGGTGCACTTTCACAGAGGGGAAATAGTGAGACAAACCAATAACTCTCCATTGCTGCTTTGAACTGAAAAACCAAAGGAAATCATACATTAAACAGGTTTATAACAGGATAAGCCTGTTATAAGAGACTGGCAAACTCCCACAATAGGGAAACATAGAGGAGTCTGTAATAGCTGTCACAAAACCTTATTTTTTTTAAACATAAGAATAATAAATTACAGTCCAAAAGCGTCTTTTACATAGAAACCATGAATGCAGTCAAGACTTGATTTGTGCTTTACTGATGTTGTTCCCACAGCTGACGAGGCAAACTGCTTCCCTCTTTTTGTTCTTATTTTAAAAAGCAAAAATATCCAGTTGTGTTGCCCTTTATTTATTTTAATAGTCATATAGATCCTGCTAAAGTGGTCAGAGATTCACACTATAGTGGGATGGATATTCTTGACCATTAGCCTTGTTTGCTGTGACACATGGGAACTGTAGTCCCAACAACATCTGAAGGATTACAGGATTACAGGTTAGCCACCCATGCCTTATACCTGGTGAATTGGGATTGAGGCAATGGTCACCTGTGTTTTCTCCCTGCCTTAGGCATGCCAAGTCCAGGGGGTTGCATAACTACTGCATATATTAATATTGCACGGCTTGAAGTGACTGGAAGCATAAGAACTGACTCCTTTTGGAAATGAAGCATTGTCTAGACCCATAAAAATAGTATTTAATGTTTTACAGGCAAACCTCTATAAAACAAAACAGAAACACCAAATGATACATCCAAACAATGTCTTGTGCTGTCCAACACAGGTTCAGCATCTTATAAATAAATGATAACTCCAAAAATCAAAACAGTGTCTCTCTCACACACACATTCCAGCCTGCCCAAGGCTATGCAGTCACCACCCTTTCCAGATGGTGAACTTGCAACTCAATACCTTTGTCACCTGATCTAAGGTTACAACTCTTACATGTTAGGTAGCAGAAAACAACAATTAGTTAATTATCAATTCAGCAAGAGCTCCACTTAGAAAGCTACTGTGTAAACCCCCCCCATGTTAGCAATACACATTTAGACATTTTCCATTTTAAACCTTCATTAATACACATACATTTTTCATTTCTGTGTGAATTAAATCAATTATACTTAACAGGATGGAGAGTGGGGAAGCTGAAAAGGACCTTAGGGGAAAGGGTGGGGAAAGCCCTCACTGTCTTCTTTCCCAATTCACCAATGAATTTAAAGGTATCAGCTGCAACTTGCCAACTCTACATGACTACATCCCGTCTTTCTGTGGGTCATCCCAGTTTATCATTACGGAACCTTTGATGCTAAAGGTTGGATGCTAAAGAACTTATCCAGGGTCCCTCAGTGTGTTTTAGGGTGGAGTGAGAATTTAGACCCAGGTATATCCCAGGCGCGGGTGGCGCTGTGGGTAAAACCTCAGTGCCTAGGACTTGCCAATCGTATGGTCGGCGGTTCGAATCCCCACGGTGGGGTGAGCTCCCGTCGTTCGGTCCCAGCTCCTGCCCACCTAGCAGTTCGAAAGCACTCTTAAGTGCAAGTAGATAAATAGGTACCGCTTTATAGTGGGAAGGTAAACGGCGTTTCCGTGTGCTGCACTGGTGCTGGCTCGCCAAAGCAGGTTCGTCACGCTGGCCACGTGACCCGGAAGTGTCTCCGGACAGCGCTGGCCCCCGGCCTCTTAAGTGAGATGGGCGCACAACCCTAGAGTCGGACACGACTGGCCCGTATGGGCAGGGGTACCTTTACCTTTACCTATATCCCAGGCAAATATTCTCCACTACATCACACTGGTGCTCACAGATTCCCCTACCTTACACTGCCCTGAACATAAATGGCTCTTATGTCAGCAGCCATATTTTAAAATGCATATATAGCTTACATTTTTATATGTTGGAAAATGTTAAATAGAGGACCTAAACATAAAAGATGAATGAAAAATGACAATGACCAGACAGTTAATGTGGCATTGACAGCAGCACAAAAAAGTACAAGTTTCAACACAAAGTTCTAGATTCATTGAACAGCTCACTCAACCTTACTGAACAAGGTTTCCTGCCCAAAGCCTAGGCTAAATTTTACTTGGCATCAAGAAAACAAATCATTTATATGGATGATATATAAAAGCTACCACTAGCAACCATAAATTTTGCAGTCAAATATACAAACTGGACAACCTTGCATGAAAATACTCATAAAAAAGTTCTAGATTCTTTAAACACCAAATATATATATATATCAATACATAAATAGTATGAAACAAGAATAAATGATAGATGGTAGTGATTAAGGAAATAAAATAACAGAATACAAAGGTGCCCTCAAAGCTGTAGGAGAAAAAACCCCTCTTTCAAGCATTAATTAAAGTTGGTAACAATGTAATGCTTTATTTCGTTTACAGCATGATGAATAATATCACCACTACTTCAAAATAAAACTTTCATCCATATTCTTTTTAAAAACACTCCCACAGCTGTAATATGTCAAATTGAAGCTGTGTGTAGTCTACACGTTTACCAAGATAAAGGAGTGCATATTATAATATGGGATGGAGTCACTTCAAAATTCAAGGTGTTCTATGTGAGACAAATAGTCTTGGGGAAATTTACAACACTTTCCTAAACAGAGATTGGCTGGAGCTAATTAGCTGAAAGGTCTGTCAGTGGAACAACTGTCAGAAGTAGTGGCCAAAGGGGCACATTTATTTCCTTTTAAATTTTCAATGTAATTGCCAACACTGTCACATGCAGCTCTTGAAAATGAATGCAAGTTGCTCTAAAATTGCCCAGATCAAGAAGAGAGAAACTAAATTACAATGCGTTCCATTTTTACCCTACTTATTTATTCGGGACAATTGCTTATACAGTTTAGAATCTGCTAGTCATTCCTCATAGACGACAAGTTACACAAACACAGAAGCATATTCAATGGGAGATTTTCATGACTTGACTTTTCTGAAGTAATAAAGCAGCGGTTTCAAGGTGAATACATATGACCATTTGCCAAGTCTGCATATAGCTGAAGAGGATGTCTCCTGTATTGCCCTGTCAAGTGGTGAGAAGAATTTCCTCACCCTTCTCCTTCCTACAGATTTTTGAGCATATCCTGACATACAGTAAAATACGTCAATACAAAGAGCTAGTTTACAAATACAATGTGGTAGGCTACCAGCTAGCAAATGGTTCTCTTATTCCACTCCAGTCAAAGCCTATGTGGTGCCCTTCAGAAGTTGTTGGACTACAACTCCCATCAGCCTCAGAGTTAATGGTCAGGGATGGCGGGAGTTGTAGTCTACCAACATCTGGAGGATACCATGCTGTCTTCTACTGTGATTACCAGGTGTGTGCTGTTTTTTTATTGAGGATGGTCAATTGTTTGTAATGGATCTATTGATTTAGCTTCTGGCACTAAGAAAAGACAAATGATTGGTTCATGCTTTAAGGCAGATATACACCATGCAGAGGTTTTGCGTTTAGGTATAAGAAAAGCCGGTGGCCTTGGTTCCATTAGTCTATTTATTTCAGAAGTAATTAGTTGATATCTTGTAAATCCTGATAAATGGGTCATTCTGGTAGGTAATGAAAAACACTGGACAAAGATAATAGAAGCTGGGTTTGTCAGCATGAGGGATTTCACCGCAGGAGATCTTGCTGTGGCTTTCATTATTTCGACAGCCAATGGCTGTTGCTATAGAAACTATATTGTTAGCAAAAGAGAGATGATAAATAAAGATAAACTGAATAGAAGGAAAGAGAGAGCAGACATGTATGGCTGTCATAACATTTAATTGCTGATCAATGCCTGATGGTCATCACATGCTTTTCCTATTAATAACGCATGGATAACGGATCAGGGAAGCTAGAAATAAGAGGACTATACATTCATATAGTGTTATTTAAAGAACTGGCGGTCTTTATACCAGTGATACAGTTAAATTCAGAAATTTGGAGGACTTATATCTATTCCAATTTGAAAGCTCAGACAATGGCCGCTCCTCAGTGCTACCACATGGGGGACACTTGAAACTGCCTTGGCAGAGCAGCTGCTCCATCTGCTGATCTGTTGCATGCTTGCCAGCTCCCCACATGGATTAGCTCCCCACGTGCCATTTCCACACATGCGCTTCTGCCCCCAGAATGCTTGGTTGAAGTTGCATGACATGGTGGGGCTGAAACAGCTGATGTGGAGCCAGTATCAGATGGTATCCATGAAGTGACCCTATCTGAGAAATGCTCCATTTATTTTTTTATTGCTTCGGTTTATAAAAACACAGTGGCCAAATGGCACGTGCAAGTGCTTATGCAGGTTCATTGGAGGCCCCCAGCCCTCCAGTTTCCTATTCAAGTCACAAACATCACACTGCCTTGGAGGCCAGGCTTGAATTTTAGGAGTGGCTTACTGAGTAGCCTGATGCAATCAAAGGGAGAAGAGCTCAATAGGTAGACATCCCAATGCAGCCCTTTAGATCCCAGCGGGCAGTAGCTTACCTTCTTTCGTAACATCTTAGTGAGGAGGCCATAATTCAACTGCGGTTCTAGGCCAGGAGTCGAGAACCTTTCTCAGTCCAATGGTTACATTCCCTCGTGGATTAATTTCTATGGGCTGTGGCCTGAGGGTAATAGATGTGACCCAGGAAGAGTCAGATAATGGGCCAGATAATGCGGCTTGCAGAACCACATCTGAGGTTCCTCACCCCTGTGGTAGACTTTACCACACAGTTAAGGTTTATCCTATTAGGTGCTTGGGCACTTTAGTGAGTCCTTACAATAAGCATGTTCTTTCATTTCTAGTTTCTTCTCTATCAGAATAGATGGGGTTTTATCCCCACTGTAGAAATGTATAGCAGCTCGGTGAAACACACAGTGCTTCTGTGGCGTGGTCAGTGGAAATGAAGGAGTTTTTCCATGAAGGCCTACAGCCACTACACAGTACAAACTCCATTCACTTAGATGTGTCACAGTGAAATCATTCATATTATGTTATGAAACATTGCCACCCGTATTACTGTCAGCCATGGAATACAGTGTACTAATCAAAATGAGCCTCAGTGCAGTTATAACCTTAACACTGCATTCTGGCTGTGCATATACTTCTAGTGCATGCAAATTAAACACCAAGGCGGGTGGCGCTGTGGGTTAAACCACAAAGCCTAGGACTTCCCGATCAGAAGGTCGGCAGTTCGAATCCCCGCGACGGGGTGAGCTCCTGTTGCTCGGTCCCTGCTCCTGCCAACCTAGCAGTTTGAAAGCACGTCAAAGTGAAAGTAGATAAATAGGTACTGCTCCGGCAGGAAGGTAAACGGCGTTTCCGTGTGCTGCTCTGGTTCGCCAGAAGCAGCTTAGTCATGCTGGTCACATGACCTGGAAGCTGTACGCCAGCTCCTTCGGCCAATAAAGCGAGATGAGCTCCGTAACCCCAGAGTTGGTCACGACTGGACCTAATGGTCAGGGGTCCCTTTACCTTTTAAGCAAGCATGCCTGATTGCATGACTGAAGTTTAGTGCTGCAAGCTGTGTGTTGTTTCATTGCACACAAGTCCCAGTGGAAACTGTACACATAACTCTGCATGTTTTTTCAAAAATCAGCTGGTAAACAGACCTGATTGGAGAGCACTTGGCCCAGTCACTTTCCCATTCAGTCATTTAAAGCCTATACAACTAATTTTCCCACTACAACAATTCACAAAGTGGCAAACTTCAAAGTTAAACCCATCAGTTACCAAATAAAAAAATAAAAAATAAAGCTCCAATGGCATTGCAATAAAAACAGAAAGTACAGCAGGAACATCCTTCACAAAGCAAAAGCAAGGGGGAACGATTAACCTTCCCACCACTAATATAGTGGGTTAGTTCCAGATTTCCCATGAGCAGAGTTCAACTCGTAGGAAGATCCACCAGTGGGTATAACTAGTAGCAGATGTGATGGTGAGTGGGGGCGCTGCCATTGTCATGTCACTGCTGTGTACTGAGAGGGAGGGACAAGGCAGTGACAAGGCCAGCATGGTGCAAATGCAATGGTAGAACCAACCCACCACTCCTGCCAAGTTTGCACCATGCTGATCCGGCTGTTGCCCAGCCCCTCCCTCCCTACTTCACAGTAAGCAGCGGCAACATGACCAACCAGAGGTCATGAGCAACAGCACCCCAGCACATCGTCTGCTATTGGATATAACCACTGACTTGGGTTTTTTAACACTGAATGCAATTTAGTATAAACCACTTTGCAAATATGCAATTTGCAAACTGAAATGCTTCCCACTATAGAATCTCCATTTTGACTATTGAGATGCAATAGATTGCTTCCAGGCAACATTTTTCTTCTTTTCCAAATGCTCCAAGTATGGTGTTCTGTTATTTGGGAGAAATAAGTATGGTGAGTTGCAGCAACAGGGGGTGGCATCAGGAGTGTGTATTGTTCCCCACTCCCTGAAAACCCCCTACCAACTGTAAGATGAGATGTCCAGATATTATGTTGTTGTTGTTGTTGTTGTTGTTGTTACATTTTACAAAATTAATTTATTGAAATAAAATGAATTATATTCAAAGAACACTCAAAACCAGACCAAATATTTTCTTCCATGGGATCTACTTCCATCAATTCGAGAACATGTGAGCAATTCGCCACCCATATAAGACATCTCAAATGAGATGTTTTGAAGCATTTTTTGCTGTTTCGAAGCATTCCAACTCAAACCAAGCATTTATCTAAGCGAAATTATTCTCTTTTATTGTTATTTCTTAAATGCATATGTACCTGTGGAGCTAACTGATTAATATCAGCAACTGCTTTTTCCCTCTGAAAGTGTCTTTATCAAGAAGATTTATGTCTAGAATGACAGGTGGCTGGTTCCCCTCGCATTATTTTGAAGGTGTGTTGTTATTTTTTAATCATGAAAAAGACCCCTCTCCACTGGTTCAGAGCATTGTGATTTCCTTGGTTCTTTTTCTTCTGAGCTGTTCAATTAGTTGGAAATCTTTCTCTGATGGACTGAAGCAGCTTGAGTGAACGCCTGAGCGCACAGCCAATTAGGCTCATTTGAAGTTGCAGAATTGCCTTCTTTGGTGTTAAAGCCCCATGTCAAACACTGGGTCTAAGATCATTTGTACTGCAAAATGAGATTGACAGAGCAGCTGCAACAGGGGGCATGCCTGCTGGACGACTTAATTGTGGAGACTGAAGGACCATCATGAACTGGCGTGTGGAGATTGTAGCGCCACTGCTGCATTACAAATGCTCTTTATTAACAGTGATCTGTAATCAATGAGCTCAGGCTTTTTGCCAGAGCTTCCAAATCATACAGGCAGCCCTCCTCTCAAGGAGTAGGAGGAGCCACAAGACTTGACTGCTGTACTGAACGCTGAAGCAGTTTACATGTGTCTAGAGCAGCCATCCTTTTGTTGAGACAGTGAATCACTAAGAGGAAGAAATGTTCATTGGATGCCCTTCTTTCCACTTGAATATGCATTAGGTCAGGTGCTCACATGCCAGTGTACCTGCAGCTGTATGAACACTGGATTGAGTGAAATGTGCAATTCAACAAAAGTGAAGGTCTCTTCCATATATTTTGTATGCACAGCACAGATGGTGCTGTTGCTGTTGAATCCCAGGCTACAATTCAATGGGCTGCTATAGGAAAAACCCAAAGCTTGTGCTACCCCAGTCAGTTGCTTTTTTTTTTTAAATAGCAAATCTGTTTTTCAAACTCCCCCATGTTGGCAATCAGAATAAGATCCACTATTTGACTATTGATTCAAAATCCTAAACATGGTTTCTTGGTTATATCTCTGCACTGCCATGAGAATTTTCAGCTGCAGTCCTGGAGACCACAAGCTAGAGAACTTTATAATTTAGCTGTAGTAAAGACGTTCGAGAAACAAACCTTATCAAGACTTAAATCAAATTTTAAGTAAATGAATTCTTACTCCATGTATTCCTCTCATGCATCTGAGAATTCTACTCTTCATTCATTACAACTAGTCTTGTTTACTGAGGCATTAACCAATAAAAGTGAGGCCCGCATTGATGCAATTCTCTAAACCAATAAAATACCAAGTCAATACATATGTGATTGAAGTTAAATGGATCTGTGTTTGCTCATACTAATGCATATCAAAGGGAACTAATACTTCATCTACTCAATAACATTTTTGATAACTGATTTTTTAAACTGATATATATATATATATATATATATATATATATATATATATATAAAATAATAATGCTTTCCTCACCTTTCCTTGTTACCAAAAAGTGCAGCTTTTTACTGAAATTGAGATTTGCTAGGAATTTGGATAAACTAAGCTTGAGACCAGATTTTTCTTTTAAATCTAGTACTCTTTCCTTCCTCCTTTCCTTATCAGAAAAATCTAATGCCTCATGTTCTAGGCCTTTAGTAAGGTATAGAAAAACCAACCTGATCAAAGTCGTAGTTTGATGCAACTTTATGGGGAGGATGAGAAGGTGCATGAAACTTATTCAACATTGAATTCAGGGCTGAATTGTTTGCCCCTAACAAAGTAGTCATGTGAATGTTTGGTCTTGAGGACAACTCATAACTCAAGTCTATATTTGTGTTGACAAGTGGCATTGGTAGCAGGCAGCAGGAATGTAGGCCGGGGTACAGCAAGGGCAGGAAGAAGAACAAAGTCCTGAGAGTTGAGATAGGATGCAAGAGGTAGGGCACTTAAGACCCAACCCACCATGAAGTATTTGTTTTTTAAGTCATGTTGACAGGGGATAAATTCCATAAAGAAAGGAATGAATGAATGAGCAAGCAAGCAAGCAAGCAAGCAAGCAGGAGATTAGATGCATATCCTGGAAGAAAGAAGCATGAAAACATCAGAGAAAAAAAGAACAAAGTTATATAAGGGGATAATAGTATGAGGAAGAGAGGTCAATGAATGTTTCAGGAGAAACCTCAAAGAGAATAATAATAATAATAATAAAAATTTATTATTTATACCCCGCCCATCTGGCTGGGCCTCCCCAGCCACTCTGGGCGGCTTCCATAAAAACCAAAAATACAATAAAATATCACACGTTAAAAACTTCCCTGAACAGGGCTGCCTTAAGATGTCTTCTGAATGTCACGTAGTTGTTTATCGCTTTGACATCTGCTGGAAGGGCGTTCCACAGGGCGGGCGCCACTACCGAGAAGGCCCTCTGCCTGGTTCCCTGTAGCTTTGCTTCTCGCAATGAGGGAACCGCCAGAAGGCCCTCGGCGCTGGACCTCAGCGTCCGGGCAGAATGATGGGGGTGGAGACGCTCCTTCAGGTATACTGGACCGAGGCCGTTTAGGGCTTTAAAGGTCAGCACCAACACTTTGAATTGTGCTCGGAAACGTACTGGGAGCCAATGTAGGTCTTTCAAGACCGGTGTTATATGGTCTCGGCGGCCGCCCCCAGTCACCAGTCTAGCTGCCGCATTCTGGATTAGTTGTAGTTTCCGAGTCACCTTCAAAGGTAGCCCCACGTAGAGTGCATTGCAGTAGTCCAAGCAGGAGATAACCAGAGCATGCACCACTCTGGCGAGACAGTCCGCAGGCAGATAGGGTCTCAGCCTACGTACCAGATGGAGCTGGTAAACAGCTGCCCTGGACACAGATTTGACCTGTGCCTCCATGGACAGCTGTGAGTCCAAAATGACTCCCAGGCTGCGCACCTGGTCCTTCAGGGGCACAGTTACCCCATTCAGGACCAGGGAATCCTCCACACCTGCCCGCCTCCTGTCCCCCAAAAACAGTACTTCTGTCTTGTCAGGATTCAACCTCAATCTGTTAGCCGCCATCCATCCTCCAACCGCTTCCAGACACTCACACAGGACCTTCACCGCCCTCACTGGTTCTGATTTAAAAGAGAGGTAGAGCTGGGTATCATCCGCATACTGATGAACACCCAGCCCAAACACAGAAAGGTCTGTGTGGTGAGAAGAGAGTGGATAAGAAAAGCTGGGGGAATCTGGAGGTTAAAGGATTCTGGTCAGTAGTGCACTCAGTCATTTTAGACCAGGCACCCCCAAACTCGGCCCTCCAGATGTTTTGAGACTGCAGTTCCCATTGTCCCTGACCACTGGTCCTGTTAGCTAGGGATGATGGGAGTTGTAGTCCCAAAACATCTGGAGGGCCGAGTTTTGGGATGCCTATTTTGGACTGTGAGCCAAATAAGCTAACAGGGGTCTCTCCCTCTGCCGCCACCCCTTCACTTTCTTCATAATGTGATAAGCCTTTGTGGTTGTATCCTGTATTTTATGCTGTGACCAGCCCTGAGATCTTTGAGTGAAGGGCAGTATACAAATGTAATAATAAAAATAAATTCCCTCCTTAATGTTCCAACAGCACCAAAACAATGGGGAAAGTAGCAGGGAAGAGGGTTTGTGATTTCACATACTATATTGCTGTGAAGCAGCCAAATCATTGGTTATGAATCTCTGGCAACTAATACAATTGGGAAGCTGTACAAAAGGCAGGATGCACATGCATGCTGAGCTGTTAGTTGTCTAATATATAACATTGGCACAAGAGGGACTCCACATGACAAGCGGATTTTTTTATGTGCTATTAAAGTGTCATAAACAATTAATTCATTAGAATACTTATCCTATAAAATGCTTGTGATGTTTATTTTCTGTTATGAATACTGTTCTTCAAACCCTCCATGTAGGCATTTGATTTAATGAAAGAAGACATGTAGAACATGCCTTTTAAACAGCAGAGACACAAACAAGTTAAAGAAAAATAATAATCCAGTTTTAGGATGAATGCTTATTAAAACCAGCATAAGCCAGTTGCAACCAACAATCGTTCATCTAACAGCCAAATATGTGAAGACGCAGCTGTCATCTCAGATACTTTATCAGAAGACAAGGGGAAAAGAAAAATATGTAAATTATCCGAGTATTATCATTTTTTATTAAATTTCTATACTGCCCTCCATCTGAGGATCACAGGGTGGTTTACAATATAAAAACACAAAAATACATACTGCAGTATCAAACAAAAGCAGTAACTCCCATCCCAACACACTTTAAAAAGTCATAGATTGTTTAACTAGCCGAAGGCCTGGGAGAGAAAGGATGTTTTTGCCTGGTACCTAAAGCTATGTAGTGAAGGCACCAGGCAAGCCTCCCAAGGGAGAGCATTCCACAAGCAGGGAGCCACCACAGAAAAGGCCTGGGCATGTGTCACACATACATTCCATTAGGTTTGGTGAGATTACATGGTCATTCACACTGTTCCACCAAACACCTATGGGAGCGTATATACCATCCTTTATATATAGTACCGATTCACAGAGTAATGCTAATGTAAGGAGAGAAGAGAATCTATGGCAGAATAATGCCCATATCTACCACATTGATGGATCCCTACAGCTAGGGTACAAGGGTTGTCCACCTTTGCTCTTAATACTTATTTTAGCCCCAAACTACAGGCCCGTCTCTAACCAGTGGTGCAGCTGGCACGCTGAATCAGGACACTCCCCCGCTGCCGAGGGCGCCGCGGGGAGTCTGGAGTTGAGTGGAGTCATCCGGGAAGAGCCGAGAGAGTCTAGCAGCAGGCAGGCATAGCTCTTTTGCAGATGCGCCCCCCCCCCGCTTATTCAGCGGAGCAGGCGCTGAGGTGGCTGCCCGGCCCCAGCCCCTGCGTGCCATTGGTGTAGGGCCAGCCCAGCAGCATGCTACTCATGAGGCTCCATTGGCCGGCTTCAACAGTTGCCTTGGCTTGCCTTGGCTCATGCAGTGATGCTTGGTTTTTTGCATGCCCGGCCTTGCAGCCTCCGCTGCCCGCCGCCGTCTCGGGACTTGGTCTCCGGCTGCTGCTTAGGAGCACTGAGCAGGAGTCATTGAGGCACAGCTGGCCTGCACGCGCCTCAACCTGCCTAGAGGCTGGGCGCTTCCCACCAGGCGCACAGCCCAGCCTTGCCTCCGCCACCCTCCGCCGCCTTGGGCTCCTGCCCAGAGTCCAAGGCTGAGCAAGGGAGGCGTTGAGGTGGCCGGCCTGCACGCGCCTCAACCTGCCCAGATCCCTCAGGCATGCAGTCACGTACTCAAGCTCTCCTGGGCAGCCCTGTTGCCACTGCGGAGAACTCCTTTGGCTCACCGGGTCTCACCTGGTGAATGGGGCTTGGGCTACAGGGCACATAACAAACTTTCTGTGGGATGGCCCCCCCTGGAGCCCTTTCCAGTGACTGCCACAGAGAAGCACATTATTTCTTCGAGTATTTTAATCATAGTATCACAGAAATGGACAGTGCAGGAATCACAGCACAAGCATCTCTCACAAAACAAATTTGCTCCATCTTCCCTGGGAACAGCCCTTCAGATACAACAGAATAACAGAACCATTCACAGAGTTGGAAGGGAACCACCAGGGTCATCTAGTCCAACCCTCTACAATGCAGGAATCTTTTGCCCAACATGGGGCTTGAACCCATGGCCCTGAGATTAAGAGTCTCGTGCTTTACTGACTGCAGTATATCTAAGTTCAGCATTTTTTTCTCATTTTGGTGCCAGGTTAAGCTATGCCATTTTACTTGGACAATTTAAGACCATGAGTGACTTGTCAGATTTTGGCTGGCCCACATGCATCTGAGACTATACAAGTGTGTATATAATATATAGGTGCATTGTTAATAAATGAACAACTAAAAAAAGTTTATGTTTCCTGTTTTCTTTTCCCAAGCAGAGATAATGTGTAAGCGGTTGTCCCTAAAAAAAGGTCAACAACTCTGGGAACCTTTCCTTAAAATGGTCAACAACTTAGGGGTCCCCCCTTAAAAAGGTCAACAACTCTGGGAACCTTTCCTTAAAATGGTCAACAACTTAGGGCCCCCCCCTTAAAAAGGTCAACATCTCTGGGAAACGGGGGGGGGGGGACTTTGCACCACAGCGCCGGATATGCTTAAGACGGCCCTGCCAAACTACCTTCTAAGGTGCACCATATCCAAGGTGGCACAATACCTGTCCATGGCAGCTCCTGCTAAAGTAGGTCAGTTCTGAGCCTGAACTGAAGAGTGTGAAATCTCCTCCACATTGTTTCCGTGACACTTGCTCAGTTAGTACCCTTTCTGGTTTCATCACTAAAGCTGTAGCTTTTAAAACTGCCATGCTTGTGCCTGTCTCTTTTTCCTCTTTGTTTCACTAATGGCATTAATGGCAGACATTAATTATATTAACAATAATTTCTGTTGTTAGCATCCCTAGCCACTCAGTCCTAACCTTGTTTACCATTGTAGCAGCCCGTGTACTAAATTCACAAAGGTCTATTTCTGTAGACTGTACATAAATGTAATCATATTGAATGTTAACACAGGAAATGTCCTTATACTGAGTCAGATCTTTGGTCCAGCTTGCTCAGTGTTGTTTTACATTGACTGGCAGAAGCTTTCCAGAGTTTTAGACAGAGGCATCTCTAGCCCTTCCTGGAGGTGCCTGGGATTGAACCTTGAATCTTTTGCACACGAAGCAGGTGAATTATCATTTAGCTGCAGGCTTCACTGATTTCACTAACACTATGTTTTCCAGATTGTTTATTAATTACAATAATGTTGGAGGCATAAAGCATATCAGTAGTATTTTTAGCACTCTAAGGCATCCTGGGAACATGTTCAACTTCTGTCTCACGAGAAATACTAACAGAGCTAATAGAAACACCTAGATTATATATTTCTAGCTCATTTCTATTACACTCAAGGATATTCAGAGTTCTTGGTCAGCTTCCAGCTGAATATTTATTCTCATCTTTCTGCAAGCTGCAATAGGTGATATAAAGTGCCCTGATGTATTTGGAAACATAGAAGAGATGGAATAGCTGAAATCTGAAGTAGCATGCACTTAGGAATACTCGCCACCAAAAAAGAATAATTGGCAATGCGGAGGCAGAAAAGCCCAAGAAAAATGAAATTGCTTTCATAGTGGATTCACTTTCCTTTACAGCTCACAGATGAAAACAATTACTGTAGCAGTGTAGAAATATCCTTATGTTAAACAGGTAGAGGGGCACTCTGCTGCTATATATTAAAATAACAGGTATACTAGTATTATTATTATTATTACTATTATTATTATTACTCTTCTTTCTCTTTAAATTTACTGTTCTGAGCCAGACCAGTTCACAGTATCATTGGCCAGCAATTGTGTACACGCAGTGGGGTCCAGATCATGTATTTAATTGACCCAATCAGTTGAATGAGTTGTGGGATGTGAAACCCTAATACACATACAAGCACACCAAGCTGCAACAGGAGATTCCATAGTGGAAGATATAATTCACTGGATGTGATTCAGCTAATGAGTCCCACCAGCAAAAGCCCTGTGCAAGGATTTCTGCTTACTCAACAGGGCTTCCCTCCTTCCCCTGCATGCCCCTGAAATGGGAGAATCCCTAGAACAATTCAAGGGGGAAGGAAAGGGAGAGTCATTATTTCTGGCAAGTCCAAATGCTTGCCTTGCCTTTGCACAGCATTGAATTCTTCCCCTTATTTCTTTATGACAATATTCAAGGAAGGCTCAAATGCTATAGGTTCCATAAAACGCAACATAACTTGGTTGCTTATAAAAGCTCAGAACTGTGCAGTACTTAATACGAGGCTATTTAGATTCAATGGATCAGAGTTTGTTGCACTTAGATTCACTGAAATCAATATTAAAAGCTAATCGTGTACAATTTTTAAGTCCCACTAATTTCAATGGGAATGAAATTCCAAGGAACTTACAGTACAATCCTATACATTTATACTCGGAAATAAGTCCCATTGAGTTCAATGGCATTTCCTCCTGCACAAGTATGTATAGGATTACTGCCTAAATCTGGATCCAATCCAGTGTGTTACAACATTTTTCAGTCCAATCCAATGTGTTAAAACCCATATTCTATTAACTAATACGCAAACTATAGGGCATTCCATTCTGCAGACCAGAAATTCCTAGAGTAGTGAGCACTGGGGGAAGGAGAGAACAGCTATTCACCATAGCCATAAATTATAAGCAATGACTGACAAATATCAATGAAACAATTTCCACAATGTTGCTGTCTGCCAGTCAGGCTCCACACTTGGAGAAAGCTGTGATCTCTTAGCAATTATAGTGAATGATATGCGGATTGCTAGGCCGATAGGTTTCTAGCACTGGAACTTCCACTAGGGCTCTCTCATATTTTCTTCATTACACAGATAAAACACAAAAAGGGCTGTTGATTAAATTGCCAAGTGACACCTAAGTATACAAAAGTCGCTTTTCTTCTTAGACACATTGAAACAATTTTTCTATTTCAATTTTCCACAATGAAACAAAGAGGTAAATTGGGATTAGCAGGGAAAAAGCACTCAAGCCTTTCTGTCCAAGGGAAAAAAAGAGTAATTACCAAACTGAGCGAACACTGCTAAGTCATGATGAATTTAGTATATGCACTTAATAATGCCCTTTGGAAATTTAGCCATTCTGTTGATTTATGCGCACAGGTGCCCGATCAGCAAGCAGGACTTGCTGCATAGCCATAACTGTGCAATGTGAAACTCTGATGACATCTTAACAAAGAGACATTTCAGTGGCCCAGCTCATTATGTATTTAGCGCTTTTTCCTCTCTCACCATATGTGAGTGGATGTTTATATGTGTATACAGTTTAAAATATTATTTCTGTAATAGACATGCATAATGCAAATTGAGTCAATTAACTGGGAGGAATTCAACATAGCATTAAGAAGTTCACTGCATTAAGTGCAAGCAGTTCTGCTTGCCCGATGACACAATATTTCCCTTCCTTCCCCCTTGATGTAGCTGAATCTGGCCCATTGTGTACCAAAAATTCTGTACTAATATCCTGATTCATAGATACTTACCCAGTCACCCTGCCCCACTTTGTAGCAGCATCCTGTTCTCCCAAAACTCAGTTACATTAGTCAAAATACAATGTTACAGTGGTACCTCAGGTTACATAGGCTTCAGGTTTCATACGCTTCAGGTTACATACTCCGCTAACCCAGAAATAGTGCTTCAGGTTAAGAACTTTGCTTCAGGTTGAGAACAGTTTCAGGTTAAGTACGGACCTCTGGAACGAATTAAGTACTTAACCCGAGGTACCACTGTATAAATATGTTATCACACTCTGAAACCAGATGGTGCTATAGAGCTGAAATCGCAACTCAATGATATTTTCAATTGTTACCTTTGCAACAGTTCTTTTGCAGAACATTTTTTTTATAGCTGTATAGGATCTAGACCCAGTTGCTAACCAGTGGCCTATGAGAAACTCTCAGGCATGACCTGAAGGTAACAGCACTCTTCCCTCCTGTGTTTCCCCCACAACTGGTATTCAGCAGCATAGTGCTTCTGACTGTGGAGGCAGAACACAGCCATCAACTGATACCTCATGCTTCATGAATTTGTTCCTCTTTTATAGCCATTCAAGTTGGAGGCCACCATTGCTTCTTATGGGAATGAATTCCATAGCTGTGTGAAGAAGTACTTTCCTTTGTCTGTCCCGAACCTTCCAACTTTCCGTTTCACTGGATGTCCATGACTTCCAGTGATATGAGAGAGGGACAAAAAACTTTCTCTAGCCTCTTTCTAAATACCAGAAGTGGTTTTAGGGTGGCGCAGGCAGTTTGGTCACAAGGGACGCCCAAACAATGCTGTAGAATGGTGCCAAATTTTAGCACCGCACAAGGCACTGCTGACATTTGAGAGCTCAGAATCTGCCACTGCCCATACCATGAATAATTTCATACACTTCTGTCATGCTGCCTCTTATTCACCTTTTTGTATAAACTACTCTGTTTAGTATTAACACTGGTGCTCATTTACTCTTTTTCCATATTGCGTCTTTATTTCTGGGGTGGGATAAACTACCCCAGCAATATTTCAAACCTAAACACTGGAAGAAAGTTCAGATGTGCTTTCGAGGGCAAATGAAGAAAGAACAGTGACCCAAACACAATAGGGAAGGAAGAGAACAAGCACCACATGTTCATCCTAGGAACATTTCTCAGTATAAGCCAGGGTGTAATTGGGTTGGTAGGGGGTAGTCCTCTTCTGCCCCCAAACTCCCAAGTGATGAGAAAAGCCTGCAACTCATGTTGGCGTCTTATTCCTGGATTTCCTCTCGAAATTTGAGAGATCATTGGTGCCAATTTTGGTGTGATACTGGAAGATCTGACAGCAGCTCCTTTTCCCTTGGAAAAATCTCTCAGTCAGCGTGAAGTCTACTTAGTACAATAAACAACACTGTGTGAACTATTTTTGCAGGTGAGTTGCCCTGCTGGCAGCCCACCCATAAATCAAGGACACTGGCTAATGGCAAGAGAAACAGCGAGAGCCAGAAAAGGGGAGGGGAATGAAGTGTTACATTGAGCCCCCGACTGCTGGAAGGTCATAGGCCTGTGGAGACTTGACTATGCATTAGAATTTATTAGCACAGTGTTTCCCTACTTAAGCCAGCAGGAGCATCAAAATCTAAGTATATCAGTTCTGAAAAGCTGAGGAACGTAATGTATAAAAGTACATAAAAGGGAAAAGGAAGCTTGGGAAAGCTAAGGGCCACGTGAGGACCATGATATAGTCTCCATTGTGTATATATTATAATAAGGACCTTAACTGTTTGTCTACATTATGTTTCCTAATTTAACACAAAACTATTTAAACTCAAGGACACTGTTTTTCTATCACAACCCATCCTTTCATACACACTTAACTCAATGTACTTCAAAAACCTTGATACATATATATTAGCAGTATGCACTGGCCACAAGATCAGACTTGCATGTTGTTGCATGACACACCAATCTCTGAGCATCCTTTTGGAAATGAGGAACAGTGCAGACTGTGGTGTCCGGATGATATAATGGTATATTTACATGTATACACAATCTGAACTTACAATGGAGGGGGACACATTTCACTCTGAGGATGCCTTGCTTCTCCCACAGGTGCAGCTCTGGATTCAAAACAGACATCAGACATTGTGCTCTGACCCTCTCTCCAGCTTGCTGACTTTAGCAACCTGCAGCTTTTTTCTCCAGGTCGCAGCACAGCAAATTCAACTTTAAAACCCCTCTCTTTGGCTTTCCTAATGGTTCCTTACCTTCCCTTTGTTCTCAAAATGGCCCATCTCCCAAGTGATTACCTTATCAAGAAACTGGCCAGGCTTATCTTATAACATTTGCCTTGATTAAATTCTAACACCTACTAGACCCAGTAATTTAGGGGAGTCTAATACACACAAGGGACGTGGGTGGCACTGTGGGTTAAACCACAGTGCCTAGGACTTGCCGATCAGAAGGTCGGTGGTTTGAATCCCCACGACAGGGTGAGCTCCCATTGCTCGGTCCCTGCTCCTGCCAACCTAGCAGTTCGAAAGCACGTCAAAGTGCAAGTAGATAAATAGGTACCGCTCTGGCGGGAAGGTAAATGGTGTTTCTGTGCACTGCTCTGGTTCTCCAGAAGCGGCTTAGTCATGCTGGCCACATGACCCAGAAGCTGTACGCCAGCTCCCTCGGCCAATAAAGCGAGATGAGCGCCACAACTCCGGAGTCGGTCACAACTGGACCTAATGGACAGGGGTCCCTTTACCTTTACCTTTAATACCCACAAACTCATAACAATATATATCTGTGGCTTTGGAAAGCGGCTTTGTCTGTTTTGGAACCACTCTGTGTCACCCTCATAGAAAGGACCCAGCTACCACAAGGGCCATTGGTGATGGGGTTGGACTTCTGTCCCCCACCACATATTTTTTGGGATACAGCCTCTTCTCCCTGGATGACATATATTTCTATTGGTTTCCACAATGGAAGGGGGTGGTGAGAAAACCGGTATAGATCCATGTACAGTAAAAAAGCAAACACATATTTTAATATTTCCCCCAAATCCTAAAACCTAGATCTGTCCAGCAAAATGAAAGAGCTCTACCACACCCCTTTCCCACTAGAGCTCAGGACATTTCCCTAAAAGAAATCTCACCTGAATTGTCTTATATGTCTAATAATTGGGGATGTACACAGAGCTGATGCATCCCCCTAAGAGATACAAGCACACACGAAGCTTCATCCTAAATAAAAACTCAGAGTATAGCATTTCCAAAGCAATTCAAACTCTCCAGAAATGTCACACTCCAACAGGAAAAGTCCTATTTGATTCCCATCATGAAATCCAGCCACCAAATGTTCTGCACAGTAAACATAGTTCCAATTCATGTAACGGCAAACAAACCATTCCATTTTAATGACTTTTGATCCTATAATCCATGCTAGAGCTCAGAGGTGAGCTGACAATTTGTAGAGCTTTTCCACCCTAAACCTTGCCAGCATTTTTGCTGCCAAAGTGCACACTATTACAAGGCTGGGGATCCAAATTACTGAGGTAGAATGAAGCAAAGTGCATAAAGCAAAAAGGGCCCAAAGATATTCATTAAAGTGTGCCACCTCTCCCAGCTTTCTATACTGACTAGCCTCATTTCTTAGCCTGCAGTGCTGCGAGCTCCAAAACCATTTCTTTGTTACCGCAGCACCCGGAATCAACAGACTTATACCAGCATGAAGATGGAATTGCATAATGGCTTGCAGTGGTGCTTTTTAGGTGCCGGGTTCACAGCTAAGCCAAAGAATGCAAGGCCACTTATGCGATTCATTTGCAAAATCAGGCCCAACACACTTTGGCTCACCAGTGTGAGGGCTTCATCCCATATCAACCCAGCAAGATGTGTGTGTGTCTCAAAGCCAAATGAGTAGGACCAATGGCGTAGTCTATGAAGTGTCAACAGGACATTTATTTAAATGGAACCTCCTTTCAAACATGAGTGTTTCAAATTCTGGCTATACAGCCTGATCGGTGTGGCAGTGTACCAGCCTGTCAGAATCCAGAACGGGATGTGAGACTAATGTTCTCATGTCCATGTAATGCTAGAACACAGCTCATTGTGCCATCATTACTGATATTTGACCCATTCTGTGGTCTTGGCACAACTTCCATTCATGCTGCTGCCTTTCCCTTTGTTTTTGACATAATGCACGTAAGGATACCTAGTACCGTATTCTGTTGTGAACAGGGATGAGCTAGAACCACAGATGGTCCATTTACTCAATGTGTTGTTCTTCATTAACCGTTTTATGGGAGGGTTGCCTGGCAGATGATTTTGACTTCCCATGCCAGGGATCAGATGCCATGGTCAGTATTTGTGCTACTTCAGCTGTCATGGCTTAAAAGGATTGAGCCGCCTGGTTTCATTCCTAAGCACACTTACTTGAAAATACATTGAATCTGAATTAGTGGGACTTGCTTCCAAGTATGTCAGAGAATAAATTAGCTTAAATATTTTGACTTGATGGGTCATGGATTAGAGTGTACATCTGTTCGTTTCACCTCTAATGGTTCTCCTTTACTGACTGACTTTTCTGCTGCCAATAGAAATGTAACATTTCAGTTTTTGTAATACAAAACAAAACAGGTTCTAATGTCAGTAAAATGCACCATGCAAAAGAACTGTGAAAATCTGTTTTCACACATGTGATTCAAACATTGATTAAATCCTTGAATATTAGCTGTGTTTATTTTTCTGACATTAAGTTGGCCAGGACTGTTTATTACAACAGCAATGTGTGCTTTAAAGTAAAAGTCGGCATGGGCAACGTGTCTCCTGGCAAAAATAGTGAAAGACACACAGATAAAGCATGTGGTTAAAACAGTGAAAGAATGCTCTTTTGATGATCTATTGAGATCATGGTAGGGGACGCTCCCACTCAGTTAAAGTATGTTCAGAAATGAAATCTGAAATGAAAACTTATAGAAATAAAGAATGAAACCAGCAATTGCTGTTGATCTATACTTCTTAATTCCCACCACAGATTTGAGGACATTATGTCTTTGTCACAGTATCATATGATAGCCTGTCAAACAAATGTCACACTTGTTCCTAAGTTGGGGTACATACCACTTACAGCATGGCACCCTCATAAAAACATACCTAACCAATTAAAAGCTGTCTGTGGGCATAGTTATGGACCTGCCCAGGCTTTTCTCAAACCACTGAAACATTGCTGTGTCTTTCTAACACCATTCAGCCAGCAGATCTAGTATATATGGGTTGGGATTGCTCTGCCTGACCTCAATACTGTAAAATAAGATAACACGATCTAGAATGGAAGAACAAGCTCACCTTTTGCAGATAGGAAACCTGGTACCACCAATTTTACATATTAAACTCTTCAGAAAGGCTAGGGCAGCTCTTCAGACAATTTTACAAATTGCTCCCACTTATTATGGTGTTTGTGTGTGTGTGTGTTTTTAAAAAATCTTGACCTGTCATGCAATTGCTGGGTGAAAAGAATTTGCCATTTCCAATGGAAATACCAGGCATTGCATTATTGATGGTTGGAAGGCTGTTCCCAGCAGAGATTGCT
This sequence comes from Podarcis filfolensis, assembly GCF_964270895.1. NCBI lineage: Eukaryota > Metazoa > Chordata > Lepidosauria > Squamata > Lacertidae > Podarcis > Podarcis filfolensis. The sequence goes on from NC_139606.1 coordinate 48,021,205, forward strand.
TGACACAGTTCACAAGATCACTTGTCTGTTAAAATTATTCTTTCATGTACGGTGCTTGTAACTCATACTCTAGTCCTAAGAGGGCAAAGTTAAAAAGTCATACAAGGTGGCCCTGTGTAAACAGTTGTGTTTGCATATGTGACTCATTCAGATCCTTATATACACACATCTGTCTACAAGGTGTGGGCTTCCCTAGCCTGGACTGAACAAGCAGAAGATATCAAAAGAGCCAACAGCTGTATGAGTGGTGAAGGATTAACTTGGCTTTCTTTAAAAAATAATAATACTGTTTGCATTTGTTTTATTCTGGTTTGATTTTGTTTTCTTAAATCATTATCACTTATCCACATGCCATGCAATTTATAAAATAAAACTTATACAAGATCCTACCTGCATGCTCACAAGCTAGATTATTAATTAATTAAATTTATTTGTTGCCTTTTTTGCCATGGCAACAAAGTGACTAGAGCACCCTCTGAGGTAGCCTCCAAGGTATGTCGTACCTTAACAGAAAGTTTTTCTGAAGGTTTCTCCCCTCTCCTGAGCATTATTAAACCACAGGCTGTGTGCGCACCATACATTTAAAGCACATGACTTCCCCAAAGAATCTTGGGAATTGTAGTTTACTCCTCAGAGATTCCCAGCAACCTCTTGTTAACTACAGTTCCCAGAATTCTGAGGTGGGGTGGGGAAGTAATGTGCTTTAAATGTGCTTTAAATGTATGGTGTGCACACAGCCTTAGAATCACAGAGTTGGATGGGGTCTTGTAAGTCTTCTATTCAAATGCCTCCCTTGATGTAGGATCAAGCCCAGCTTCTCCTTGCTGTCCTAATGTTTCAGTAGATATGCCTCTCAGCAAATGCTATGCTGATCAAGTAACCTACCTTGTACCTTTCCATGTGTTTCTGGGTGGGTAACCACCTTTTTAATTTTTGAAAGTACCCCTTCCCAGTTTATTGGATATATTGTTCAGCATTTTTTTAAAGCACTGAAATTTCAAAAAGTTCAAGAGCATCACAAGTCCTTGGCTATCCAGCGCAGTGTAGCACCAGCTTCTGCCCCAAACACACAGAGCTAAGGTTTCCCTGAACTCCATTCTAGGGAGAAAAGTATACATGTGAACTAAACAGGGTGAGCAAGTACATAAGGAAAGCCCTGCTGGATCAGGCCGGAGGCCCATCAAGTCCAGCACAAGTGGTCAACCCGCAAGCAGGGCATAAGTTCACCAGTGACAACTGGTATTCAGAGGCACATTGTCTCTGTGGAGTTGGTACATAGCTGCCATGGTTAGATAACCTTCTCTGTGAATTTGTCTAATCCTCTTTTAATAAGAATGAAAGATGTGTTGCTACTATAGCTTCCTTGCTCAAAGGATGCATGTTTAGATGCACCCTTAGATTAAGAGATACTAGGGAACCCTTGCATTTAAAGCTAATAAACTATTTTTGCTCCGCACTGGCTTGTGGTCAAAGTATTTGGGCTGAAGTCATTTTCAGATCCCCTCTCTCAAACTTTTGTCCAAAATACCAGTAAAAGATCTGATATGGCATGTTGCAGAAAGAAATTGTCCACGCAATCAAAAGCACTGTTCCCCAACCCACACACACCCAAGGGAAAATAACGTTGATCAGGTTGCAGCAACAATGGGAGAATTGTCCTTAAGAAGGTAAATATTAATAAACAACCATATGAGCACTGGCAGATAAATATTTAGATCCTGCAAAAATACACCCAGTTATCAGGAGGAACTCTTTTTGCCCATGTAGCTGGCAAATACAATGGAGATGATAATCAAGGTGGAAATGGCCCAGTTCTCTTCTCTTGTAGATAAGCAGTTTGGTTTCAAAATCGCTGTTTAACCATCAGCTGAGCAAGGCAAACAATGGCAAGACTGGAACACTTTCTGTTGGTTTGCCTTTGTTCGCACAGCTGTCACTGAGCTGAGCGAAGGCAAAGGCTGCAAATGACACCATTGCTTTGGAATGGGAAAGAGAAGCCGGACGGGGGGGAACGTGAAACAGGAATAAACAGAACTGCAATAATTTGCAGTGAATTAAAGGAAACTTTGATGAGCCTGTCCTTTTACATTTGTGTTTCCTTGGCCCTTGTCTGCCAAGCCACACTCAGGACAAAATCAGGCCACTGACCAAAGTGGGGGGGAGCAAATGACACAGTCCCATCAGTCATGGGAAACACTGGAGCTGCTGGTGTCATTAAGGGCTGTGTGTTGTGTGTTCTGAGTAAGCACACTGCATGATGAGGCCAAGTTACCTTGATATATCTCCCTCACAAGCTGAATGAAGGGCTACTTTCTCCTGTTGAAAAAAAGAGTTCCATATGGTAGTAACACACACACACACACACAGAGAGAGAGAGAGAGAGAGAGAGAGAGAGAGAGAGAGAGAGAGAGAGCACAGTGGTTTAAAGTGATATCTGCACCATTCTGGAACAATAAATAAAGAAGTCCGTTGAACAGATGAGTTCGGCCGAAAAAGCTCCCAGGGAGTCATAAAACTTGAGGAAGGTGCTTCAAAAGACTCTCTGCCCCCATCTCAGGATATTTTTACAAACATATATTTGGATTTGCTGGGAAAATATCAGGCCTTTTGACGCGTTCCCATGTAACTAGATATGTTGTGTGGAAACAGCTCCTTCCAAACAAGAACAACAAGAACAAAATAGGTAGTGATATTGATGATATGCCACTGTGGTGCATAGTTGATTCCTTCCAGGAGATCAATTAGCTTTTCTTTCTGCTGAAACGGTGGCTTGGAGCCAGATAAGGCTCCCACAGAAGTCCCACTGAAATTATCATATTGTATGCTGCCTGGGAACCAGGCTTGCTGGATAGCATACAAGGCTTGTTGTCTATAAATTTCAGATCAATAAATCAAATTTCCTAAATAAAAGTGGTTTAAGGAGGAACAGGGGAGTTATGAACGAGTGCAGACGGAGCTGACATAATCAACGCACTACACGACTGGAGACAAAAAACAGTTTTTAAGAAAGTTGGAACTGGTATGACAGAGGTATCATGACCTGTACTGCACACACTCACCAGACATCCACTGTCACTTCTGGGGAGTTTTGCAGGTTCTTGAATTGCTACTGTAATCAGCAAGGCACATTTTCCAGAGATAGTTGCAGTGTGTGTTGAACTTACCTGTTTTTGATGCTATCCATAACCACGAAGAGAAAGGAAAAAAGAAGGCAGGCAGGCAAATATAGATGTGATTGTGTACATGGAATGTTATGTATGATATATATGTACCCTGTACCAGTGGATTGGTTTTAGCAGCATATAAGAAGCTATAATGAAAAGGAAATAGATTGCAGCCTGCCATTGCCCTCTTCCTGATTCCAAACTAGACAAATGGGAGCTCTGGGGAACAGTTAAAGGCTATTGCTACTCTTGGCACTCCCCAGCTTGAATTTCAATTCAGTCTTGAAATATGGGAACAACCTGATATCAATAGCAGAGATATCAAGTCCTAGAAAAACCAAAACAAAATGACAAAGCAATCCCTAGAGGGCCACATTTTGCTTTTTAAACAAACACCAAATAACTCCATTTAAGCCGCTGTATTCTTTCCAACTGAATTCTCCATTGTATGCGCACAACGTTAAACTTTTAAAACTGAATAATTAGAAGCCTGTATTGTGTGGCAGAAAATAGGTGTTGGTGTATTACTATATTGTAGAATAAAACATTACTCAGCTGTATTGCATCATTTTAATTAACGCAGATAGATGGACAAGCTCTGTTTATACATTACAGCTGCTTCCCCGTGAGTGGCACTCGAAGTGTATGCCTTTTGCACCAGGCTCCAGTTGGTGGATCCCAGTGCTCTCCTAACACACAAAGTTGATCCCACAAGCCTGAAGTCTGCCTCCCTTTGCTCTAGGATGCCTATATGTGAAAGAGGAGGGAGGGGGAGACGAGGCTGGAAAAATTGAACTTTATTGCATAGTTTTTGAAAAGCCTTGTGTTTTCTCCACACGCTGTGATTGCACACTGCCAAGGCAGCCTGTACATGCTCACCAGCATTGTTTCTACTTTTATTATTATTACATCTAACGTCCCAGAGCTGAGCCTTGCAATTGAAACAATTACCGCAGCTAAGCCCTGGTGAGCCTTGATTCAAATTAATCCCAGAATAAGCCAATGATTAATGCGGCAGAACTGCACCTTTTTGCTGCCTGCTGTGCCTGATGCTGCCTGGCTTAGAAATACACACACACATTGGCAGAGATTCAAAGCTCCATGGGGATCCTATGTGCGCACAGTGCTCCACGCATGCAATCTCTTCTTTAGCTCTCCCCTCTCCCTTCAATGTCCCCTGTGTTCACAAGTGAACCTCCAGGCAGCTTCACTTCATCAGTACTTCTTCTGTACTTTCATTTTCATTTTGCATTGAACATTCTTTGAACAGCAGAAACAAATCATGTACCGGTACTTCTTTTAAAAAGGGGTGGGGGGAAAGAGAAAATATATATATATATTGACCTTCGAAGTTTGTACAGAATATTTAAGCTTGAAATATACGGGGTCAGTCTAAATGTTAAGTACGGTTAGTCCCACTGATTTTGGCTTGAGCACATATTTCTCCTACTGAAATCAGTGGCATTTCTTAGTGTTTATATTGGCCACATCTTGACCATACTAATCTTAGCATGGCAATGTATAGGAAAGCACCCTAAAGACAGTCGTGTATATTCATACACTGATGCACAAATGAGGCACCAGACAGACAGACACAAAGGCACAGCTGTAAAATAAGGCAACCTGAAGTTACCACCATGCTGTGTGTAATCTCAGAAGGTCTGAGATAGCAATAATAGTTGTGGGTTATTCTGTTTTACCTGCTCTGGCCTTGGGAAGAAAAGAAGTTCGTACCTTGCATGCAATTTCACCTTTTTCCTCTTCCTGAACACCACACTTCCTGAAACAGGTGCCTTCTAGATTTTTTAGAATACAGCTCCTATCAGCCCAAGTCAGTATTGCTGATGGTCACTGAGGATGGGAGTTGTAGTGTAAAACACCTGAAGGACACCAGGATGGGAAAGAACCACTACACACCACCCTTGTTTCTGCTATCTTTCTCTATCTTGCTCCAAAGATTATGGGAAGGGTCATAGCTTTGAGGCAGGGCTGTAGCTCAGCAGTAGAGCATCCACTTTGCAGGCCAAAGAGCCAAGGTTCAATCACGGGCATCTACGAATAAGGCTGGCAAACAGTCTGATCTGAAACTCAGAAATACCACGGCCAGTCAGCGAAAACTATACGGAGTTTGATGGCACAGGCTCTGTGACAGACAGCTTCTAAACATGGGGGTTTCTTTGTCCTTACTTTAGCTTTTTCTAGTGTAAGTGCAAACACTGATCCTGTTCATTTTATCTAGAGAAGATTACAAAACACAGAGCCAAGAAATGCCTGCTATCTTGAGTAAAAATAAGGTTTGCAATCTGTAGTAAAAGAAACCACAGCTGGGCTGGGGGCTAGAATCCCATTAGGTTCTGGAAAAGGAAACTTCATTCCTCATGCTTATTGTTTTCAGAATGACAAAGGATATGGATTGGCAAAGAGAGAGAGCTGTTTGAGGAGAAAGTGTCATAGCAGTGAGCAAGCAAAGCAAAGAGAAAGGACAATTGAATGGATGATAGCTATTCTTTACCGGGAGGGCCGAATGAATCCAGAGCAAACAAAACTATAGGTTAGTTGGGGTTGCTGGAACTGAAACTGCCTAATCAAAAAAGCAAACTAAACAGTGAACATTTGCATTTCAAAATAATATTAAGGTGGCAGGCATGGTGTGTATTTTAACTAACCCATTCAGAAAGAAAGGCTGCCAATGGCATACTTGAGAGTCCCACTAAATCAAAATTCTTTCAATGTTTGACAAAGAATGCATTTGAAAGTCTGAACACATTCTTTCCTAAGATGTTTGTTTTTCTTCTTTTTTCCACACTGTTTTCCTGTAGTGTCACAATCTGGGGCACTTTTCTGCTCAGACGACTGCCATTAATGACACCGAGATGGGGGGAGGACAGAGAGAGAGAGAGAGAGAGAGAGAGAGAGAGAGAGAGAGAGAGCACATATATGTGGTGAAATCATTCACCTTTATTCAAACAGGACTCATGTGCCCATAACAGCTTAAACCATTTGTAAGATGCTGTGAGGGGGAACGCCTAATCCAGAACGCGGCAGCTAGACTAGTGACTGGGAGCACCGCCGAGACCACATAACACCGGTCTTAAAAGACCCACATTGGCTCCCAGTACGTTTCCGAGCACAAAAGTATTGGTGCTGACCTTTAAAGCCCTAAACGGCCTCGGTCCTGTATACCTGAAGGAGCGTCTCCACCCCCATCGTTCTGCCTGGACACTGAGGTCCAGCACCGAGGACCTTCTGGCGGTTCCCTCACTGCAAGAAGCCAAGCTACAGGGAACCAGGCAGAAGGCCTTCTCGGTAGTGGCGCCCTCCCTGTGGAATGCACTCCCACCAGATGTCAAAGAGAACAGCAACTACCAGACTTTTAGAAGACATCTGAAGGCAGCCCTGTTCAGGGAAGCTTTTAATGTTTGATGTATTAGAGTATTTTAATATATTTTTTTGGAAGCCGCCCAGAGTGGCTGGGGAAGCCCAGCCAGATGGGCAGGGTACAAATAATAATAATAACAATAATTTATTATTTTTAAAGCTTTACCAGCTGAATTTTGCCTGCTATGACAGGAAGGTGCCAATCCTTCTAGACCAGGGATTGGCAAGGATTGCCCTGCCTGGGCCAGTTCACTCCAGTGGAGATCCCTCCGTGAGCTGGATTGTGCATGTGTGTGAGCATGCACGCCTGCGATTTCCAGTGTCTGCGTCTGCGCAGATGCAATTTCTGGCGCCACGGAAGCGAGTCTCTGTGCTGCGTTGTGCCGGTTTAGCGCAGCACACGGGGACTCACTGAGTGGGAAGCTTGGTTCAGGGGCAGCTTGTGGGCCGGTTAAATGACCCTTGTGGGCCACTTGTGGCCCATGGGCCTTAGGTTCCCTACCCCTTTTCTACACAGAAGTATTCTACTGGGACTGCAGACACACTTTACCTTTCGAAGCACATTCAAGGCACATTTTCACCCCTCAAAGAATTCTTGGCACTGTCGTTTGTCAAGGGTTTCTGGGAACTGTACATTTGTGAGAGATAAACTACAGTGCCCAGAATCTGAGTGTGCTTTAAAGGTATACGTTGTACAGAGCCTGTCATTTGTAATTACCAATTAAACTTGCACCCTGCTGAAACATGGGCAGTCTACACCGGGCAGGACGGATCTATATATGGATTCTGCTTCTACATCAGGCCCCTCAGGAGAGGGACTGTACTTCTGTAATAAGAGTACATGCTTTGCATGCAGAAAGTCACAGGATCAATCCTTGGGATATTTGAAAAGGGCTGAGAAGCACCAAAATTCTTAAAGGCTGCTGCAAGTCACTGTAGACCATGTTGAGCTTGATGCTGGGTCAACCCAAGTCATTTCATTGCTTGAGGCAAGGCAGCAAATGGTGCTCCCAGCCCCACCCCTCGGCCATAGTTATAGTGCAGAGTACTCAATGCTGGCCAAGTTATTTAGACACCTGAAACAGTCTCACAAAAAATTCTACTCCTCACCCTGGCAATAAAAATGCAATAGTAACCCAAAATCAACCGCCAGAGGCTGCCCAATATTGGGCTGGCCCTGACTAGATAGACCAATGCTGTAAAGCAAATTCCTGTGCCTGCTTGCCCACCTCCCCCACACATAAAAAACAACGCTGTGGGATAGTGGACAAAATCCGTATTGTAAGAGTACTTATCTTTTGCACATCATTTTTCACTAAGCAAAATACAACTGTGAGCCAGCAAGCAAGACTTTTATTTCCTCAAAGTCTACAAGCTGCTTAAATTTAAGTACGTGGATTTAAATGTTTTGGCACCCTGAGTCATTGCCTGGAAGTTGAAACCAATCACATGTTCACATTCTGCACTGAGGATGAGGCTATTAGCATTATTGACTACCGTTAGACTTAATTGGTTTAAATCTAAGTGGCTTCTGGATTGGGCACTAATGCAAATATTTTCCAGTCCTAAACACATTATTCACAATCCAAAAGTTTCATTATTGGCTATTGAAGATAAAAGACTCGTTCTGCAGCCAACAATAGGAACTCCCCAGTGCACAGATTGATCCACTTCCCTCTGAAAGCACTTGTACTTGCTTACAGACATCCCTCCTCCCAACTTAAAACATCTACTCACCATCAACAATAAGCCACAGAGCAGAGATACAGACACAACTCCCTGCTCCCATCATGTCTACTCTGTCAAGTCTGTTGCAAAGTCTATTGTATATTTAGGATTATGGTGCCAATGAAATAATTTTTAGAAGCCTGTATCAATTCTCAGATTTGTTGGTCTGGATGAGATTTATTTATACAGCTCTTCTTCAGTTTTAGTTTTTATATATACATATATATTCCAAATGGTTTTTATGGTATTGTTCATAATAATAAATAATAATACATTTTTATTTATACCCCGCCCTTCCCAGTTCAGAAAACAGGGCTCAGGGCGGCTAACAACAAATTTAAAAGACTTAATTGTAACACAACATAGAAGCAGCATAAAATACAGTATAAAGCATGAATGACAATAAAATTCAAAGTTCAAAAATCAATTTGGGGGAAATCCATCCAATAAACATTAGCTAGTCACCAGGGCTAGCTGGCTGAATTAGCCCTACTTGGGCCAGTGAGGAGGCCAGGGGAGAATTAGCTGTGGGGTCTCAGAGTGGGTAATCTTCATAAAAGAGGAGGGGGAGGGAAGAGAAGGAAAATAAAAGATCAGGCTTTTCAAATTCAAATTAAAGGCCAGGTGGAATAGCTCTGTCTTACAGGCCCAGCGAAAGGAGGTTAAATTCTGTAGGGCCCTAGTCTATGGGACAGAGCATTCCACCAGGTCAGAGCCATCACTGAAAAGGCCCTGGCCCTGGTGGATGATATTCTGACTTCCTTAGGGCCCAGGATCTCTAAACTATGGTTATTCATGGAACTTAAGGTCCTCTGCAGGGCATACCAAGAGAGGCAGTCCCGTAAATACGAGGGCCCTAAGCCACAAAGGGCTTTAAAGGTCAAAACCAGTACCTAGAACCTGACCCTATACTCCACCGGGAGCCAGTGCAACTGCTAAAGCACTGGGTGAATATGCTCCCATGGCAGGGACCCCATGAGGAGCCTCGTTGCAGCATTCTGCACCCGCTGGAGTTTCTGGGACAGCTTCAAGGGCAGCCCCGCGTAGAGCGAATTACAGTAGTCAAGCCTGGAGATGACCATTGCATGGATTACTGTGGCCAGATTGGGGGGGGGGGGGAGGTAAGGGACCAACTGCTTAAGCCACTTTAAGAAAAGTTTTTGTTTCTAAAGGTGGCAGACAAATCCTTAAATGAATAAATACACAACTGTGAACATACATCTCAAACCCCATCACAATCTGACTCTACCATCCCCGATCAACATTCCCCAGAAACCAATGGCAGCATTTCGAACACAGTTTGCAATGAAGTTTCAGGAGTGCTGTGAAAGTAGGGCTGGCCCACCTATGAGGCAAGGTGAATTGATTGCCTCAGGCAGCAGGATCCACAGGGATAGTGGATCCCGACATAGATCTTATTCCCCTCTTGTCCCTGATGCAGATTTTCACTAACCTCTTCTTCCCTGGCTGGGAGAGAGCTGCCATTGCGTGGACAGGTGGAGTCCCCCAAACCCGTGCGGAATAACAACTGAAGACAACATGCTATGGGATTAAAATTGGCCTCAACTTTATTACGTTTCAGATGTGGGTAGACCTTGGCTCAGGCATTGGGCATTTATTCCTCCCAGTCCCCTGCTGGGGATCTGGGGAACATCAGGGTTATCCAGTGTTTGTGGGGGATGGGCTGGCTCTGGAGAACATATGTTCAAGCAGAGAGAGCCCACCCCCGTTACGCTGCTGTCGCAGGGGAGAGCAATGACAACCTCTAGGCGTACGGCCAAAGCCTTCCCTCAAAACCCTTTAACAGGGAACCCTGGTATCGCCGCCGCAAAGAGGAGGGGGGCCTGGGTCACCACTACATGCCCACCCCCATTTAGGGAAGATAGACTAAAGGATTCTGCCCAAGGCCTGATACCGCCAAAGTTGTGACGTTTTGCTATGGGAAAGGAAAACCTGCCAATGCAGGAGAATTCCTTTCTGGCCGTTCAACAGTGACCTTAACGTAGCAGCACCCGTGTACCTGTGGAGAAAAGGTTAACCTGCAAAAGAAGTCTTAACTGAGGGTGGGTAGGGTGGGAGAAGCTCTGGAGCCAACTGACGATTCCCAGGTAAGATCCTCCCCCTATTGTGTGGGCAGGTGGTCCCTCCCCCACCTGGCCTGATCACCTTGGCAACGCCTCCCCAGGTGGGATTGGGCAACAGGCTGAGGCAGGCGGAGACCTCCAGGTATCACACCTGGGGATGGCGAAGCCAAGCCTGTGTTAATGGTGCCGCATAGGGTCCAGGGGGCTGCGCACGACCACACAAAGGGCGCCCCCCATTTAATGTGGGGAGCGGTCATTCTGTGGTTCACATGTGCCAAAATGTATTGAACTGGCCCTGCAAAGGCAGACAAAATTACAGGCATTGCTTGAGCCACTTCCCTGCACCCTCTTTCATATGTTTAATTGTACAGGAAGCTTTCAAAGGTGGGAGGCCATGACTCCCTTGACCACAGTGCTTCTAGCACATAGGCCTGTGTGTGTTTCTAATTTGTCACTGTTTTCAGTCTCAGATTCTTCTGCTTCTATATTCTAACTATGTAAGCTCTGCACAACTAGTTAGGGAATGGCACAAATCATTCTGGCCAACTGGGACTGAAATGTTTTCATTGAAATATTATTTTCAGTTAGTGATAATTAAAAACAAAGCACTGTTCCTTCCCCAGAACAGAGTTTTCTGTCTTTTTCACCTTTTCACCTCCTTTGAGATTCATTAATGTCCACCAGAGCTGTCTCCCCCTTTGTTCGGCTGTTCTTTACAGATCTGTTCAGCGTTTCTGTTCTTCCTATATTGCAGAATGAAAAGTATCTGTACACAAATATATAAAAACAAAACACCCACTTTGAAGCTGGCCTGAATTGATTGTCCAGCTCTTTAAATCTCCTAGTTCAAAAAAAGGGGGGGACCTTATGCAGCTTATATATGCATTTTCCATTTCACACATTTTGTGTTGTGACAATTTAAGTTTAGATTGGTGATAGTGTTGGAACATTGCACGATATATAGCCAGACAGCGCTCATGTAGAATTTCAATGGAAGGTTTTATATAAGAGACTGGCATGCTGATTTAAGGTTTCATATGAATATCTATGTACTGGTGTGCTACAGCTGATTCTATATAATACATATTCACTGTTATACAACATTTCCATCAGTTCCAGATGTTTTTGTTTTACTTTCTAATTATTAATGCATATTTGAGTAGGATGCATTTTCTAGGAAAATATGATCATTAAAATAGGAGACATATATAGTAAATAAACAAAGGATTTGGCACTACACAGCCACTTGGTATTTTGGTTTGTTTGGTTTTCAGTCATCTCTCTGTGTGACAGTTTCCCTTATTAGATTACCAGTGAATAAGTATATACAATGTATAGAAGTGGATTGCACTGATCTTCCATCTGATCTTTCATACACAGCCTAGCACTTGTAGCTTGTACATACATAAACCCTACCCTACCCATGTGCTTAAAAGAATGTGGTGGATGTGATTAGAATCATCCCCAAGATTGAGAGTCCTAAGCATGGGGGGCATTGGGAATGGGAGAAGCACATACAAGGATGTGGAGGATGCTCTATACCACAATACTCTATACTTGGTGTATACTCCATACCAGGGGTGGGAAATCTCCACCCCATGGGTCAGTCTTGGCCTGCTAGAGGGTCCAAGCTGGCCTGCAATGTGGTTTTCCCCACATCACACACACCCAACTAAAGTTTGTTGTGTTTAGGAGGTTCACTGAAATCCATCAGACTAAGGTTTGTGGCTCTTAACGTTTCAATTGATTTCCATTGATTTCTTCAGTGCAATCCATTTTTAGTTGGATATGAGCCATTATGCTCATGACACTCAGTTACTTCCCATGGCAGCAAACCAACATCCCTATGAGAATAAGTCTGCTGGCCTGGTCCTTGCAAATCTTCAGAACACTGGAAAGCAGCAGATGAACCATGGCCAATGAGATTTGGTATTCAACCAGCTTGTGTTCCAAATACTGGAACCCAATACAGTGTTAACATGGTAAAGCTGAGTGTTCTTTAAAAGAATGAGCAAGAATATTTAAATGAGAGTTAAGGGTCATTTCACACACTACACTTTATGGGCACAAAGAAAATATTTTACATGTTCTCATAAGCATGTAACTCACGCACACAAAGAACTGGGATCTGATGGAGTGGTCCAGAAAAGCTCATGCCACAATAAATCTATTGGTTTTTAAGATGCCACATCCTCATGGAATTTTGGGGCAACAGACTTACATGGCTACTCTTCTAGGATAGGCTGTGGGCTCTCTATTGTATGTGCATGCATGAGTCCATATGTACATGCTGCTGAAGAGTGCGCAAATCAACTTTCATCTAATTGGATTTTATGATTGTCTGGCCTTAATGAAAGCATCAAGTCATGTAGTTTTGTATAAACAAGTTTCCATAAACAGAATATGTAAAATAAATTCAGAATATACATAGACTAGATCTCAAAGCCTTTTAAAATGATTGGTGAGCTGTGCACCGTCTTGCAAAATTCTCCACCCTATTTTTGGCCAGAGAAATTTCACCCACTGTTTTCCCCCTCAAGGGCTTCTAAATGTTATCCTAAAGTGTTTTCAGTTGTTGCCACTGTAAGACTGCAAGTGACAGCAGATGCAAATGTGCTCACAATGCCTTGAAGCTGGAGATACCACCACCATGCAAGAAGAAACTAGCTAAAGATGGAACAGGCTAGGTTAGGATATGTCTCCCTGATGTGCTAGAGTGGGGATGGGGAACCTGCTGCCTTCCACAGTGGGTTGGACTACACTTCTCATCCTCTCCAACCATTGGCAGACTAGTTGGGGCTGATGGAAGTTCAACACCCCCCAGAGGACTACAGGTTCCCCATTTTCTCTCCTAAGGGTTTGGTGCTTTATATTTTAGACAGGTTACTACAGGAGAAAGCATTTGCTTTCTCAACAGCAATCATCTGCCACAACTCTGATGCTGAACTCTGTGTTGCGTTGTGGATTTGGGGGAGAATCCAACCAAAATTAAGCACCTATAATTGCAATGATTTCAATGCGTCAAATTTTAATCATATGGTCAATGCCAACACACTGAAATCAGTCAGAGAGCCTTAAGTTTAGCTAAGCCAGGGGTGTGAAACCTGTGGTCCTCCAGATGTAGCTGGAGTCAAACTCCGCTCATCCCCACCTAGCATGACCAACAAGGAATGAGGAGAGCTGCAGTCCATCTGCATCTGGAGAGCTACAGATTGCCCATCCCTGGGCTAGGCCATGCCCATCATCTCTGTCAAATCACAAAGAAGCAGTGGGCCTGGAAATGATGAAATCTAGAACAACAGATGGGGAAACTGCATGCAAGAAGTTGATGATAACAACATGATAAAACAGGAGAAGAGGCAGGCTGCTCATTTTATATTTTGCCTTTGGGGATGGCAGGATAGAATTTTAAACAAATATATAAATATTGGTTTTGCATGCAGTCCCATTGGCTATCTTTCTTGGGTAAAGTTACTGCCATTTACATTCTCCTACTAATATGTAACTCACACTATCTCATATCCCCATTTAAGTTGCTCTGATTTTGGCTTCATAAGAAATGGCCATTCCATCACAATTCCCAAGAATTCCATAACAGTAATTCCCTCAGTACTTGTCATGCTTGAATTTTTCCAATCTGTTTGTCACAGTATCACCTTATACTGCTCCACTGAGGCTCTTAATTGCTTACTATATTTAAAGAGGTTCTTGAGAATTTGCCCAGAGACAATGTACAAACATATTTCTGACTTTCACATTAAAGAAAAAAAAATAGATAATATATGGATGTGTGTGCTGCTTTTAAAGAGTGGAAGTACTTTGAGTTTTTTAAAGCTTTGCCAAAATGGCCAGTTGCCATAATTTAATATATCTTCTCCCTCTCCACTCTCCCAGCATAGAAAACTGACCTTTATTTTATTTTATTTCTTTGTTTTCCCATGACAGAATTCTGCCAATGATGCTTTTCAGGTTTCCGTTTTTGGGGTGGGGGTTGTCATCCAGCTTCCAGTTCAGGTAAATAGGACCATCTATGATTATTCTACTTAAGGGATGAATCCATTACAATCCTCGCACAAGGCATTTAGAAATTTAGGAGAAGATTTTCAAAGGAAGAAAATTCCATTTAAAAACTTTCTTCCTGTGCCAAGTTGAAATGAGTGTGGCCTTTTAAATATCTTTACCATTGAAAGGGTTTTCTTCAACTGCTCTGCACAGCAATATTTCACAAAACAGCAACCCTGTCCACCACCCAGTGAAGCTGAAACACTTGGCACAGAGCCAGTTTGGTCCTACTGATTTAATGAGACCAAAGCATTTCCAAGGCAAGAATATTTGGCTTTTACCAGCAGCGAGTAAACCTCTCCATGTGAGTAAACCTATATATGTTATTCATATATAACTATGTGTTGATATAAATACAGTCGTACCTTGGAAGTTGAAGGGAATCCGTTCCGGAAGTCCGTTCAACTTCCAAACCATTTGGAAACCAAAGCGCGGTTTCTGATTGGCCAATCGGAAGCCGCAGAAGCCCCATCGGATGTTCAGGTTCCAACACTCACTTCCGGGTTTGTGGTGTTCAGGAGCCAAAACATCTGACTACCAAGGCATTCGGGATCCAAGCTACGACTGTACAGTGAATTTGGTTAATGTGGTAACCTGTTGCTTCATAATGGAAGGGTCAGCAAGGGTCAACAAGGAAGTCTCAGCCCTATCCATGCATTCAAAAGAAGGTGAATGGGTGCAAAGCGTCCCCATGGATCTGGAGTCTGGCATTATTAGCTGAAGACAGTTAGAAGCCCCTTCAGATCTTGCCACACATGCAGGTAGGCTGAGGATGGTGCGGGTTCAACCAGGATCATATGGGAATATTGAGGCAAGGTGGTGCATGCTTACTTACCATTGCCACCCCACACATTTTACATCCACATGCATTCTTACAAATGCATGAAGAAAATTGATGTGTTGCTGCTTAAAAAAGAGATATGTACATTCCATTGCTTATCTAAATTATTTTCAAAGCTGCAAAAGATGGCCTTAATGGCAGACATAGTTGAGCCACTCACGTAAAAAACACAACTTTAAATGATGGCGGCAAGGGGCATTGTATCACTCCTCATAAGCAATGTTAAACGTGCTATAAAATAGGTGCCTATTACTTGGGTGCCTACATTCAACACAACACTCAATGCCAAGGTAGAGGAATGAGTTGAGGAGAAAGTGCATTTCTCCAGCATCAAAAAATTCATGTTCCCAGTGGAAGCGGGGGGGAATACAATTGGACTGATGGGGAAATGGATTATCCGTAGAACAGCAGTACCTCCTTGAGGCTACATTATTCCTAGTAAACCAGCCAAAGTGGGGCAGTGGGAAGCTCTCCTTGTCACTGTGGCCTAATCATTTTGGCTGCTTCTCTGAACAACAGCTGAGAGAGGATGCTATGTGCATTCTTCTCTTTGAGACATTTTGCAAGTCAACTAAATGCCTCTCACAAGTCATTCATCCAGTGCTATATAATGGTTAGAGTGTTGGTGTATAACCTAGGAGACCAGGGTTCGAATCCTTACTCAGCCAGGAAGCTCACTGTGTGACCTTGGGCCAGTCACTGTCTCTAAGCCCAACCTACGTCACAGTGTTATTGTGAAGATAAAATGAGGAAGAGGAGAACCAGTGCTATTTTTCTAGAAAAAGAGGTTCTGAAACGAACACCTCCCTTGTTCTCTTATAATGGCAATGGCACCCACCTGAGAGGTGCCAGTGAACAAAAGTCCTAGGAGGAAATAAGTATGCTACCTTCAGCACATTGGAGGAAAAGTGGAATATAAACGAAATAAATAAGTTAGAATTTGAAAAGTCTTAATATCCATGCATGAAACAGATCACATTGGCATTTTCGCCAGACCACAGATGGAGAAATAAGTCTCAGACAGGTTAGCAGGGAAAGTTTGCATTTGTGTGGTTTGTGTTTTTGTGTTTGTGTTTCTGAGCCCATTACTTTTGATTCTAGTGTTTTCACTTAACAAAGCCATGTACTGGGTTGTTAGTCAATACCTTGAGATAAGGAAGAAGACAGATCTTCTACTTTCTCTCTCTCTTGTTAACTACTGTAAAGCTTCTGTAGTAGCCAAATATTGACGTTATCAGACAATTCTAAACTCCTCCAAGATAAGTAATCTGGCACCTGCAGAAATGTAGCATAGAGATCTCAAATTGTTTCAGAAATGTCAGCAGTATCACTATCTCAGATAGATAAATATCACATGAGAAACTCAAGGCTACAAGCTCAGAAAGATATCCATTTACAAAGACTAAGGGAAGAAAACACCAGGAAAAACCAGTTACCCAAAGTTTAAAAGATGCTGCTACTTCACATCCACTGGGGAAATCAACTGAAAGCTTAAAAACAAAAGTGGGGAGGGGGGAAGCAGTTTGGTGTTCAGGGGGATTAGAAAAAATAGCTTGGGGAGAATTTTGGCCAGGTTTTATAAAATAAAAAATAAAAACAATCCATATTTTGTGGGTTATTAAAGCTCTACAAGCAGCAGAATTAAGATCAGGGCTAAGTTGCCTTTCCAAGGCTTTCCATTACAAGGGCCAAAGTGAAATTCCATCATTCTGATTTACATATAAGAAAATATGGATTTGTTCAGGAGACATCAAACAGATCTTGCTGTCAAAAACAGTATCACTTCCAGCACTTCCTTTCAACATCAAGTGAAAATTAAGGTAATTGTGTGTGTGTTTTTAGCACAGATTTCAGTGTTTGAAAGGCTCACTAAGCTAGTGCTTCTGATTTAGGAATGATAACCTCTGTACAAATTTAAACAATGCAGGTACAAAACATTAAACGCAAAAGCAACCAACAGCTTTCGCCTGTAAATTCGTTAATTTTAATTCATAATGAATGAAAAATAAGGATAGGACAGAAAGACCTATTCAGTTTTCAAGATTCTCCCTGAGATACAGGGGATATTTACTGAGACATTATGTGGGCACCAACTGATGTATTGGCTGGCACACTGGCACCTGTGGGCGCTGTGTTGCTGACCTTTGCCCTGTGATCTGTGGAGGAAGCTCTTATCTGCTTCCCATGATTAGGGGAAGTTTGCTTAGAATAGGGTCTCTTCTCTGGTGGCATTCCATTTGCTAAGCTACAGTGGTACCTCCGGTTATGAACTTAATTCATTCTGGAGGTCCGTTCTTAACCCAAAGCCGTTCTTAACATGAGGTGAGCTTTCACTAGTGGGGCCTCCCGCTGCCACCGTGCAACTTCCACTCACATCCTGGGGCAAAGTTTTCAACAAGGAGCATCTACTTCCGGGTTAGTTACTGTTACCCAAAGCGTTCGTAAGGAAGACAGTACATAACCCGAGGTTCCACTGTACTGCTGAAGTTCTGAACCTATGACAGGATTATCATTGTCATCATTATTTTAAATATTTTATATCCCACCTTGTCCTCCAAGGGAACTCAAGGTGGCATATTTGGTTCCCCCACTCCCCACTTTATCCCCACAACAGCTGTGTAAGGTAAATTAGGCAGAAACAGTGGCAGGCCCAAGGTCTTAAGCAAAGATCTATTGCTTAAGATGCAGGAGAAATTATTGGGGGCTAACTTCTAAAAATTGCTCGCTAGAGAAATATTCCACATATTTTAAATATCATATCATGTTAAATATTGTGTTAAATAGTCATATCATGTTCAGTTAAGTTGTCCTAGAACAATGGTCTTGAATCTGTGTTGCCTTGGCTCTAAGCCATAGCCCAGCTACTTGATAAGAGCTTTGTCAAAATCCATGAGATTAGGAGAGCTCAGGATTGCAGCTTTCATTTGTTAAAGTATGGGACAACAGTTCCCATACAGTGTAGGGTTAAAGTTCCAGTGATGGCCAAACTTGGCCCTGCAGCTACTTTGGGACTACAGTTCCCATCATCCCTGACCACTGGTCCTGTTAGCTAGGGATGATGGGAGTTGTAGTCCAAAAACAGCTGGAGGGCCAAGTTTGGTCATCACTGAGTTAAACTGAAAGGGAAAACTCTGGGCCACTCAGGGAACGTATCTATTGGAAGAAGTCGAAGTTGTGACCCCATATGTTTCTGCTCAGAGAACATTCTCCAATGCTATGAAAGATATGTGGCTAGGGTGTGTAATGTGTACACAGGTGACAACCAGCAGCAATGCAGGGTCTTATCAGAGCAAATGTGTAATCACAAAGCAGCAGCACACTCTCTGGACCCACACCTTCAGAAATAAAGTACAAAACCCTGCGTGCGTGACTAGTTGAGTTGTGTTGGGGGTTTTTAAAAGAAAATGAACACAAAGTGGGCAGAGTTAAAATAATTGCATAAATTAAGGGTGTGAATCTGTTTCAATATTTTATTGTATTTCAGTCATTGTCACCATTCCCCCCCCCCCTAAAGCACCTATAACTTGGCAATATATATGCAGGGTAGTGAAAATTTAACCTTGAGTTTAGGTTTACAGGCTCACACAGGTTGGCTAACATGTGTCCCTCCAGATGTTGCCAGACTACAACTCCCATTGTCCCCAACTATTGGCCATGCTAACTGATGGGACTTGGAGTCAAAACAGCACCTGGAGGGATGCCGATTAGCCAGCCCTGGTCCAACAGCTCCGTAGATGTTTACTTGGAAATATGTCTTACTGAAAGTTCAATAAGCTTCAAGCTCTCTAATATGTGAGCTTACAACTTGACCTGCATAGTGTGCCTCTATGAAAGTTTACTCAGAGGTAAACAATGCAAAGTTCAGTCTGACATTCTCCCAATAAAATGTGCATATGGTTTCAGCCTTCTAGCATGATTTTATGCTTCTTTGTTTGGAAGTAAAGTACAACTGACTGCAGGGGGACTTACTCCCAAGAATGCATTCAGCAGATTTTGCCTTAAAACCTTATTGGCATACCTTAATGGAGACAAATAGGATGGAAGTGCTATTTGGGGGGTTAAGTAACAGGAAGGGGGTTGTAAGTAAAATAAATCACTCTCATACCTTTCTTCAGTCATCACTGATATACTACAGTTAGTAAAACTGCCTCGCTGAGCTCATACCCACAAAGTGATTGTGAGGCTCATCAACTGGGTTTTTACAGCCTTGTAGCTGCTACACTCGGCACAGCTGTTGGCCTTATGCCTCCTTATGAGGAGCAAGCACATTCTTTGCTATGT
The DNA here is from genome assembly GCF_964270895.1 of Podarcis filfolensis. Classification (NCBI taxonomy): domain Eukaryota; kingdom Metazoa; phylum Chordata; class Lepidosauria; order Squamata; family Lacertidae; genus Podarcis; species Podarcis filfolensis. The sequence continues at coordinate 48,040,743 of NC_139606.1, forward strand.
GAGTGCTCATTGGATGAGTTTGGGTTAACTAAAATAATACCCCACACTTGCAGGTCTGCCTGCCCATGTTCTCTTCCAGAACTGTTTTGCTAGTCAGAATCAGAAGCACAGGAGGGGGGGGGAGCAGTTTTTTTTAATAACCTTGATTTTTTTGCAAAAAGAACTTCCAGTGGTGAGAAGCTTCCAAAAATGTTCCTCATTTGAATGATAGATGAGGAAAAGTACAAGAACTCTGCCTGTCAGGGCTTCAGGGCCTTTGAGACATCAACTGCAATCAGACCCAAACAAGTGTTCCTCACACGTGGTTGCATGATGGCAGTCCCTAGAGCTAAACAAGAAGCTGCCATGAGGTCTGTGCTGCTATCTGATCATCGTTTCTTCTGCAGCCTTTGGCCACTACTGCAGCACTCAGAATCACATGCCCCATACTACTGGCGTGCAGTGAAATGAGGTTAACAGCAATTTCAGAAATAAATTGGAATAGTAAGTGACTTGGTTAAGAATGATGGGAGTTGCATTCTCCAGCAACATCTGGAGAGCACCATATTGGCTGCCCCTGGATCAGACCCTAAGTCAGAGATGGGTGACACGTGACTCTACAGAGGTTTCTAGAATACAACTCTCGTCATCCCTGATCCTTGGCCATATTGCCTGGAGCTGATGGGAGTTGGAGTTCAACAACATCTGGAGGACCACCACAGGTTCCCCTCCCCTCCCTTAAACATTTGCAGTACTTGAAGCACTGGAGTCATTAATCTCAAATATTTCTGAAGTAGAAAGAGCTTAGCAAATGACTGTATCAGTAAAAGACTGTGTGTACCTCACAGGAACAATATGGGCTACTGGAGGTGATATGGTCCCTACATCTAGTTGGGGGAGGGAAGCCCCTGAATGGGATAAGACCAAAGAGACAGAAGAAAGACATTTGGAAAGTATTAAACAGTTGGGTGGGAGAGATTTTAAAATAAGTTGCTTGCCAAACACTACATGTTTGGCTTCTTCTTCTTTTTTTACAAAAAAACATGGTTGTCATAGAGGTTAATGTTATGATGTTTTCAATTAGTTTAAAAGCTTTTTTAATGTCCCATTTTCATTATAATTGTTTAGCTATTTTGTAACTTCTATTTGGAATAACTTTAAATGCATTAGATAATCTTTTAAAAATACTCTATGTTCTTTTTAGGCAGTCAAAATGGGGTGTATGGAGTTTTTACAGGGACTAGAGTTTAAGTTTGTTTTACTATTTATAACTTTTTTAATCTTAAAAATATGACTTGAAAGAAACACAAGGCCTCTTAGCACTTAGAAAAATTTGGTCTATTGATTTTGAGTCAGAGTTCTATATCTTCAATGTATATGATAATAGAATGATTTTTTTTTTTGCTGAAGTCTAATTTGAGCTTTGATCTTCCTGGAGAGTATTCTTTATTTAGTTGTAAGTAGGCCAATCCAGCACTTCTTATAATGGTGTCACATCAGCAAGCTCCAGGGGGACTTTTCACACAGATGTACATTGAAGCCACAATCTAACACAGACCTTCTGCCATGTTTTAGCAGAAGCCAATTCTTTTCCTAGGTAGGTGTCGCAGGGGGCATAGAAAGCACTGGATTTCCCATTCTGAAGGCAGAGACTGAGAAAAAGATACTCTTTCCAATGCCACTTCCTGCCACAAAAGAAGCTTCCACAGTTCCTGCCCTACCAATATGGAAGCTCCAGTGAGGTGTGCCATGAGCAGCTCAAGCAAGGTTTAGACTCAAAGGAAATCCTAATCCTCTGACAAGCCCCAAATGAAGGAGAAAGTATAACAGACAGAGCTTTCATGCCCATGTCACATCATCTTAAACATTATGATTTTCAGTGGAAACAGTTCACATGGTCAGCTGCGAGTTAACAAATATCAAACTGTGACAGGTTATGAATGTGCAAGTGTAAATCAGCTCTCCATACTGATACAGAAAATCTGTTTGAGATGTCCGTTCACCCCTTCTTGGTTAGGCGGCTTTGCAGGCAGGCCCTGGGCCTTCCTTGTGACCACTAACCCAATGCTTTCAAACTTGCTTCCAGATCAAAATGCAACTCCCGGTTGGGTTGTGCACTTCTCCATATTCTTTCGTGAAGTTTGGGTGAACTAAAAGTGCACACAAAAATAGGCATTTTCTGCAACAGCAACAACAAAATCCTACAAAATGTTTAATTTACATAAAATGTTTGTACAAAATGCATACAATTCAAATGCATTGCGTTTCCCAAATTATCTGCACTAAATGGGGTGATTGAGCACCCGAGAAACTGAAACAGGATGAAAATAAGCTACTCAGACAATCCCTAATTAAACACAAGGAAACTACAATGCGCCTCCTTAGCAACACAAGCATATTTGATGACCAAGCATTAATGTGGAGAGAAGGGAAATTACATTTCAAATTAAAATGTTATAAGGTCCAAAAAGTTTATCAGTGTGAAGCCCAAGCCAAAGCTTTTAAAATAGTTAATAATTTGACAGAATTCCAAAATTTAAAATATTTTGAAGTCAACATTTTACCTCAACATTAACATCTAATATTTTGAAATAAACATTTGGGGTTGTATCCAACACTACGAAAATGTAAGGAGTTTAACATGATCAAATGTTGGTGCACAGATTTATAGTGCTAGCTTTGGGTGTCTGGTTGGCTGGCAGAGAAGAACTGGGGGAAACAACATTCAATTTGTAATATAGCCGAACGTTGATCTGAACTAATTCATATTGTGAAGCAACTACGTAATTATGAATTGTGATAATATCTCTAGTTCAAAAGCATTTCTTTTGATGGCAAGTAATAACAAAAATATGCAGCAGGATTATTCTTGTTTTCTTCTAGAGCCGCCTTCTTCTTCTTCTTCTTCTTGACATCAGAAAAAGCCTTGCGGCCTGGCCTGTTTTATGCTGTACTAACATTTAATTGGTCTTTGAAAGAAGGAAAAGTGATGTGTCTATCAGTATTGGTTCACAGGAACAAGTTAACAAAAGAAGGATATAAAAAAAGGGTAATGAATTAGAGAAGTTGCTTCTGTATAAATCTCAGTGAAAATAAAGGCGATCTCATAGGCATAAACACCAGAGGACATCAGTGGTGTTAATTAAAATATGTTTAAGAATTCCATTTTCCAAAGTAAATGGCATATATCAATACCATAGTGAATCAGGAAGGAAGACACACATACACATGTGTGTGCGTATACACACACACACACACACAAAAGCATTTCATATCACAGGCCATGATTCTTGTTAAATTCTGATTTTCATTCACAGAATATAAAATCAGATCATAGCGCTAAAGGTTCCCAAAGAGATGGGGAGGGGAAGGAGAGAGGAGAGAAGAAAGAAGAGAGAAAGCCCATTACTGAGAGAACCCATGTGTCATTAATTCAGTTATAAATTATTAGCTGAAAGCAGCCTCTCAGCATTTGTATTTGATGAACAAAAATTGATTTCTTCAAGGGCATTTCAATCCTTTTGATGTTACCATCTTTTAGTCCACCATGAATCTGAATCCTTAACAAAATGATTATAGCATTATAGTAATCCTAAGGGCCAATACTAACGGATTTGGAAGAGCAACAGAGATCAATAGTTTGTAAAAAGAATGAGTTGACAGAGCTGCCTAGCCCGATAGTGAACCAGGAAAAATAAGGGGGGTGGGTTAAAGTACACAAGCAATCAGGCAGTCGGAGCTAAGATGAGCCATTTCTCCAAAGTGCTGAAGACACCATGGAGCTTGGAATATTTCCACAGGATTTAAGCAAAACTAAGGGCAACCCAAAGATATTTTGCTAACATCAGCCCCCCACCCTGGAAAAAAATCTTTTCAGAAATATGTTGGGACATCTTTCAAAGCTTTATGGGTTATTCTGGAGGTTGACAGGGTGCTCCAGCAAGGTCAACATTTGCGTTTTGGCATAGAGTCTGGGATTATTTGAACTGGGATTTAAGGTAACATGATTGTCTTCCCTTTTAGCTGCTTTGAAATGCGTTATCTGGGCCTTATTCCAACACAGAGATGAAAGCCCAGTTCTTTCATCAACTGGATCATATGTGTGCTATATTTACAGTAGATAGAAGAAACAGCCATTCTTACACCATCACAATTCCAGTAGTCAGAAGGAACGGTTAGACATAGTAAGATGTGGGTGACTACTTGAATTCCAAGTAAAAGGCAGCCAAGAAAGCGAATGCCTCCTCAACAGCTCAAGGATTAGCATAAAATTATGCTGTGGAGGACAAAAACAACTGCAATGCAACAGTGGAGCATTGTTAAAGAGCTATTCCAGGATTAGAGCACAGAAAGATCATTTCCCCACCCCCACAAATGTAAACAGAAATATGTGGGCTCCTGCAAAGTTCCGTGATAGTTTACCATTTCTTTGGTGCCTAAGCAACATATTAACTTGGTCATATGCCGGTAAAAATTCAGAAAGCTGCATACACCACATCTGGAGAGCATCCGATGGCAAATGGTGAATGGCTAAGTAATCTCTTTCTACGGCAAGACGTGAAGTGATAATTTATAGTTTGTAACCAGGGCTGTGAACCAGCCATTAATTCTAATATGAAGCCTTCTAAAAAAATTATACCTGAAATAAATATACAACTCTGAATAATCACACTTCTCCACTGAGAAACATATCCAGTAAGGGGGAAAAGACACACACACACACTTATGTAGCCATAAACATCTTTAAAAGGTTTTAAAGATCTGTGTGATCCTCTGTAAAAGGCCAGGGCAAAAAGCACATCGTGCACTTTTTAACCTGTTGCAGATGATTTTCTTTATGGGCTATAGCTTTCTTAGCTTGGCTTATGTTTTCACATCTGAAAGAAGGGCACAAATTAAATGCACATTAAAGACACAATTTCTGAACATTGTGTTGGAACAGACTTAACCCATTTATTTTGAGGCTGTGCATGATAACACGGGATCCTGAAGCTTAACCTTTATCTCAAGCTATTTAAAATGTTTTGCAGCACCTCTTGTCCAAATGAATAAAAAAGAGGATAAGCAGGGACTGGCTTAAATAATAGGTGCTTTTAAACAGGCAGAGAAATTGATCACCCTACAAATGGTAGCCACCTGTACCAGTAAACTAATGGAAAGAGCAAGTATCACTTGGAGGGAGATGACTGGGAAACTGATGCCAAGATAAAAACACAAATGGGAGGCATTTGTAAACGTGCCTTTTGTTGTCTAATCAATAAGTGCCACTTATAACTACAAATGATGACTGAGAAGTAAAACTGTATAATCCACCCCATGCCCATAGAGTTATTGGGTAACTTCCCAGAAACAAAATACAGTGGTACCTCAGGTTAAGAACTTAATTCGTTCTGGAGGTCTGTTCTTAACCTGAAACTGTTCTTAACCTGAGGTACCACTTTAGCTAATGGGGCCTCCCACTGCTGCCGCCATGCAATTTCTGTTCTCATCCTGAAGCAAAGTTCTTAACCCGAGGTACTATTTCTGGGTTAGCGGAGTCTGTAACCCGAAGTGTCTGTAACTTGAGGTACCACTGTAAAAAATTTCCTCCAGTAGCACCTTAGACACCAACTAAGTTTGTTATTGGTATGAGCTTTCGTGTGCATGAACACTTCTTCAGATAGGAGGAAGAAGAAGTGTGCATGCACATGAAAGCTCATACCAATAACAAACTTAGTTGGTCTCTAAGGTGCTACAGGAAGAATTTTTTTATTTTGTTTTGACTACGGCAGACCAACACAGCTACCTACCTGTTCCCAGAAACAAGCTGAATACATCCTATAATAATAATAATACTAATAATTTATTATTTATACCCCGCCCATCTGGGGTATAAATACAGTAAAATATCACACGTTAAAAACTTCCCTGAACAGGGCTGCCTTAAGATGTCTTCTGAATGTCAGGTAGTTGTTTATCGCTTTCACATCTGCTGGAAGGGCGTTCCACAGGGCGGGCGCCACTACCGAGAAGGCCCTCTGCCTGGTTCCCTGTAGCTTTGCTTCTCGCAATGAGGGAACCGCCAGAAGGCCCTCGGCGCTGGACCTCAGCGTCCGGGCAGAATGATGGGGGTGGAGACGCTCCTTCAGGTATACTGGACCGAGGCCGTTTAGGGCTTTAAAGGTCAGCACCAACACTTTGAATTGTGCTCGGAAACATACTGGGAGCCAATGTAGGTCTTTCAAGACCGGTGTTATATGGTCTCGGCGGCCGCCCCCAGTCACCAGTCTAGCTGCCGCATTCTGGATTAGTTGTAGTTTCCGAGTCACCTTCAAAGGTAGCCCCACGTAGAGTGCATTGCAGTAGTCCAAGCGGGAGATAACCAGAGCATGCACCACTCTGGCGAGACAGTCCGCAGGCAGATAGGGTCTCAGCCTACGTACCAGATGGAGCTGGTAAACAGCTGCCCTGGACACAGATTTGACCTGTGCCTCCATGGACAGCTGTGAGTCCAAAATGACTCCCAGGCTGCGCACCTGGTCCTTCAGGGGCACAGTTACCCCATTCAGGACCAGGGAATCCTCCACACCTGCCCGCCTCCTGTCCCCCAAAAACAGGACTTCTGTCTTGTCAGGATTCAACCTCAATCTGTTAGCCACCATCCATCCTCCAACTGCCTCCAGACACTCACACAGGACCTTCACCGCCCTCACTGGTTCTGATTTAAAAGAGAGGTAGAGCTGGGTATCATCCGCATACTGATGAACACCCAGCCCAAACCTCCTGATGATCTCTCCCAGCGGCTGCATGTAAATGTTGAAAAGCATGGGGGAGAGGACAGAACCCTGAGGCATCCCACAAGTGAGAGCCCAGGGGTCTTGAACACTCATCCCCCCCCACTTTCTGAACACGGCCCAGGAGGAAGGAGCGGAACCACTGTATGACAGTGCCCCCAGCTCCCAGCCCCTCAAGACGGTCCAGAAGGATGTTATGGTCGATGGTATCAAACGCCACTGAGAGATCCAGCAGAACTAGGAAACAGCTCTCACCTTTGTCCCTAGCCCGCCGGAGATCATCAACCAGTGCGACCAAGGCAGTTTCAGTCCCATGATGAGGCCTGAATCCCGACTGGAAGGGATCCAAATGGTCCGCTTCTTCCAGGCGTGCCTGGTTGTTCGGCAACCGCCCGCTCAATCACCTTGCCCAAGAATGGAAGATTTGAGACTGGGCGATAGTTGGCCATCGTGGCCGCATCTAAAGATGGTTTTTTAAGCAGCGGTTTAATAACCGCCTCTTTCAGCGGGTCTGGGAAGGCTCCCTCACAGAGGGAAGCATTCACCACCCCACGAAGCCCATCGCCCAGTCCTTCCCGGCTAGCTTTTATAAGCCAGGATGGGCAAGGATCCAGGAGACAGGTGGTTGGTTTCACTTGTCCAAGCAGCCTGTCCACATCCTCAGAGGTAACAGATTGGAACTGATCCCACTCAACTTGACAATCTACTATAGGCCCTCCTTCCTTTCACAGTGCTGTTATATTAACTGCCTAGTGAGCAATGTTATAAGTAATGCCCTGTTTTTATAGCACCCAACATCCCAGCTGTGCAGAGTAAAACTCAGCTTTACTAACTACAGTTCAGAGCTAGTGCCAGAAATCAGCTTCAACAAAAGTACTAGAACTGCACTGAAAGGGCTGGCTTACCCTGTGATCACACCAGAGATTGTTGGACTCCAATCCCAGTCAGTGTGGCCGGTGGTCGGGGATGAAAGCAGCTATACTCCATCAATAACTAGAGGGCCACAGGTTAGGTATCCATGCTGTACAAGCTGGCTTCAAACAGAAATCACTCTGAATGACAATACAGACTGATCAACTTTCAGTGCAAATCCCTAAGATTCATTCCGCAGTATCGATGGGCAGGACTTGGGGGAAGAAGATGTGCACAATTAACAGGGTACCCAAAATGCAGCAGGGCTGGCTTGCCACATTTGGAAGTGCAATCAGGCCATTAAATTCAGCGCCTGAAATTACCTAACTGCATCACTGGATTCATTTATTTATTTTAGGGTGGGGGATTATTTGTTGTTTTTACATGGACTTGGATCCCAACGTGTCATGCTCAACCAGAAAGTCACTTTCCTTTGAGCAAGGTAGGCCTGCTAAATTTCCCCCTTTTCTCTTTCTCACTACAGCCCCTCCCTATGCCTCTTCCATTCAGTTCCAGACTGTCCCTCAATCTGCAGAAGCAGTTTTGGGGAGGATTCAGGTGGGCGTGCAGTGAGTGGAGAGAAGCCAGGAAAGTCCTATTGCACAAGTGGAGTTCTTATCACTCTTCTCTGAACCCTACCCATGGGAAAGGACTTGTGAGCCTAAACTTCCAATATTTGGCTATGGAATGAAGTGCCATGGCACCAGAATAGGAATCATTGAACATAGAGAGTCTTTGGTCCATCCTATGTGAAGCTGTGCTCACTGGAGTCTGGACTTTCTCTAGGACACTGCTGAGACAATTTCTGCAACTGCCCATCTGCAGGACAAGTAACTGTGGGTCCTGAAACACACACCTAGGACCACACTTCATTATGTTGATTCTACCTTGCTTCCCTGTCTATCTGGTACTACTGGCCTCTCACTTGCTTGAGCCATCATCTATCTGCAGTGGTGGGTCTCTCCAAATCTGGCTCACTTGCAGCTGAAGCTAGTTGGGACAGTTATTATCAACTGGAAAAGTATCAAGTGGGCCAAAGCTACCTGAACAGATTTAATGAAGAGCAAATTTCCCAATCATCATTTGCTGAGGAAGCTAGAGTTTCATTTTGTCTGATAGATTCTGCTGGTTGGGTTCTTTAAATAGGTTTTCAGACATCATGAAACATATTAACTTTGGCATATATGATTTTGGCATGGAAAAGGAATCAGTATATAACTATGCCTGCATTCTTTAAACTGAATATTTAAAACCTTTTCTTTCAATTTGGATGTCTCTGGATCCTGTTGGACTACAATTCCCATCGTCCTTGAAGACTGGCCATATTGGCTGGAGCTGATGGGCGTTGGAGTCCATCAATATCTGATTGTTTGACTCTAGGTTGGCAAATATGGTTTGCAGCAAATAAGCACCTTTTTTGCATTGTATGACATCTCTTCAGCACTATTTTTCTAGAAAAATGGGTGCCGGAACTCACCATGAAAGCTTCTCTTATTCTCTCATAATAGCAATGGCACCCACCTGAGAGGTGCCGGAATTGAGTTCCGGTGAGTTCTGGCTGAAAAAAGCCCCGCATTTATTGCTCATGAAACAATGCCTGGCACAATGTGTCACTCATGTAAAAAGGTAAAGGTAAAGGACCCCTGACAGTTAAGTCCAGTCGTGAATGACTCTGGGGTTGCAGCGCTGATCTCGCTTTACTGGCGGAGGGAGTCGATGTTTGTCCGCAGACAGTTTTTCCAGGTCATGTGGCCAGCATGACTAAGCCACTTCTGGTGAAACCAGAGCAGTAGCACCTTCCCGCCGGGGTGGTACCTATTTATCTACTTGCACTTTGATGTGCTTTCGAACTGCTAGGTTGGCAGGAGCTGTGACCGAGCAATGGGAGCTCACCCCGTCGTGGGGATTCGAACTGCCGACCTTCTGATTGGCAAGCCCTAGGCTCAGTGGTTTACACCACAGCGCCACCCATGTCCCTGTCACTCATGTAATACTCATTAAATATGTTCAGGTGCAGACTGTTCTGCGCAGAATGACCCAGAATGACCTTGCCTTACAGATCATACAACCTCGGAGGCATGTTACTGAGAGACAAACTAGATGTTTTGAAAAACATGGAGTGCTGTCATTGATCTGTGTCAATACTTTGAACTCTGTTTCCTTGCAACATCTATTACTAATAAACTTTATGTGACATGGGGCTGTTCACCCATACTTCACACAATTGCTTGGTAGAGAGCGGAGTGCGTAGAGACACAGAGAATGACATCACATTGCTTTTGTTAGATGTCACAAGGAAAAAGGAGCATGGATTGGCAGAAACTCCATGCCTGGTAGAATATCTAGCTTGGCCATCATGCTCTTGATCAAAACATATTAATGGTTTTTCTCTGAGCTAAACAGTCCCAAATGCTATTTTTCCTTACTGGGAAAGTCATCAGACTTACTTATCATTTTAATTCTCCATTTCTGCATCTTTGCCAGCTCGACAACATCCTTTTTGAGATAGGGCATCCATAACTATACTCAGTATTCTAAATATGATTGCCCAGGCATTATAAACCTCACAGTTTTATTTTCAGTTCTTTTTCTAATACCCCTTAGCATGGTATTAGTCTTTTGTACAGATGCCGCATACCAAATTGTTATTTTCATTGAGCTATCCACCATGGACCCAGCAATTTCTTTCCTGGTTAGTCACTACCAGTTTACACACAAGAAAATACATTTGCTTAGTGATGTGGTGGTGCTGTTTTGCTCCACTATCCATTGCTATGCAGATAATTACACTGAACCTGATATATAACTTAGTGTTTAATAATTATATATAAATCAATGAAAGATTCAAATGTATCCTGGGAGATAAGCTAAAGTAATCTTGTATAGTCTTAGAAATTTAGGAATATATATAAAGAAGCAATATGGATATTCATATTGGTTGATATATTCTCTATTTGCTTTATTATTATTATTTTAAAAAAACCTGAGCAATATGTCTATTATTTATTATTATTATTTTAAAATGTCTGTTTCATTGGGATGCAGTGTAGTTAACCTATTTCTCAGGACCTTGTGTTTACATATTTTCACATTTGTTTTTAGATTCAGAGATAAAAAGACTTATTATATGTGAAACGTAGTGCATATTACAGCACATCCTGAAACCTAATACAAGTTCCTTCCCAGAGGAAAACAGTTTAACAGCAGAAGCATGAATCTTTGATCTTGGATATCCAAAACTTCCTTCTGTTCTTACTGGGAGAATCAGAAGTCATTATCACATTCACAAGTTTTCGTTTCGAAGAAGGGAGATTTATTATCCTAATTATGTGGTTATGGAATGAAGAACATTTATTGCCCAATTCAAAAAAAAAATCAGTGCTACTAAACTACAAAGCACTAGCTTGGTTGTAAACATGTTGACTTTCAACAATGCATAGTCGATTCATTAGCAAGTTCTACAAAACCAAGAAATATCAGTAATATTGATGTCGCCCCGCTGGAGATCTATGAAACCCACAGAAGAGGAAGGCATCTGCACAGCTGCTGATGGGTTGTACGGTCCTGAGTTTGAGGAGGCAATGTTATAAATCATCCTGGTAAGGGTTTTTTTCAAAAGCCCACCAAACCGGTTTGACAACCCATGTCACACCCAGATTGCCTATTCTTCTCCCTCTCTCACATGCCCCTCCTCACATCAGAGGGATCCAGGCCAAAGGACCATCTAATCCAGCACCCGGTTTTCACACAGTGGCCAACCATGGGAAGCCTGCAGCAGGTGCTAAGTGAAATAGCCCTCTTCCCATTTCTGATACAGGAGGCAGAACATAGACATCGTGGCTAGTAGCCCATAATAGCCTTCTCCTTCATGAATGTATCTAATCCTTTTCAAAGCCACCCAAGATGGTGGCCATCACTACCTCTTAAGGGAGCAAATGCCATCGCTTAACTAGAGCTAATTCTCTTTCTAACTCATTTTTAATTTGGGGCATGAAACATTCCGAGAATGTAAACATTTAAAAATTACCCTGCTAATGCAAATTCAAATAAGAGCCATTGTTATCCTACAGCACAGTGCAGTGTTAATTTTCTTGGTGTGTTGTAGATTTTTAAAGGGAAATGCAGTTGCAGGGTATTAAGATGGTTGTAGCAGCTACGTTTGGGGAGAGGGATTCATTGCTGTCCTACCCATAGAAGAAAATAGGATACTTGGAGCAGGGGTTGTTGTTACTGTACACACAATACCCTCACATTGCCCAGTGCACTATAAAGAGGCCTTCCTGTTATAATGACACAAAGGATTTTGCTACGTAACTTATATAAGATTTATAGATTCATAAAGAAAAATTAATTGTAAGTTAATTTCAGGGTTGGCTTTTGTTGTTTGTTTGTTTGTTTGCTTGCTTGTTTTGTAAAGCACATTGAACCAATGCCATTGTACATAAGTGGTTGTGTAAGAATGAAAAATTTACAGAAGTACCAGTTTTCAGAATTGCCTATCCAGTGCTTTTTCAGGAATCTAACAACACACCACTAAAATCTGAGAAGGCTGAGGAAGAGTACAATTATTCCAAGCTGCATGATCCATCAAGGACCATGCAAACTGTCATTGAAGAATATAAGCCAACATAACTCAATTGACTTCATTGAGAACAAATTGTCTTTAAAACCTTTCAACGTAGCTGGCTCTGGATTGAGCTTTTTCAATATCCCCCGACATTTAAATCAAATCTTGACTATTTTCCTTTCCACACAGGAAGTATCCCTAATTATCTTATGAAAATCCTCTGATACATATCCAGTAATTTAACTACTGGAGATTGGAGGCTGTTCTATACCAGCTGGTATTTCCTGTGCTTTCTGGAAATGATGCAAGGAGAGTCTTTCTTGTGGTGTTTTGATATTTGTTTTCCTAGCCAATCATAGGAAGTGGAAATTAAAAATTTGATCCATTCTATACCTCAAAAGAGAAATCAGCTCAATTGGGGGGGGCAGTTATTAATTACATTCCCTTTCTTCCCACCACCCAAAAATAAAATATCTAATATTGTTTCCATATATGTATTGCATCTGCTAGAATGGAAGTAGTATTTGTTCTCTAATTGTTTAATCCTGTGAAGTCTTACACACAGAATATTTTTAAAGCACATTCAATATGTGGGAATGTTCAGGGATGCAGGAGAGGATATATTGTGAGATTATATCCTTATCCAACTTGTGCTAACAAGTTCCCAAAATATCAGCAGAGTTAATAGACATTCCCCTTTTAAGTTCGTAACGGTAACGTGTGCTCTGGTTCGCTAGAACCTCTATAATAATTACTCTGGTAATTTCCCCTTTATTCCCTCTTAAAATACAAGACATGACACAGTCTTTATAAAAGTATAAAAGAGTTTACTCACGTTCTGTTCACAATATGATCCCAGAAGGCAGACAGGCTTAAAAGGTAACATACATTTAGAATCTATCTTATAGGAAGATAGTCCCTTTGTCCTCTCTTGGCTGGGAGCCAAGAGGGCATCCTTAGCAGATGTTGCTGCTTTGAAAGATGAAGATGAGAGAGAGAGATGGCTGCCCTCACCTGTGTTTTTATCATTACCTGCACAGGTGAGGCCACACCCACCTCTGGTCACATGCGGAGGAAGTCTGTCCCAGGAAGTTTACCTGCTGGCTGGACAGACATCTCTCCCCATGTCTTAACATGTACACTCTAGGAATGTTGTAATTGACATCTCCTGTGTTTTACATCCCACACAATACACATAACTCCTTCCTACCCCTACCCCAAAAAGAATCATGGGAACTGTAGTATACCCTTCACAGAGCTACAATTCCCAGCACACTGAACAAACTAAAGTGCTTTAAGGATATGGTGCATACACAGGTAACAAAGCAACAACCATTCTGAGGAACAGTCATCAAGCCACAGTAGCATCCTAAGTTGCTGGGTTGTGTAACATAAGAGTGAGCATATCTCATCAGTTCAGAAGCACAAATCAAAGATGCCAGATGCTGGCTGCAATCCTACATCCACTTACCTGAGAGTAAGTCCCTTTTAAGTAACTGGAACAGGTTGCCATATAAAGAACTGAACATACAATGAAGACTGCTTCCTGCTATGGAATAGCCACACTTTGTTCACAGGGCAGCTACACAAAACATCTCTTCTTATGTTTTCCCTCTTCATTTCCCCCCTTTCCCCCAGAGCACAGAGCATCTGAAGTTTTAAAAACTCAGTTGAATAGTTGCTCATTGTCTTCAGCTGCAGACTAGTGGCTGGCAGCTACTTTTTCTTTTTTCCTAAAACCCTGAGATCCACGAGCCAGATCCATTTAGAATTATAGAACTCTTGAGTCCAGAGATTTGTTTTTATTTTTTTTTTTTTTTTTTATAATATATTTATTAAAGTTTTCAAATAAAACATATATCAAATAAGCACTTATCGTTGTCCATTTAACATCTTTCAATTGTTACATGGGACTCCCCCACACCTCCCGCATACACTTACATCATTATTAAATTATTTTCAAGCAAATTATCATTTAACTCATCTTAATTAATAATCTTAATTTGGTTTGACATATAATTCGACTTTAAATCTATTTTAATGGTAGACAATTGTCTGCACTGGCATCCTATTCAGCACTCAGCCAAATTACAATATTTTTGTAAATAAGTCTTAAATTTCCTCCAGTCTTCTTCCATCCTTTCTTCTCCCTGGTCTCGAATTCTGCCGGTCATCTCGGCTAGTTGCATATAGTCCATCAGTTGCATCTGCCATTCTTCCACAGTGGGTAGCTCCTGAGTTTTCCAATTCTTGGCAATTAATATTCTTGCTGCTGTTGTTGCGTACAAAAAGAATGTTCTGTCCTCTTTTAACACACTCTGGCCGACAATACCCAGGAGAAAGGCCTCTGCTTTCTTAGTAAAGGTGTATTTAAACACCTTTTTTAATTCATTATATATTTTCTCCCAAAAGGCCTTCACTCTAGGGCAGGTCCACCAGAGGTGAAAAAATGTTCCTTCATTTTCCTTACACTTCCAACATTTGCTATCAGACGAATGGTATATTTTAGCCAGTTTGACAGGGGTCATGTACCATCTATACATCATTTTCATCACATTTTCCTTCAACGCATTACATGCAGTGAAGTTCAGCCCAGAGGTCCACAACCTTTCCCAATCTTCAAACATAATATTATACCCAATATCCTGCGCCCATTTTATCATTGTTGATTTTACCATTTCGTCATGTGTGTTCCATTTCAGCAGCAAGTTATACATTCTTGAAAGTACCTTAGTCTTAGGTTCTAACAGTTCAGTTTCTAACTTTGACTTTTCCACTTGGAATCCTAACTTTTTGTCGTTTTTAAACACTTCTTTAATCTGAGCATAGTGTAACCAGTCTCGCACTTTGTCTCTCATCTTTTCTAAACTCTGCAATTTCCAGTTGTCACCATCCTTTTCTATTATCTCCCAATATTTTGGCCAATTGGCCTCCATATTGGCTCTTTTCCGAGCCTTAGCCTCCAGGGGTGACAGCCACCTCGGAGTTTTATTCTCCAGTAAGTCTTTATATTTTGTCCAGACATTAAAAACTGATTTTCTGACAATATGGTTCTTGAAGGCCTTATTTATCTTAGCTTTATCATACCATAAATATGCATGCCATCCAAACGCATTATTAAAACCTTCCAAATCCAAGACATCCGTATCTTCAAGAAGTAACCAATCTTTTAACCAGCAGAAAGCTGCAGCTTCATAATACAACTTTAAGTCTGGCAGGGCAAAGCCCCCTCTTTCTTTCGCATCTGTTAATATTTTAAATTTGATTCTGGGCTTTTTGCCCTGCCAGACAAATTTAGAGATATCTTTCTGCCACTTCCGGAAGCACTCTGTCTTGTCTACAATCTGCAGTGTCTGAAACAAAAATAACATTTTTGGCAATACATTCATCTTGATGGCAGCTATTCGGCCTAGCAATGAAAGTTTTAATCTTGACCAACTATCCAAGTCTCTCTTAATCTCTGACCAACATTTTTCATAATTATCTTTAAATAAACTCAGATTTTTTGCTGTTATGTTTACCCCTAGGTATTTAACTTTTTTAACCACATTTAGTTCTGTCTCTTTCTGAAGCTGTTCCAACTCAATATCTGTCATGTTTTTCCCCAGAACTTTAGTTTTTTGCTTATTTAACTTAAATCCTGCCACTCGACCAAAGTTTTGAATCAGTTGTAGTACTCTTTTCAAACTAGACTCCGGCTCCTGTAATGTCAGAACTAGGTCATCTGCAAAAGCTTTAAGTTTATATTGTTTCGCTCCGACCTGAATCCCCTCCACCAACCGGTCCCCCCTAATCATATTCAGGAGCACTTCCAGAACCGAAATAAACAGTAATGGGGAAATCGGGCAGCCTTGTCGTGTACCTTTTTCAATTTTAAACTCTTCTGTAACCACATTGTTAACTATCAGTTTAGCCTTTTGTTCTGAATATATTGCCTCAATCCCGTTCTCAAACCCCCGTCCCACTCCCATTTCTTTTAAGTTCCCCTTCATAAATTTCCAAGAAATGTTGTCAAAGGCTTTCTCCGCGTCTATAAAAATTAAAGCTGCTTTGGTGTTTATGTTTGTTTGTAAAAGTTCCAATATGTCTATAATGTTCCTTGTGTTAGTAAACATATGTCTGCCCGGGAGAAAGCCTGCCTGGTCTTTATGGATTATCTCACTTAAAACTTTCTTAAATCTTCGTGCCAAAACATCTGCAAATATTTTGTAATCCACATTTAAAAGGGAGATGGGACGGTAATTCTTAAGTTGTGTCTTTTCAGTTTCTGACTTTGGAATCAATGTGATAAATGCTTCTTTCCACGATTCAGGCGCCTTCTTCCCCTCCATTATTTCATTACTGACCTCCAACAAAGGTTGTATCAAATAATCCTTCAATGTCTTATAGTAGTTAGAGGTCAGTCCATCTGGCCCTGGTGATTTGCCCTGTTTCAGACTCAGGATGGCCTGTTCAATCTCTTGTTGTGTTATTTTGCCATTTAAAATTGTTCTGTTTTCTTCTGACAGCTTTGCTAATCCATTTCTCTCCAAAAATTGTGTAATCTCTATTTCATCTTGTGGCCCTTGAGTATATAACTTTTTAAAATACCTCTGGAAGCACTTTCTAATCTCTCCCGGGTTCTGAATGTTCCTTCCTTCAACCTCTAAGTTTGTTACTGTATTTAATCTTTGTCTCCTTTTCAACTGCCAAGCTAGCAGTTTCCCACATTTATTTGCCGATTCAAAAGTTTTTTGTTTCATTGTTTTAATCTTCCATTCTATTTCCTGATTTATCAGCTTGGAATATTGCGCCTGATAAAGTTTAATTTCTCTCAGAATCGGTTGGGACTTCGGGTTAGATCTTAACTTCTTCTCCAACTCTTTGATACTTTCCAGAATTTTATCTTTCTTTTCATTTTGCAGTCTTTTCTTTAAGGAATTCTGTTGGATCAAGAACCCTCTCATCACAGCTTTACTTGCATCCCAGATAGTTCTTTTTTCCACCGTAGTGTTCAAATTAATCTCAAAATAGTCCTTTAAGGTTTTTTGGGCCTTCTTTACAATTCTTTGATCTCTAAACAGGCCATCATTCATCTTCCATCTAAAGGAGCCGATTGGGATCAATGTCATATCCATTCTCAAGGCGTTATGGTCGGAGCATGTTTTGGGGCAGATTTCCACCTTCCTCACCTTAGGTGCCAGACTTCTAGTTATCCATATTTGGTCGATTCGTGTCCAAGTCAGTTGAGCTTCAGAAAAGAATGTTCCTTCTCTTCCCAAGGGGTTTCTAACTCTCCAGATGTCAACCCAGTCCATATTGTCAGTCATTTCAAAAAAGGTCTTAGGTAGTCTTCCCTCTTTAGTAATGTTCTGGTTCTGTGACTTATCCATATTTGTTGATACGACCCCCAGAGATTTGTTTTTAATACCTGAACTGAACTGAGCTGTGGTCACAGTCCTTACACACACATGTGCCATGCCAACTTTCTTCAAATAAATTTGAGAGGAGTGAGTCATTTTGTTGCTGCCATTGTTAAGCAATTGAGAGTCAGAAATCCTTCTTGATCTAGTGCATGATTTCCACAATTGCTGAACAAACTGCATTTGTTGAAGTGTTTATGTCTTCCTATTCTAAAGGGCCAGGCTGTAAAAAAGTATGCTTTTGAAAAAGACGTATGAAAATAAAATAATCTAAAATGGCTCCAATCCTGCAGAGACTCCTGCTGGTGGAGGGGGTAGGGAAATTTCTTTCCTGCTGCAGCTGCCTCCCCTAACAAATTCTGATCTGACGGATTCAGATACCCTCCAAAGGAGTGTGGGAGGTGGTCTGGGGGACAGGTAGAATAAAGGGTGGGGAATAACACGCACCCTTCTGCCAGTGGGAATCTCTGCACAATTGCAGCCAATAAAAAACATAATATACTAACCACTTTCTTCACTTAGTGATGGAAAGAACCATTTTTAAACAGAGAGCTGCATAGAGTCAGCTCAGGCTAGGAGGAAGTCATGTTTTCATTTTCAGCATCTAAAGATGGATGCCTCAAACCTTTCTAATTCCTTCCTTCTCACTCTCTCCTTTTTCAGCAATCCATCTAGCTTTCCTCAGATCTGGCAATGACAAAGTTAAAATTAGCAAGGATAATTCGATCCATTAGAAGCATATGTGGCTTGATTTACAATTGCTGTGGTTTAGTGCGTCCTTGTGGGTGTTGCTGTCAAAGGCTTCATCACTTGCATCAGTGGGATTCTTTGGAGGCAACACCAAAGCAGTTCAAAAAACAGATCCATGAAAGAGCAGGTTCTGAAGTCGCTGGAACTACGAGGAAGTGAACGTCAGCACACTTTTCCAGCAGATAACTGAACCTTCACTTCAACGTGCACACACAGGGTTGCCCTGTGGCTGCAGAGGCCCAAGAAAGGTCAGTCTACCCCCATCACTGCCTAGAGGAGATAACATCCCCCCTGATGGGAAGTGGCATTTTTCTGCCACTCAGCAGGAAGGGAAGAGCACCAAGGGAAATAACATTTGTTTGTTTCCTTTTGTCTTTTTCAGTGTAAAATGTTAACTATTTGTATAAAGCACGCAGAGGCTTTGGAACGCAGCAGATACAAATAAAACATGAGCGGTCTGCCTGCCTACTTGTTTTTGTATGGGCTTTGACAGGTTCAACAAGTTCAACTTTATTCTAACAGTCATGCTTTAACCACAATGCACAAATGCACAATAATGTTCCAACAACTGAAGATCACTGTTAGAACAGTTAAGAGACATTCCAACGATGCAAGGAGACATGTCTTGGGGAAATCCTTGCCATCATTTTTATGAGTAAAGCTTCGTTTCCCCCTGAGTGAAGAATAAAGGGTTCTTTACTTGCAATCTCTACATTGCAGGCACTTAGACTTGGGGATCCTTCCCAACTCCCAACTTTGATTTCAGGGGTGGGGAACCTTTTTCAGCCTGAGGGCTACCCTTCTAGGCAACTTCCCAGGGGTCACATGCCAGAGGTAGGATGGACCACAGCCAAAAGTGGGAGGAGCAATGGATCTACATACCCCTCTCCCCACCATCCAGACAACATAATTAGAGTTCAAGGACACATCCCAGCCAGGTAAGAGGATGCAAAGCACAGTCAGTGAGGAGTGTGGCCCAGGGTGGCTGAGAAGGGGACATGTTGTGGGGAGAGTCCTGTGGGCCAGAGAGAGAGAGAGAGAGACCTAGAGGGCCCCCTGGTTTGAGATTTCCCATCCCCTCCATATTTCTAGCTAGGGTTGCCATATTTCAAAAGGTGAAAATCCAAAAACAAAAGCTTTTTTAAGGAAGATTGGATTGCCGTACGTCCAGATTTTCCCAAACGTTTTTGACAATTTCTGCCCAGACACCACTTCCGACTGCAGTATTCCGGATATGTCCCCAAAATCCAGATGTATGGCAACCATATTTTTAGCAGCTGCCAGTCAAACTGGGAAGAAAGGGGACTGTGCTCTTGGTACCTAGACCATACATTTCAGACACATCCAACACACATTTAAAGCACACTACTTTCCCCAATGAATCCTGGAAACTGTAGTTTCCCCTTCCCAAAGAGCTAAATTTCTCATCACCCTTAATAAACTACAGTTCCGAGGATTCTTGGGGGAAAGTCAGGTGCATAGGGTGTGCTTGAAATGTGGTGGAGATCCACCCTAGTTGCATACCACCCTCAATATGATTACCAGTTCTTGCCATAAAAGGCCCAGGATTTGTGCCTGAGAAATACTTGCAAAACTAGCCCTAGACCTCTGGGGGTATATATGCTGCATCTCCTCTTTCTGTGTGCATTCAGGCTAGAGTTTCCCTATGTGTGTGCACAACAGCTGTTTAGGATACTAAGCTCTACAAGGGCTGGCAGCAGACGTCAGCGTTGTTGGACATCTGCCAGGGCTCACAGTCCTGCTTGCTGCCTCTACAGGTTCACCCAGAGTCAGCCTGCCTATGAGGCATAGTGAGGTGGCTTCCTCAGGCAACACCCCTCAAGGGGTGGCACCTCTAATCGGCCTCCCAACTTTGCCACCCATCTCCCCAGCTTCTAGGGCAGAGAAGTTCCAGCAGTAAAGATCTGCGGAATGCCTTCCCTCCTGCTGACTTGGTGAGAGGGGAGGCATTCCATCACCCAGCTTTGCTGACAGGCTGGAGGGGAGATCCAGAACGACCTCCCCACCTCCACTCCCCAGCAGTGTGGCCAGGTGAAGTCCTTACGAAGTTTCCCACCACACTATAGGGGTGGCAGCAGGCATTTTGCCTCAGGTGCTGAAACATGGGCCACCCCTTGACAGTTCACCTGTCCCCTCTAAGGAAGTGAGCAGTAACGAGGAGAAACAGCAGCCTCCTTTCACTTTGTCCTCTCCTTCAAGGCATCCATGTCATTTAGGCCCAAAGAGAGATGGCAAGCTGAGATTCCTGTGCTGCAGGGGCTTGGATTAAGTTACCCTCGAGGTCTCTTCCAACTCTACAATTCTAAGTAAATGGATAGTGGTGGTAGCAGTGAGGAGGTAGGTGGGTCCAGTCAAGGAGGAGTCCTTAAGGGCCTTGACCTGTGGAGCATCTGACTCATCCTCTCAGGATGAAGTGTCTGGCATCAGCTTTGGGCTAGATGTGGCAGCTGTGCAATTGCAGTTGACTGGGAGGTCTTGCACAACCAGCCCACCTCTCCTAAAAATCTGACTTTTTGTGAGATGAAAAGTGATGGGGGAAATGTGGGGCAGCACTTGTTTTGACAAAACATCATCTGGTCTCCCCACAAACAAAGCTCATTCATTAGCCAATGCCATCTAATCTCTGCAAACAAATCAGGATGAATGCTCAATAGACATGTCACCTGGAAGCGCCCTGAGTTCTGCCTGTAGCTAGAGACTCCTAAGATGGGTTTAAATTTTTTGTTTGACTTCTGTTAATAAGATGAGGGAAGGATTTATGAGTATCTGACAGTGGTGGTGTAGTTCAGATCCCAATTAAGAGGGTGGGGAAACTTATTTTAATGGATAAAGTTTCATCTCAGGGTTTGTCAAGCCCGAAAGGAACATCTCAGCCTCTTAGGTTCAATTCATCATCAGTTTTAAAGCTCTTTGTACAGCCTTCCTTTTCCCATCAAAATTACTGAGCTGGATGCTGGTAACTTCTCATTTCCTCTAGTGTACGGAGAACTCTGTAATTTATAGTATTGCACAGATGCTAAAGTATATGGATCACCATCCTGTTACACATAACTTATGCTGTCAGTGGAAAATAAAAAGATAAGTGCAATCCATATTGCAAAAGCATCACAGCATGATAAATTTGCAGCCTTTTTCTAGGTTATGCATCATTTTGTGGAATTTATATTGCTGTTGCAATAATGTCTGGTGTACGCCATGAATAACTTTGTGCTAATTACATTTGGATTCTGAAGCTGGGACTGTTTATGAAGACAATATTATGGCACCCTTGATTGTGGCACTAAAATAGATACCTTAAGTGCAAAGTCTGGTGAATGAGAGGGAGAAAACCCTAAAAACTGAAAGCTAAACAAGCCTCAGAGTAAAAAGAAGGCTATCACAACAAAATACGTTCATTAAACTTTCTCACCTGCTTTCCCAAGCAGCACATTCTGAAACTGGTGACAAGAAAGTTAAACAATCATAATCACAATAGAGGTAAAAAGTCATGTAAAAACAAAACTGTTGTAAACACAAGTACAAGCATAGTAAAATGAAATTGCAGATTAACACCAGCGATGTCCTGTGCTGATACTGAGTTGGTGGAGAACACAATCTTGCTGGGCAGCAATCTGAGCAGCAAGTAAGACCCATTGAACACAGTATGGCTGAATAAACATGCATAGGATCACACCATCTTTTAATTTGAAGAGCTTTTTGCATTTATTTCCTTTAAACAGCAGCCATTTGTGCCAAGTTGCTCAAAAATTCTCCTGAGCAGCAAAACCTAACTGCAGCTTAATGGAAACCATGTGTCTGTATTTAAAAGGCTCAGTATTTTATTTGAAAAATATTCATAAATTATATTTTAAAAATTATTGATTGTGTGGCTTGGGGATATTTTATTTTTATGCTAATTGCACTGCTTTAAATATGCATTTTATATTTGATTTCCTTTAGAAATGTTTTCTTTTGAAACGTTAAGATATTTTTTTTATTAACTTTGCTGTGTTAAATGTGCATTCTGTACTTGATCACCTTAGTAATGTTTTATTTTGAAAACTTTAAGATAATATTTAGTTTCCTATTAATTATGCTGCTTTGAATGTGTATTTGGCTTTCTTCTGTAATGTTTCACTCTGGGTTGTTTCATCTGATGTTTTAATGTACCGTATTTTTCGCACCATAGGGCACACTGGACCATAGGGCGCACCTAGTTTTGGGAGGCAGAAAACAAGAAAAAATTATTCTGAACCCCAGAAGCCAGAACAGCAAGAGGGATCTGGCTTCTGGGATACCGTGTGGCTGTTCTGGCTTCTGGGGTAACCGCGCCAAGCCTCTTCAGGGCAGCGGGATGAAGGCTCCCCCTGCCCAAAGAGGCTGCGCAGGGCTAAAGCAGAAGCCAGGACAGACGCGTCGCTGAAGGGGCACTGCACCTTCTCTCTCTCTCTGTGCAGTGCCCCTCCTTCACAGGAGAGGTGCTGCGCAGAGAGGGAGAAGGCGCAGCGCCCTTCAGCGAAGCTGGAGAAGGAACAGAAGAAGACCCTTCTGTTCCTCCTCGGGCTTCACTGGACAGGCGCGTCGCTGCGAAGCGGGAGGAGGAACAGGAGACCCTTCTGTTCCTCCTCCGGCTTCGCTTGATAGACGTGTTGCTCAAGGGGTGCTGCACCTTCTCTCTCTCTCTGCGCAGCGCCTCTCCTTCACAGGAGAGGCGCTGCGCAGAGAGGGAGAAGGCGCAGCGCCCTTCAGCGAAGCTGGAGAAGGAACAGAAGGAGACCCTTCTGTTCCTCCTCCGGCTTCCAGGACAGGCGCGTTGCCGCGAAGCCAAGGAGCCTGCATTCGCTCCATAGGACGCACACACATTTCCCCTTCATTTTTGGAGGGGGGAAAGTGCGTCCTATAGAGCGAAAAATATGGTAGGTTGTAAACCACTTTGATATTTTTATCTTAAAAATACAAAATGGTATAGAAATGAAATGAATAATAAAGATGATGATGATAATGATAATTTAGTCATTTTAATGGCCAGGGCATCCCCCATCAAATCCTGGGGATTTTAGTTTTGTGAAAAGACCAGAGAGCTGTAAGGCCAAGACTACTCTAGTCCTACTCAGAGTAGGCCCATTGGAGTTAATGGGCATGGTTAGGTTAGGTTTATTCATTTCAGTTGGGCTACTCTGCGTTGTATTTAGCGGATTACAACCCATTATCTTGTTTACCCTTAACCGCATAAAGACAGATGTTAGCAGATAAGCATTTGTCAGAACCATAAAGAGTTGGTTATCTTGCTACTGCACTGCTGAGGTAATGCCAAAGTGGGTACAAATTTGCTTGTGTTGTCAATCTAGGCTCAACACTTTTGATTTACTGCCATCTTTGTAAATATTTGAGCTGTGGTTGGAGAATGCACAAAGCATTGCTTTGACTCTGGTTAAACCAATACAGCACAATTATTCCCTTGACATCAGTGATACATCTGAGTAAACATACTTAAAATTATACACAGTTAGCCTTAGGGGCCAGAAATTTTGCAGATCTGTATCTGGAACCTAGAGTGGTGGACAAGCAACTAGTATTTATTTAATAGCTTTAAATATTACTGTGGAATGATCTCAGGGTGGGTCACACCATTGAGAAACTAAATGCAATTGAGCAATAAATGCCAATAAATTTTACTACACTACACACTGATCCCTCCAGCTGTCACACCCATCATGCTAGCCAACATTATAATTGCAAAAGACTGGGTGAAAGAGAAATGCTCCCAGCTGGCACCAAAACTAACTAGAGCTAGTACTGAGCTACAGTTACCTGGACTTTATGTGGTGATGGTGCAACTAGGGGGCCGTCTCAACTGATCTCAGATTGTTAGTAGGACAATGTAAGGAGATAAACTCCTTCAGGTTGCTGAGTTCTATGCTGGGTCTTAAATAGGTCCCAACTGCACTGTACATTTAAAACAACATGATACCCAAAGAATCCTGGGAACTACAGCTTGTTAAGAGCACTGAGGTGCTGAGAGTTGTTAGCAGACACTCCAAGTGTCTCTGTTTTCCAAGGACAGTCCTGGATTTACAGAAGCCATCCCAGTTTCTAATTTGATCCCAGAATGTCCTGCTTTTCCTTAGGACATCCCTATTTTCATTGGAGAAATGTGTATGGAGTTATATGACCCCCTGAGTAATTTGAAGGCATCCCTGTATAGGAAAGGGTTTTTCTTAATGTTTAATGTTTTATTATGTTTTTATATATGGGCAACCCAGTCAGGTGGGAGGGGTTTAAATAGTAAAATTATTATTATGGAATGGGACATCCCTATTTTCCTTGGAGAAATGTTGGAGGGTATTTCCCTCGCAGAGCTACAACTTTCAGAGTGGCTCAAGAGTCAGTCCCTGATCTCAGGGAATGGTGGGAACTGTAGCTTTATGAGTAGAAAATGGAATTGCCTTACAACTCCCAGCACCCTTAACCAGCTACAGTTCTCATGATTCTTTGGGGGAGACTAATGACCATTTAAAATTATATGATACTGCTTTAAATGTGGGGCCTATGTTTCAGAGGAGCTGCTACCCCTTGGAACAAGTGCTTATAGGCACAATTTTAGATTCTTAATATAAAGTACCCATACTAGAGAAACAAGTCACACCAAACTCAGTGTTGACTACTGATGAATGTAACTTGGGTCGTGATCCCACTACACATCCACTTTTAGTGTTTTAGGGCAAAGGTTACAGCATTCCTAGCATAATAATGTTCAGAACCAACTTTTTCTCTCTATTTGTAGGAGAATCTGGCTGTGCAGAGAGCTGTTGTCCAACCTCTATGACAACCATGAAGCTACTTCCCTTTCTCCTTCCCTACCCTGTGTGGCTGTGCTGAGTGTTGATTGGCTGGCCCTTGTGCTTTGAAGATTTAATGGTAAATAATGGGTTAAACCACAGAGTTTAGGACTTGCCGATCAGAAGGTCGGCGGTTTGAATCCCCGTGACGGGGTGAGCTCCCGTTGTTCGGTCCCTGCTCCTGCCAACCTAGCAGTTTGAAAGCACATCAAAGTGCAAGTAGATAAATAGGTACCGCTCTGGTGGGAAGGTAAACGGCGTTTCCGTGCGCTGCTCTGGTTCGCCAGAAGCGGCTTAGTTATGCTGGCCACATGGTCCGGAAGCTGTACGCTGGCTCCCTCGGCCAGTAAAGCGAGATGAGCGCTGCAACCCCAGAGTCGGTCACGACTGGACCTAATGGTCAGGGGTCCCTTTACCTTTACCTTTAAGGATTTTTTATTTTTATTTTGTTTAAACATAAGCAAGTCATCCACATCAATAACCAAAACAGAAATTTGTCTGTCCGGAAGTTTCAGGAAATTGCTTTTAGCAAGCAAAATTCCTTCCTTCCCCACCCACCATTCATTTCCCTGACTCTGGCATGTTACAAATTGTAATTTTTCACTAAATGCTTCATCTGCAGGAAGGCTACTGGGTGTTCTGTTTAAAACACAAGCCCTCTCTCATACATTGCCTATCATTAAATGAACTAGCAACAATTGCAGCACATCTTACCAACATGGTAGTCTAAGATTTAATTCCAAAACAAAGTGCTACATTATGCAAGTTTTGGGGGGTGTCCAATAAAAATAGATATTGGTGCCTGGCAGCAACCAAACATCTTGTGATAGATCATGATGCCTTTGAAAACATCTTCCATGACCAAATGAGTACAAGACTTTTCCCTTCATCTTGTGCTTTACGCTTTTCTTAAGAATATTGATGCCATTATGTTGGTACACAGCTTCTTTCCTTTTAGATGAGGGCCACAGACACATTTCTTTCAGCCATAAGGAGAATTCTTGGGTGGAATGATATAAATGCATGCCATTTCTCGACAGCTAGAGGTCATGCAGCTTAATGGATGACAGAGCATGAGCTGTAAACTAGGAAGTCCTGTGTATGAATCTCTCCTCAAGTTATGAGATACTTAATAGCATTACTGTGCAATCCTGTACATATCTCCGGAGAAGTACATCCCATTGAGTTTAATGAAGCTATGGAATTTCAGCCTTATGCAACTCACTTGCATCTAGCTACTGTAACTGGAATCTGGAAGGATAATAACAATACTACCTTACAGGGGTTTTATAAGGATCTGTACACACTGAACGCCATATAAATGCTAAGAGTTTTTAATAAGTTACACCGGTTAATTTTGCAAAGCCAGCTGCATGGTCTGAATATGGTCAGCTTGCAGTTGTGCTCAGGGACTCTTTCCAAAAACAGTTTATTTTGAATTTTCTAGCCCTCAATGAATCAGTTGCCCTTTCATTCAAAAATTTACCCCCAGTGTCATTTCAAAACCAACCTTAATGCAATAACTGCACTTTATCTGCAGTTATATCACAGGCTTTTGATTCTTACTTGAAACAGTTCAGCTGAATAACAGAGGAGGGATTTGAACAAGTGCTTATTTATTTTCTTTTAACTCCTACTCCCTTTAGATGGTTGTTGGATGTTTCCACATCTGCTTGTCTTTTTGGTTGCTGTCTGTGTTTTGAAGAAACATCCAATATTTTTTCAATGGTCTCATTACATTTTGTATGTTTCAAAGGAAGGTTGTTGTTGTTGTTTTACTTTACTTTTTTATATTTTGTGAACAGCTTTGAGGTTTTTTAACCATCAAGCGCTGTGTAAATTTTAATAAAGAAATAAGCCTTTTCTTAGAGAACCACCCTTTTAAAATACAAAAGTCAATTAATGCCTATGCTACAGGCAATTACAACTCTACAGTACACATATTTAGTGCATTCACACTTTACCTTTTAAAATGTATACTTTAGAGGGAGACATCCAGCATAATGCAGCCAGATGTCCCTTTGCATAACAGGGCTTCTCCTTCCTCGTGTCCCACCTGCAATTCCAAAATCTGCTCTGGGGGTGGGATTTGGGGACTCTCTGGAGCATTTGCAGATTTGGGGCTAATGGAAGGATAAGAAAAACTGAAGGTCTCATTGTGCAAATGGACACATGTTGCACAATTAGATGGACATCACTGGATCTTGCACAATATATCTTAGGTGCTCGCCTAAAAATGTAATCAGTATGGTGACCCTAAATGATACTGAGTGCATCAGATCTCTCACACTCTGTTTGTACAGCTTCCAAAGTAAGTGGTATTTGCCTATTTCCAAATGAACCTTGAAGACACTATATGTTAAAAAAAAAAAAAAATTAAGGAGATTTGGAAGCAGGAAAACACACTAAAGAAAGCTACCGGAAATCCTCAGAAGAAGCTGAGAATGGTTTCCTGATGGGGCAACTGCATTTTGCCAAGATACATTTTTAAGTTAACTTTGGAGTAAGCTCAAGTCAAGCTGCCATATGGAATTACTCCGTGCCGCAAAGCTGGCCCAGGAACAAATATTATTTAAAATATATATTCTGTATGAATTCCTCCAACGGTGATATGTTTGCATTACTCCCACATGCTATCAGTTTCCAACAGTAAACATCATTCATATTCATTCATAATGGAGAATCATGAAATAACGAAGTTGTACTTGTGCTTGGTTATTTTGACAACACTACAAAGCAGAACCATATTAAGTTATTTGCCTCAAAGCCTGCTGGCACCTGCAGTTTAGCATATTTACTACCATACTTTGGAAGATTGATCACAGGAAGCCAAGCTATCCCCTTTTTAAAAAATCAGAATCAGCTGTTTTTCTTCAAGCAGCCTGTCTGATCATCGCCTTCAGGATAACCGAGATGTTTCTTTTGTGCTAAATGCATTTATACATTTGGAGTCCTAGTAGCCTTAGGCATCCCTAGTTGCCACTAAGATAACAACCCTCCTTTCAACTTTATCAGTAATAAACAAGTTAGGAAACAAACTGACTCTCACCCTTGCTTACCAGGTGTGGGCTGCCACCATAGTTGTGGTGGCAGCTGAAAGTATACTCTCTTAACTGTAGAGACTTCTTTGGAGTGGGCTCTCAGTTAGATAACAATGGTATTGCTTCAGAAATATTTTCCCCAACAGCCTCAGGTCTAATTTAAAATCTGTGTGAACTGGGTTGTCTTAAGTTCTCATGCAGCATAATCATAACTGTGGCCTGGGCAGATATCATATTGTAAACTAATACTGGGCACACAGTTACCTAGTTTAGATATGACAGAAGGTGAGTGAGATGCTGCACAGGTAAGTATCATTTGCCTTTGTGCAAAGGATAAGGGTTTAACTGCCAAAAAAATCAAGAAACCAGACGGAGACTACATATTGGTAGCTGTATTTTTTAAAGAAAAATTTCTTCACATAATAAATACATCTTATACACATTGACTTCAAATTTACTTCAGAAATCTATTTACAATATAAATAATTATAAATGGAAACAATTTTCAAGATATTGGTGACATAGCTAAGTTGGGTTTCCTACGTTACATTCCAAAGGAGAACTTCAAATTACAGATGTTATGGTACAATGTCACTAGAACATGAACATTGCAAGTCGTGGTGTTTGTGATGTTGGCAACTTTGCACTTTTGCCATACCAGCGAGTAATCCTTTCGGCCTTCCTGATCCTAAACACATTTTCTTCAGTTTTACAATTTGCTCTGAAGTGCTCCGCAGAGCTTCCCCATTCACTTCAATGGAGGACACCTACATTCCTTTACATGCATAGAGCAGCCCATTCCACTGAGCTGTCGGAAATGCCTGTGAGCGCAAAAGGAGCTCAGTATGTGCCTTAGAGTGCTGGATCAGACACATTATCATATGGGATAAAAGACCTCTTGATTTTGGTGGAACTCCAAGTAAATACGCTTATAGTAATCACCTTATTCACTGAACCTGAGCATGCTTATTTGGAATTGATTTCTTTTAGAATAAATGGGACCTGCTTTTAAGTCAGTGGGTAGAATCCGGCTGGTCCTCCTGTTGCTGTTGCTCCAACAGAAGGCATCCACTACTGGAATAGGAGGAGGGGAGGGTTTTTTGCTGATGTCCCCTCCACCCTGCAGTCCCCACAGAAATCTGTTTACCATTAGCAGACCCCTCCCTGATGAATTCAAAGCCCATGCCCTTGCGCCAATGGAATACCACCCAATTGGTTTAGAAACAGGGTGTCTGCATATCCGTGAAAAAACAAAGCAAAATGCATCGTTATCTTAGAAGTGCTCTTGGATGCAGTTATGTTTGACCTTTAAAAAATCCCTTTAAGGAAAAATAAGACCATATCAATACTTAACAGAAAATAGTTGTGCATATTAATTTCTCTTTTCTTCTTAAAGTAAAACACTGTTCTTTCATAATAAGCTTATGTAATTGCTTGGTTTTAAGAACACTTTTTTCATTTGAAAAGTAAGCCACATGCATTAAAAATAAATAAGAGTTTGTTTTTATAAATAGCTTAAATGACTACAATAATAATTGAGCATATTTGTTTTCGCTGTTAAAAAGAGAGGTTAGTAGCAGTGACTAGAACTGGACACTTCGATTTTTCAGCCCAATCGTGGCCAAGCTGGGTGCAATTAAGGGTATGATTTCAGTGGCTTAAGTGCACCTAACTTGGCTAGGACAAGACACTTTGGCTTGGACTGTAACATGTTCCATTCACAGAACAGGACTCTCCTGCCTTCTCCTTCCCTCTGAAGCCCTCACACCCTCAACACACATACATACATACATACATACATACATACATACATACATACATACAAAAAAAAAAAATGGGTTCAGAATAGAAGAGCACATGGCTAGGCAACTGCAGCAGAAAGGGTGGCTACCAAAACTGCGTTAGCAAAGGCATCTAATGCTCATTCTGCCACCTTCTGAATTCCAAGTCTTTGTCTTTAATGCCAGCTTCACTGTTTCCTACCATGAAGAGTGCCACAACTCATAAATGAGCCATCTTTCATCAGCAGGTATATTCTTCCCATCTGAAGCCAAGATTAAACCACAAGACTTTTCTGTCTTTGAAGTGAGCATCAGTTGTCCTTAGCTTGTCCTACGGTAGTCTCCATGATAAATACACGATATTGTTTTATTATGCAAAATAAAAATGCATTGCAGTGCCTATTCTGCAAAAACAACAAAAGCTTCTGAATTTCTCTATCAAAATATTTAATTTTCTGTTGAGGCACATTCTGGAGGTAACAGTCAACCATAAATAAAAGAACAGCCTCAGATAGATGGCAGTTTATGCTATTTTGATGGGAATGAGCAGCCTTGCTGTTTTACTTGCATTGTTTCCAGATTCTTGGAAAGATCAGAGGAAAGCCATGTGACGAAATAAGAAAACTTTTAAATGCATAAACAAATAAAGTAATATAATTCCTATCAGAATCACCCAGGCCAGAGTTAAACCCAGTCTGTGGTTTTCCTGGGAGCAGATCATTCTACAGAAGGCAACTGCACCAAAACTATACAGCAAACATGAAAGTTAGAGGAAACTGACTGCATATAAGCTCAAAATCAACAGAAAGGCTGGATTTTGGATTTCGTGCTTTAATTTTAAGTGCATTTTAGCTCTGGGGATAGATTCCAGGTTTTGGCAGATACATGAAAGAATGTTCAAACTGTGATGAAAAACACTTGAGTTTCAGTGAAAAGAAAGCAAGTGTCCAATTAGCAAAAGAAAGCAAATAACCATTTAGTTGTTGTTTTAAAACAAAAACAAAACAAAAAAATCAAGCACCCCCAGGAAGTCTTCCAGATGAGGAAGAACATCACGTCAACATGCATTTTGCAGTATTTGTTAAGCACTCCAAAATCGTAGCACATGTTTCAACTGATTTGGAGCATTGAATCTTGAACCAAATACCCACCTTTTGGGTGTATTAATGCACCATTTCGCAATATTAATTGGGGGTGGGGGCATTAAAGCTCTGAAAATAAGACCAATTGCATTTATGCACAAGACAGCCTAGTCCTTCAATCCTCTCCTATCCTTTTTGTAAAATATGCTGTACAACAGCATGTAATTTTTATTTAAAATTTGATAGAACACATAACCATTTAAAATTAACAGGTGGCCATTGTCATAACCAGGCAGAGGCATTGCATAAGCACTTCATTGTGAAGAGATCTAGCTGAGGCTCAAGCATATGGACTTTCTAGCTTAAACAGCTGCACCAAATGGATTACCTTTCAGGTCTTAAACAGACTCTAGAGTGCACTATCGGACTCTCACAACTCTTGTTGGGATCCACAGAATCTCATCTTTCTTTTTTTCTTTTTATACAGCACACTGCTACCATAACCCTAAATGAATCTACACTGAAAGAAGGGAGTGGGTAGAAGGTAGATTTAGACTGCAGCATCATATTCTTCAGACATTTGGACAGAATGTGCAGACACTGTAAAACCTTCCACCCAGAGCATACACATGGATGCATCATGTAAGATCTAACCCAGCACAACCATGTTTGCCAGTGGCACTTCTTCATAGTGATTTATGTAAGCAGTATGTGGGTGGGGGGAATGGGCTGCCAGACTCATACTGTGATCATCAAAGGCTGTATTCAGTAACATGGTTGTATCACATTAGGCATCACTTCTTCCACATGGCTGGAAGGGATACATAGAATCATAGAGTTGTAGGGACCTTGAGAGTCATCTAGTCCAATCCCTTGCAATGCAGGAATCTCAACTACATTATGTGGAGCATTTTAGGGGCTCTGGAGTCTGGGCTAGGCACCTGTCACAGGGATTTCAAAGCTAGTCAGAAGCATAGAGGATACTGCATGATGCAGAATATCATAAACACAGTCCAATCCAAAGCATCATTACTGCAGTGCCGTTGTGAGTGGATTTCACACTTTCGGCTATGAGGAAAGGCTTAGCAACATAAGGGTATTATATGCTAAAGACCCAGCATACTTCCAGACTATCACAATTTTTGAGTGGGATTCAAATACATGCTGGAAAATTCATCTTGCAAAACACACTCCCCCCAAAGGTCAGACCTTTTCTAATAAGGAAAGTGATGGGGCATGTAGTGGAAAGTGAGGGATAACACTTTCTTGATGCAGTGCCGTCCTACCACCCCACAGACAAAGCGAGATAAATGCTCATTAAATAGCCAACATTGACTAATCTCTCTGGAAGATACCTCAGAAACCAGGTAGCAGTAATTCACAAAGCTTCCTGATGTCACAGCAAAGTTGTGGTTGATAATTTTAAACAGTAGGAATAATCGAATCAATACCAGGTCTCATGATTAGTCCACTTGCTTGACCAACTCTGCATGTGACAGAGGAGGCATTATACTTCCCAGCATGCCAAAAATGGTTGCTGGAAAAGGAATTTCTCTTTGTGTTGATACTTGTACGATAGCAAAACATTTTCACGGCAACCATTGGGGCCTCTGCATAAGCCCCAATCATTCCCAAAGAGCTCTTATGGGACCACTGAAAGTTGCACTTCACTGGCCTGTTTCTTATCATCTCTGCCAGCTTTGATGCATTTTCAGAATTTTCTGAAACTGGGCAAGCCAACCATTCTCCACAGTTTTGCTGAATCTTCCCTCCTTTTTCCCCACCTCCGAGTTGTGTTTCTGTTTTTCTGACACACCTGTGTTTCTGACCCTCAGCCTCTCTAACATCACTTCTGTTGGACTTTTCCACAATCCCTTCTATTTTTTTAGCACAGGTAGGATGAGCCTTTGGCCCTTCAGATGTAGCTGAACTACAGCTCCCATCAGCCCCAGGAAGCCTGGCCAATGGCTGGTGATTATGGGAGTTGCAGTTCAGCACCATTTTGGAGGGCCAAATGTTCCCCACATCTATTTTAGCAAATCAGTAAATTCTCTCTCCACACACAACTCAGTCATTCTTAGACCAAGGACAGGGCATGCCAGGTTGTGGGAAATGAATTATGTTTGAATGCTCTTCCTTTTCTTGCTTAACTTCCACTATGCTCTATCTTCTACTATACTCCTTCCCAGAATGTAACCATTTCCCACAAAGCGACCACAATCTGATAGTCTCCTCTCCTGTATAACTATGCAGTTTCCAGAAGATTGAAGGGACCATGCACAGCAGCACTCAACTTCCTGACATTGCACGGGGCACCCTTCTGAACATTGAGGGGGCCCTGCCACTTCAAAAAAATGATTGGGGGCCCCCACGGTGCCCCAGGCCCCAGGAGTCAGTGGCCTTGGCAGTTACATCTCTTCTGCTACTCCAAACCAGGATAAGAATGGCTCGCCGCCCTTCTGTCTCTCCCTTGTCACATGACCTCAGCAAGCAGTTCTCTTCCTGTCTGTGTTTGTTGTCCAGCAAGTCAGCTTCCAGGTCAAATACCCATATAATAGCCAATACCCTATCAAAGAACCACACCGGCCCTATAACTTTTATGTAGCAGTCCAGTGCAGTCACTGGAGAAGCAGGACCAGTATAAATATGAAACTGCACACATAGCTTTGCTTTAAAATGGGGGGGGGGTGCATTTCACTTTCTTTTTCATGGAAAGAGTGCATAGCAGTTTTTGTCTTATGAGGGTGTGGCAGGTAGCCAGCTGCTTAGAAATTCAGTCCCTCTCTCTACATCCTCATACATTTCCACACAATGAAAAATCTGCTCACTTGATGTACCCCAGAAGCTCCCAGAATAGATCTCCATCACCACAATGTAGCATCAGCTTTGTGATTCAACTGACTGCTGTAACCTTAACTGAGACCAGTGCATTTTCAACAGTAACTTAGATAAAGCAACACTTCCCCAGTACCTTACAAGTATTCTCTCTAGTGCATTGTAGTTTTATCAAATGCCAGTAACAGCAAGGGTATCAAAACATGTGTGCCTGCTGTTACTACTGCAAAGATATTTTCCTAGCACAAACTTTTTTAAAAAAGAAGAGAAATGAAAAGGGGGTTGGGAAACACCCATCAGCTCCCATTGGTTATTATAACAGATGTCCCCTTATGTCCCTGTGCTGGATCTTGCTGCATCCGTAGGTGAGACGTCACATCAAAGTGTGACCCATTGCAACCCAAAGAATAGTTCCTGATGGTTTCGCTGTCGTAAAGGTGCTCCAGAGCATATCCTGTTAGCGTGTATGCATGCTTATCAAAGTACTGCCGATGGGAATTGTAATAGTTTGGGGATTCTGCTGAGTTATCCCCTGGAGTTTGATGAGGTGACACTTCTGACTGAAGGCAGTCCTTAGCCAGTATCAAACTGGATTTAGAAATTCGGTCAGAATTGGGGCTGCTTATTCTAGACAGTGCCGTGGGGCTGTTGTCATAGTCATTGTCATGGGGGCTCATCATCTTCCCATCTTGTTGCTGTGTGTGTTCGCAGGGAGATGTGTTGGTGACACTAGGGACCCTGCAGGCATCTCCTCTCAGCTGTTGTTGCTGGTGGTGGTGGTAGCTTGCAAAGCAAACAGAGTGCTTTTTCCCTGCTCCGTTAATGGAAACCAGCTGATCGGGAGTCGACTTCCGCAACTGCAGCCTGTTTTCTTCTTCTTTAATCATTTGCTGAGTCGCTCTTATGAGAGTCTCAATTTTGCTGGGCTCATGTGGGCTGCCCTGATACTGCTCAGAGTGGTATCGGTCACCTGATTCACTAGCAGAACCAGGGTCTGGGGAACTGACAACGCTTTCTTCATCCCAGTGCCCTCTTCCTAGAAAGTGGGGTAAAACAAAGGAGAGAAGCAATCAGCAACGGGCTGTACACAGTCAGAGAACAGCAGAACATTCAGACCTTATGCACGCCCAGTGGGAATATAACTCTTATAATAACTACAAGTCTTCTGCAACCATGAAATGATGAAATTAAGCCTCCCCACCACCTGTTTCTTTGACCTTGTGACCAGTTCACAACACTGAAGTATCAGCAGAAGGGCACAACTGACAGAACTCCCCTGTCACGGTCCAAGTCAGCCTTTGCCAACCTAGATCTTCTTAGGCTCTAGCAACCTTCAATTCCAGACAGTACGACCAGTGGTCAGGGATTGTGGAATTTGTAGTTTAAAACATCGCACCAAGTTGGGGAATTCTGGTTTAGACTCTAGGGCAGAGGTGGGGAACCTGCAGCTAATGGGCCACTCTAGGCCCACCAAATCAGCTGTCCAATTTGTCCCACAAAGTGATTTTTGGCTGGCCATGCCCGCCTATCACACACGCCTGACATCAGGTGTGGAACAGGTAAAGCCACAGCTGCCAAAGAACAACAAAAAATGCACAGTTTAGAGTGGACTCCTCATCATTCTTTTGTTATAGGCTTCTTGGTAGTGGTACCCTCCCTGTGGAACACCCTTCCTTCAGATGTCAAGGAGATAAAGAATTACACAACTTTTAGAAGACATCCGAAGGCAGCCCTGTATTGGAAGGCTTTTTTATTATTATAATTGGCTTGCATTCAGCACTATTTAAATTTTGCACCAAATACAAGTCCCATTGCTTTCTGCAAAGATCAGATCCACCTGATGCCATATTATGGTATTAAATGATTGACAGGGGATGCCCCCACTTGTCAAATATGGTCAATGAGTGTAAAACTTCATTTTTGATAGAAAAAATATTCCCTAATTTTAAAGATGCTTGACACTTCAATCATGGTCACACTTTTGGAAGTCCTACTGTGCAAGCAGAATTAACTTGCAAGTAGTCATATAATTTGTTGATGTTAAATGTGTTCTGTTGTATTTCAAACATTTTTTTTATTAATTGTATTTTATAATGTTGTTTTAAATGTTGTAAGCCACCTTGAATCCCAGCTTTGGGGAAAATGTGGGCCATAAATACATTACAATAATTATAATGCAGAATAATAACAATTGACTGGCTGAAATGGTCCTTTTAAAAATCTCTCTCTCTCTCTCTCTCTCTCTCTCTCTCTCTCTCACACACACACACACACACACACACACACACCAGTGCCCTGAATATTGATGGGTAAAATCAATTTTTCCAAATATAATGTATTTTGTTTGTTATTCTCACTAATATCTAGTTTCCAAGAGTCTTTTTTTTTGTGAGATTATGAGGGTGAGCAGTGAGTTTGTTTGGGCTCTGGGTGAGAGCCAGGAGGCTGAGAGGGAGGTGTATTAGACGGAGAAGATGTTGATTTTGGTCTGTATTTATTCACAATTTGCATTAATGTATTATTTGTTTATGGAACTGTATTTTTGCAACATTTGATTGTTGTTTAAGTTGCCTGTTGCTGCTACTTTAGTTTTCTACACACGATTTAGAATTATTTTTATATATTAAGTGGTACAGAAATTAATTCTTTTTACACACACTTTCCCTTAATATATGCATTTTTGTAACCACTGGTTGGTTGGAGAACTGCATTGCAAAATTTGGATAAGTGTGAATTTTGAAGGATGGCTGTGTTTTGGTGCTCACACAGTTTTGGAATGTCTGAATTGGATAGATTCACCTTTAAATGTGACCCAAATTGAAATTCTCCCCCAGCCCTACTTCCAGGTAAGGTGCTAGTCAACAAACAGACCACAGATATCTCCTAACTCCATTGTTAGGTCCATAAATGGTCAACTTGAGACCATTCGAGGCAGGCCTTTCAAACCCTGGCTCAATGTTGCTACCACAACCTGCCTTCCAGTACATTTACCACTTACCGTGAATTCGGTGTATGGAAGTTATATGAGGCATGCTGTTTTCATAGGCTTCTCTGCTCTCAGGAGAAGATTTGGTTAAGGGAAGGCCAGATCGGGAACCCCACCACGCTTCCCTCCCAGACTGTGGTGTGCCAAGGAAGTATCGGCCGGCCTCACACCTGCTGCCTTCACAGGCCTGAGTGTGGAAGTGTCTGTCATCAGCCAACCTGGAATGGTCAAGTGCAAAACCATAGCAGAGAGCACTGCGGTCTGAGTATTGTCTATAGGCACAGGAGACATCGTGATGCTGAGAGTTTGGCCTTTCAATGGGATCCATCA
Source organism: Podarcis filfolensis (assembly GCF_964270895.1). Lineage (NCBI taxonomy): Eukaryota > Metazoa > Chordata > Lepidosauria > Squamata > Lacertidae > Podarcis > Podarcis filfolensis. The sequence continues at coordinate 48,078,020 of NC_139606.1, forward strand.
ATTGTGGAGAGGCAGTGTCGGTCAGTGGGCTGCCACCCCACTGGCTTTCATGGTCTGATTCAGATCTTTCTGTATGAAATCCAGAATACTGCAATACAAAGAAAAAGGGGAAAGAAGACATTAACGGTGGGATACGGTCTAAGAAGCAATTTGATTTCCTGAAAACTCGGAACCCAATTCACAAAACAGAGGAGTTAGAAGAAGGACTAAGACAAGTTGCATCCATAACTAGGCTGTGAATCAGAATGCCTGCTTTCTCACTGCTACATAGCACTACAAAGCTTTCTGCATTGAAACTAGCGCTATTTTTCAAGAAAAAGAGGTGCCAGAACTCATCAGGAACACCTCCCTTGCTCTCTTATAATACCAATGACACCCACCTGAGAAGTGCGGGAACTGAGTTCCGGTGAGTTCCAGCTGGAAAAAACCCCTGATTGAAATCATAAATGTAAAAGCTATAGAAGTCAAATGGGACTGTTTTTGTCTATTCAGCCACAATCCCAATGGCCAAAATCCTTTTAAGACTCCATGAAGTGGCATCAGACCCACTGCTACCTCTAGCCCTCTCCATATAATCCCATGTTATGCAAGAGCTTTTCACAATAGTGCTCTGTTGTGTCTAGTGATACTGCTGTAACAGCAACACCCACTCACTCTGCTTTATGGGCTTACTGTGCCAATGTGATGTTTCACTTAAACTCCACAAGCTAAGAAGTTTCCTTCTTAGTTTGATCTCCACCCTTAATACTTATTTGCTGGCTCTCAGGTTTAAAAGTGGCAAATGAAGACACCATTTCCCAAGTGCTTATAGAGGCCAGAAAACTATGTTTGGGCAGTCATTTCCCCCTCCTCACCTGCAAACACTTGTTTCTAAGTTCGTTGCTTTCCCAGAATCCACAGCCATGTACTTAAAAGGCTCTTAAGCAGAAGTTTTTTAGGAATCACTGCTGCAATTCTATGTACGTTTACTGAAACACATGTTCAACTTAGTTCAACAGTAGTATTCATGGCACTTCTAGACTGTCACTATTTTCTGGTGGAATTCAATCACATATTCAGGTTGTGAAGTTAGTTAGTTAGTTAGTTAGTTAGTTAGTTAGTTAGTTAGTTTTTAACATTTGCTTCTGGTGTACAAGTACCTCAGCTAAATAATGCTAAAGTCTTCCATAACAAACCCACTTCCCAAAATATAATACTTTTTGCAATAAGGAGAGTGATAGGAAAATGCACCGGAAAGTATGAGATAACAATTGCTTTGATGCACCTTAATTTCACCTCTCCACAAACAAATAAGAAGAAGGTGGAGGTATATTTGGGGGCAGGAAACCAAATTAAGTTCTCATGAAGAAGAAATGAAATCAAAAGAGAGGGGGAGAAATATGAGGCCAAAATAGAAGCATGCTCTTGACCAATTCCAACCATATTTGGAAGTGGTTTCTTCTCATTTTCCTCCTGTCAACTCTTCTACAGCTGTTAACATGACTTGTCTAGTCAAATTACAAGATAAAACTTGGGACAAACACTAAGAGCTTATTTGGCCTGGAGTCGCTCCTGAAATCAGTCACCACTTTCCAAAACTAAAAGGACTACTGGCAGTAAAGGAGCACCAGAGAGTTCATATGATCTATTTCTGATCATCTCCAGTCAGCCCAGTTCTTCCTGTTGTACTGATAGCTTCCAACGGGAGGGACTGGCAGTTCCTGGAACAAGAGTTGACATCCAGTGTGCTTATCCAGTGTGCCAGCAGAATGACAAGAGATGGGGGAGTGAGCATTGACCAAGGATGGCATTACTAGAGGCACCCATAGTGCTTCATATTAGGGACAGCTTGCATTGTGTTTTTGCCCTGTTGCTTAAGCACACAAAAGTTGCAATAATAGTACTGTTTAAGTATAATGCAAGCTGTACTTCACCAGCCTCGATTTCATGTTTAAATAAGTGTGCTTTACCCACATTTATTTTGGGGAAAGTCATGGGGTACAATCTAGAATATGGTCTGATCTGAATCAGAAACTCCTTGCCAGTTTTCTGCAGGAAGTCACCGCCTACCTGACTGCTGTTTACACCAAAGGCGCTCAGCATAGGAGCCAATATCTGCCCCCCCCCCCGCAAAGCTGATGGGCATTGCTATTCAAATGGCATGTGTGATTGATTATGCAGGGTGGGGCTTACCCAATATTTCATTCAAGTTGGCACCCTGGTGCTCAGACTTCTAAGCGCACCCTCCAGATGTGTTTTTTTATTGTGCATTCATGATTATTTGCACTCGTGAAGCTAGTGAGGCAGTCACACATGATTTTGCTTTCAATATAGTTTGCAAGTGCAAAAGTTCTCTGGTGGCCACACTGTGCATACCCCAAAACCTCCTGCTAAAACCTCATAGCTTATTATACCCACAAATGTTCTGCTCTATCTTTGTCCTGCATTTGTTATGCTATAGCAGCTCCTCCCTTGGGGGAAAAGCAATGACAAACCTAGACAGCATCTTAAAAAGCAGAGACATCACCTTGCCAACAAAGGTCCGTATAGTTAAAGCTATGGTTTTCCCAGTAGTGATGTGTGGAAGTGAGAGCTGGACCATAAAGAAGGCTGATCGCCGAAGAACTGATGCTTTTGAATTATGGTGCTGGAGGAGACTCTTGAGAGTCCCATGGACTGCAAGAAGATCAAACCTATCCATTCTTAAGGAAATCAGCCCTGAGTTCTCACTGGAAGGACAGATCCTGAAGCTGAGGCTCCAATACTTTGGCCACCTCATGAGAAGAGAAGACTCCCTGGAAAAGACCCTGATGTTGGGAAAGATGGAGGGCACAAGAAGAAGAGGACAGTGTTCTCAAAGCTACCAGCATGAGTTTGACCAAACTGCGGGAGGCAGTGGAAGACAGGAGTGCCTGGCGTGCTCTGGTCCACGGGGTCATGAAGAGTCAAACACGACTAAACGACTAAACAACAACAGCAGCTCCTCCAGACAGCAATCATTAGATTCTTTTTTAAAGCCCGGGAGCTCCCAATCATAGCTGGTTTGAAACTCTCCTTGTATGTTCCAGCCCCCTGATTTGGAGGTTTTGCCTCAGATATGTGATATTTGATGGTATTTGGAATCATAGAATTGTAAAGTTGGAAGGGATCCCTTAGGGTCATCTGGTCCAACTCCCTGAGATGTAGAAATCTCAACTAAAGCATTCAAGACAGATGGCCATCCAACTGCTGCTTAAAAACCTACAATGAAGGAAAGTACACCATCTCGGAGGTAGTCTATTCCACTGTCGAACAGCTCTTACTGTCAGAAAGTTCTTCCTGATGTTCAGTCCAAATCTCCTTTCTTGTAACTTGAACCCATTGGTTCAAGTCCTACCCTCCAGACCATTTATCACAAAGCAGGGCAGGGCTATGCTCAAAAATACTCAACCTGGCTAAAAATCATTCAAGGTCATCCCTATCCAGGTCATGTGCATAACTGGGGGGGGGGGGGGCGGCTAGATCCACAAATATTATTGAAAAGCTTTGAAAGTACTCAGTTATCAGAGGTTCTGCCCCCTCTCCAGCAGAATCCTACCCCCCACAATGTCCTGTTTATGGGGTATTTTTACCCTTATTTTTTCAGTAAAGTTCAACAACTTTGGCTACCCTCCCCCACCAATCCTGGCTATGCCCATGGCCCAGGAATGTAATTGAATTACCAGTGTTATTTTATATTTTGTTTGTTTCTATGTTTATTTTTTATTGGTGTTTTAAAATAAATATTATAGACTGTATTCCGTAAGCTGCTTAGAGATCTTTTGTTCTAGTAAGCAGTATATAAATCTTGTATAATAATGATGTCAATCCCTGGCATTAAGAACAGGTTCTGTAACTGAGCGCCCTGGCTCAGATTAAGTTATGCATTATAGCATATATATATATCTTTCAGGTTCTTTATATATCACCCTGGCAAGGTGGCTACAAAAAATCCCCATGCAGTGAAAGGGCAGATCATGTGAGTCGGCTCTAAGTGGTTTCTGGACAGCAGCCAAAAGGAGGTAAAGTCTTTCATGGTCTCTCTTTTTACCTAAGCTTTATATAAATACAGAAACAAAATAGGAAAATCAATACATTTTACGAGAGTCTAGCTCCCCACTCCCTCCTTTTCTTGTTGAAAGAGCTGCAAAGCTTACATTTTCAGGCTTTTACAACGCAAGCTGCTTCAGGGGAACAGATCGGCTTACCAGTTACAAAGCTGTAAAACACTTAGGTTAAGAAGAGAGGCTGAGAAAACTGAGAATGCACGCGGTAGATTTCAGGGGAACTTAAGCATGCATCAGTATGCGCCGGGTTGTAACTTTATTAAGCTGCAAAGCGCTAGCACATTCTTGCCGGCTGGCTTGGGGCAACAGCACACAAACCCTTCCCATCAGACCTTGATAGGTCTCAGTGCCAGTCTGGCCAAGGACAACAGAACCAGGCTTCACACCCAAAGTCAAATGTGTGCTACAACCTATGTGACTCTTATTTCAATTCCTGGGCAACACAACTGCTCTTACAAAGGAGGAGGGAGAGAAAAGCCTTCTCAATAAAGTCTCCTTTGCTATCAAAGGTTTCTACAGTACTGGCCATTTGCAACTTTCTTAATTTGTGCCTGAAACTTGAGGGGGAATCACAGGTGCAGTCTGCACTGTTCAGAGAACATATGCATGCTTTTAATTCACTTTTATCTTGCTTTTTACTAATGTAACTCTGAAATCTTATGTATGTTCATTTTGCATTCACTGTTGTAGGCAGAACAGATGGCAAAAGGCTTAGATTAAAGTAACAGCACAACCATTAAACTAACCTCTGCTGCTAGTGAGCCAATGACAGTTTGGGGGTTACTTTTAGCAAGAGAAAATGGAGAGATTCTCCCTTGTGTTTTTCAGAGTTGGAAAAGATTTGTATGGGTCTATTGGTATGAAGTCTGGTGGGCTGAATGTGTTGAGTGGTATCTTATGGCAACTTTGCCTTAGTGGATACTGGATTATCACCAATCTGACCCCCTCACACACCACCCAAGTACTGCAGCTATCTTGCCATGTCATATTTTATTCCTTTCTACTCTTTGTTCCCCAGACTTTGGAAGCGTATTTTGGAGAGTGGTGGTGGTGGGATTGGCAAAAACAAAACAAACAAAAAACAGATATCCTAACTTATGTAAGAAGCCCTTTCTGCAAAGCCACCTTTGGATCCAACCCATTATTTATACAGTCCTTTTTAATCAACAAAACAGAAGTTTCTAAATGAAAGTAACAGGCTGCAGTATGAGATGGTTAGCTTTTGGAGGAGATATCAATATTCATCACATGAAAGCTTAGCAGTATTTCATTGACACTCATCAGCCAAGGCTATTACAGTAAATAAGTTTGGAGTTAAACAACTGCAAATAACATTCCAATCAGTGGCTTAAACACAATTCTCCAACAGCGTGAAAAAATGAATTGCAGAAGAACCCCTGAAAGGTCATGCCAGATGCTGACCAAGTGTTTCCATTATAGAAAGAGTACTTTTCATTATACGGTCATTATAAGGAAAGATTACATTCAGATGATCATTATCAATAATACCTCTTGTCAATTTCTGCTGTACTGTGAATAGGTGTGTGTCAATCTGTACTTATTCTGTTGTTTATTACTGTAGATCATAGCATAGGTAAGAAAATTGACATAGCTCTAATATGACATGATGAACTCTGGTGACCTTGGTACAAGTTTGATCTCAAAACATGTCCTGAGGGCATTCAGGAAACACCCTGAGTTCCTCACACTTTGCATAAAGGTCAGCACATGTACATTTAGTTGCCGGTACATACAGTTTATTCACCACCTGATAATTCGATAATTTGAAGACAGTGAGCAGACAAAAGATAATCAGTTCAGTCACACCCCACCAGGATGATTTCCTTTCAAACACTTAATCTTCAAAATGGACCAGGTGAAGCTGGGCAGGAACTCTGGGGAAAAGGCAGCAGAACCAGTGGCGTAGCGTGGGTTGTCGGCACCCGGGGCAAGGCAAGTAATTTGCGCCCCCTAACCCGTGGATTTGCGCCCCCTAACCCGTGGATTTGCGCCCCCTAACCCATGGATTTGCCCTAACCCCAGATGTTGCGCCCGGTGCGGCCCGCCCCCCCCTGCACCCCCCACGCTACTCCACTGAGCAGAACTATTGGAAATTGTAGAAATTGCTCATCTCAAGGCCTTCCTCTCTTTTCTGTTGGAACACCTTAACCAAAATGGTATAAATCCCCCAGGTTTCAAAAAGTCAGCTGGCTCTCCTAGCTCCAGCGAGTACCTTCAATCAGTGTTCACAAGGAAGGAACACACACACACTCTTAAGGACAGGTATGCTATTCCTCCCCTCCTCTGCATTTCTTAATTTACTATTAGTGTGAGTCCTGCTGGCAAAATTGTCATGCTCACTTCTGGAGGCTTTTGAGAATAGGTGGGGTTTCTTCCATTCTTTAGATCAAGGTTATGTAGGTATGGTAGGATTTGCTGCCTGCTTAAATTGAAATTTTACTGTCTGAAACAGCATTGATGTATTCTATCACTTTCATTTCATATAATAAACCAAGCACATCTACCTCTCCAACTCTACTCTCTGCACCAACACTTAGTACCTGCCATCTGAGACAGCCGCCTTACTCAGCTTAATGGAAGAGCTAGCCCTGCCCATTGACCTTCATAATACTCTCTGCTCACTACCTGCTCGCACCTCATATGTTCAGTTTTTCCTCATCATTTAATCTACCAGAGTTCAAAACCATGCAGGCAACCTCCATTAAGTAGAGATGCTCTCTTCTGCAGGAGAGCTGCAAGGATATGATGGAATTTCCTCCATATGTCCTAATCACTAACACACACACCACACACATTTGTTTATTTATTTATTACACACACACACACACACACACACATATATATTATTAGGTTTACAAAGTAAGATTAGCAGACAGGGACACCAAGAAAATATTTTCAGTTGTGGCCCCAGAGTTAGATAATTTATTTTCCACATGAACATAGAATATATGTTGCAGGGGAAGCTGCCTTGCTCCAAATCAGACCTGTTGATCCAGTTAGCTCGATACTGTCTACACTCAACTGGCAATGGATCTCCAGAGCTTCAGATGGGGTCTCTCCAAGACATGGGAGCATAGGAAACTCCCTTATATTGAGTTAGACCTTCTTTAAAACATATGAAGCACAACCATAATAATGAAAAAATCATGTTATTCATACCTGTGGATATGGAGATGTCCTAGATTTTGACTTTGTGCTCGGCAGACGTGACTTGCTTCCTTTTCTGTTGTCAGTGATTGTTGGTGTTGAGTTTGCATATGGGAATGATGGCTTTGTTGCTGAAACTTGATCCAATGAGAGCTGTAGTCCTTTATATTCTGTATCCCTGGATAAAAGGAATAAGGCGAAATTAATACCATCCAAGACAACTTGGGGTTAACTTGTATAGCTTTCATTTTATGCAGTGTCTTGATCCCTTTTGTAAGAAATCATCCCATAAAATATACATACCTGTAGGAAATGTGAGTCTCTTTCCAGACTACAGAAGAAAAGTGGAAAGGGGAGGCAGCGGCTCAGGAATAAATAAAATAGAGAATAGCAAAGGTACACATCAAACAGTCTTCCCTGGACAAGAGAATGCTCCACATGAGCAGTGGAGACTGTCCATTCATACAGAGCATTCTTCAAATGTAGTGATGAGCATAGTTAAATTTCATGCCCAGTGCTCCATATGTCAATAAGGAGTCACTGAATGCAGATGGCACAACAAAGAGCATCAAGCATTAATGAAGGCAATAAATAGATACAATTGAAACCATCCATTGGAAGGAAAGATTTATAACAGTACATAGTCACAAAATGGTCTAAGACGACAAAGAGTACACAATCACTAAGAATATATCCAAATTTCTGAGGCTTTTCAAAGGACAAACAAGAGGATTCATTTATTATAATCTACACATGAGACCTGAGGGGGAAATCCCTTAAAAAACTAGAAGTGTTGAAGTTTGCTCCAAATTTTGCTCTAGTTAAGTAAATCCACCTGAAGTGTTTGTGGTGCAGGCCACTATATATATTAAAATGACAGCAGTGTGGGTCTCAATATAGACAATCCACATTTGATGGATAACTCATTAGTTTAGAGTTAATTCATTACATAACTTTAAACAAGGCAAGAACAGTGGCTCATTAACTGGAATTGGGCAAAGCCAGACCTCCTGTATAAAAGTGACAGGTCTAGTCTATATTATACCACATGCAAAAATATTTATAACTGGGAATACACGGAGCACTATAAACTATTGTGGTGGTTTGAAAAGTTGGCTTGTCTAGAGATTGACAGATGAGGTACAATCAATCTGAATATACAAATGCTTCTGGTCATTTGTCAGGTTTCTGCCTTGTGTCCGTTGGTGTTTATTTCAATGGAATGGGTGTCGAGACATAATGGAAGTTTTGTACAATGGCCTGGCTTACCTTCATAACCTACATTAAGAACATAGGACAAGCCCTGGTGGATCAGACCAAAATCCAGGATCCTGCTTTCCCACAGTAGTCAACCAGATGCTTAAAGGAAGTCCAAAAGCAGGACACAAGGCCAACAGGCCTCTTTCTCAGAGACTGATCAAAGGCATGGTGCCTCTAATTCTGGAGGTGGTGGTAGCCATTGATAGTCTTATCCTCCATTAATTTGTCTAATCCCCTTCTAAAGGGGTGGGAACCAACCATCACCACTTCCTACAGCAGCAAATTCTATAGCCTCACTGTAGCTTCACATGCAGCAGAATTAATGAGTTGAATTTGGAAGTGGTAGAATGGACTCGACTACTTCAGGAGGGGCAAAACCTTTCTGAATGCCACTTTTCTGCTGCACAGCAGTCTGGCAAATGTTACACCTGGAAAAAGAGGCTCTTGTTCTGCCAACTCAAGTTCCTTCACCCTGGAGCCACCCAGTTAGAGAAATTGAACTGTGGGCTCTAGGAGGAATAAATCACTGTGCTTAAGAAATAGGTTGATCTCAGGAGAGAAGCTGAGTTATTGTACTAATCACTGCAGATCCCCCCCCCCACCTTTTTGTGTATTTTACTGCCATTCCATAAACACAGACACTGCAGGCTGGCGACTGAATTTACACCAAAAGCAAAAAAAGGACCGTTTAACTTGCTGTCTCTGCCCAATCAGCTAGCAAAAACCCTGGCAGGAAGTGACAATAACAAAAGCCAATACTGTCGTGACAAACTGAAAATTTATACAGATAAAGGCCAATTAAAAAGGTAAAGGGACCCCTGATCATTAGGTCCAGTCGTGACCGACTCTGGGGTTGTGGCGCTCATCTCGCTTTAAAGGCCAATTACAAAGCTACATATACATGGGAAGAGGCATAAGCAATGTGAAAACACACATAGAAAGAGATGCTCTTTTTCGAAAGCGAGAGGGTAGATAGTTGGGATGCTGCAAGCTACAGTGATTTCAGCCTTAGCTGCTTCAGAAGAGAGATTTGCAAGTCCAACTGATGTTGTATAGAACTGTAAAGTTGGAAGGGACCCTGAGGCTCATCTAGCCCACCCCTCTGCAATCCAGGATTATACAGCTGTCCCATACGAGGATCAAACTTGCAGCCTTGGCATTATCAGCACCATGCTGTAACCAACTGAGCTACCCAAGCAAATCAGAAGTAGAAGATACTTATGTAGACCATTTCTATACCACATGATATCTAAGAATAATGTGGTGTGCAGAAAACGAAAAACAACAGTAGTTACAAATACATTATGGAAACCCATTAATATAAATTATTCAAAAATATAGACCAATATCAATTCCTTCTCCTTCTGACACATCTCCCTGCTCAAGAGCCTCCTGGCTCTCAACTAGGGTCCAAACAATTTCACAGATCTCTCTCTCTCTCCCCCCGCCCCCGATCTCCCAATAAAGAAGATTCCTGGAAGCAGCTTACATTACCCTACTCTCTCAATCTAGGCTCCTTGTATGGGCAGGCACCAAGGCACATGGAGCATACCAAAGGACACTTCAGACAGTTCACAAAGGCATTTAAATGTTAGCCAACTTTTTGTACCATAAAACCCCTCAACATCACCCTGAATTGGCACCCAAGTTATAAAGAGGGAAACTTGATTCAATGTTTCAGATGAAACAATACCCTTTTAACTTGGTGTAATTCTGCCAAGGGTGCCAGCTCTTGGGGGCCGAGGCACTGTGCCGCCCCTTATTTTTTAAGGGACCAGGCTTCCTCAATGTTCAGAAGGCCTCCGTGTGACATCACACATGGGCCCCCTCAATCCTTCGGAGAAGGTGGTGCCCCTGAATCCTGCAATGTTAACACTGGGCAAGCTAGTGTATTGGTTGTTTTTTTATATATAGCATAATTTCCCATTACTTTAAATTCATAGGTGCTTTTTAGCAGCATGTCTGCAGAGAATACACTGAAAGCCTATTAGATGAGAGATAAAACAGCCAATTTCAACACCTCCCATCTTTCCTTTAAGAATGCATCTTCCCAAAGCCAACCTTTGCATTTCTACTTTAATATCCAAGCATTTATGCATAAACAGTATCTCTTATTTGTATTAATAGCACAGAAATGTAAATCCTCACACACCAGTAGGAGAGCATCCCCCATTACATGCAAAGTTAATAGGGACCCCCAGCTGTTTCCCAGACTAGACATTTTCACCTCAATCTTCAAGGCAATCTTTTTTACATGTTGGGAGGGGGAACCATTAATATGAGTGCTGTTGGATTGAGCATCACAAGATCCAAGTTCAATTTCTCATTCTGTTACGATAAGAATCTCAAATGATCTTGGGCTAGTCATTCTGTACGAGATTTTTGGAAGCACTTGACATGGAGCTAACCTGGGCTCCCATCACAGCTGATAGTTAAACCTTCCAGTGGAGATTTCACCATTGGCCTTGATGCAAAGAGAATCAAGAGGTGGTATTGTTACAATGGGCTTTTTATTTCATGGAGGATGTGAGCTGGTTTGGAAGTGTCAGCAAAGAAGCAGCATAGAAACCTATTGTGTTAATATTTCTGTAAATGGAACTTCATTGAAGCGAATGAAAACATGAGGATTTAGGTCAGTTCACAGTCCCACTGGCTTCAACTGGGTTAACTCAAATATGTCTCAGGAGGCTGCTGCTGGATCTTTTGGTTTCATGGCCCAAACTATAACCAACCTAAGACTTCAATGTAAAGTAACCAGCTCTGTTTGCTTCATAATTATGTTAAACTTAAATACTGCTGTATTAGGCAGATTGGACACTGAAATGCCAGTTTCAGACCCCATACCTGGAGATGCCATGCATGGAACCTGGGACTTCCTGCATGTGCTACAGCTCTTCCCATTTAAAAGTCTTCCTAAGTGAAAACGGAAAATAAGTTGCAGTTCTTTGACATTGATACATAGCTGAGAAGTGGCTGGGAAGCGCATGGTTTGCGTGCAAGGAACAGCGGAACCCAGTGAATAGTAAGAATAATTCCCAGTGAATCTGTAGGTTCTATTCCTGGAAGGTTTTTGAGACAGAACTGAATAAACATCTATTAGTTCTTGTATACTTCAAGATCTTGGGCAGACAACCCCAGAGGTTCATTACAGCTTATGATGATGAGTAACCAGCAAAAGACACATAATAGCAATATGACCATCCAAAGAAAGACAGACATCATTAAACAGTTATATTTATTGGTATGAATTCAAAATCTTCTCTCTTTTTAATCTAAATATTTTACATCTTATATATTTGATCCTTGATTAAACCTCTTGTAAGTTGCTAATCATTAATGGGGTTTTTATTGTTACTGTGCAAACAGTTCATTCATGCTGGTGACCTATCAAATTTCACAGACATGGTCTTTAATTGGATTTATTCATTTCTAATCTGCTTAAGCCCTGGGTGCTGTAATGCTTGACTAAATATACATTCAGCACCCTTATTTAAACTGGTAAAATAAATGTGAGATTTGGACTCTGAATATATAAATGCAATTGTTATTGTGTACCTAACAGGAGCAGAGGTGGAGGGAGGAATCATAGAAGGAATTTGAGGGGTCAGCATCTGGTGTGCTCCTAGTGAGAAAGTTAGGGATGAGGGATATAAAACTGCAAAACCTATAATTCAAGAAAACAGACTCTTCCTTAAGATCATAAATGGGCAGTCCAATGTACTGCATCTATGGTGCCAAAGATAATCTGATGCCAATGAAGGCTATGTACACCCCATACATGCATTGAAAGCACGCATTGTCCAAAATAAGAATTCTGGGATCTGTAGCTCCCAGCAACCTTAAAAAAATTACAGTACCCAAGATACTTGGGGAGGGTATGCTTTGAATACATGGTGTAAGCAGCCTAAGATTCCTAACATCAGCAAAGGCACTTTCCTGTTGAATCAGTAATCCTTGCACTGGCAGTGATTTTAAGGATAACCTCAGGCCTCTCTATGTAACCCTCAGGGTGCTCCCCAGGCCTCCCCCCTCAAGCGACGCATATCTCCAGTCCTGCTCTGGACCCTCCTCAAGTCCTTTTGCCTGGCTCCAATGTGTCCTTGAAATGTGATCAAGTGTCTTGCTTGCCTGAAGGAAGAAGAAGAGATTGTAGATGTGTAGAAAAAACCAACCGGCTTTTGTATGGCTGAAATGTAACCTATTGTACAAAGGTCACATCCATTGTCCTGCCCACACTTGCCTCTCAACTTGCAGAATTTTGCCTCTAGAATTATAGAAATGTTTATTTTGTACCCACCTATTGATCCTGTGTAGCCCATAACAGTCCAAGGAGGTGGAAACAACAACAAAATATACAGTGAAATCTTTCCAGTGTCCTAAAAGATTTGTTTTGTCTGTCATTACTTGAAAAGCCAAATAAGTTTATCTTTAGATTACACATAATACCTTCAGTTACTCCTTTTAAATGAACAGTTCCCAGGGTTCTATCACATTCTATCATTCTAACATAGTTTTAAATGTCAGCTCCTTGTTTTCTGACTCTGCCATATTCAGTTATTGGTAAGTCATTGTACAGTCCAATCTGCCTTTTCCTCCCCAGTGACACCATTGAGCAATTGTCATTCTATCCAGTTGCAGCAGGGCAGGAGAAGGAAATCAGGACCACTCCATCAGCTCTTAACAAGATAGCAGCTCCATAAGGCTCCTTCCTCCATCAACTGACAGTCTGCTGCAGAGGGAGATGTGGGAAGCTGGACCAAAAGCCAAGAGACTAGAATCTGCTGGCTTCTCCTCTCCTTGCACTGTTTCCATTCCAGCTGATCCTTGGAAGAACTTTGTAAGAATGAATGGCAGGAGAAATCCAGCCAGATGAGTGGGGTATAAATAATAGAATTATTGCTGTTGTTGTTGTTTTATTCCTGGGTTTGCTTTTTCTTCCTATTCTCTCCCAATCTACATTCCTATTGTGTCCTGTCCTTTAGATTGCAAGCCCAAGGGTGGGATTGTAATCTGTTTAGGAAGTTTCTTTAAGAGTGGGGTAAAAGTGCTCTAAATAAATAAATGCTTTGGGGAAACCTTGGGGTTCCTTCCCAGACTGCAACCATGTAAATCAGGGTTGGGGGACCTGTGGCACCCTCTCTATGTTGTTTGACCCAAAATCCCATCAGCCTCTGCCAGAATAGCAAATCCCCATGGACTAAGGGGGCTGTTGTCCAACAACATCTGGTGGGCACCAAAAGCCCACATCCAAGTCAACCTTCAATCCCGTTCAAACAACAACAATGATTTTTGATGATCCATATAAACAAATCTACTTGGCAAGAATAGACACTGCCTTAGCAGGAAATCCTGTTGGCATTGTTGGGAATGAGGCAGCCCGTGCAATAGGGATCTCCTAGAGCAGTGTTTCCCAAACTTGGGTCTTCAGCTGTTTTTGGACAACAATTCCCATTATCCCTGACCACTGGTCCTGCTAGCTAGGGATGTTAGGAGTTGTAGTCCAACACAGCCAGAGACCCAAGTGTGGGAAACACTGTCCTGGGGCATTTGCAAGTTCATGATGTTTTACAGTAGAACCAACGGTCACTTGCTTATTGCTCCTTCTCCTGTCCATGCCCACCCTCTTCAAAACAGAGCAAAGCAATTCCATCAAAGCAAAGGAGAGAGAAGAGAATCAATGCAAAAATCTACTTAATTGGCAGTAACGAGAAACAAGCCAGCCCACTGGCCCACCAGATGTGCCAGGTAAACCGCTATAACCAGCAACTGTGATCACTCCATCAGCAGCCACAGGATGTGGCTTTTTAATCACTGCAGTGACAACATTATTAGCAACAAAAGAAGCACCTGAACTTTCTCAATTAGCAAGCCTGTGGGCTGGGGATACACAATCCAAATCAAGCAATCTAAAATAATTACCACACCTAGATTCTCTAAGTATTCAGAATTAGCAAGGCAGACTGGAACCAATACCTAAGGCAGCACAAGGAAGGAAAATAGTGGGGAGAGGGTGTAAAAAGGAGTGGGCAAAACATTCACTGTCCCACAAATTTTTACAGAAATGTTATTGTTCAGATTCCTTATGGTCAAAGCATGTTGTTGAGACAAAAAGAAGTGCTGAGCTCTGGGTGCACCTTGGGGCATAGGCTGACCAGAGGGGAAATGGAGGGAAAGTGCTCCCCCCACACACAGTCAGTTCCCTGCTCCCCATTGGTAGACCCCTATGGTCACTTGAAGGAAAGGTGCTTTTCACAGGCTCCCCCTCCCCTATAAATATACTTCCCCTCTTCTGTGCCCCCCTCAAATACTGTTCCCCTCATCTGGATCCATATCTATCGATTGTGCTCCAATGCCACCAACTTCCTTAAATTTAATACAATGGTACCAAAAGGGCTGCTTTTATTGGACTTCTAGGTTGGCTTCCAGTCTCTTGCATTACCAGCTTGTCTCTCTGGCTACACCCTCACCACACATCTAAAGCACATGGCTTCCCCCAAGAATCTTAAGTTCATTAAGGGTGCTGGGAATTGTAGCTCTGTGAAGCGCAAATTATTGTTCCCCAGATTCTTTGGGGGAAAGCAGTGTGCTTTAAATATATGGTCTCTCTCACTCTCTTCATTGAAAGCACATGACTTGGGTTGGCCTAATATAGGTATTCTTGCTCTAATATGGACCTTGGCTACTTTTACCTTTTTGTAGCATAAAAACATCACACAAGTGAGCCAAATCACATAGTACTTTCTATGACACCTTGCATAAAAGCAACCCTAGACATGTCTGTTCAGAAGTGAGTCCCATTGAGAGCAATGGGACTTTATTGACAGGTAAGCCAGTACAGCCAGAAATAAATTACAGATGGTGGGAGAGAATCTTCCCTTAACTACCCTTTAACAACTCTACTCCTGAAAACAGAAAGCAACTAAGTCTGCACTCCTGTATGAGTGTTTATCTATTGAACACAGTGGGATGTACTTATGAGTTAATATACCTAGGGATTGCTCTGTGCACTGCATTAAGAGGTAACAAATTCACATGGGAATCACCTTCAGTATGCTGTCTAATACCATCCATGTAGACCTCTACCTCTGGCAGTGCCTAAATATTAACAATGATGGGATAAAGAGTGAGGGCAAAAGTCAACATTTTCATTACTCTTCCTCCCCCTTTCCCCCCTATATTTTATTAGTTTGCTAACTGAACCCCTTCTGGTCACCCCACCTAGTTCCATGCAAGTCTCCATCCCTTTGAACAAGAAAGAAATCATGGGGCTTTGATAGAGACTCTGGATAAAATTAAGAACTTCAAACTCCCAGGTTTTCCCCCCCTTTTTGGGAGCAAAAGAAAAACAGATGTCCTGTTTGTTAAGTATAAATAACTCCGTACGTTGAAACCTTTCTTTTACGCTGCATTAAACTTTATTTAATGCAGGGTGCCCCCTTCAACTGTAAAAAGGCGGAGAAGGAGCAAACTCAAGGGGTGACAAAGCCCTAAATCTTGTTCTTTCCCCTCTAGGGAAACAGAAGAAGACAGGAGGGAAAAGCTTTCAGGCAGATGAAAGAACATTGTGGATTCCTACCAAGCTCGTGGAGAAGGATGGGCCTTGTCAACTCAAGCCCTGGGCCAAAGAGAGTTTTCTTGGCAGGACTGAAATATTTGCCTTTTTTTATGACCCCCACTTAAAGCACTTCCATGACAGGCAAAATAAAAAGAAGAGCACCTTTGATGCAATCCATCAAGCACTTATTTTTCTCCAACAGCCCTTCTCCAAGACTCATGGGACTGACGCATTAGCAGAACTTTGGTGTGCAATGCCCCAATGTTCATGTGAGTTCACACAGGCACTCTGCTGAGGAGTAACAAGAAACCTCGCGGGATTTAGTACTTACGTGAGCACGTAATTGACGCTGACGATGCAATGAGGCCGTGAAGATCGGCTGTTGTGGACAATGGTGGCATAGCTCTGCACCCAGACCCAGCCGCCTTGCTTGGCCAAGAAGCGATAGTATTTTGTGGTAACTTGACCTTTCACTAGCACTGAAAAAGAAATAGAAGGGCTGATTTATTTAATGAGCAGTTACTCCATTTCTGTTTTACCTTCAAAGAGGAACTCTAACAAATCTCTACAAGGGCTCCATTTTCTTTATTATATTTCAGTGATGTACGGTAACTTGTGCCCTGCTTTTTAGAAAGCTCTGGGCAATTGGGTGGTCTCTTATCCAGAACTACTTTCCTTTAACTTCAGCAAGGTTGAATAGCGTTGAATGGGACCAATTAGAAGTGAACTCGGAGAGATGTTGTCGGTGTTCTCAGCAAAGAAATAGAATGTGGTTTTACCAGTCCTCTATATTCGTGTTGATGTACATTAAGGCCATTGGGCACATTATGTCTTTTCAAGAGTGGCACCTCTCCAGACCACCACATCGACTTACACTGTGGT
This sequence comes from Podarcis filfolensis, assembly GCF_964270895.1. Classification (NCBI taxonomy): domain Eukaryota; kingdom Metazoa; phylum Chordata; class Lepidosauria; order Squamata; family Lacertidae; genus Podarcis; species Podarcis filfolensis. The sequence goes on from NC_139606.1 coordinate 48,094,949, forward strand.
CCTCCATAAGTTGTTGGACTCAACCTCCCATCAGCCCCAGCCAGCATGGCCAAGGATGGTGGGAGTTGTGGTCCTCCACCTATTTTGAAAGAAGCCGCACTTCCTATTACAATTCTGACCAAAGTGGTGGCAGATGGTAGAAACGTAATGCTCTACTGTAAGGGCATGGCAACTCAAAAGCACAATCAATCATTAACAGCAAAAGTCAGTCTACTTCCCAGCCAGGGTGTCAATCAAATTTAAAATGAGTCTCTGGCATGTGATTATTATGTTACAGGAGTTCACAAGTGTCAGCAGTTAGATTAAAAGGCATTCTTATGGTCTCTGGTGAAAATGCCTTTTCCTGGCAGTCATGAGAGAGACTAAAGGCTTTGTAGTGTCTACACTACTAAAGAGTTCAGCTGTCATGACCTCCTTCTCTGTCAAACATCAACATAGCAATTCTGAAAGCAGACTGAGCTACAGTTCTGTACACACTTACCTGGGAGTAAGACCCACTGAACTTAATGGGAATTACTTCTGAGCAGTCATAAAAGATTGTACTAAGCTTCCTAGCTATGAATTACCAAACTTTAATTAACAAATTTTACATTGTCTTTGTAATGCAGATATTGAGAGCTCACCCTTGTCCCAAATTTTGTTAAATACCGTATATTAGAATTTAGACTGAACACTCAAAATCTGAGACTCAGGCTCAAAATTAACAAAATATTTTGCAAGCCTGCCTTTACCATGTTTACTTAAATGTCTCATTGTTTTCAGCGGCACTTTCAAGTCAGTGCATGCAGAATGGCAACAATTAAAAGTGCAACACACATTTAAAGCTATAGACTTATAGATTTAATTAGGATGGATCCCAAAAGCTGTGGACCACAAATCAAAACAACCTGGATTAATTGGATTTAAGACTTATGTTGCATTCATATGGCCAGAGGTAATAGACTACATCAGACCTCCACAGAGATCCCCTATCAGATCTTTGATCCCCTAACACTGCAGTGCAGGGCAGCTCAGGGGCATGCCACGGGAAGATCTAGAAGGTTCTAATGCTGTACCAGCCACACCCCTGCCACCCCATCTACAACAAGCCCAAGATAAATTTATGTCCACTGAACTGTCATAAACCAATCCCCTTTCATCACCTCTCCCAAACTGGGAGTTGTGTGTGTCTAGAAAAGGGCATAGGATCGCACCATTAAACTGCATTCTGTGCCCACTTACCTGGGAGAAAACCTCACTGAACTCAGCTGGATTCCCTTCTTTGTGGAAACGTGTAGGATTGTGCTGTTAAAGTGACACAAAACCCCAGTCCTTCCTGTGCCATCTCTCCAACTTAAGAACAATTTCGCGATCACTTCTATTTAGTCTGAAGTCTGCAGTAGCAGCTAGGCCTAACCCTTTGTTTTTTGGAAAGACATTACCCAGCTTTAACAGTACCCACTTTCCCCAGCAGGAAGATGTAGTTACAGAATACCTTTCGCCAGCTGAATTTCTGTCTCTATCACAATTGTGGCATGTATTACAGTTACAGGCACAGAGCTAGGAAAGAGCAAACCAAGCAGCAAGCCGGTTTAAGCAGTGATGAGGATCTGCTCTGGAAAAGTGCATTCCAAGCCACTAACATCAGATGATTCTTTGAAGCCCTGCCCTAAATTAAAACGAACCTTATAGGATTCACACCCTTGTAAATATAATTAGAATCAGGGACCAACACACCAAAAGAGAGAACCCAAAACTAAAGGTTGGCAAGGAGGTAGTATGGATTTCCCATCAAAATCACAACAAAAATTTAAAAAATTGTAATTGATTTGAAGACCAAACCCAAAGTGTTCTTCTGTTAAGAAGTTGCATTCCCACTCATACCAGGCTTGAGAGGCGATTTCTCACAGCCCTTTCTCAAACCATGTCATTTATTCAAGCCAAATCTATTCCATCACCCACCATTAACACATCATAAAGCAGTTCAGCAGAAGGCATGAGGGAAGTGCATATCCTTTGTTGCTTTCTAAAAATAAACCTAGAGGGGTGGAGTTGGGTCTCTTATTACCTTAATAGGCCTGAGATTATTTTGGAGTTAAGGAATGACATGGGAAAACTCATCTACACATCCCCCCCTCCTACACAAAAGTCAAGTTGATTATCCATGAAGCACATCTATTCCCTTTAGCTTGCAGTATAATCGAGCACTTTCTTTTTTGCCATAGTGGGGGGTGGCCAACGCAAAAGAGGACCAGGGCCCCTGTGCCTTACCATCACAGTGCAGGAGAGGGGCTTTCAACAGGTATGGTTTGCAAGGCAGAATCCCCAATTTCTGCAAGATGATGACATGGTGCAGGAACCCTGGTCCTCTTGGACTCAGCTGGAATCTCAACCCCTAATCCCAAATACATCATCCCTTCAAACGATGAAAGAAAAGATACCCTTTTGTCAAGTGGAGTGCAAACTGTCCCATCGTGTGCTTAAGGCAGGCATAGGCAAACTCGGCCCTCCAGATGTTTTGGAACTACAACTCCCATCATCCCTGACCACTGGTCCTGTTAGCTAGGGGTGATGGAAGCTGTAGTCCCAAGACATCTGGAGGGCTGAGTGTGCCTATGCCTGGCTTATGGTTAAAGGGCTGCGGTGGAGACAAATTTGCTTTGTGTTGGAGACTTTTCCTCCCTGAGGTCTTATTTCAATGGAATGGTGCTTTGGGGAAATGTTTCAATCGTGCTGCCTACTCTTTCTTTCTCCCGGCTCCCAGCAGCTACCGCAATCCTATGCATGCTTGTCCCCATGAACGCAGCACGACTTCCATCAAGCTTGATTAGGATCGCACGCAGCTACGTGGAAAATACCCAAGTAAGACAGCCCACCAGCCAGCCCACTTTGACTTGGGAGTAAGGCCCAGGGAACTCAGCGCGACCTGCCTAGGCGAGGGGCTTCAAGCGTGCTAAGAGGAGAGGCTCCTTACGCAGGTGATGAGCGCAGCGCAAATGGAAAGTGTCGCAGCCGTGGACGTGGTGGTAAAGCGTCTTCTCGATCAGGTCCTGAGGCTCGTAACCGGTCAGCTCGGCTACCCTGCCAGGAAAGAGAGACACAGAGAAAGAGAGAGAAAGCCGGTAGGTTGCTTTGATTTGGCACGTCGGTGCTGTTAGGGCGAGGGGAGACGAAGCCCCGACGCCGACCTACCGGGAATCGAGGAAAATGAGCTTCATATCCAGGCTGGCCCGGAACATAAACATATTGCTGTGCAGCTTGATCTCTGTCACGGCGCTGGGGGGCAGGGAATGGCCGACCGCCACCAGGCCGACGTTTTGGTAGCAGCCGTCGAAGGGAGACATGTCCAGGCTGTACTGGCGGATCTTCAGGTAGCCGCTGCAGTGAATGACCTGTTGGGGAGACACAGAGATCCGCTCAAGTCGAGAGGGCTGTTCGGGTTGCCCTTCGTGGTCAGCGATTTGCGAAACAGCTCGCGCGCAAACAGAAAACTCTCCGGGACGGAGACTGTCGAACAGTAAACCCGCGAAAGAGGGAGTGTGGGAGCCCCACTCGACACCACGGATGTGCCTCAATGTAGTAAACGCGCAGAGGATCGCGCGGCTGGTCTCCCCTCCCCTCCTTTTCGGTCCCTGTTAATCGTCTGGTTGGGACTACAGCGCCAAGGGTTGATTTTGCGCGCCTGAAGGGGCCACGGCGACCAGACAGGACTTTGTTTATCAGTTTACAACCGATGCTTCTCAGGGAAATAAGCTTGCACGCTCTCTTGTGTCTATTTGCAGGCCGCTTTTCCGGGTCCCCATTTAGTTGGTCGTAAGGAGCGTGCCAGCCTCCGAATGATCTTTTCTTTCTTCTTCAGGATCAACGCGTTACTCCCTCTCAGTCATCCGAATGAAACCAGGTGACGTTCACCTGCCACTCATCTTCCTCTGTGATCAAGTGGGGTGCATCCTCCAACCAACCCGCAATTACGAGGCTTATTATCTACACCTATTGACTCTCAGCAGAACGTGAGAACAGTGTAAACTTAAATGTATTGCGTTTGAGGTCTGTGCAGGGCGATTCCCCCCCCCCTTTAATTGCCTCTGGCGAGAGGTCAATATTCATAGGATTGGGGTGCGCGCTTTCACGTGTTTCCGAGGAAGTGAATTTGTTCACTGGGGCTCACTCCCAGATAAACGTGGATAGGATTAAAGCCTTGGGCTGCAGTCCTATGCCCACTTACCTGGGTGGAAGCTCCACCAAACTCAGTGGGACTTAGTTCTGAGTAGACAGACGCACTGTTGACTCTCTCACCCAACTTGGTCGCGTGGTTTATTTGCGATGACAAAATCTATTACTACATCTCTCTGCGTGTGCCCGATATAGATCGGCTGGCAAAACACTTGGAATTACTGGAGAGTGAGTAGGACGGAGTCTCAGGGCGACTGCTTGGCAGCCTCCCTTTGAATTACGTGGGCTACCTTGCAGCCGGAGGGGCAGTTAGTTCTCAAGCCTCTCAAGAAAGGCGTCCTCGACAGAATTAGGCACAGTCCGGAAGCAAGTAAAATATCGGAAAACAGGCCTTTCCTCCTTCGGAAACTACGCAATTATTCACACAAATAAATTCCCCGCAGTCGAATATTATGCACGTGATTTAGTGCTCAACAGACTTGCCCCAAACTAAGTTAGCCCCGAAATTAAAGGAGTTTTCTTCCAGAAAACACAAGGCTCTTGGAAAACACTGCAATAACAATCCTAACCATGCCTACTCAGAAGTAAATCCTATTGAATTCAGTGGGGGTTACTCTCAGGAGTGAATATTGCAGCTCAACAAGGTAAGCTGCTGCCTTATGACAGGCGGGCACTCTGAGGTCTCTTAAAGCACCTCCCTAGGGGGTTAAACCACAGAGCCTAGGGCTTGCCGATCAGAAGGTCAGCGGTTCGAATCCCCACAACGGGGTGAGCTCCCGTTGCTCGGTCCCAGCTCCTGCCAACCTAGCAGTTTGAAAGCACCTCAAAGTGCAAGTAGATAAATAGGTACTGCTCTGGCGGGAAGGTAAACAGCATTTCCGTGTGCTGCTCTGGTTCACCAGAAGCGGCTTAGTCATGCTGGCCACATGACCCAGAAGCTGTACGCTGGCTTCCTTGGCCAATAAAGCGAGATGAGCACTGCAACCCCAGAGTCGGCCATGACTGGACCTCATGGTCAGGGGTCCCTTTACCTTTTAGGCATATCTACTTGGGGGAAAGTTCACTGGGATTTGTTCCTAGAAAGATGTGTATATGATTGCAGACTTCAGCAAGCCAACACAAAAAAGTCTGCAGGGAGGAAGCGCCACCACTGATGTCACCGGAGGGGTGATGGCGTCATCTCCTAGGACGCTGTTGGCCAACCCTCTGTCTGTAAAATAAGCTTTCTTCAGAGAGAAACCCATCCACTAAGCAGAGGAAGAGAGAGGTGACATCAGCATATGGGACTAAAGGGTAAACTGGCACCCTTTTTGTTGGAAAATTCCAAAGCCCCTTTTTTGTGGTCAACCAAAACATTAAGCCATCGTGAGCAAGCGGTGGAGTCCTCCTGAACTCTTCCTGAGGCTGAATTTTAAAAAGCTGGCATGGTAACTGAAGCCATAATGTCCTCATTGGTCAACTGTTGTATGGCTATGGGGAGTTATCATGAAGTGCGCCTGCACTTCAGAAGGTATCACTTCGCCACTGAAAGTATGTAAGGTAAAGGTAAAAGGTAAAGGACAGTTAAGTCCAGTCAAAGGTGACTTTGGGTTGCAGCGCTCATCTCGCTTTCAGGCCGAGGGAGCTGACGTTTGTCCACAGTCATCTTTCCGGGTCATGTAGCCAGCATGACTAAACCACTTCTAGTGATGGAAGTCAGAGTGCACCGAAACACCATTTACCTTCCTGCTGCAGTGGTACCTATTTATCTACTTGCACAGGCGTGCTTTCAAACTGCTAGGTTAGCAGGAGCTGGGGCAGAGCAACGGAAGCTCACCCCGTTGCCTGGATTCAAACGGCGACCTTCCTATCAGCAAGCCCAAGAGGCTCAGCGGTTTAGACCTGAAGCAAGCCAACAACCAGATCCTAGATATGTTTACTCTGAAATGCCTTCCACTGACAGCACTAGCCTGGACTTTGGCAACTTAGTTGGGAGTAAGTGCCATTGACCTCACTGGAGCTTAAAGGCAAAGCGACCCCTGACCATTAGGTCCAGTCGTGGCCGACTAGGGTTGCGGCGCTCATCTCGCTTTATTGGCCGAGGGAGCCAGCGTACAGCTTCCGGGTCATGTGGCCAGCATGACTAAGCTGCTTCTGGCAAACCAGAGCAGCACACGGAAATGCCATTTACCTTCCCACTGGAGCGGTACCAATTTATCTACTTGCACTTTGAGGTGCTTTTGAACTGCTAGGTTGGCATGAGCAGGGACCGAGCAGTGGGAGCTCACCCCGTCGCGGGGATTCGAACCACCAACCTTATGATCGGCAAGTCCTAGGCTCTGTGGTTTAACCCACAGCGCCACCCTTGTCCCTACAGCCCCCCAAAATCTCCAGGCCCAGAACACTTACAGTGAGAGCCTATGTGCATTTACTTGGAAGTAAATTCCAACCATTGACCTCCAAGGGACTTAGTCTATAGTAAGCTGGTCAGCATAACTACATAAGAAGAGCCTGCTGGATCAGGCCGGTGACCCATCTGGTCCAGCATCCAGTTCTCACTGTGGCCCCCTAGGTGCCTGTGGGAAACTTGCAAGCAGGGCCCGCGCAGAAGAGCACTCTCCCCTTCTGCCGTTTCTAGCCTTATTTTCTCTATGCAGAGGATTTGCACAGACTTTAAGTCTTACCGAAAGCAATTACTGGGATTTTGAGGGTCTTACTCCCAAATATGCAGAGGATTGCTGGCTCACGGAATAATCCTATGCCTGTTTACCCAGAGGTGAGTCCCGTTGCGTGGGGCTTTCTCCCAAACAAGTACGCAAGGAATCTCAGCCTTCACTGGGATCAAGTCCCAGGGAAACGGGTGGGACTGGCTGCCAAGTAAATGCGCTTCAAATCGAGGTGGAAACATGCAGCGCTACACAGCTCCAACTGGTCCCGATTACTGTATTCCTATCAGTGAAGGTTTCAAAGCACCCTTGTCTTTGTACTCAAGTCCGGGCGCAAACAGTTCTTCGCTCTGCCGCTAGTTGGCGCTTGTAAGCCCACCTACCTTGTAGCCTCCGCAAGTCAGCCCGGCGTTCCTCTTGGCCAAGACGCATTTCATCCTTAGGAAGAAGGAGCGCTCGATCTCGTACTCTAGTAAACAAGGGGGCACAATGCGCATGTCAGGGAAGAGGCTGCTCTCTGCCGCCGGCCACTGCCTTCCTTCCCACCCGCTGCTTTACTCGGTGAACTTTACCCTGAACGAAATGGGAATGGTACGGCTGGTGGGCGGTGAGGACTGCGGTCATCTCGTCGTGGTCGGCTGGGTGGATGTACTCGTAAATGCTGTTGCCTGTCAGCTCAACCTGCAAGAGGGAGTCATCGGGGGCAGGGGAAAGAAAACAATAGAATTGTAGAGTTGGAAGGTCATTTAGTGTTCAACCCCCTGCTATATCTTTCTTTCCATCGATGACGACGCAACGTGTCCCCATTCTATGCCCAGGGTGATCTCAGCCACCTTCAGCCCATTAAGCCACTCGACGGAATTGAGCCTCTTCTCTCTTCGGGTTCTGGTCTGGAATCTGAAGCACCCACGAAGGACGTCAATTCACACCATGAAAAGGAACAAGGCTCCTTCAAATTAGATGGACAGTTCAGGTTCAGTTGCAAAATGGCATCTGCACCAAGCAATTGGATACCTTAAACCAATAATGGGGTGGTCCTGTCCAGACGTTGTTGGACTCCACTTCCCATCAGCCCCAACCAGCATGGCCATTGGACAGGGATGATGGGCGGCCACAGATTCCACATCCAGCCTTGGACCTAAGGCTGAGCACACCCCCACTGAAGGAAAACTTATTTCTGAGTAAACATGCACAAGACTGGCAGCAGGTAAGAGGCATGGTTGCCAATCTTCAGCAGGTTTGCTGTGCCTTTAAATGTGACTAGAAATTCAACAGGTGAAGCTTTGCCTGAGCTGTAAAGGGAAATATTGTTAATTGAATGTATATCCCACTCTTTCTCTTGAAGGAGCCCAGGATGCAAGATGGGTCAACGCTTCACCTCCTTGTCATCACAGAATTCATCTTGCACAGGAGCTCAGCCAATCTTCTGGACAGAGATTTCTGGAATTGTACTATGGGCGTGCCAGCATAGCATTAGCATAGCATGGGGGGCCACAAGAGCAGTTGCCCCAGGCACAAAATTGTTAAGGATGTAAAATTTCAACACCCAGTGCTGCCTCAGTATAGTTGCATGCTTCTTCTGCTAGGCTCCACTGGCAACGGCTTCTCCATGTGAACCAGGAAGTGACTTCTCCAGACGACTGAACAACTCTTCTTATCTCTGTGGCTGCAAACTCCTGGACACTGTTAAACAGTTGAATGTGCATGCGTACTCCATTCATTTCCCTCCCACCCACCCCTCCTCATGGCCCTGGGTGCTGGCAACCCACACTATGACACTGAGTGCCAGCATGCCCCAGGTCTATTCAATTAAACACTATGTGAGTGTTTAATGGAATGGACTTCCAGCCCAACGGAAATGTCTGCTAAGCTCCAGTCCTGTTCATGTTCCTCTGCAGCAAAGTGCCTCTGAACCCAGTGAGGCTTCCCAAAAAGTACATCACCCTGAGATCTGTGGATGAAGGGTGGTATACAAATTTAATTAATAAGTACATTTAGGATCAGGCTGTTAGGATTGCACTGAAGTCATCATCAATGGAACTTGAAAGCACCACCCTGTGCATGTTTACTCAGAAGTACATCTTACTGAGTTTGAAAGGATGTGCTTAAAAAACACTCCTCCAAATGAATGGGACTGACTAGTAAATGGGGCTAGGATTTGCACAAGCAAACAGGCTTGGCTTCACCTGCCTTGCTTGCCAAAAGCAGTGGAGGTGAAGTGTTCAGGTCTTGCATGTGAGGTTCCTGGCCTTGAACGTTGCTCATCAAACTGGCTCCCCCTCCCTCTTTGCCTGGATCCTGTGCATGCCTGCACATTCATAGCATACCTGCGACAAACCCAAATGAACAGAGGCGGTTTCGGAGATGTACATGATCTTGCCGTCCGGAGCTACCACAAATATGAAACCGTCCAAAGTCTGCAAGGAAAGGGGCAGAAAAAAGCTGTGTGTCAAGTCTGGTTTATGAGATGTTGGTCCTCGCCAACCCTTCTTTGCTCTCTCCTCCAGGCCTTAACAAGTGAGGAGTGAGGAGCAGCCTCAGCTTTCAGGCTGCAATCCTTATACACACTTACCTGGGAGTAAGTACCACTGAACTCAGTGGGGCTTACCTGTGAATAGAAATGTATAGGATTGCACTGTCAGAGACAAAAATGGTTTGATAATGAGTGTGAAATACAAAAGACAGGCCTTCATTCAATTGCCATCACAGTTAAAAATCTGATCCTAAATCCACAATCATCCTTGTCCCCAGGGAATCATTTTCCTGTATTTAGGATGATGGGATTTGCATGCGGAGAAAGTGGACAAGGAGAAGAACCAAATTTCCTAGACTGTCTTTCTGACCCAACTGTGTAGACTGTATACCTTCCTTCTGATGTGATACTCTCAGAGTTGCTGACCTCACTTCCCACTTCCTCCTCCTTCTTGGTCCCACCTTGGGAGGAGGAGACACCTTTAGTTTCTCTCTCTCTCTCTCTCCCCTAAAGGGGTCTCTCATCTCCAAGCTCTCTTTCAGAGAATCTCCCATTAACCAACAGTTCACAGGACTCTTTGGGGAATATATAGCAGTAGATATCTGACTTCAGCTTGTAGTGTAGATATAAACTCACTCCCTTTTTCAGAACCCTCAGCGGAATTGAAACTATCCCACTGATTTTAAATGGAGTCAGAATCAGTACCGGTGCTTATCTCAGTCGTGCATTGATTCAAACATTGCTGACGTTGCCCTTACCCGTATTACTATTCTGGACGACATGGTTTTGAATTATATAAAAACACATAATGATCATTAACAACCTTCCAGTATCTCCGGAGATCATATGAGACAGATTATTTGCCTTGCCCCTTTAAACCACGATTGTCTTCTCGGAAAGTGTCCAGAATCCCAGGCGGAAGGGCCTTTTCTGTCACCAGCTCCCTGGCACTATTAAACTGGCAACGACAGGGGCCGAAATGTGACCCCGCCCTCCAGCAAATCCTGAAACAGACTTGCCATAGGCCCACCACTGAAGTCAACGCGACGTGTCCCCTTATTTATCAGGGAGAGAAAGAAAGGACATTTTACATGGCTGGGGCCCGACAGATCTGCAGGTCGCTCCCCAGGGGACCGTTTCGATCGCCTGCAAACCTTGAGTCTGGTTCAGGAACTCGTAGGAAAGAGCATCAAGCCCGTGTTTGTCTTCTATCACGAGCCTTCTATAGCCTTTCTTCCCAGTCTGCCGCTATCTCGATTGGGTTGCCCGGGCTCTCCCTACAAAACCTTAAGGAGCTGCATTCCGGACTAGTACCTGCAATAGGTGAGATCCCAGCTCGCGCCCAACGTTGTCCAGAGGGCTGGTTCGACTCGCGTGTCCCCAGGCTTCTCCAAGTCCTGTGGAGACATCGCCGCGTTATTCGAGATCTTCGGATGAAGGGCGGTATACAAATTTATAAAATAATAGTAATAATAAAAGAGAGGCAGGGCACCAGGGTCCTAATGCCTGATCTGGCAATGAGCGGTATATATTAATTAAACAAGAATAATTATTCTGTGGTTTCTACCTGACAGTACAAGGGGAGATGGGGAGGGGTCACGAATAACGAAACTATAAAGTTCTCCCCCCCCCTCTACTTTCCAGCTCAGTTGCGCTTCCATTGACTGGACTTCAGACGTTCCAACCAGAAACCACTTTCTTGAATGATAATTCGATTGAAATAAATGCGGGTTTATGTTTTTCTGGATTAAATAGAACAACCTCTGCTCTGACTCATGGCCTAGAATGCTTTTGCTTCTCGAATCATTGAAATCCTACCAACTGGCTCTCTGGAAAAAATTCTTCCCATATTCACACATCCGTTTCACACACAACGAACCAATTTCTGGTACCCAGAAACTAGTTTTTCTGCCAGAAATGTGGGGAACAACTAAACCCATCCCCTTTGGAGGGCCCTGGAAAGAGAGAAATGCCGTGGAAACGAACATAACGCGGGTGCTCAGCTTAGCCACAACTATTCTGTTCAATGTTTAAAAAACATCAAACTGGGTGTGAACAAGCAGCAAGCTCCTGTAAACACACAAACCGTCGTGTGGCCATTCAGCTCTCCGAATAAAATAAAAGAATAAAAGCAAAAGCGGTTATTATAGTTAATAACGTCGTCGCGTCCTTTTTGCAGATTTCAAACGGAGGAAATTTTATTTGGGAGGCGAAGGGCTGCTCCCCAGCCACGAAGGAAGCCTTGAAATTTCCCCTCCTCTTCTCTGGGCTTTAGTCGTGTCTCTGGAAGGAACGTTATTCGGAGGGAAAGTCATGGGATCGACTTACAAATCCCAATTAAAACCGTGGGGCTGCATGACGTCTAAGAGCGTCTCCTCGTGAATTAATTCCACCACCTCCACCCCACTTTCCCCCCCCCAAATGGTCTCTTCCAGTCCCCCTGTGTCGGGAACTGTTCCCTCTAGTGGGAAGGAGACCGGCCTCCGCCTCAAGCGGCGGTAGAACCAGGCAGATGATCCGAAAAGCCTCCTGGAACAACGCTTAAAAGTCGCCTGCGTGTAGGAAAGTACATGAATGTGTGTGTGAAATCGCGGTTTTTTTTTTTTCTTTGTCTGCAAAGCCCTTGTTTCTGGCATTCCTCCTAATCTCCCCTCCCTCCACCTTGTTGTCTTTTTCTGACAATACTTCTGAAACGGCTACAGCTCCCGGTTTAAATTGAGACCATTGGATTGGACCCGCGGTGCCAAGAACAGTTTATGCCAAACCAACTAGTGGTCACAATCATCAACAACCGCAAGCAGAACCTGTGCGCTGTGGATCCGGGGTGCTTTGCTAAACTAAGACACACCTGAGCTCGAAGTGCCACTGAAATTACTGAGAGATGCGGGTATCAAAGGGGGGAAGGGAGGGGTCCAAGGGCGTGGTGGCTCAGCTGAGTTGTGGATCGCATACAACCCCGGACACGCCTCCTCTGTTGCTCATTCAGATTCTCTCGCGCCTGGATTCCAACGCACGTTTCCTTGCAAGTGCCCTCGATGCCGCCTCATCCCATTACACCCCCTAAGTGGGCTTAGAATGGAAAGCAAGCGGCCCAAGAGCCGCCTCTTGTTGTTGATGCAGCTAAATCCCGCTAACGATCGCGCCCGCGCTACGCAAACACCGGGCCTTCTTCGCGCAAGCCTTCGCCCTTCCCCTTTCTTCGCCTCCCCCCTCCGGCCCACTCTCCTGCCAGAGAGCCTCCCACGCGTTTCCAGGGACTCACTCGCGTTCACAAGCACGTGAAAACTCGTGAAAGCGACCGAGCCTGAGGAAACGCGAGGGCATAAGCTGAGCTAGCTAACAATTGTGGCAGGCGCTCGCATAAGATGGCAATTTATACGTTCAGTGCTTTAGCAGTGGTGCTGTAAAACACTGGAGAGGATCCGCTCCGGACTCAGACCTGTCTACAACTCGGTTAAACCAAAGAGCGCTTGAATCTAAGCCGACTGGCTGCACATTCAGAGCAATTCCTCTGTGAAGATTACTCCCAGGTAGACGTGCACAGCACAACCCTATCCACGTTGACTCCTGAGTCAGTCCCACTGTATCCAAATGGGACTCAATTCCCAGGAAAGTGTGCGTTGGATTTACGCCTTAGATCTATAATTTACACGCCCGTGATTTACACATGCACATATACACACGTCAGCGGACCATACATCCAGATGTTCAAGGTCAGCGGGGTAAGCCGCCTAAAAACCTGAGCCGTGAAAATCAAGTCGTTTGGCCTTTATAGGTTCTTTTTGCTTTCACTCTCTCTCTCTCCCTCTCTCACACACACACACGGTCCCCCAACTGGGATCAGTCAGCTCTTGTCATGTTTACTCAAAAGCAAGCCCAATCGAATTAAATGGAATTGACTCCCAAGTAAGTGGGATACAGCCGAAGTCCCTAGAGCCCAGCGATTATTCAAAGCTAAGCCCGAGGGCAATCGAAGTCGTATTTCACTTTGCCAAAAAGACCGAGGACGGTGCCAACGAAGGGGAAAGCGGACCTGGAGCCACCCCGTTCAGATTTTCCCGGAATCCACTCGGCCTCCTCGCCGGCCTAGCCTTGGACTCGCCAAATGGAACAGGACAGGCGAGTCCTCGCAGGAGTTCACCTGTAGCATATATAGGCTGCCTCTTCTATTCTAATAACAACCATGACATAAAACTTCTAGCCACAGGAGCCAGACCCTAGGAATTTAGGTCCCTTCGCCCCCCCCCCCAATAAAATATTTGAGGGGGAAGGCTCCTCCCGCAAGTTGATGGGCAGTGCCATTCACATAGTGTGCGTGTGCCGCGTCTTGTGATTACGTGGGGCGGGGCTTACCTCCCCCTCCCCCCAATATTTTATTCAGGTTGGCACCTCTGTTTCTAGCACAGGTCTTTCTAGCTCTATGTGGTCCATAAGGACCGGCATCGACTGCCTACATCTTGACAGCAGTGTTTCCAGCGGTTCCTTTTGGAACCGTTCTGTTATAGTATTGTGATGGTTTTATTTGGTTTTAACATTGTGTTTTCTCTTGCTGTACCCAGCCCTGGGACGTCCAGGTGACGGGCAGGTAAGAAACGGTACCGATAAATAAAACCTGAAGCTTCCAGAGTGTGAACCCGGATTCTTCATCAGACTTTCCGGCGGAAGTCCGGGGCCCCACAGAGCGAGATGAGCAGGAGGATTCCCAACACTGAGCCTGGTTGGCTCACCACATTTGATATGAGCAAAGCTGGAACCATTATGAAGTAAATCTTTAGGGGGGAGCATTAATTCCAGAGTCTAAAACGACCTAACTGAACTTTCTGCATGCTAATTGCGTCCTCCGATTCCTCTAATAGTGAACGCGCACAGGGGCGTCGGACCCTCTGCGCAGGTCTTCTTGAATTCCGTAACAAGGTACGTGTCCAGCTCTTCTGTCTCCCGACTTCATGTCTGTTGGGACACGCCTAATGGCTGGGGATCTCGCGCAGGTGGCCCAGGTGCGCAAGAAGGCAGGACGCCTGAACCTTTCGTAGTGGCTCAGAAGCGGAAAGGCTAGCAGGTGCGTGATTTACCAAGCCCTCCCGCTCGTGTCTTCTGCACAACTTTTAAATGTCTAGGAGCCGGGTGCTACACACACACACGCCCGCTTTGCCAACACCAAATATTGGGAGGACGAGATCCTAGCGGATTTCAGAGAACACGCCTTCCTAAATCCCACCTGGCCGCCTACACGTGGGAATCGTTCTTGGGGGAGTGGGAGCGACGACGGAAGTGGCTGTCAGGGAAGGCTCCAAGCTGATCCTTGCTCGGAAGTAAAGTTTAGCGTGGCTCAAGGAAGCTTCCCGAATCCCGGGGCGCCTAGAGTTACTGGATTGATGCGCATTTGGAAATGCCTGTTCTTGGATTCAGTGGCACTCCCTCCTGAGGGTTTCAGCCTGAAAGTCCAAATCCGTGCGTGTTTGCTTCCTTTAGAAGGGAGTCCCCTGTGTGCCTAAGTTGTTGGTTGGTTAAAAAAAAAAGACTCGTCCGTCGAGGTTTGACTTTCTATGAAGGAGCCTCGAGAGTTTATGCGCTCCCTCGGCGCCACGATTAAACGAAAGGGCGTGGCTACCCAGCTACATTCAGATAGACGTAGCTGCCTGCTTAAATGAGTATTGGATCGTGTGTTTTTTTAAAAACAACAACAACCAACTCCTGTAGGGTTCTTTTCTCTTCTTCGGGAAACTGAAAGTACTGAAGCCTGAGTGGCCGAGGGAAGAGGGAAGGTCTCAGACATTCACGGGTTCCTTTCGTTTTGATGTGTTTATTAGCGGAATTAAGAAGAAAGACGTAAAGACGTGGGTTTTTGGGGGGGAGGGGAGCTGCCTGGATGTGCAGATCTACAGAAACGTATTAAGGAGGTCTGGATTTAAACAAGCAACGAGAGTAATGCTGTCTGTGTGCATACACACAGACACACACACCTGTCGACTCACGAGACCCTCTGTGGGCGACCCGGACGTTCCCATTCCAGTCTCTGCGCTTTTCCCAGTTGCTGATTAATCCGAATGCAAAAGCGGGGGGGAATAGAGGGGGGCCTCCTATATCTCTTAGGCTACTAAAAGTGGAGCAGCAGATCCTGCCCCGGCGGGTTAATGAATAGCCCGCCTGCATTACAGGTTAACTTTTGGGCAGAATCCGCAATTCTATTCTCTCCTGCCTCCCCGCCCTGCTCTGCAGCTCTTTTGCTCCTGTTCCGGGTGAACTCCTCCCTCCAGCCGAGCCAAGTTAATATTTTCTAAACAAGCGCTTTGCTCGCCCTTCCGAGCACTTCTCTTCCAAACTGAGCCACGTGAGATTTAGGAGGGGGCAGGGAGCGAGAGCCTTCTACTGGCCAGATGTCTCCATCCTTTCCCATGAGTGACTGGCCGCCATCTGACCATTCTCCAATCCTTTGGTCTCTGGGATTCCTTAAAACCTCGCCGCGGTGGTGGGTGGGCGACTTTCAGCTTTTTCAATCCACAAGCCAGGGGAGGTGGAGGGCGTTGAGGCTGCTGTCTTATCCGCTTATTGAGAGAAGAAGACCCACTGAGCTCAAGGAGACTTAGTTGCCAGTGTATTGTAAGTCA
Organism: Podarcis filfolensis; assembly: GCF_964270895.1. NCBI lineage: Eukaryota > Metazoa > Chordata > Lepidosauria > Squamata > Lacertidae > Podarcis > Podarcis filfolensis. The sequence goes on from NC_139606.1 coordinate 48,110,827, forward strand.
CTCTGAGTTACCTTGGTAAAGAGGTGACCAACAAATTTAATTGACGGGTGGTGATGGTGGTGATAGACTTGCACTGCGACTCAAGCTGAGTAACACTGACATCTCAAACTGACTGATCTCCCCTAGTTGCTCCGGTCTAAAACTTCCCATTGATTCAATTGCACTTAGCGCTACAGGAACACCGGGATCCTATGAGCGTCTACTCAGAAGTGAATCCCGCAGAATCAAAGGAGACAGAGGCCAAGGAGAGAGTGGATAGGCTTGCCCCCTAAGTGCGTTTGGATCACAATCTTGTGGCCGGAGATGTTCACCCGGAAGTTGCAGCGCAATCCTAATCGCGACTACTCAGAAGCAAGCCCTTGTCAGTTTAGTTTCCCCCCTACCCTGCACCCCCTCTCTTCCTCTGAAATGAACAACATTTTAACCCACGAATCCTAAAATATTTATCGTAATGACAGTTCCTTTGGAATCAAGCTTGGACTTAATTCGAAACGTTTCAACTAAGTCTTCCACTTGCATTTATTGCGCGTTAAGACACGCTGAGTTAAAAGGGGGTACTGGAAAACAACAGCTTCAGATACATTATAGTTCGGTATCTTTTATTTTTAAAGTATCTCCCCCCCCCCCCGATTTTAACGCTGAGTAAAGTTGCTTGGGGTGCACTTGACCTACCGCAGCCAATCCCCACCCCTTCAAATACTGTAGTCTGATTGCATTTTCTTCATCTTTTTAAAAAGTGAGAAACCCAGATCCCCTCCCCCTCTCTCTTTGCCTTTGGGATTAGGTTGGTCAGGAGATGTAAAGGTTTCTTCTTGCAATTTGGAGAGCCTCGCTGAAGCAGAGGAAGAAGAAGCAGCAGCGAGAATTGGAAGAGATGAAGAAGGAGCTTGGAATCTGAAGGGGGGATTTTCCCGGCTAAAGTGGTGGAAGATAAAAAGGGAAAACATAATCTATTTTGGAAGATTTCCAAGCTACGCTACATTAACCTTCCTAGATAAAAATAAAAAAGGGGGGGGTCTCCGTTCCGCGCTTCGCCAAGCCTGGTTTATCATATTTACATAAGTAGCCTTAAGAAGTGGGTGGGATGTATCTATTATGGCTCTAACGAGCTCACATTTCGCTTGAAAAGCCGGGCGAAGTTCCACTGCTGCTTTCCTCGCGATTCTGTTTGAAGGCAGACGCCTCCCCCCCCCCGCCCCCTGCTCGCCTGCATCTTTCCCATCATCCCACCCCCGGATTACCTTCACGGCCTGCCTACCGAGGCTTTGTGATTTCTGGAAATGAGATTTCGATTTCTAAAACAAGAAACCAATTAGTAACCAAATGAGGCGGAGGAGATCCACACCAATTGACCTAATCCCACAGGCACCGTTGACTAGGCAGGCGGGAGGACGGCGAACAGCCACCCCTCCTGCCCCCTCCAGAGGCGACCAGGCAGCTGCCGGCATCGCTGGCCGGACGACGAGCATCGATCGCGCATGGGGGAGAGCCGCGCGGAGTGGGGCAGGAGGATGGCGTTTGTTGAACCACTTCTCCTCTGGCCCGAGGGTCGTCTTCTGATCTCTGAACCCTCGAGACGGAATTTCGATCCGGATTAAGAATGCCTCTGAGCTGCCATCCTAGGCACATCCAGTGGCACAATCTTGCACAAAAGTGTGGGCTACTAGGGAGGGCTTGCGTGGAGATGCGTCGCCGTCGCCGCCTTCTTTTTTTGCGTTTGGTCCGGGTGAAGCTAACTGACAGAAACCGATTCGATAAAGCACACACCGTTGTGCTGGTTTGTGCAACGCAAACTAAGAAAGTCTCTCTCTTTCTTTCTCATTCCCTTCCCTCTCTCCTCTTCCCGAGTCGCTCACCGGCGCGCGGCCATTAATATTCAGAACTCGGGTTTCTTGCAACCTGCCTACTGCTCGAGCTGTTGCACCGAAGGCAGAGAAACTACATTTGGAAGCAGCCTCTGCGGAGAATAAAAAGACAAGGGGAAATCTTTTCAAAGTAGACAAGGTGCGCGCTGCAGGCAAGGTGTGCAGAACTAAAAGGGGCCTCCGCAGAATGGATCTCTTCTAGTCCGACTGGTTTCTCTCCTTCCCCCCCGCCCCCGCCACCCACCCGATCTAAGATTCCTCACTCGGATTCGTATGCTTACAGTATGACAGTGGAAGACCAAACACAGTCCTAGGGAAAGCCACCCCAGCCGAGGGAGAGAGAGAGAGAAGAGAGGACATCTCTAATCAAGGCCAAGTGTTTGGGCTCGCCTCTCCTCACTCACCCAGCGGGATTCCACTAGTTACAAATAAATAATGGGAAAGAGTTCATTTAACAGGAATTTAAACCTGTTTTTTTTAAACAAAAACAAAAACACCCATATAAGATTATTATTATTTTTTCCAATGTCTGTATCACTTTTGGTTTGAGCAAACAAAAATAACCACATGTCTATTATTAAAGTCACAAACTGAATATAAAAGGCTTCCTAATATTATTACATTTACTTCTATTATAATGAATCACTAACACCCAGAAAACGTTTTCTCCTGTGTTTGCAACTTCAAGAATGCAGTTCCATGCAGCAGGTAAATCTATGAGGAAACCGCTACAATAGTGATAGTAACATTAAAAACTGGGAAAACACCTTTGCAGGTATAGGGGAAGCTGTAGACCATTGCTGCACTGCTACTAAAAATTACTAAAAATCTGCCACAACATTCGTGTCCTTGTAGTAGCGGCATTGCCCATGTTTCTCACTGCAGTATTTTCCAGTAATAATAGCTGATAGCATTATTTATTTTTATTATTTTATCATGAAATGGTTTGTGTTGCCTACTACAGCCTGCCCCACAGCAGGAGGGATATAAGAAGCAAAACAAGCTTTTAGTCTTATTCATACTAGAGGAATTCTTCTTAGTATCTGGGAGAATCTTACTTGCCCCACACCAAGCCAACCTAGAATTATTGTCTGTGTGCAATGCTAACGTTAACAAATATTGTGATCTGGATTTTATCTGCCTCTGTTCCACAGTTTCCCACCTATCCTGAGGGATTCTGATCTGGATTTCAGGAATCAGCCACAAAATCTTCTTTCCTTTTATAGTCATCCAGAACAGATTGTTCTCTTTGCTATGCACCCAGTGCCCTAAAAAGCCTAACAAAGGCCACCTACCCAGTCAGCAGCTGTGGTGAAATTTGAATTGGCTCATCATTTCACCGCCACCTCCACACTTCTTATTCCAAGGCAATTCGTCCCAAAGTAGACAAAATGGGTCTTGTTCCCAGGTAAGTGGCCATAATGACTGCAGTCGGAAATTCAGAAATTAGCTCTGCAGATTTCAGTTGAGGCCTACTCCCAAGTAATAACATATAGAAAGCTGCAACTTAAACCCCCACCCATAACCCTGTTAAGCCCAGCTACTGCAGGAAGTGTTGAGATGCAACACAGCTTGCCTATAGGTTGTTGGCTTTGCATGGGAAAGAGTAGAGTAGATAGAAGAATCTGCAAGCATCCTAGACTGTCCTTCGACCTGCGCTGACATTCCTTCAGCTGCTGGAGGGAAACTCTTAGCGCTGCTGACCTAATTTCCTGCTCCTTCATCCTCAGCTTGGGAGAGGAGACATCTTTGTAGGCCTCTCCCGCTGAGAACAAAGAGCAAGCACGGCTCTTTGTGCATCGCCACCTCAGATTAGAGCGATGAACGTTCCCATCAAACTTCCTTTACTAAATGTAGCTTTATTACTTTCCCAGTTCGGCGTCTCTCTGAGGCCGCATCTCAAGGTGAAGTGCGCTTCTCCAAACGGGACTCGGTGTTCAGTTCAGCTTTTGCTAGTGCATTCAAAACTCCAAATGCCACCCACTGCCAGATTAAAAAACTGGTTTAGGCGGGGTCCTTAACCCACTGGTTGGAAGGGGAAGCAAGTCTCACTGAACCCAGTACTTCGGAAAGGTGGGTTAGTGGCTCCATTCAGAAATGTTGGGAAGGGGGAGAAGCTCCACTCTGTCGCTGCGCTTCACCCTCCCAGGTGGGTCATTCGAAAAAGATGTGGTGGTCGGACGCATGTTAGGCGCATTCGGAAACCTGGAGCGAAGGGTTTGGGTCCCCAAACGCCTCTTTCAAATTAGGAGCGGAGGGCAAACCAGCTCGGACAAACCTGCGCTGAAACCCTGCGAGGAAGTCCTAATGGCCTCAGGGAGACTAACTTCCTCGTAAGCATACAGCAGCACCGATAGGCTGCGATCCTATGCATGCTTTTCTGGAAGAAAAGCCCATAGAACGCTGGGGGGTGGGCTTATATATCTGAGTAATTGGATTGCTCTGAACGTTATTTTTTCAGGATCCCAACCCCCCCCCCCCAAATATTCCGATTTTCAAATGTGATTTTCTACTTTGGGTTGTTTCTATATTTAGTGGCCTTTTAAAGGGTTATTGAAGGATCAGGCTAATATTGAACATGTCTAATACTGTAGTGTTTTTGTATGTATTCAAAGCGCGTCCCGTACACATTTTTACAACAACACCGCAAGGCAGGCCAGTACCACAGTCCTCATATTTCAGCCGAGAGCCTAAGAGCTGCGTGTCCCCAAGAATTCACAGTACACTACCTGTGTGTCAACGCTCTGCATTATACCTAGCCAGAATCTAACCTTTATTTATTATTAGACCGCGGGGAATAACCTCATTTCCCTTCATACCATCCGACTGTGCAGTGATCTTTCCATCCACCTTTCTTATCTAGAGTAGTTCGCTGCCCTTGGAAATTGCGGCGTTGGTTTCCTGCAAACCTTCATTTCCGGCAGCTTTCTAGATCACGCATAATTTCGTTCCACAGCCCTGAGAAAAAAGATGTTACTATTGCTACAGTGCAGGGCTCTTTACATACCGATAAGCAAATAATAATAATAATAAATGGACAGGTCCCTGCCTCCACGGAGTTTACAATCTGGAATAAACTATGAGGAACGCAAGACCAGAAAGGCAGGGCTTGGGTTGAGATGAGCAGAATCCTGCCGCCGCGTTTATTTAGTATGAAGCAGGTTGGGTGGGAAGCAGGGAGGCAGGGATGAGACCCTGGGCTTCGGAGCCACAGTTAGGACCTTCGGTTTGTTAATTCAAGGACAAATTATCCGACAAGCATATTCTTTGCTGTCATCAAACTAATTAAGGCAGAATACATGGAACTTGCCTTGGTAGATCTACTGCACCTTTCGACTTATTTCACTCTTGGGCCGAGTTTGCACTAAGGGCTGTGCCCGAGTCTAGGATCTGGGAGTCCTGGGTTCAAATCCTCAGTTGGCTACGAAGCTCACGAGGTGATCTTGAACCAGTCACTGCCTCTCAGCCTGACCTACCCCACCCACAGCGTTGTTGTGTGGATAAAATGAAGAGGGGAGAATTATTTGCACCGCCCTTAGCTCAATGGAGGAAAACATGGAATATAAATGCAACAAACAAAGCCATAAATAAATAACGCACAATAATAAAATTACCCTAAAGTTAAGTGCCAAGGGGAATGGTTCTCCCTGACACAATCTCTATCTATATACAGGTGTTTTATTTAGAGCAGGTGTGGGGAATATTTGGCCCACTAGGGTGTTGATGAACTACAACTCCCATCAGCCCCAACAAGCACGGCCAATGCCCAGAGGTGATGGGAGTTCTAGTTCAGCCGCATCTGGAGGAGGAGGAAAGGCTCGTCCCCCCTGGTTTAGAGAGACGGGGGAGCATTCCATCAGGTGAGCAGCCTGAAGTGGTACAGCTACTTCAGGAGATGCAACCAGCACCCAACGTTATATGTATTTCAGAATGAGTTTCGCTCAGCAAACACGCTGCAGCACGATCTGCTCTTGAATGTGGACACAGCGCAGCCCTGGACCAAAGGAAGTGGCTGCAGTAGACATCTCGATACCTTCTCAGGTAGTCAGCCCGCCGTGGGTTTTTCCTAATCTACAGAAGAAAAGCTTGTCACGTTCTTTCTAGCCGAAGAGGCTCGGGCTGAACCTCAGCGGGTTAAGGATCGCTTCCGTGGTCATTCTATCCTTCTAATTCTCCAGCAACAGTCATATACTTGAGAGCCACTCTCCGTGTCTGTCCTGGTCCCTCAAAAGCTGGACTGAAGCAACCACCTGTCTTGGCCCACTCCGACCTCTAGTCTAGCCAAGGCCTCCTAACAGCGCCTCTTCTCTGCTCTACCGCTGAGCCACGGCCCTTGTGCTACAAACCAGGCTCGCAGGAAACGGAGGGAAAGCGGGTGCAGCCTACCTTGACCTAAACCCAAGTATTGCTTCTTAATTGGATTGTTGTTGAGGAGAAAGGAGTTACGGAACGGTCCCCCCCCCTCCTCTCCCTCCCTCCCTCCCTTCTACTGAGAGCTTAAATAAAAGTGCTTAAATAATGCCATCTTTCCAGATGGCCTGATCTGCTTTTACTCTCGACGGCAACAGGAGATTCACGGCTGGCATGCGCGGCACTTTCAGGTTGCCAAGGCGCTTCCAAATCCATCGATCCGGGTTCACGAGAGACAGATAGCAGGAACAAGCCCGCGCGGGTCTACTCGGAAGTAAAATCCCACTGAGTTTCTCCCAAGCTAAAGCAACTTCAGTCAGAACTGCAGCTAAAGCTAAAAGTCACATGAACCACATTGGATTTCTCCAAGGAGCAGGCAGGCAGTCTTACAGACGTTTGGCCGACTGTATCGCTTTCAATCCCAGTCTCTGGGAAGGGTTTTTCCCCTCGCTTGTTCTCTGAGGTCAGCGCTCTCGGGTTGACTGTTGAGATTCCTTACAGGAGTGTGTCCCTAGTTTGGAGACAGTTCACCAAACGAAAACCTGGTCCAAATCCAGGATGGGGGTTGTTTTTATCTCGATCATGCCCACCTCGCCCACCAAGTCTGCCCTGAAACACACAAGTTTGCGTTTAGGCAGTGCAGTCCTATACATGCCTGCTCAGAACTTTGAGTTCAGTTCCGTGAGACTTACACCCAGCTAAATTCGCGTCTAAGACTGTCGATATAGATCAGATGAGACTTCCTATGGAGCCAAGGTACCGCCAAGGTCCCACGTGAGGCAGAGGTCTTCTGAGAATGCATTCTGCGCATCTCGGAAGTTTACTGATTGACTATTTTGCTTATTAATGCTCACATTAAAAATAACAATACATATTAATCTGTCTCTCCTCCGCTCTGGACTCAGAGGAGAGCAGCGACGACAACTGTGGCGCATCTGCTTATTCAGACTCGGCTCAGTCTCCCTGAAGGCTCCAGACGAGGAAGGTCTGAGTGGAGTTTGCCACATCCCAGGCTTGGCAGAGGCATGCGCAGTCTTTGACCCAACCCATTTCCCTCACCACGTGGCGGCCCTTCAGCCTCTCGGTTTGTCGAGGAGACCCTGGTCATCCCGCCAGCTTAGAAAATGAGCACCTTTTAAACCCCCTCAGCAGACACTTCACCACTTTCTCGCTTATTTTACGGCTTCGAGGATTAATACTAATTCTACCCAGCGATAATATCCAGTGTCCTCTCCCCACAAAGAAGGCAGGAAAGCAAAGCGCTTGACTTCGAACTGGGTTGAATTGAAACACACAAATTCGAGTATTCGAATCCTAGGGGCTGGAGCAACCTCGACAAAATCAGGCATGCCTCCGACACCGGATTATTGGGGAAACTGGGATTATTGAGGAATGCCGCAGTCCTATACACATTTACCCGGGCGGAGAGTAAGTCTCATTGGGATTTACTTCTGAGTAGATGTGCATAGGACTGGGCTGTAAATGACTCGCACACAATCAGAGGAAAGGGGGCTTGGACTGTCAGTCCTTTTAAGCGATCGTTCCAAGGGACCTCAAATTTCCTCGTCTCCGTGTATTTATTTAGGATGGTGTGTGTGTGAGGGGTGTGTGTGCTCTGATTACTGAGAACAAAAACCAAAGCCCCACACCGAGGAGACGGACTTTTCACTTCAACAGACCCGGGTTCTGCCATATTTAGGTATCCAGTTCACGATATTTGTTAACTAACTTTACGCGGGATCGGCTCAGATTCGGCCTTACAGAACCATCAGTTGCTAGCGACCTCTACAAAATTTAAGACCCTGCCCACTAAAAAGCACAAATCAGCTCTGTTTTACATGCATGTGAAAATGTACGCAGAAACAAAGTGCTGTTTGTCTTTAATAATAAGTGGAATCCGGTGGTTTAATATGCTGTGATTTAAATAATATCAAACGGTACATCTGTAAAACGTTTTATCCACACCAACCCAACTGCCATACGTTTTTTAAAAAGAAAATCGTTAGGAAGCAGAACAGATATGGATTCATTCAGCCTTGGAAAGCAGAATCGTATTTTACCAGGAAAATAGACAACCCGATTAAGGATGAATCATATGCTCACTTACCTGGGGGAAAAGTCCCATTAAACTCTATAGTATTGCTCTGTTAATCAGACCCATAAAACGATTCCGTTTTCCATGCTAACCATAACAACAGAGGAGGAAAAAAATTAACATTTCGTCCTGAAATCCTTGGGGAAAGGAGTGAGGAGGAATTATTTCACCACCTACTAACCTCACGACTGATGAAAATATCTGCAAACAGCTTATCAATTAATACCATTACCACCACCACCATCATTATTTTATTCTGGCGATCGAGGCGGGTTTCCGCGAAGAAATTACGGTTTTTGCCAATCAGCCTGACCTCTGCTTTTCTCAGCCATAAATCTGCTTTTGGAGCAGTTATGCCGGGGCTTTCGTTCTGCACTTCACATTTCAAGTCCACATCAAAACTGGAATCAAACAAAGGGAGGCAGCTTAAAGGCTTTTAAATGAGAAAAACGTCTGTAAGAAAATAAACACTGAAACCCAATGCTCAATCATTTCCCTCAGCAGCAAGAAAAACAGCATTAAATCACCGATCCACGTGGGAAAGGGGGTTGTTATTTTTTCTTCCTTTTCTCCCCTTTGTTGTTTTTGTTTTAAATACCGCCTTCCAACTAAAACAAGGCAATGGATTTCAATACTGAAACGCTAAACGCATTTATTTATTTAACAAAATAGTAGCTGCAAAATTATGGAGTGTAGAGCTGCCGAGCTGCATTGCTAAGCGATTTTGAGTAACCCTAAGCGGAGCGGCAAGAAGCTGCCGGTGCCTGTTCAAAACGCATGTCCCATTCAGTTTAATGGGGCTTTAATGGGGCTTACTGCATGGTAAGTGGGTATAGGATTGCAGCCTGATCGCAGCGTCCAGAATCCAACTAGTGATGGAGTGACAGTACTTCTAAATATGTATTTTTCAAAATCTTCGCATTTCCTTATTTTTGCTATCAAAAAATGATGTCAAGCGCCTGTTTAATCCGCCAGCCCGCCCACCCCAAAGGAGATGAGATGATTTCGGTAGGAGTGTGTGTGCGTGTGTGCGTGTGTGTTTCTGGTCACGTAGTGCATAACGTACACACAGATACACCCACGCACGCACAATGCACACACACACACACACAAACCCCACATATATATCTCAAACAATCGGAAAAATAGGAGAACACTGGGTTAGTTGAAATCAATGAACATTTTCATAATTATCATCGACGTGAGAACCGCGTGGAAATTCCCTCCACGCGTTGCTGCTGTTTTAACTTGCACTTTTACTTTTGAAACACCGCAAAAGAAGTACAGCAAGGAAGTTAGCAAGCCCTTTTTCGATGTAAGGCCTGCGGAAAGGATTGCCTATCTCATTCTTGCTGTCGTTAACCTCACAGCTCTTTTTAAAAACAACAGCAACAAATGATTGTTCTAGAGAAGAAATGAATACTTAGAGGCAAAAACTCTGGACTTTTGGACCGCTATTCTCCCTCCTAGTGGTCCAATTCTTGTAGCCCTTTTCAGACAACGGTGCAATCCAGCTCTGTCCAGTCCACACCCGCCCATTCCGCACACCTAAACAGCTTTCTTTCCTATCTGAAGAAGTGTGCATGCACACGAAAGCTCATACCAATAACTAATTTAGTTGTTCTCTAAGGTGCTATTGGAAGGAATTTTTTTATTTTATTTATTTTATTTTGTTCCCATGTACTTGAGTTCTCTCCTCTTGAAAGACAGGTGGAGGGGGGAAATGAATCAAACGCTTCACAGTTTCAGTTGCAATTTTTAAGCAAGACTCCTACTGGATCATAAAAAAAATAAATTACGAAATAAGCGAGAGAAATATCAAGCGCTCACACACAAAAATACCGACAACCAACGAACCTTTCCATCGCAACCAACCGGCAGGCGAAAACCCGCACTTTGTGTTTCAAGGTTAGCTCTAATATTCGTTCCCCAGACCTCTCGGCGTTGCCTGCGTGGACCCTCCTCGACCCCTCTGTCTACCTGCCCCTCGGACGTACCAGTCAAAATAGCCGTTTTATGTACTTGGGCAGCTATTGCATGATTTCCACAAACCAATGTAACTGGGTCTATAGTTAATATCCTATTTAAATTACCAAAACTTCACTGAGGGACAGCCCCCATGGCTTCAGTGGGACTTGCTTCTGAAGACACCTCCTTGCCCCGTCTTTAAAGCAACGAAGGCCACTCCCTGGTTTGGGCATCGGATTAAAACGTTTCTAGAAATCTATCCGCTATGGTTTGTAAACCCTTCCCTATCTGGAGGACCTCGGGCCGTTCGATCTAATCTTGCACAGGTGTAAAGCAACAGCTACATAATAACTGCTGGCCCTCAAGCATCTGAATGCAAACGCTGCTTAGGAAATATTTTAGACAAGAGAGACGAAAAGACGCGTGGCATGCGCCTAAATCGCTGAGCTGTGTTTCTCGCCTTAAAATATTTTACCAAACTTTAGTAATGTTTGGGGAAACAACAACCGCAGCAACAGCTATCTACAACAGATGGCGCATGAAAGCAAGACAGGCTTGATGGTCTTCTGCAGCATTTCATTCTGCGAATAATGCAACCCTTGCAGCAGGGTTCCTTTAAAAATGGTTCTGTCGTTCAGCTACTTGGCCTGATTTGGCTCAGCCAAGAGTCCTTCGATCCCTAACAGACGGTCCCCGAACTGGGCGCTGACGTAGAAAGCCTAGCAAGGCTTCGCCATGGCGTCATTCTCTCGTTTGGCTCCGTCACTCGCTCCGTCACTGCTTGTTTCTGGGGAGGAAGTTAGCCGGCTTCTCACCTTTAAATGTGCTTTTGTCCTTGGAGGAGAGGAGGGGGTGAGAAGAGGAGGAGGAATGTCCCCCCTCTCCCATTTATTTGTAAAAGGATCAAGGCCAGAGCTGGTTCATAAACACAGGAAGGCGAAACGGAGTCCTGAATTTGACCTTTGCCCTCCAAACCGGCGTGAATACGAATTCACTTAAGATCTCTGGGGACTCGGAAGGAGAGAGATGCGGTAGGTGTAGCGAGGTCTGGCATTTCCCTTCCTTGCCTTAACGCAACATCTGGAGAGCTCAGGAAAAGGCAGAAAGCGTCATTCCCACCCCCACCCCCCAAAAAGAGAATTGGTGCAAAAATAAATTAACCACCTACTACTGTCTGCGATTGCGTGCCACGGCGCGTCCATTCTCACAACACGCCCAGACCCGGATCCTAAGCAAATCCCACCCTATTCCGCTGAGCATTTCAGGCCCTGTGAAAAATTCGGGAGAGAGGCGATGTATTTGCCTGTCTTCAAGAACCAGCCAAGAAAAACAAGTCAAAATCCAGAAACCAGCGGTAGCTCCGCTTTTAAGTGAACCTGCTGGCCTTTGATGTGCTAAGGCTTCGATCCCAAGGCGTACTGGGAGAGGGAGAGGGAGAGGGAGAGAGAGCGCCCTTAGACCTGGGGAATCTAGTCCTACGTTGTTCAGCCGGGCTAAGTTTGCCAGGCCGCTTTAGGTCAGAGGCCCAGCACAGTTGATGGGTTGCTGATGGTGCCACGTGTACTTCAGAGGAAAGAGATGGCTTGATAATACGGGGGAGGGGGGCGGTGAGCCCGTGGCCCTCCAACGGCTGCTAGACTCCAGCTCACATCACCCAATGTCCAACAGCCAGAGGTGATGGGAGTTGTCATCTAGGATCTGAAGGGCCACCGACTCCCTCATCCCTGCCTTGCCATAGTAACAATAATGGTTTGGACGCCGCTGGTTTGTTTCTGCGTCTGCTTCTAGAGCTCGCTTTCCTCACCCCACTGCTGTTCTCCTTCCTTGCCTTCCTTCAAGTGGCAATCCTGAACATGCTCAGTCCGGACCACACACAGACAGATCCTGGGACTCCTTCCACATGGATACAACCATTCCGCAAGGCAGCTGTGCCCGAGACCCTGCTTGGCGCCACTGAAATCGATGGGGCTTCATCTAGGCGGCTAGGCTCAGGCCTGTAGGCCCCGATCCCTACCAACGTGCTTGGAAGAAGTAAGGAAGACCTTCAGCCCAGCCCGCAGCCCAATTAGCTCTTGCAGGCTAATGCTCTCTGCGCCCCTTTCCCAAAATTAAGATATGCAGTGATTTTAACCAAAACGCAAGCCATCACATAAGACGCCTTCCCCATAACCCTTCCCTACCTTAGCCCAAGCATATAAAGAGGATGGTTGAGGTGGGGGTGGGGAGAAAGAGAGAGAAAGAGGGAGAGAGGAGCGGGTGCGTGCTCAGGAAGAAGTTAAATTCCCCTTGCCTGAGGTGGGATTTATTTCCTAATCGCTGGATTTAGGCTTGCTGTCTAGTGACTGCAATGGGCTTGGAAGCTCCTGGGTGTCGCGCGGTGCCCAGCACGTTGAAGATCGACCTTAATAATTAAAAAATTAAAAAATAAAAAATGTGGAGGGAGCCCACTTCGGGCAAGCACCGGAGCCAAAATCCAGGCCAACCTTAGCCATCCGTAGCTGGAGCTGAACACCTTTCAGTAAGATTTTTATTGAGATTTCCCCATACAATACAAGAATATCACAGCTGCCTAAGATAGAAAACAAGAAAAAGAAGCAAAAGAGAAAGAGACAACAGAGATAAAGGGAGTCCGAGCCCCAAAAACATCTCTCGCTGCCTCCGAGTGTGGCAGACGCTGGGGCCATTACCCCAGCAGCGGATCTGGCTCGCTTTGCCCTTGACCACCTCGATTCCCTGGCGGCTTTCGCTCTCTCTCCTCTCCCCCCACCCCTTTCCTTTCTCTTTCCAGACATTCGCCGGCTTACAAGCCAGGGGGAAGCTGGGACAGAGGATCAGCCCTTCTTTGCCTCCTCTGATTGCTCGCAGCCGACAAGCAACACCATATGCTTCTTCTGATCGCACAAGCCCGCGAGGGAGGCGCCGGTAATTGCGCAGAGCTGCTGCAAAGCACGCTCCGGAGGAAGCCCGCCGGGACCGAGGAAGCGGGCAAATCGTGGCTAATCATCTTTGGAGGAACCCCCACGGGCCCCCCACGGGCCCAATACTTCCACAAGTTCCGCGTGGACAGTCGAAAGGAGCCGCCTTTTCGAAAGGGGGAAATTAGGAAGGGAGGGTGCGCATAAAAGGTCTCCAAAAACTGTGCGCCGGAATGATAAGGTGACTTCATCGCCTTTGCATCTTCTCTCCCTCACCCCAAGAGTGATTAGCACCCTTCTCCTAAACACGGGTATTTGGGAGCATCGGCTCAGTGTACAACACACACACAGGCTGGATTGCTTTCCCAAACACAGAGCACTATCCAGCCGAAATTGAGCGCGCTTTAATCCCATCAACCGCGGCATAAAGGAATGCGGCACGTGTTGTGTATGCTGGTGAAGTTACCGGCTCTAGCTGGATCATGCCCACCTTGAAATCAAGGGAACTTCCTTGCAAACAAACGAAAATATGTATGTGCAGAAGGGGAATCTGGAGATGCCTTGGGTATGTGCAGGACGGTAAAGGGAAAATCATCATCATCATCCCATCCCAAACTGCCTTGTTTTCATCTAATGCTTGTATAAATAACAGCAAGTTACATGTTGCAAAGTATGGGTGCAATCCAGCCAAAGTTAATTGTATTTAAATCCCTCTGGTTTCTTTTGCTGCTCTCTGAGTATGTGCTTAATTCCCCCGCTTTCGAAATCTGCGGAAGCTAAAAGGAATGAAACTTTGATCCTGTTTTAGAAAACAGCCTGATGCACATACTAATAAGTTGAACTGCACGTTGCAAAATATGCAGAACGCACAGCTGGGTCACAAGCCCAGTTATTCTGAAGTCCCCTCAATTTCAAAGGAACGTTTTCTGAGCAAGTATGATTCTAGACTTTCTGGGAAACAAATTCCACTTCAACTTATTTCCAAGTGAATTTGGTCGGGGCTGACTTTCTGTAAAAACAAATACCTTGCGCTTGTGTTCTCCTCGATTTCATAACTGAAATATCCTGTGGATGCGATCGCCTCACTTCCCCAATAAAACTACATATGTTCTTAAGGCTATAGCTATCCTAATGATTTGTTTTCGTTAACTCCGCCGGGAGAAATTCCACCCCCCCCCCATTTCCTATACCCCCTGGTTCCTGTTTATCTTTACAAAATATTGGCATCATCCTTAGTGAATTTTTCTAACCCCTTGCCTGATTTAAAAATAGCCACCGATCTTATAACGCCAAATATATATTTTAGATTAATCGGGATCATATTCATATCCCGATTCCATGTAGACGGGAAAGGAAGTCTCATTTGGTGACAGCAGAAAACACGAGGGGCCCTTAATTCAAAGAAGAGTTTGGAGCGACGCAAGGAAGTCCCACGATTCTCTTCCGAGTTCAGTCCCAACATATTTGGGATCCGGGTTTCACAGGAGAAAAGCCCTTGGCTTACTGACGTTTTTAAAGTACACAGGATCCTAGAGTAATAGTCTGATCTTTTTTTTTAAAAAAAAAAAGCAAGCCGAACATTCAGCTAGGCAATGGGAATTTCCTCTTAAAAGCCGTTGCCAGAGGGGATCGAGGCCGATGTTCCTGGCTTTTCTTTGGATTCCCCCTCCCCCCGTTTGAAGTTTGTCATACCTTATTATTAAGGAATCCTGTTCTCCCCCCCCCTTTTTTTTAATCACACTACTCCAGAAAAACACTCCAGCTATTTCCCCCATCCTAATCACCCAGAACGGGCAGTTAACGCGGCCTTGCTTCTTACGAAGAACTTTTAACACCAGGAAAGACTGTTTTTGTTTTTCGCTGACTACACCGACGGCCTTGATTCATGCCTTCTCAAAAACCTGGACCCTCGACATCAGTTCCAGATGTGCCACGTTCATGCATATTCAAAAGAGGCATTTAAATTCGTCGGCCCCTTCCTCCGCCCCCGCACCTTTCTCCACCGCGACGCGACGCATCTGTCCGCGGCTGCCTCCCTTTTTTTGCTCGGCACAGAAGCCCAGGGGCTGCGCGCTGTCGATCCATCCATGCAAATATTTAGCCTCGTATTAATTCATTTCCCCCACCTTCTCCTCCCTCCTGCCCAATTTATCTATAATAAATATGAGAGAATTGCCCTTTTGAGCAACGCACGTGGCTTTGCCGGGAGGGAGACGCGGGGCGGAGAGAGAAAATGCATTGTTTGTTTTACTGGAACAAGCAGCTGAGCTCTGAGCCTCGACGTGTTGACAAAGGTGCCAGCGGTTCCCAGCCAAACACATCCTATGTACCAAAGGGGAAAGTGTTTATGGGCAGGGAGGGAGAGAGGGGGAGCGAGAGAAGAGAAAGATTTATTTTTGAAAGAGAGTGGGGAACCACTCCAGAGAGCCGTCTGGTGCGAAAACTACACAGGCCAGAGGAACAGGGCCACGAGGCGACTCCTCCTCGACGGCTCCCCTAGTCCGCTCTTAAACTACTGGACCAGATGAGAGGAGGAAGAGGCCAGCACTGCGGGCCTCCTGGGCTATCAAGGACCTCCCCCCCCCGCGCTGATTAGGAAATAGGGGTGGGTAGCTGAATCCCGCGACAATGGGCACCTACCTTCGGGGAAAACCACCCGCATCTTCAGGTAGCTGGTGGTGAGCCTGATGATGGAGGCTTTATCCAGCTGCGAGGTGATGGCGGAAGGCAAAGGCAGCAGTTTGGCCAGTTCGTAAAACTCGCTGTTTTCTTTCTCCCGCCTAGTCCGGGCCGCATTTTTGGACTTCTCTTTCATGGTGGTTTCTTCCCCTTTCTTTCTGACAGTGTAAGCTCCACAGATGCATCCAAAAAAATAAACAAAAGTGTGCGTGCCGGCGCCTCGGTCAGTTCCAGCAAAGCATCGTGAAATTGTTTGTTGCTTTGTTTTGAAATCACAAAGTCATTTTAAATTGCGGGCGCGCGAATGCTTAAGCTTCAGGGTGCGGGATGGTGATAGGTGCAAGACCATCTATTATTATTATTATTATTATTATTATTATTATTATTATTATTATTAAGGAGCTGATTATCAATGGGCTGTAAAAGTTGCGAATCCAGCTCTGGGAATCCAAAAGCGACTGGCAGAGAGGAGAGCGGCAAGATGGCTTCAGAGCTCAGCAATCCAGTCAGGGGGTCCTTGATGCTTTCTTCCTGTCGTGGCTGAAAATGTAATTCCTGGCAAAAGAGACATGATAGCGTCTCTTCAAACGTTTGAGAATCTCCAGGCCTCTCTAGCTCTTCCTCTCCCTTTGCGAAAAAAAAAAGTGGCCGGGAATCTGCAGACTCAGGGACCGTTCCTTCAGGCTACTGTGAAGACAACAACGGCAGGGAGGTGAGACGGGGAGGTCGAAGGGTTTAATTCTCAAGGGAAAACATCGCACCTTGGAAGCATTCTGCGGTGTGTAAGTAAGTAAAGCCTTTCCCCGGAGGGAATGAGGCTGACATCCACCTGGGCATCCTTCCCTGGCAGTGAGTCCCACTGAGCTCAGCGGAGGCTTGCTTTTGGAGTCAGGCACCTGTAGGATTGCAATTTTGCGCAATCCTGCGCACACTTCCTTGGGTGTAAGCCCCGTCGAGCCCAGCGGGACTAGCTTCCGAGGACTGCAACTGGGGGCCAGTGAGTGTCGCTTTCAGCATTGGGAATGGGAGGAGGAGAAGGAATCAGAGGGCCTCCCTTGGAAGCGGCACTGTTTCAAGCGGTGCCCATTCCTCCGAGTAATCGAAACCAGGGGGAACGCTTCGGCTCTGCGTAACTCCATTAAACAATACATCACAGATGCAGAGTCTTTAACCAAGTAAAAACAAAAAGTAATCACCACCACCACCATTATTATTTAGGGCCCAGTCCCATGCAGATGTTCTTATCACACTCTGTTGATATCAGTGTTTCTCAGATTCTGTCCATTTTAACGGGATTCGCGCAGATTTCCCCAAATAATTTGGGCCCCTTGTTGCTGATATTATTAATTATTACTATGGTGGCATTTTCCCATTTCCTCCTAGCAACCAGTTCTTAGGAGAAAAATACAATCAATGATACAGCCAGAAAGAATTGTAGAGTTGGAAGGGACACCGACACCGAGGGTCATCTAGTCCAACCCCCTGCAATGCAAACGGTGCTTCCGATCCAGAAACGAGTTAGGCCGGATTCCTTCGCTTAACATAGTGTCCGGTCTTGTTTGAAAACCATTTGAACCAGTTCGGCTATTAAATCCGGCACTCGGGCTTAAACACTTTGAGGATGGCGGCATCCGTGGATAATGAAACCAGCTAGTTCCTCCTCTCCCTCCCTCCCTCTGTTTGGATCTCAATATGGGGGGGCGGGGTGGTAAGATCAAACAGAGACCTCTGTCGCTCTGCCCTTGGAGAACCCTCCGCAGCTGATCCCGTTCGGATCCCTTGCAAACGCTCCTTCCAAAATCATTCTCTTGCAATGCTACGCAGAGCTCCTTCGAAGGGAGTTCTCCCTCCCGCTTTCCCCCAAAACAGCAGCAAGGGAGAGCATCAGATAACATTTATCTGAGCGCCACATGGGGGGGGGGGGGTCCGGATGATGTTTGGCCAAGTCCGAAGGGATCGCACCTCCCCGCTCCCCAAAACAGCCTCGGGGACCCTCGCCACCCCCTCCGCCCTCTCGCGTGCCCTTCGGCCACTTACCTTCTGTCCCCGCGCCCAAGGTGACAATCTCGGCGCTTGAATGAAACTCAGGAAGATCCTCCTAAGGTGGAGAAGAAGTTAGCTTCCCCTGCCGCGGGCGATGGAGTTTTCCTCCGTCCCATCTCGCTTCGGTTTCTCCCAGGTTCGCCCTGGGCTCTAATCTGGGATGAAGAGGGGCTATTAATGAAGATCCCTTAATTTCCGGCTGAGAAATGCCTAATAAACTTCTGGATAGCCAAAAGGGCTTTTTAGCACAACTTCATTTCTCAGTCCTGCTTTCTTCTAGCCCGGCCTTAATGCCACTCACAGAGCTAGCTCGCTTCCTATTGGAACGGGGCTCCGAAAGGCCGGCCTCTCACTGGCTGGGCGGCGCAGTGACGTCACCGCATGTCGGACACACCCCTTTTTACCCTTGCGCGCGCCGCGTCCGGTTTCTGACCTCCGCGCTCCGAAGGAGGGGACGCGCCAAGAAGCGGCTGGATCGCTCCGCTCCGGGATCCCAGGGAGATGAGAAGGAAAGCACCCCGACGGCAGCTCTTCGACAGTCCTGGGGAAAGAGCACCCCGCTCCTATTTCTGCTCGCGCCAGGCTCATGTTAAACCACTTTGCTTCTTGCAACTGGAGAGACAGGAAGGTTTTGGGAGTCATGGTCCCCGCTGGACCAGCGCTCTTCCAAAGAGGCAGATCCCTTGTGCCTGTGAACTTGGAGGTATCGAACGCAAATAACGCCCGTGGGAAACTCAAGGAAGAGTGAAAACGTTTAATGGCCTCAGAGTCAGACCCTAAACTTATTGGCCGGCGTTTAAAAATAAACCGTATCCACTTCTGTTGTCAACGGGGTTTCCTTCCGAGTGATCAGTTTGAGGATTGCTGACTCAAATTCGAGCACATTATTTGGAAATATATTTTCACGAATTTCTATAGGACCAGTTTATTATCCGAGTTTAGGACAGAGGTTTACTAGCCTCCTCTAGAAACAGATAACAGAGCAGAGTAGTAATTGTTTAGGATCTGTACAACCCACGCCTCCTTAATGCGCTCTCGTGCCGGTTTGAAGGACAGTCACACGTTGGGACGCGGCGCGCCACTCTTGACGATTCAATAAAACAGGAATCAGCTTTAAATTATCTGTTGGCAGAAAGTGGGCGAACTGCACCAAGAAGAAGAGGAAGAGGAAGAGGAAGAGGAAGAGGAAGAGGAGGAGGAGGAGGAGGAGGAGGAGGAGGAGGAGAGAAGAAGAAGAAGAAGAAGAAGAAGAAGAAGAAGAAGAAGAAGAAGAAGAAGAAGAAGAAGAAGAAGAAGAAGAAGAAGAAAGTCTTGCGAGCTGATGATAATGGAGGCGGATTCAGAACTGGAAGGGAAGAAAATACGCACACATACAACTGGAGGGCTGGCCAAATCCTAGGAGAGAGAATTAACCCCGCGATCCTCAGCACATCGTTCCCTCACTTCGTGTGTTTTCGGACGGCAGCCTGAAAGTGTTTCAGTTTCAGAAGCAAAAGAACCTGATTGTCAAGAGCTCCCTTAGCCAAGGTCTGCCACGCAAGTTTTCGCCTGGTGGTGGAGGGATTACAACTTCTCTCGTTTAAAGTAAATAAGCACCGAAAATGAGCAAATAAAATGTGTAAATGTGCAGAGAGGTAATGTACAGGGGTAGGTGTGTGTGTGTGTGTAGATAGAGATACACACACACACACACACACACACACACCTCTGCCTGGTTACACGGGATGCTTCTGTTGCCTTACATTACAATAAGGCAAGGCCAATAGAACACAGTGGGACTTACCTCCGAGTAAACACGCATAGGCTTATTTTGCTGCCAACCTATTATATACACTTGTCTGGGCTGTGCGTGTCAATGGGACACGTCAAAGGTTGCGCTATTCATTAGTTGTTATCCAGCAGTGCTTTAAAAGTCCAGTTAAAATTCCCTTCGTTTCCGTTAGATGTTTGGATTAAAAACATCATCTCTACGGGTTTTTAAGGGACTAGCTAAATAGAGCCATGGCTCTGCTTGCCTTTGGAAGACGACTCAGAGAGGCTGTTTCTTTTAAGGATCACCAAGGCGCAGAACGGTTTAGGAAAGCGAGGCCTCAGACGCTGGATCCCGAACACGCGCAACCCGTTTCCAATATGGATAGGATCAAACTGCACAAGTAATTTCTCAGGGATAAATGCAGGGAAGAGGGTGAGGTGGACGAAGCCTGTATAAACCCACAGGATATACTTAAAGCATATCTTTTATATCTGGTCTTTTGGGTTCATCTATTTAGCTCTATGGGAAGAGCAGGCAGGCGGCATAGCAGTGTGGATTGTGTTTGCTCTCTCTACTGATCTGAAATGAAACGTGCCTCTAAAGCCAATTATGTGCATGCTCAGGGGGGCAACTGACTAAGCAGCCACTGACTACTAAAATTTCACGGCCAGGCCCGGAAGACGATGTTTTGCTAAGGCGACTAGTGGCAAAAGAATGTCCTTCTTTTGCACAACTATTAAAAGCACCAGAGTCCTGTTCCTCTCTATATATACAGAGAGAGAGAGAGAGAGAGCATACTTGGGGACATGATCCTTGATTTAATGCCATTAAGTGTTTAATCTACCCTGATCTGCTGTTTTGTTTGTCTGACAACGGCTAAATGTTATGCAGGTGGAGTTTTCGGATGGGGAAAAAAGTCCTTCTACAGAGGCGTTCCCCGTGGCTTAGAGATTTGTACGTCATAAAAGAAGGAGAATGTGGATTTCTCCGCAAGATTTTTATTTTGAAGAACTGTTTGGATCCCCCCTTTTCTAAATGGCCCTCGCCTTGAAACTTTGGACACAGGCAAGACATAAACATAATAATAATAATTATTCCAAAAATGTCCTCAAACTGTCACTTAATACGAACCCAGATCTTGGAGCCTTTAAGCTTCCAAAGATAGCGGAGACCAGCTTTCCCTTTCTTCCAGCCCTAAACGGATGCAGGAAGAGATCACAGCTTCCAAGTTAAATGCGCTCTGGGGCAACGTGCCTTCCAAGGGAGCAGGCGCCTGAACTCGAAATACATTTAGTGGGAAAGCCTATTTGCCAATAGACTCCAATCCTAATGCATCCCTATGAGGGAGTTAAGTCTGTGAGACTTGTGTGAGTCAAAGTGTTTGGGATTGGCTTGCACCTTGGCAGTTTACAGCCGAGCTTAATGGTGGTAAATTTATTCTATTCCTCAAGAGGGTGGTAATCTTTAGTTTGTTTGTTTGTTTTCCCAATGCAAAAGTGATATCAATAAGAAACCAATGGCCTTCTTTAAAAGCCAAAACAAAACAGAATTCAACGCGTACAGCTTTAAGTTGGGTGGGTGGGAAAGGAGTGGACGGTCCAGGAGAGATAAATAAGAGAGGCAATGCCATTCCTTCTCTGTGGGCCGATCTACACGCTCTGCCCAGCTCAACCGAATACTGTACTGAGCCAAGCCGCTCTTAATAAGGAGTGGGGGGAATCGGTTTCAATTCCAGTCGTGGAGTTTAGCCAGGGTGGGGATCGGGCAGAGAAGACGGCGCAGCTCCCAAACGAAGCTATAATCGCTCCAGTAACAGACTGGAGGAGGAGATGATTTCGTTAGAGGTAGGAAAGGAAGTGCCATTAATTCCTTGTCCCCCGACGAGTCCTTCGCAGATCTGCGATTAAGGCCACCGATCGGGGGCGGGAGAGAGACGTTTCCATTGCGTCTTTTCCTCCCTTCCACTCTCCCGTCGCTCGCAGCAAACCCTCTGATCGACAGAGGGGCGAAAACCACGTCAGGGCCGCGCCATCCCACCCCCTCGTATGTTGTCACTTGCGAGGCTGTCTAGGAGACTGAAACGCGCGAGCCTGAGCTCAGAAGGATCCTGCAGTCCCTGTGAGGGACAGGGCGGTCTGCAAGAGGCTTCCCCCGAAGAGAGACCCCACTGAGGTCAGGGGGGGCTCAGTCCCAACCGAGTGTGCCAACGCGCCCTGGGCCTTTCAGGTCGAGCTGCTGCTCCCCGTCGCAACTTTCGACGGCCGTTTGGCCGCCTTGATTCGCGGTTAAAGCCCGCAAGTCTGTCCACCGCGAAACGACAAGGCGTCGGGTATCTGTGGGGATTTGGCTACTTGGAGAGGGAAAAGGACGGGAAACGGAGCCAGTGGATTGGGGCTTCACTAAGGCCCTGGGGGCGGTTCTAATATTGTGCTTTAAATTGTTGTAGCCCGCCCCTGGGACTTAAGGGTGAAGAGGGGGTGATAAAATAACAACAAATACCACGGCTACCACCACCAGCAGCAACAGCAACAACAACAACAGCAGATTTAATCATTTCATTGGTACTTTGGGCTTGCGGGTTTAAACAGAATAATAGAATCAGAGAATTGTAGAGGTGTAAGGAACAGTCAGGGTCGTCTAGCCCAAACCCCTGCAATGCAAGAATCTCGACTAGATCATACATGACAGATGGCCATCCAACCTCTGCTTAAAAGCCTCCAAGGAAGGAGAGTCTACAACCTCCCAAGGGAGTCCACAACACCGTAGAAACAGCTCTTCCCGTCAGAAAGTTCTTCCTGATGTTTAGTCAGAATCTCCTTTCTTGTCACTTGAATCCACTGGTTCGGGTCCTAGCCTCAGGAGCAGGAGAAAACAAACTTACTCCATCTTCCATGTGACCGCCCTTAAGACATTTGAAAAAGGCTCTCATACAAAACAAGAAGAAAGAAATATGCTTACGTTGCTAGCTTCAGGATTGCCAACTCTTTTAAGCGCCTTAAACTTTGGCTGCAAATTGCCCTTGAGTTGCTGCGCTGGCTTTCCAGCGTGGCTGCAAAATGCTGGTCCTACGGCACTGCCAGCCAGTGCCTTCTCTCTCTCTCTCTCTCTCTCTCTCTCTCTCTCTCTCTCTCTCTCTCTCTCTCTCTCTCTCTCTCTCTCTCACACACACACACACACACACACACACACACATATACACACACACAGAGCTTTCTAGAGATACACAAAGGACGCACGCAGGGCTCTCCTTTATAGCTGACAGCCCTGGGACAGCGCGCAAGATCAGTTGCATCGCTTCAGGGAGGAACCAAAGTGAAACAGACGAGCAGCCGAAGGGCTCCTCTTAGCAAGCAACGCTGACAGTCAGTCCGATCTACAACTCACGGAGAGACCCAGGAGCTTCAGATGATGGAGCTGCGTTCATTTGGATCTGTGTTTCAGGGGACTTCCCAACCCTCGAACAGCTGCCAAATTTCCGGGGCCTTGGGGACAAAGGAGTGATGTCCAGCCAGGAAACGGATCAAACCCCAACACCCCTCCTTTGAGGAATTAAACATTGCTGCACTGGTGTCAGTCTGATTAAATGAAGTGGGATATATTTCCCATATATTACCGTGGTGCAGTTATGGAGCTTTAGGCTCTGGGCGTAATGGTTTTACACCGCCTTCTTCAGAAAAAAGAGATGACGGCAAGCCATGCTGCCTTGGGGTGGAGGTGGGGGGCTCTCCTATTCATTCTGCTGAGACGAGCCCTTGACATCATTGACCCAATGCAGAGAAATGTTCTTTCCAATGCATGGAAAGAAGGGAATCCCATGGAGGGCGGGGGGGGGGGGGCTTAGCACCAAGGAAAAGTGCCTGCCCTGGTCCTCTAACTCTCATCATTGTCAATCAAGCATTGAAGACTGCCCATATTACTTTGGGTTGTGCGTTGTTGCCAATGGGTGGAGGTTCCATAAAGTTCATTGATGCCTTTTAGGAGGTGTCAGAAAACCAAGTTTCCAACCCGTTCTTCTAAGTAACAGACAGCAGAATTACTGACAGATTTCCTTGAAAAGCTGCCCTTATCGGTTCTAGCAGTGCTTCTCCTTAGGTGGTAGTTTTGATTCATTTTTATCTCACACACAAATTGGAATACTGGAATCCCAGCCAAAATGAATCCTATTCCCATCCTAAAACAAAGGAACACTCCACCCTTACATTCTTAGATGCCACCCATTTATGTTTAAATGTATGGCCCAGTTTTCTGCTGTTGAACAGAACCCAATGCAGGTCATAGTCATACCAAAATTGTAACAAAATCACAGGAAAATAGATAACAACATAAAATAATGCACAAGCTTCCCATTCACTGGTTGCAGGGGGAAAAAAGGAAAGATGGGGAATCCAAAAGATGCCTGTGTGGCAACACTTTGCTGACAAATATAGCTGGACCAAAATACTGTTTGACTGCTATAGCAAAAGCTGTCCAACTTTAGGCTGCAATCATAGAAATGGGAATAAATTTCATTAAACCTGATGGGGCTTTCTTCTGAGTAGACATGTACACTGTTAACTTGCCATCCTATGCACACTTTCCCATCTGCAGTAGGATGTGCTGCTGTGTAAATAGGCTCAGGGGGCACAGTACCCAATTCTGAAATATATTCCCATTCTAAAGTCCCACAGTACATACACTACATTTGCTGTAGCCTTAAAAATGTTAGGCCACAAGGTAAGCAGCAGCACAAACACAAGTTGCAACACACACAAGCTATTTGCAGCTCACCATTTCTCCTCCAAGTCATTCCATAGTATCCTGCAGCACATTCACAGAAATAAATGCAACTCTAATAAAAAGGAAATGATAGATTAAATATTTATTATCAAAAGTTTCACACTGCTGTTGTCCTATGTCCTCTCTAACAAATACTAAACAAATCAAAAAACATCAACAATTCCCAAGCTTTTTAAACTCTGCTCTCCTATCTGCTTACAAAGAGTGCTTTGAGTTGTTTGGAGGTGTAGCCTTGAAGGAAACAGCTTTGAGCATGCTCAGAACATGTCCTGGGTCTACCCAATAGGTTGGCCAGTTAATATTAGATATATTGACTGGATTGAGATATTGATAACAGGAGGGAGAGGAAAACTGTACAACTAGGGCAAATAGTCAGTAGCTCTGGCAAGATAAAATTATCTTTTTCTGCCTGGAGAGAGATGGGTGAGGCCTCCTGTCCATAGCAATAGTTCTGGATTGAGATTGGCTAGCTGGCGCAGAGAGGTGGTTAGCCAGTGAACAGGAGATTGACAGAAGAGTATCCAAGACTTTACAGTGAAATGGGTTATGGAGAGGAAAAAGTGTAGCTCTGAGATAAGGGGCGGGGAGATTTTTTTTTTTAAATACAGGGCATTTCACTTTATTAAATAAAATAAAAAATAAATAATGAAATGTTACGAAGAAGGAATAAAGTGTTGTCTGAATGTAGCCTTTGTTTACTTGGGAACCCAGGTAAATGTGCATAGAATTGCAGTCTATTAGTATCAGGGCTCATGGAGATGATGAACCTGATGCCTCACTTTTTAAAATTAATCAGTCAATCAAACCCAGGGAAGGAAAACACTAGCGTAGCGGTAAATTGTGAAGTGTAGATCCATGCACATATATAGCATGGTGCCATGGCAGGATGACAGAGAGGAGGAAGAGGATCCAGGCGAGGGGTGTAGCTGGGACTGGGACACACTGGGGCAAGCAGGGAATGGGGAAGGAAGTACTCATGGCGTGATGGAGGAAGGCGAGGGGATGGATGTCAGTGTACAGGAACCACAGCAGCAGGACCCATCACCAGAGCCAGAGAGGGCCCTGTCTCCACAAACACAGTGGGCTCTGAGGTGTAGGGAGCAGCAGAAGTGGCACTCTAGGATGCAAGGGCCCACAACTCAGCTCCCTAGCTGGCCAGCTGGGGCTTGCTAGCTCTGGGAGGAGGGGTGTGATTCCTCTGCTGGAGTAGGCTTGGAACAGGTGAGGGACACCTGCCTCATCAAGCCCAGAAGCTGCAGTCAGCATGCAAAGTACCAAAGGGCAGCAGAGCTGAGGGGCTGTGTCTGCTCAACTGCCTGTGTTAATTGAGCTTGGCTTGGATGTACCTGGACCTCTACGGGACTGTACTTTGTGGGATGTAATCCATTGGGAGCAGTCAAGTACAACATTCCTTGTTTTGCTAGAGTGGACATGCAAGGGAATGTTTGGTCCAGCCAGTCAAAACTTCCTGTTCCTCCTGGTCTGGGGCATCCTTCCTTGCATGTGACTTGTAGGTGGGGGTGACCTTTCCAGACCTGGCTAAAGGTCCAGTCACACTGCCACCTTTCTCTCTTCCATCTTCCCTTTCATCCTGCAAACTTCCTGGACTGAAAGCCTGCAAGTCACTAGGTCAACTCCCATATGGGGTAAACCTATTTGTACATGTTTGTAACTTTAAGCCTAAAGCCTGCCTTCAGGGATCACACTGTGCTCTGCCTGATTGTAGGTAAAACTACTTTTGTTATTTATGAATAAGTCTTTATTCTTTTAGGAGGGATTCAAAAGGGGATCTTACCAGGAACACACAATTCAGTCTGAGCTAGATTGAATTGTATAATAGTAAAAGGCTCAGACGAGTCAGCAACTTGTTTTCTGCTGCGTAAGGAACTTGCTAGCGCAAGTTAGGAAGGATATTAATAAACAATATATCCTCTCCTGCCACCCTCAACATTCCCACATACTTTGGCTTTGGCTTAAAGTTTTATTCTAGTTATAGCAGGAACACTTGGGATCTCATTTGATTTATGAAGGAACAGGAACCTTAATTCAGAAGAAAAGGGTGGGTGACTCATTTCACTAGTCTCAGGTAGAATTGTATTTTTGGAGAGAGTGCTTCTGGACTCTTGCAATGGTATGCATAGGATACAATCTCTCCAAGACTAGGTCTACCTGTTTCAAAATATCAATGGGATTGCATACAACTATTCAAGTCTGTGATCAAGCACCATTTGCATTAATAATACTTAAGGTTGCCTAATCTCTTCTGAATTGTGTTCCTAATGTCCCAAGGAGTGGTCTGAAAGCCCATGATGTAATTCTATTATTTAAGTTAAAGAAGTCCGCCTGGGTGGGAAGCCATGAGTAAAGCATTTGTAGGCTGCTCTTGAGCAGCTGTGTGGTATATAGTGGAAAAAACCCTAGACTTAGACTAGAAATACCTAGGTTCAAATTGCTACTCCTTGGTAAAGTTCCTTGCTGTCCCTGGATCAATCACAGCTGTCAAGAGGATGAAGATAGCCCTTGAACCCAAAGGTCAATGTGTGAGGATTGGGCTAACCACAGACATGCCAGGAGAAAAAAATAGGATACGGCAAATAATTACTGCTACTAAAAATAATGAAATAACACCATTGCTCCCTGTGACAGTTGTCCCCAGCTCATGCAAATACAAAAACAATAATATATGTATTTTTTTAAAAATTACTGCTTGGAAGAGATGTTACATATATACAAAGAAGAGAGAACTGGGTTCTAACTGTACTCACTGTGTTACTTTGTTTATGATATTATATTTTAGCCTCAGTTCCCTAGCCCTAAAATGGGAAGAGTGGTCTGTTCTCTTGAGGAAATGAATGCTACACCCAATACAACATATTGCTTGCGCTCTGTGCTATTTGAAGTTTTATTTATTTATTCCAAACTTCTAAGGAACATCTACAATTTGCATTCTTGTAACCCGGAGCTGAGAGCCCATTTTGAATGTAGATTTTAGATTTCTATGCTCAATCCAGATGTACAACTGGCTTTGCCCTCTGATAGCGTTTTTCTTCTACTCAGCACCTTTTGCTGTTGCTGGTAGAAATGATAATGAGAAAGTATTCCAGCAGGAGGAGCTGGTTTAGAAGCAAATGGATTCCATGGCAACTCCTGACTCTGCATGACACTGAGTAACAAGCCTCAGTGTTGGAAATTGCCTGCATTATCTTCCTTCCCAAAATCAGGCCTTTACGTAGGGGTTTCCTTGTTTTAAATCAAAGATGTTAAGAGTTTTGCATTCTGTGCACGGAGAAGCACAAAAGGGAGTGTCTGTCCACGTCAAAATATACACATAGGCTACTATCCATTGAGCTTCAGGGGTCCCCTCCCTAATGCAGATCATGATGATGATAATGATAATAATAGCTGAGAAACGCACTGAATTTGGTCCCTTATGAAATAAGGCGCTTCTGTAGCAGCAGAAAAAACACAAGCATTAATGAGGATCAGCAAAATATGAAAGCTGAATCACATTTGGATTGGGTAAGCGGTCAGCAGCTGCAGTAAAACTTGATCTGGAGCAGCCCAGTAGGCTTGCTGTACTCTGAAAACAAGAGGCTGCTCCAGTGAAAAACAATTAGTGCTTCCCCAAGTGGGCTATTCCAGGAAACTTCAGAGGAGAGAAGACGGGCAAGACGTTGCATCTTTGTAATCATCTGTGCAGGCTGGGCAGGTATTTACAGGGGTGCTGCAGGCATCACACAGGTAAGTGGCATAGGGCTGTCATACATCTGGATTTTCCTGGACATTACTGGGATTTCAAAGGTGGAGTTGACGTCGGGGGGGGGGGGGATTTATGAAAAGGTGGCTTTGACCTGGATCTTAGGCAAGTCAATTGAAAAATCACATTTTTAAAGTGTGTGTGTGTGTGTATAAAAGTTCAACTTTTGGGGTTGAAATATGGCAACCCGAAAGCAGCAGGACTTTCAAGTAAGAGTATAGCATGAGTTTAATCCTTCAACGGGTTGCGTCTCCCAATCTTGCTAAGCATTCTTTTTTACATATTGCCAGTCAAATCTGGAAGGTTTCAGCCAGCCTCAAGGTGGGTGTGGCTCGAATTGCAGTTCAATAACAACTAATGTTTATTATGCATCAAACAGCTACTACTAAACTAATGAAATGACATTGTTGTGAACTTTTGGTGGTAGAAACAAAGCCAAACAGGGCCGCTGAGAAGCAAGGCGTATGAAGGAGGTTTGCAGAAGTACAAAAAGTCCATGAAGATTGGGCCTGCGTAATGGCAGTGGAATGTTGAGCATCAGCTGGAAACGGAAAAATGAGAATTGGGAGCCGGAATGGAATCCCCTGCTTGAAATGCACAATTTATGGGCAAAGAGGAAGGTGCCCGCTACAAGGTGAGAATATACAGCAACATTTTGTTAACTATGGTGGTACCTCTGGTTGCGAACGGGATCCGTTCCGGAGCCCGGTTCGCAACCTGAGCAGAAGGCAATCCGTGTCTGCATGTCCGTGGGTCGCGATTCGCCACTTCTGCACATGTGCATGATGTCATTTTGAGCATCTGCGCATGCTCAAGCGGCGAAACCTGGAAGTAACCCTTTCCGTTACTTCCGGGTCGCCACGGGACACAACCTGAAAACATTTAACCCAAAGCGACTTTAACCCGAGGTATGACTGTATATCCATGGATGTCTACCAGCATGGTCAATTGCTGTTTCTGACATATAGCTAGCACGACGAATTCATATTTTGTGATCAATAACTGTTCTGATTCATGTATTTCATTCATTGTACCTATATTGTTTTGAATCATTTATTTTACTTATATCTTTATTGGATTTTTTTCTGTGTGTAGGAATTGTTGTTTGTATCTGTTCATGCTTTATTGTTCTTGTCAGCTGCTTTGACCTCAACGTGGTTGTTGGGAAATTAGCATACATACAAATATGAAATCAAATCAAATCAAATCCATGTTGCCAGAATGGCACCCCCCATGCAGAAGAGAGATACATCTTCAAGGGGGTGTTCAAGCTCAAGCTTTGCAGAAGGACAGTTGTTTGAAAGAACAGCTGCCTCCCAAAACAGGCCAATGAGCAATGAATTCTGACTATTGGGAAAATGCAGAAAAAAACCAGGAGAGGGAGAATGGAATGGAATCTATTGGAAGAGGGCTGGCTGACACTCTGAACAGAACTCTCAGCAACATTTTCATTGCTGTTTCCATTTGTTACTCCTCCTTCTCCTGCTAATACTAGTGATAAAGAGCTTAATCTGCTTTGTGTTTTCTGTGCCTGCAAGCAAACTGACAAAATTTCATTTTTTCTTCAAATCTTTGTATTCTGTGCTTTAATTTGATTTGATACTTAGGAAGCAGCCTTATAACAGGACAGAAGCCTTCTCCATCTTCCCTGGCATTGACTGCCCCAGCTATGGTCTGAGAATATACCTTCTACATGATCTTTTCACAGCCTAGGCCAAGGGCTGGCAACAAAACAAATATCTTTGTTACTTAACAGAACCATGATCCTAGTAAGCTCCATGACATAGGACCCAGAGCTCTCTGACTTGACTAGATGTACAGATTACTGTTGATCAGCATGTAAGCAGTGCCATACATTATAACATGGTTCCCATTATACAACTATGATTGTGTAATGGGAGTTCATAAACAGTATGGTGCATAGGCATTTCTGGTTGGTCTCATATCCTATCTCACAATAGTTATCACTGTTGCATTGGAACGAAGTTGTCACTTGCGGTTTGTGTTTATATTATATGGCTCCATTAGTAACAGCAAACACTTCTTTGTGGCAAATGCCAGTCAGCATTTCCAGTAACTTGCACTGAGAACAAACAAAACCCTGCTACAGTGGTACCTTGGGTTACATACGCTTCAGGTTACATACGCTTCAGGTTATAGACTCCGCTAACACAGAAATAGTGCTTCAGGTTAAGAACTTTGCTTCAGGATGAGAACAGAAATCGTGCTCCGGTGGCACGGCAGCAGCAGGAGGCCCCATTAGCTAAAGTGGTGCTTCAGGTTAAGAACAGTTTCAGGTTAAGAACGGACCTCCGGAATGAATTAAGTACTTAACCCGAGGTACCACTGTACTTCTAAATTCCTGACTGGGGCAAAAACTACCTTCTCCAATGACTCAAAGGGCAACATGATTCTTGTTTGGGGAGGCTGCCACCCAGCCCATTTCAGAGGATCATCTTCATGTTCTTTTTCCTGAAACACAAAGTGAAACTAAGAAAGACAAATGAACTGAATCTGAATGGTAAAAATACAAGAGAAAGAGTGGAAATAATTTGAAAACCCAAGCAGCTTCAGTGCACAGCATTAACACACACACACATTCCTTTGACTGTCCAATTCCTACACAGGAATTTAAGTGAAAGTTAACTTTCACATTCTCAAAAAACCCCAGATAAATGATAGTCAGAAACTGACACTGGGAGCGATATTACACAGAGTAATTAATCCCTAATGATGGCAAATAAACAAAGTTGGGTGAAAACCCCCCAGCAACCTTCCACCAAGTGTAATTGGCAACAGAAGTTTGTTCTAAACGGAAGAGTTGTAACACTTAGCAGCAGGGAGGAAAGATACCACTGGAAGCACAGTGTGAAAGCATCTCTCAGTCTGTGCCAATTAATGGGCTGCACTACTGCTTCAAGGTGTGAATGCTCATGGTCCGAAGAATCTAGTTTGCAATAATGGCTTCTAATATGTTAATAAGCAGCAAAGGAAAAGCAGTGCTTCACATTTGAAGGGACATGTAATGACAGCAATATATTAAGTTTATATATAAATGTAGGGATGCACACAGGGATGTCACAGTCTGAGTACTCAGATCGTCCAGAGGGGGGCTGCTAGTTGTCCCACATGTAACAGAAGCCTGACTGGCCTCCACTGGAAGCCAGGCATTTAATATCGCTGGTCTGATGCTATCTCTTCCAGCAGATATTTGGCAGGCACCCTTGCTTTTGACTTTCAGGCATCTCTTGAAGACTATTTTTGCCTACAGACCCATGCAGTTAACTTCTTTCTTAAGTAGCCATTCATTTTAATAATTGCTCTGTACTGCTTTTAATACTTTTTAAAAACGCATATTGCAGTGTACCATCCAGATATTTTGTTGGAGGGTGGAATTCTTATTCTTATTTGCAAATAAGTTAACTATTGGTGATGATTTTGACTTTCAAACATCACTTTCCACATTCTTTTCTGAAGTCGAGCTAAACATATCAACAGCTATTTGGAAAAACGGCAATGCAGCCACTTTTAACTTCGATCTCCTCTGACTCCTACACAATTCATTTTGAAATGCACTTGCATTTGTGCACTGGGATTACACAAATGGCTTTTAGATAAATATTGAAGGCAACTGGCTCTGCATTTGGAACCCAGATCTGAACATGGAGATGACAAAAGCAGTGCAGGAGCCATTGACTGATCTGCCCTCCAAAAGTAAGAGTAGGATTCATCAAGTCACAGAATTTGACTTCTGCCATGATTAGAATGACCGCTTGAACCAACTATGTATCTAGAATCTGTTCAAAAACTTTCTTGAAGCATTGAAATAAATTGCCAAGATTTTCTCACCATATCAGTTGTTCACCCAAATTCACATCCTTTTGAATTTGTATGCAAGACGAACTCCTTATTTGGAATGACTTTAAAATAAACAAAATGCAAGTTCTGAGGCAGAAATTTTAGTTCCTTCAGCATCTTCCAAAGCAGGGACCAGGAAGCCCTTTTCATCCCTTGGGATGCATTCCTTTCTGGAAGACGCATGGCAGGGCAGGGCCAGAGGAAAAAGTGAGCAGAGCAACAAAAGTGAATTGTTACTTTTACACAGGTAGGCTAGTGTCTACACCCCCACTAGCCTTCAGCCACCCATCAAAGCAAGAAGCACCACCAGGAGACAATCACTCATTCCAATCAAGTAAAAACACCCAAGAAAGCTGCAAAGTAGGGATGGGTGGTAAGGGATATGGCCTAGGGAAGAAATTCAAGGGCCAGACAGAGAAGACCAGAGGGATGTATTTGCCCCATGGGCCTGAGGTTCCCCAGCCCTGTTCCAAAGTTATTAGGAAAAATTACGGGTCCTTAACTGCAGATTACTGAGTAGAATTTTGAAATGATATGCGGCTTTCACAAATAAGCACTTCTGTGTGTGCATTTGCAATCTATAACGGGAACTACTAAGCAATGTGAAGTGCAAGAAAAGATTTGAGCTTTCTTCAGTGGCCAGCAGCAGATACAATTGCAATTTGCCAACACCAACCATACAAGGTTCATTAGGAGGCCTCATCAATGCAGAGAATGGTGGAGCCAAGTTAAAATGAGAAACCTGGAGCTTCATTAGGAGATACAATCTAAGACTCCTACTAATATATTTATTTGTTATGCAATGTAATAACTGTGGATAATCTTTCTTGTAAAGGGATTATTTTCTGTCTATAGTAAGAAATTCTCCATAAAGTAACTGACATAGAGATCCAAGTGGGAGATTTGCAAGAGATCTTTCTCAAAAGAATTCCTAGCAGGGAAATTATATTCGCTCACTTAAAGGCCCAGTTGTTTAACCTCCTGCTGCCAGTCTTCCTTATGGATTTGCAAAATAAAAAAACTACAGATTTTCTTCAGTGTAGGCTGGTTGTGTCTCAGATCCAACAATGCATGCTAAAATACACAAGGCAAAGCTATGTTTCAGATTGTGGGGCTGAGGCTTCTGAATTGACATTTATTTTTTTAAAATTGTTATTTTCTATCATTTCTCATGACTCTGCACCATGGCATGAGAGGTGCTGATAAATTCTTTTTCCATTTTTTAAATGTTACTTGGAATTCATACTCCAAATCCCAACATTGCACTTTAAAAATGCTTCCTCATAATCACAATTTAACATGAACTACTGACATTTTTAGAGGAGTTGGTGTTGCAATTTAAGAACCAAAAGTGGTCATCACTAAATGCTGGCAACAAACAAGAAGGGGTCACTAATCACAATACATTTTCCAAGGGACACTGCGGGAGAAGACAAGCCTTTGGTCTTCTACAGAATACTCTTTCTTAATTAAATCTAGGCTAGTATGCTCAAATAAAAACCATGTTTTTAGAATTTAAGTATGTGGCTCAGAATGGAAAGGGTCATGCTTCTTACTGCGCAAAAGTGCTCTCATATCATATGCAATCTTACAAACAGTTCAGTGACCCTTTGGCCTTCAATTTCTATGGTTTCTGTCCGAAGTATGATTGTAATGGACCATGTATTACTCTACTTCAGAAGAACTGAGACATCCAAATAAACCAAAACACTCTCCACCACTTTTTTTTTAAAAAAACACAAAGACTTAACATCTATTCATGCATTTGTTCTAAATACAACACTTTATGCCTGGCAATTGTTTTAAAATGTTACAATAAAGTTTGTAAAAATAAGTAAATAAAAATAAAATAAAATGTTGCATTACATTTTAAATATAAGGTTATAAAGCAATGAGCTTGGGACCAGTTTGGTGAAAAACCACATTATACAAGCTGGAATAACTACTTATTAAGTTTTGAGATCTGCAGATAGGCTTGTGAAACTGTTCTGATGTTCTTTATCTCTCCCCTTGATAGCATTAAAATGACAGCACTTCAGTGACATTTTCCAGTGCATGAATATCATCTTTCAGCTCTATAATGGTTTCCCAAACATCTTTGGTTTCCATTTTCATTTTCTCTCTCTCCATGTGGCGCCTGAGGTTTTAGCTGTTGGTTGATTAAGATGTCATTTTCAACATTTCTTACCATTTTCTAAATCACCATCATTAGTTAAATGATCACTCCCTAATTCATTGTCATTTGTTCCAAGATATTCTCATAATATTGGAAAAATGCCTGTCACATAGAATTATACTTTGCCTTTAACCTGCAAGGTTTATCAGGGAACAGTAAAAAAACACAAAAAAAACACACCACACATAAATAACTACCACGTCAGATGTATAGAATATATATATTTTTCCTTGGTTTAAAATTCTCCTGATTGATTATGGTTACACAGCCTGCTGTCTGGAATATATATATATATAAAGTTTGCTTAGGATCCATTTTATATAAAGCTGATAGCAATAAATTTGCCTCCGTTAGGTAGACTGTGAATTTATTTTACAAAGCCAATTATTTTTTCGCAACAAGGGCATTTCAGACATATTTTGAAAATCTAATGTCCTAAAAACATAGCAAACAACACTAAGTGACAAAAGTAATATGTGAACACAGATATTTGGCATGAATAAACCTGCTTCATTTAAAGCGCAACTTCATATTGTGATAATATGCATCAATGGAAAGCATTACATATTTATATATGGCATGTAGTTTCCATATAATCCACATTTAATGGACAGAACAATGATGCTAATGGAAGCCAAGTTTTATTCTTAACTGTCTAGTCCATTTCCAGCTCAGTCCCGTATGGGGCTTTGCTTCACCAGATTGGTGTTGATTTTTTAAAAGTATTTTACAGCCTGGTGAAGTAGAGGTAGCCACAATGTAAAACTCAAACGCAAAAGCACTCCAAGGATATAGTTAATTTCTTGAGACAGTTGACCCCTGCATCTCCGTACACTGGTCCTACTCTTAAT
This sequence comes from Podarcis filfolensis, assembly GCF_964270895.1. Taxonomy (NCBI): domain Eukaryota; kingdom Metazoa; phylum Chordata; class Lepidosauria; order Squamata; family Lacertidae; genus Podarcis; species Podarcis filfolensis. The sequence goes on from NC_139606.1 coordinate 48,145,973, forward strand.
GGGGGGGAATTAAGATAGATATTAACAACTTTTTTGTTGTATTACCACCATTCAGCTAATTATGCATCACACTGATTTAATTCTATGAAGCAATTGCTTTACAGCTGTGGGCATTGCAAAACCATTCAATTTATTTCCTGGCACCATGAGGTGTATAGTTAAAATATCATAGCCTTTTCAAAAATGTAGATTTGGATGCAAGCTGAACACAATAAAAACTATCTGCAGCTCTCTGAGGAAGTTCAAAATGACTGGATATATTTCTCAGACTCTCTCAAAAATTAGGGCATTCTAGTGGGCATGTTTTAAAAAATGACTTTGAAAGGGTTATTTTTCACTGAGGAGCTGACCCTTTGAAACTATCCAGTCCATTGTTTGCGCAGGGATAATGAAAAAATCAGGTAGATATTTCCTTTCTATGGAAGGCGTTCAGAAATACCCTTCTGTATTCTCTGTGTTAACTTATCTGAAGCACAGTGAACATTTATGTAAAAATACCCTCCAAGGAAATATAAGTACTGTCAGGTAAAGAACAAAAGCACCCAGTATTGCAAACCTGAGAGTCCTTGAATAGGCTCTTAAACCCATAAATATGTTACATTAAATAGCAGGATTTCAAAGGCAACGAGCAAATATGCTGTACCCCAACCAATGTGACCAAATGAGCATGATATCTGTATATTAATTATTCTGTTTGCAACAAAATAGTTTAAGAGCTTCATCTCGGAATATTAGACAGGTCTCTGCAACATCATTTAGTTGTGATACAAAAGGTAGGAGAATAGAACTATTATTGGCATGTCATTCCATATTTATTTATTCAACTTGTATGGTGAGGTAGGTGAACATAAAAATAATAACGTAATTATACTGACATTGGAAACAAAGCACATTTTTCTGAAACAGTGGAAAACCTTAATACTGAATATTGTGGTGCTTTCTATCTAGCTCCCTGCTGCTGTTGCTGGCTTGTTAAATGGGTAAAGCGAAACGCTATAGCTGCTGCTCTTGGGCGATACCTGGGCTCACCAAAAACAAAGCACACGGTTCCCCGCTACTGGTTCAATCCAGACAACATGGAAATAGTTTTAGATGTGGTGCATCAATGCAGATGTGGGTTCATCCTGCTCTGGAGGGGTTTACATTGCCCCTAAAGGATCCGGGTTTGCAGCTTGGGAGATGTTCACTGATGCCACCTTGTTGGTAGAGACACAAGTGGCTTTTGCAGTGCAAACAGCCTTTTGTTAACTTCAGTTGATATACCAACCACAGCCACATCTGTATGGAGACAGCCTTCCTTCAGTTATCAGTGCTGGTAGCCTCCTGCTTTGATTACTGGAATGGAGTTGCCTTTGAAAATGATCCAGGAGCCTCAGTTGGTCGAGAATAGGGGGCACCACTTACCTGGGACTGTGCAATTAGCTCATATTACACCATTGCTTTGTCAGCTGTCCTGGATTCCAGTCCGCTTCCAGGACCAATTCAATATTCTGGCTTTAACATACAAAGCTCCAAACACCTTGGAACTAGGTTACCTGAAGGACAGCCTCTTCCCTTATGGACCGACACATATCAGACCACCACTTTTGGAGGCCCAAGTAAAGTTTGGCATTGGGGAAGGGGCTTTTCAGTGGCAGCACCTTGGGAGTGGAATGCTCTCCCCAGAGCACACATTTTGCTGTATTTTTGGCAGCAGATAAAACCCTTTTTGCTTTCTCCAGCTTTTTAAATTCTTGATTTTTATATCGCAAACCTATTGAATGTATTTCTTTGTGCTTTATTATCGTAAGCTGCCCAGATAACTTTATATGCCACCCAGAAACAAACAAACAAAAATACCCATTAACATCGTTTTGTACTAGCAATTAATTAGGCCTTTCTAAATACATTTATCAAGTACAGTAGCAGTGTTGTTTTAATGAGGAATTTTTTAGACCCCCCCCAATAAACTTACCAGTATTATCCACCGCAGTACAAGTCACTCTACAGACATTAAACATGCATTGCTCCTTTACATTCCTAATTTCAGCTCGAACCCCTTTGTATGTAACTTGAAACGCCACAGCCTATTGAATGTACAGTCAATACTGAAGTCCTTTAAAAGGCCCATGGGTACAATGACTTTTCAAACGTATGATGTGCTTAAGTGCTGAACTTTATTACTATTTCCTATACATTTTACACAGAAAATTCTGAGATGACAAAATGTGCCACAGGCATTGTCTTCAGTACAAAACCTTGCAATGTACCTCAGCAATGTTCCCCCATCACCATGTCTCATAAATTAAAGGGGGGAAAGGACCATTTACACAGAGTGGCTGTGACTGAAATACTTCATTCATGCCCAAACCATCCATGCAGCTGGAACTTTCTTGCCTCTTTGAGAGCTAGTTTGGAATCTCCAGCTTACTTACACATAAATGGTGTGTTTGGATCACAGAAAGTGGCTGCAGTGATGATTTCAGGAACACTAATGAAAAGGTTAAGTTTTTGCAAATCAAAGTATCTGCTCCTTTCATTTCCTGACCTGCCAAAACCAACAGTGGCAATATACATTAATAGGAAAACAGAGTCGCTTTGCAAGAAACCTAGAAAATGATTTATTTTAAAAAATGCAACCCTTTTATTGGGTAAAAGGCCACTGTGGCTAACTCTGTGTTATCAGAATCAATACAGTAGTCGTTTTCAATTTCCTAGGTGTCGAAGTTGGATGCTGATTGCACTTGGGCAAACATAATTCCCTTTCCCAGAATGAACATGTGGGCACAGGTGAGTACAAAGGCCATGTTAGTTCAGAGCCAGGTCATTTAAGGCACCAGAGATCTCTGTGTTGACCTGTGCTGACGTATTGGTTGGTAGGGTATTCAGATAAATGTCATACTGCTGGTCCATTCCGAGGTAGCTGTCACTCATAAGATACAATGTGTAGATATACCTGTGATAAAGTGAAAGAAAAGGATATCAGTTTGTTTCGCTCCCACAAAAAGAAGTCCCAGTTTCAAAAACCAAAACAGCTTTCATTCAGTAATATCTTACTTTCCAGGAATTTCTGGGGTGTAAAAAGCAACTGAAACCGCACTCTGATTTCTGACATATCCAACTCTTTTCAAAGCAACAAGTTCCTTTTTGTCCACTTCTCCTAGGATCAAGAACCACCCTTCGTCTTTAGTCTTGGGGAACCGCGGTGCAATGGCTTTGCTGTCTTGCCTGCCCTGGAAGGAAGAAAATGCACATTTATGGAATGACCACCCTAAATTTCTAAGTTGTGAGCAACAGTTTAAAAAAGCACAGTGGGCAAAATCAAAATTAATTGTAAAAACAGAACGTGGACTTAATATAGGCATTTTAAGCTGAAATATTTGTCAACTACTAGAAGTTCGGCAGGGAGGTGGCCTGTCTAATCCTGGCCAGGAGGGACTTCCACAGGGTTGGGGCTACAATACTGACTGCATGGCTCCTGGCAGATATGAGCTGTTCATCTGAGTCATGGGTAACCATTAATACAGACTCCCCCCATTGATTGGGCAGGAATATAAGGAAACAGGCAATCCTTAAGCCAGGCATAGGCAAACTTGTCCCTCCAGATATTTTGGGACTACAACTCCCATCATCTCTAGCTAACAGGACCAATAGTCAGGGATGATGGGAGTTGTAGTCTCAAAACATCTGGAGGGCCGAGTTTGCCTATGCCTGCCTTAAGCTATCCTGCATCAAAGTTGTTAGGGGCCTTGTAAACTAATAGAAGAACTTTGAACTTGACCCAGTAATATATATGGGCAGCTTTTTAAGCAGCAGAGGTACGTGCTGGCAATTGTCTGTTCCCACCAACAGTCTAGCTGCAGCGGTTTGCAACACATGGAGCTTCTAGAACTGGTCTCGGAGAGATCTGGTATATACCACATCAAGAAAATACAATAGCCGTGTAGAGAATGTATTTGAGTCTGTACATGATTTAATGCCTTATAGCTGAGCATGTGGTCAGGGAGTGTTAGGTTCACACCAGCTGGAACCACCTCTTTCACTATGTCATATATCCACATATGGGAGGTCTCATATGTACAGAGTCCTAACCACATGGCACATGTGATGAGTGAATACAGCTAGTTGGCTGAATCTCGACCTCTTGATTATTATACAGCTGTGACCATCCACATTGGGCTTAGAATTCACAATATGGCGAATACAAGCCCTACCATGTGATTTTTCAAGCAAAATAGTCATCATATGAAACTGACCTGATGGAGCCATACCATGATGACTCTAAGATATCCAAAAGGAGGACAAGAAATGGGCATTAGGCACCAGTGAGAGGGACAGGGACAAAGAACAGCAAAAAATTTCTACCTTGGTGTAACCCACATGCAATCTCCTCAAGTTTATCTGGAGGACATATTCTTGGTCCGCGTGCAACTTGATCCACTTTTTGTTATCCCGCATGTTTGTTGCCAGCATTGGGACAGGTAGTTCATTCTGTTCTTGAACTGCATCATCCAAGCCACCTTTAATAGTCATATTAACTTCTATAACGGGCAAGTGGGACAAGAAATGCCAAGCCTGTAGAGTAGGAAAAACACAAAAATTAAAATCGTCTCCCAAGCATTCTCAACTGTTTTTGTTTTTCAGTTTTACATGCAAAATCTCATTCTGTAATTATGTGTTTCATTCTGGATTTTTGTATATTACAAAACTGCTGTCCATTATTCCTTCGCAAGTCTTAACTTTCCATTGCAGGGGTGGGGAACTCTTTCGGCCTGGTGGGTCAGATCTCTATCAGTCCCCACCCCTATGGGCCAACATTGACATTAGGACACCTTATGATTGGCAAGTGTGCTGTCTCACCCACCTGCCTAAGTCCCTTGTGCAGCATTTCCCAAGCGTCTGAACACCACTCAGTTGGCAGGCATTTGGGAAATGCAGAGCAGGGGGATTCGCCAGCCCCAGGCTTGACAAAGTGGCAAACACAAGGCTGGCAAAGCTGCTTACTACAGGAGCCAGCTGTGTGATCGAGATCCCCAGGGGGAACTCAAGTCATGCAGCTGATCTAGCTGTGTCTCTACCCATATCATGTAAGGTGTGGTTTGGCAAAAATGGCCTTGTGGGCCAAACAGGGACCTGTACTGGACCAACTTTGTCCTGTGGGCTGCAGGATTCCCACCCCTGCTCTGTTATTGGCCTTTTTTATTTGGCTCCTCTGCTGCATTGGGATACCAGGCTCTGATACCTACTTACTCTAGAGTTCAACAGATCAGATTGAAAGATTCGCAGAAAAGTGCTACCTGCAATGGGCACTCATATTATATCAACGGTACCCAAATTATTCCCTTTTTCAGCTGCTCAGCTTCCCTTAGTACTGAATCTATTGATTATAACCACAGGACAACTGCTGGGTAGGGAAGAAGATCTCTCCACTTTAAATTTTGGTGAGAATTTTGGCCTACAATCCTACATGCCAAGCGCTGCGTACCTGAAAGACATCTTATACCATTAGTTTAAGGGAGGCTCCTCTGCACGTAATGCTACTCTATATGCTGTTTGGATTGTAGGGCATGTATGTTAATGAACAGCTAATGAATTAATAAATAATTAATGTTGCCTGATTAAAGAAACTTAACCAATTAAATAGTTTTAATTGAACCATCAATTAATTACAGATGCATAATTTGACTATAACAATATTGAAGAAAACAAAACCATCAATAAATTAAACCTGCATATGACCAAAACAATAAATTTGAAGAAAACACCTACTTTGTTTTAAGCTAGTACATGCATCTGCCTTCTTGCATGAAGCGCTCCCTGCCATGTGACACCAGGTTTTCTTCCATCGTGGCTTTGATTTAATGGGAGGCCCTTTTGCTTGTGCAATGCAGAGTATTCCATTTTAAAAATTATTCCCCTGGGTTATCGCAACCTGCCACACAATATTCCACTGTCACAGACGGTACCCCAAAACTCAACCACTCTGATGTCTGTTGGAACTCAGACTCTGCCAAGAATATAAGGTCCAACAAATCGCTCATTTGCGTCACTAACAATTTCATTTCCCAGAAGGTGGAAGAAGCAACAAGGGGGGCCATCTCTCTTGGCCCTAATTGCATTCCTGTTAATCATGGGTGTATGGTGAGCAATGATCGAAGCTGAGGGGCAACAGGCAAATGGTTAGAACCATAAAAAGAACAAGTAGCTAGGTTTGCTATCCTCCAGGCAGAACAAACTTAATTTGGCACTAAGCTTTCACACCCACTACCTCAGGGGCCAGCTTATTCAGCCTCTCATAGAACTGAGAATTTCAGTCAGTCCCCAAGATACATCCTGATGTGGCATCATTACCCATTGATGGGCAAAGAAGGGGACACAGAAAAACACATGGCAGGCTGGACACAGCTCACAGGCTGTGATTAAAACAAAACATGCACACATGTGTTTGAACATACAACAGGATACTACACACCATTACATTAAACGCACACACATAAATCAAACAGCTTATCTGACTTTTCAAGAGCTCAGAAACATGGAAGATCCATAAACACACAAAACCAAGACTGGGCACCAGCACTCTGTGAAACATAGCCTTAAAGTACAAAAATAGATGTTTCAGAAACATCCACCCCTGTGTCTTTCACACAAGGATATGGGCTGGAGCTACATGTCACAACTGCCACGGTAGTCCAAGAGAGAGGAAAGAAACATGGATCAAGGGTAGATCATTCCTGAATCCCTCCAAAATCGATCTCCAGTGCTTTAGGGATATTTCCCCATTTCTGTAAGAGCCAATGGGTCTGTTTGTTTTAACACGACTGCTAGAATTGTCACCATAAATATTTCACTCCTTAATTTGACTTTGCCAGCACAAACAAAGCAAATATGAAACCCCTGAAGAGTACTACACATGCTTTAGAAAGATTATTTTATGTCCATTTTTTATGTAAAAAAATTGTCTTACCCCTACTGATTAAACTATTCTTCTATAAGCCACTGAAAACTACTTATAATTACATTCTGAATTAAATCTTCCCAACATAATCCATAATGAGTGAGTCACTGAAGTGCTAATTAGTGATAAGGCAAACCACAGAGAGTTCAGAGGATCAGTTCAGATAATTACCCAAAAGTTCAAATTCTTATGGAAAGTTATCCACATTCAAAGTTGCTTACTGCAACCAAAGTGGATTGAATCTTTAATGTCCTTAAAATAGTTAGCGACTATCACTTTTTCTATACTTGGCAGTTTTCAGGACTTCCTCAAGATCAAAAGTTCCTTACATTCCAGATCAGCTTTGTATTTCAAACTGGAGCTATAGTTTGAAGTGAGCAAGGGCTAAGCCTTGAGTAGCTTTGGCTGTGCCCAGAGATTCACTTCTATATGTGCTAGCTAGTGCTTGCTCTGGGTTTTGGGCAAGACAGTCTCTATGTATACCTGAAGGAGCGTCTCCACCCCCATTGTTCAGCCCAGACACTGAGGTCTAGCACCGAGCACCTTCTGGCGATTCCCTCATTGCGAGAAGCAAAGCTACAGGGAACCAGGCAGAGGGCCTTCTTGGTAGTGGCGCCTGCCCTGTGGAACGCCCTCCCATCAGATGTCAAAGAAATAAACAACTATCTGACTTTTAGAAGACACCTGAAGGCAGCCCTGTTTAGGGAAGCTTTTAATATCTGATGAATTAATTATTGTATTTTGATGTTTTGCTGGAGGCTGACCAGAGTGGCTGGAGAAACCCAGCCAGATGGGTAGGGTATTAATAACACTGGTCAACAACAAATTTGTTGTCTGCGTTTTTTCAGCTGATTTAGGACAAATCTGATGCGCTGAATCCAAAAATCACATTGGTTTTGCTCAATCAGGTCAAGTTTTTTTAGCTATGGCCACATGTCATTTTTTTACGTTTTTGTTCACCTGTACGTTTGTGTGGAGCATTTTAGAAGAAGTAGGTGGGGGTAAAATGCCATGTTGAATAATTGTTTTGATTGGAAATGATTATTTTAATGACAAGAAGTATTCAGGTCCGATAGTTCTGGGTGATTATGTCGAAAAGGGATCAGTTTGAAGTCATAAAACCTCGAAATCTTCCATAAAGATTTGTGGCAAAGCATAAAGTTGGGGGATCAAAACCCCTGGCTCACTTGAGTACACTGAAGGAGAACTATGAAGGGGTGAAGTATGTGCTGGAGAAAATTGGTTATGATCAGCATAAGTGGTTTATTTGTGTTGACCTGAAGATGGTGAACTTTTTGTTGGGACAACAGTCTGGCTTCACCAAGTACCCATGTTTTCTGTGCATGTGGGATAGTAGGGACCGTGCTCAGCATTACACGAAGAAGGACTGGCCTGTGTGGGAGGAATTGGTGCCTTGCAGAAAAAGGAACATCATCAATGACCCTCTGGTGGACAGAGACAGAATACTCTTCCCACCGCTGCACATCAAGCTCGGCTTCATCAAGCAGTTCACCAAGGCTCTGAACAAGGATGGTGACTGCTTCACTTACTTGTGCCAGGCTTTTCCAGGATTGACCATGGAGAAGTTGAAAGCTGGCATATTGGACGGTCCTCAGATCCGTCAGCTCATCAGAGATCCAGAGTTTGGAAACTCAATGAACGAAGTGGAACTGGAAGCGTGGAAGGCATTTGTTCTGGTAGTGAAGAACTTTCTTGGCAACAATAAGGCCAGAAACTATGCAGAACTTGTCAACAACATGCTGACTGCTTTCAGAAACCTGGGCTGCAACATGAGCATCAAGATGCACTACCTATTTTCACATATGGACCAGTTTCCTGAGAACCTGGGTTCAATGAGACGAGCAGGGGGAGAGATTCCATCAGGACATGAAAGAGATGGAGACCAGGTATTAGGGTCGCTGGGACACAGTCATGATGGCTGACTACTGTTGGACTCTGAAGAGAGACCTCCCTGCCGCTGAGCATTCCAGGAGTTCCAAGAAACGGAAGTTCAAGCCCTGAAGTTTGAAAAATGGTGAAGCAACATGCAATTTACGTGTACTTACCTTTATCAATGTCCACCATTCAGTTTACAGTAATCGATGTTTCTATCAGGTAATCAATATATATTGTTGGAAAAACATTTTTTTCTCTTTAAAACATATTTAGGATGATATGTGTTGTCAAAAATCAGCTGATAATGCCACAAAAATGTAATTGATTTTGTCACAAGATCTGATTTTTTTCAAATCAACATAGCACAAAAACCTGACCTGATGGAGAGAAACGGATGCCATTTCCTGATTCAGCAGTGCAAAAATACCCTAAATCAGTTGTAGAAATCTAGACAACATTCAAAAAGTAAAAAATTGTTGCCCAGTGTAATAATAATAATAATAATAATAATAATAATAATAATAATAAACTGGTCCCCCCACTTTTCACTCTGCAGCAACTTGACAGAGATCATCAGTGGGCCCTTTGCTGGGATGTAGGTCCTTGGGAGATGCCTGACCATGTTCAACACCCCTCCCCCCAATGCTGGCACTGATGCTGACACAGGCACACACTCTTTAACCATTTCCTTATTCCACTGAGTACAGCAAACAAGGTTCCTTCAGAATTCTCAGCTTAGTCCCTTAACGGCTCACTTATTTTCTGTGACTTGGCTTGTACAGAACTGGGCAGCTGAGGGATGCAAGGGGGGAATTCTGACACAACTTCTGTTATAGTTCTCACTTGGACAGGGTTAAAAAGCTTTTCCTCTGTGCCAGTTGCACGGTACTTGTGTGGCTCCCTGTTCTCACAGTGTCCAGTCAGATGCTTGTGGGAAGCCCTCAGTGACAGCCTGCTGGGAAATGGGCACTGGCCATTACTGCCTAATCCATCACAGTCAAAATGTCTTTCTTAAAAAAATGATTTTACAAGTCCTTTAACTGCAACTGCAACTTTGATAGCTTTAATCTCTATTTCAAGACAATGATAGTTTTCAAGGAAACCAGATATAGATCTGTTGCAGATATTGCAAATCAGGAGTGGAGAACCGTTTTTGGCCAGAAGCGTGCATCTTTATATCCCTCACCCGATAGGCCAAAGTTCACAGGGGGGCAGGGCCACCCCCCTTTCAATTACCTGGCGCTGGGGGAAGTTTATAAAGGGCTTTTAAATGCCCCCCACAATTCTATTTTGAATCTTCATGGAAGTTTGAAGCAGAAATGTGGGGGTGGGTTTTATTTTTGAAGGCCTTGAAAAATCCATGCTCCTTCCCTCTTGTCAGCTGATGGGGTGGGGTGAAAATGCATTTTCAACCCCCCCCCATCCCCACAGTTTCTCCTTCAAATCATGGAGGTCTGAAGGAGAAGCACTGGTGGGTTGTTGTTTTGTGTGTGTGAAAGGTTTCTCTTCATTCCTCCCCTACCCCACTGCCTCTGCTGCAACAAGAAGGGAGAGAGAAAAAGCCTGCATGTTGAAATCTAGGTACCTATATCAAACTTCTGTACCCTTGACAAAATTGAAGTGCAGCAAACTCTTCGCGGGAACTACGTACAGTGGTACCTCGGGTTAAGTACTTAATTCATTCCGGAGGTCTGTTCTTAACCTGAAACTGTTCTTAACCTGAAGCACCACTTTAGCTAATGGGGCCTCCTGCTGCTGCCGCACTGCTGGAGCACGATTTCTGTTCTCATCCTGAAGCAAAGTTCTTAACCCGAGGTACTATTTCTGGGTTAGCAGAGTCTGTAACCTGAAGCGTATGTAACCTGAGGTACCACTGTATTGTCTTAAAGCTTTGGCCCATATAAAGTGATGTGCTTTTGAAAAACTGTACAACAAAACAGTAGGCAGGATCTACTTTACTGAGGGTGAAGCACCTGCTTGTGCAGGGTTCCAATAGGATTCTATCTCACACTCCTTTACTGGAATGTTAAGGGGACTGTGGGAGATCGGTAGGTATATTTACCCTGTGTCCATCCAGCACACAAGAGGCTTCCAATCCCCCAAACATGCTGTCTACTGTGTGTAAGTGATGGTGAGAAGGAGAAACTTCTGCCTATGGATGCTGGACCTGTGTTGAGAGTCACTCTTGCCCATTCAGATTACTGTAGGTTCATTTTCACAGGTAATTCGTATTTTCTTTGGCTTCTTATTTATTTGGTTTAGAAAGAGGCAAATGAAAAATTAAGCCCAATTAAGCCCTGCAACTTATTTCTGTGATAGTTTCTCTTTTAAAAATAATGACAAATGTTTTAGAAGCATATTTTTATTTGGGCCTGCAAAGCACATTCATGGGCTTCATACAGATGTGTTGCATGGCCACTTCGAACTCAGCTGAGTGTTTCCTTCTACGTTGTAATATAATGTATTTATTTACACTTACATGCATCTAGATGTATAGTGTAAGCAGAGTTTATGTTATTGACATATTAAACAGACACATGAAAGATATGGGCACACCACATACACAAAAGCTATTTTTGAAGAAACTGCTAAGACATTTCAATACCAGCCAAACATATTTATCTGAGGATTAATCTTCATCTATTGAATCAGACGCGAACACTACCATGCATACAATTATTTAATTAGCAGCCAAATCCTCTGCCAGTCAGCCGCTGTTCCAGGCATACTGATGGGGAGGGAGATGCAAATCTCACAGTAGTACTGCTTTTTCTCATTACTACTGCAATTAGCACTTAAATTGATGCTTTAAACATACTAATTTCTGGAATAATTCAGGATTTGTATGTTACCTGGGATCGTCTCACTGCAGAGACGACACCAGATTGCTACGCAAATTGAAGCACTTTTGAGCCAAATAACCATCATCGTATCAGACAGAGCCAATTTGCATTTGGTTTTAAAGATAACAGAACGGCAATTTATGCAAATAAATTAAGTTAGTTTACTTCTGAGTTTTCCCTGAACTAATTATAACAATGTTCTAATTTTTCAACAGATCTACAACTTGGACTTAAGTCAATTGTATATTATGTTAGAAATCTGTTGTTAAAGAAGGTTTTGTTTTGATCTTAATGCATTTTTACTCACAATTTTAATGACATTTTATATATAAATACAGGTGTTAGTAATGGACATTAAAATAGTTACCTTTTGTTTGGAAGCAAAATTTTAGCTTATCTGAAATTAAGGAGATAAGTGCAAAGGACAAAGGATTATATTTAGGTAAGTCACTAACCGCGCAATCTAACTATGTTTACTAAGAATTCAATGGGGCTTACTCTCATGTAAGTGGGGTTAGGATTGCAGCCTTAGGGTACCTGAAATAAAACTTGAAGATTTTATTTTTAGTTAGCACCTTCAGTTTAACTTGACATTCCTGAACCCAGAAAATGCTTCAGCTTGCGACAATGCTATAACATACGCAATCTTTTAACAAAGTATTTTTCTTTTCCTCTCTAAAAACACAGGTGGCAGATTCCTCTGATTTAAGGGTGAATTCAAAAAAATGTTAGAATGTCTCTAGTCACAGTTCTGCTACACTTGAGTTGCCTTGGAATACTAAACTTAATTAATTTCAGCAGCATTTTCTTCTTCAAAATATTATAGCATACCATTTCTCACTGACATGCATTTTATATCAGCTGTGTGCAGGTACACCCAAGTACAAGATATGGAGGACCCACATACATAAAAACCCCCAGCCCTGTGCAGCAACTTTAAACACACCTTTGTGGTGGGCGATTCGTGTATGGTGGCTACCACTGACCAAAACAAACAGCACTGCTTACAAACACACACACACACACGAACCACTTGTCATCCTGGAGTTCACCTGCATCAGCCCTAGAATGTCACAGAATACTAGCTCTGCTATGCAAACACTATTTGCTGATTAATATATTAGGGTCTATTATATCTAAATATATTTGCTTCTGTTACCTGAAACAAAAACTTATCATATACAGTGGTACCTCGGGTTACATACGCTTCAGGTTACATACGCTTCAGGTAACAGACTCCGCTAACCCAGAAATAGTGCTTCAGGTTAAGAACTTTGCTTCAGGATGAGAACAGAAATTGTGCTTTGGCAGCGTGGCAGCAGCAGGAGGCCCCATTAGCTAAAGTGGTGCTTCAGGTTAAGAACAGTTTCAGGTTAAAAACGGACCTCCAGAACGAATTAAGTACTTAACCCAAGGTACCACTACACACACACACACACACACACACACACACACACACACACATATCAGAAACAAAATCAACCTCTGCAAAGACAATCTTGACACACATGCTGCACATGCAGCAGGCAAGAAACATCTATGCTCCATGGTACTGCATGACAATCCCCTCAGCAACCTCTTGGAGCTTTCAGAAATTGGAAAGCATGGTGTACACAAATGGTTCATGGGCATTTGCAGCAGCCAGGACCTGTGGCAGAGCAAGCCAATCAAGACAAAGTGTGTGCAGAAGACAAAATGTGTGCCATTATCTTGTTACCTGAGATTATGGCAAATACATTTAGGCTTCAGTCCTGAATATCTGGTCAAAACTGTGTGTGTTTGAAGCACGGAACACGTTAGATTGAATTAAGCTTTTCTGCACCAATTGTTGAAATCTTAGGTTTTAATTTTAGGTGGATTAAATATATATGTTTGCAAAAATCATGTTGCTCCACTGAAAGTGTGCCAAGTGGATTTTTTCCATATATATTGACCCAATAACTTTAAACTGTACCCATGAGAGAAAATGTTACCTGCGTAATTTGTGTGGCGTGGAAATCGCGGTCTACAATGGAAGCAAAAACAGTCTCTTTTCCATCACATGCAGCAATCAGTTCAGGAAGACATTCAATAGGCCCTTGGTAACCACCTTTCCTTTTCCCTTGGTTCCATTTCCTAGTAAAACAGTAAAGATATATCCAGTTAAGAATTGAAGCTCAGGAAAGGAGATAAAAAAGAAAGGAAAAAGGAAAATTGAGAAGGTGAAACTAGAAATACACATTTTAAGATAAAAGAAGGCAAAATCTATTTTAAGTGGAGCTTTGTCTTAGAAGTTCACATCAACAGCCTTATGTTTTAATGAATCTGAAATGCAAGTTGCACAAACACCACCATACTGCAAGCTTCATAGTTTAAAAACAGGGTACACGAGAGACTGCATATACCACAGTCCAAGGTCAAATAACATTAAGTAGCTACCCTCTTGCTTTAAATAGGTTTAATAAGAAAATAGCTTTACCATGCAGATTAACATTATTTATTTCAATTTACCATTTAAAATTAATAAGATGACCATCTCTGCCCATATCCTTATGCATCTACAACTAAGACGAATGTAGTGGTCCACTTATACGAATTAGCACTCCACTCTGAAGACCACCACCCAGAAACTTATACAGTGGTACCTCGCAAGACAAATGCCTCGCAAGACGAAAAACGCGCAAGACGAAAGGGTTTTTCGTTTTTTGCGTTGCTTCGCAAGACGATTTTCCCTATGGGCTTGCTTCGCAAGACGAAAACGTCTTGCGAGTTTGCTTCCTTTTTCTTAAAGCCATTAATACCCAGCGAATCCGCGCTCCGCAAGACGAAAAAATCGCTAGATGACACAACTCACGGAACGAATTAATTTCGTCTTGCGAGGCACCACTGCATGTATCTATCAGCAGATTATTGTATTTTTTTCGTGTATAACACACCCCCATGTATAAGACAACCCCTATTTTTTGTGGCTGCCCAAAGTTCTTGAGCTTTTTTTGCGGTGCCCACCACTGTAAATCACATGCATAGCCGCAGACACTTATCTTCTGCACACTTGCCGCAAAAGCCCACCTGAGCACTCAATGCAACACAGACGATAGTATGCCCTATTGCTGCTACTAATCTCCTGCTCACTGCTGCCACCAATCGTCCGGCCCCCCTCTGCTATATGTGAATGAATGAAACTTTATTTGCGTCAGCCGTCGGCAATAGCAACAAAAAAACATTGCGATATACACAGAACAAAATAAAAAGTTGATTATATAAAACACACTTTAGGGTCCTGAATCAGCAGTCAAATAGTGGACCTTATTCTGATTGCCCCAGCTAGAAACCTTGCAACCTTTGCTGTCATCTGCTCCTCTTGATCTGCCAGAAGAAACAGCACTGTGGCAGTGGTTGGGCGACCCGAAATGGTCAATAAAAGAGGCATAATAATCTTGTTCCTCAGGTCTTTATAAAGAGTGCACGCAAGGAGGGCATGTGCCACTGATTCCGTGCTGCCATCTCCGCAGGGACATAAGCGCTTTTCGTATGGAATCTGTTGGAATCGTCCCTCAAGTACAGCCGATGCTATACGTGTATAAGATGACCAACAATTTTTGCCTATTATTACTAAGGAAAAAGTTTCATCTTAGGCACAGAAAAATAAGGTACTACAGAAAGGATACAACTGAATACACTCCCAAGTGTTGGACTGGAAACTTGGAAAGATTTGCATTAACATATCTGTTCAGCCATAATGAAGAGAGTGGATGTAAACTGGGGAATAGTGTGTAGTGGGAATTCCCACAATCAGGACTTCATGAAATGGTCCTGGCTCATGTGTCACTATGCGCGTGTGGGGAAGCAAGGGATATCTGCATTCTGTACCCAAGAAGAATGCATACCTGAAGAGGTGAAGATGGTGGTATTCAACGTTAGGTAAAGTAAGCAAAGAGGAATCGTGGATCCATCGCCCCTGAATCAGCATCTGTACCAAACTGGTTATGTTTAGAGCAGTCACCAACCAACCTTCATTTGCTGCAATATCCAGCATTGCCTAAATCAAGAAGACAACAATTTTAGTTACTCCTTATCAATTTCTCACACGATCGATGGAAACCACATACAGTAATGAGAAATAATATGATATTGTTTATCTTCACAGTAGTTCTGTGAGACTGTCCACTACTACTTCCTTGTTCCCATTTGGGAAACTCAAGAGAACAGTTCCTGTGCAGTGGTTCCTAAGTGTATCTTTTTTAAAAAAGAAAAGTGCAGGTTACATCTTGCCTGAGGAAAAGAAGGAAAGCATAAAACTGTCTTCCAAAACAACTCTTCTACAGTAAGATGGGTTATGGGGGTCAGTACGATTTTCCATACCAGTGTTAATGGTCCCCAGGACAGTGTTAGCATGAGAAGCAACCATGTTGCCAGTATCAACCATGTGAATCACTTCCTTCGAACAATACTGAAATTAGTCACACTACTGTTGAGAATATTTAAATCAGGCTAATGTTTATACAGAGTTTTTTAAGTGCCATCACATGGTTTTTAAGTGGTTTTTAAGTTTTTAAGTGCAATCAACCTATACATTTCTCCTACGAATATTAGACTTTGCAGCAGGTCAAGAAAGTACACTGCCCTACAGTAAAACCATCAAAATCACATGTTGACATTAGCAGCAGCTAAAGGCTATCCAAACTGTACATGATGACAAATGTACAACTGCCAGACAAAACAAGAAGCATTCAAAGAGATTTGAAAAGCTTTAGTAGGTTGACACTTCATGAATATACCTGGAAAGCTAATCACTGACAGTATTGGAAGCAGAAGGTTTTTTATTTTCAGTTTAAGTTTTTGTTTTATTTTATTTAAAAAATAAATACAGGGAGCATCTAGGCTGCATTTTGATGCTAAAATGTATGCTCCAGACTTCTTGTACAGCCCACTAGAGGAATGCTAAGCTGTCTATATTAGCCTGTACATTTAATCAAATGTTTTACAGACAAACAAAAGGCAGCATTTACTTAAGGCAAACTAAACAACGAAATCTTCTTTAAACAAAGGAGTTGTTTACACATGCAGAGCTATTTCAATTAAATTACACTGATCCTGGAGAAATGTTGAGTTTAAAAGGTACACAAAGCTGGTGGCAGCCATGGGGGAAGAGATTCAGCTTGGAAACGGTAGTTTATGCTTACCTTTCTAAAGGTTTATTTCTGACCAAGTTTGCTTAGCGTTTGCTAAGGACCAATGTTCAAAACTATTTTGCCTATGGTTCAATGTCCTGTGAGCTTTTGATTTTTTATAAGAGAAAATCATGTCCAGTGTGATTGTATGTAAACAAAAACACTGCTACCATAACACTCATTGCATGACACTGTGGATTTCAGATGGAGGCAAAACAAATATGGACAGGAAGGTAACTTCATATTTTTTAAAATGGTGATTTCCAATCTCTCTCCTCCTGACACAATCATGTAATACAATTTGAGGAGGACAACTTTTTAGGATTCTTCCAACTGGTAAGCATTTAAAGGGGTGAATGGGCTACTCAGTAGAAAAATGCATGGATGACTTTTTGCATATGTTGGATCCTTACTTCTCTGTTTCCGTGGGAGAATAAAGGTAAAGGTAAAGGTACCCCTGCCTGTATGGGCCAGTCTTGCCAGACTCTAGGGTTGTGCGCTCATCTCACTCTATAGGCCGGGAGCCAGCGCTGTCCGCAGACACTTCTGGGTCACGTGGCCAGCGTGACGAAGCTGCATCTGGCGAGCCAGCGCAGCACACGGAACACCGTTTACCTTCCCGCTGGTAAGCGGTCCCTATTTATCTACTTGCACCCAGGGGTGCTTTCGAACTGCTAGGTTGGCAGGCGCTGGGACCGAACGACGGGAGCGCACCCCGACGCGGGGATTCGAACCGCCGACCATGCGATCGGCAAGTCCTAGGCGCTGAGGTTTTACCCACAGCGCCACCCGCGTCCCTTTCCGTGGGAGAATGGAACACTACAAACCACTGCATGCGTACAATGGGCTATGCACTCTGTCTAGCCAGCACTACATTTTCATCCCTGGATGACCTGGAGGTGGGTGGGAAGAGGAGCGATTTCCCCCCTAGCTTTTTCAATGGGCTCTTCCTGAACTTTGAGTTGCCTACTTATAGCACCAGTTTGGACTATGCAGACATTCACTTAGCTTAGGTGTCATGGTACTTACAGAAAATGCAATATCTATCCTTTGAAAAAGCCTTATCAGCATAATTTCTCACTCATGCATTCATAGTCTTTACTGCGCTAGCCAAAGGCCATGGCATCGTTCACAAGGGGAACAAAAGGAAAAACAGCAATAACCATAAAAACATTTAGCACTACCAGTGCAATAAACCACAGTCAAGACTCATAGAAATTATTTGTTGTATAAGCTAGAATAGCAGGGAAATCTCAGGTAAAATATGCCAGCTTAAATGTCCAAATCCCCTTTGCAGTTGACGGCTATTTTATCTAGCTCTTCTCTCCTGATCTTCTTAGCTGCCAACACATATAGTGCTACTTTATAAGTTACAAAGTCATCAGTATCGCTCGGCAGCCATTTCACCCTTTCCACCCTGTCAGAGTGTATTCCATTCGTAAGCAGGGGTTTTATAAATCGGTCTCTTGGATCTATATATAGTGGGCATTGCAATAAATAATGGTACAGATCCTCTACACAGGGTTGCCCACATACACAAAGTGTCTCTTCATACTGTACTTTGCCGTACCGACCATCCAACACCACTGAGGGCATCGATTGGAATCGTAATTCTGTAAAAGCGGTAATTTCTCACCACTCATACTTCTGGGGTTGCGGCTGAAAAGTAGCGATACGCGGAAGGGCTTAGCAAACCTCTCTCAGCACACCACTTCATTGCTTCAAACTGCACCCACCCCAACACCACTTTGCAATAGAAAAGATGTGTGGGCAAAGATTTGTGAGGTCATTTGTCTACCCTGATTTTCTATGTAAATACCTGTAGCTGCCCTTGGGGGGGGGGGAATGCTAGCCGCCTCCACCCTGCCAATATGCACCTTTCATTGTTGTCTTTTAAAAATTGATGTATGGGTGAATTAGTTCCAAAATTTGCTTTGACCTTTATCATTATTGGCACCATCACCTGCCACATTAACCATTACTGCATCAGAGGACACCATTGTTTAACACATTCTGCCAGTTACTGATGTAAAACAAACAACATGCATGTGCTAATGCACAACAGGTTTCCTCTAGCAACAGAATAATGCTTAGATGCATCATAAGACAATTGAGGACAAGCATTTGCTGGTCCCAGCCACTCCATCCTTCCTATCTTGAGTTGGGTCTAAAAGAGCTAAAAAAAGAACTGTGAGTGCATGGAGTATAAATGGTAAGGAAGTACAATTTGTGACACTGCACATTATTACTGATCACAGGGCATGTCTTTAAAGACATTAACCTTAGCTTCCAATTTCCTGGCTTTGTTGAGCTTGAATCAACATGAGATAGCCTTAACTCTTTTACCCCACCTACTGACCGTACTGAAATTTATGCACATAAGACAGCTGCAGTGATGAAATTCTTATAGTGTAATATACAAATTCAGTGTGTGAAGGCTTTGGGCTTTGGGCTGCACAATGTATTCTATTGGTGCTTTTTCTTTCGTTTTTCCTCACTAAGCAGATTTTTTTTTTGACAAAGGAATAAGGACCTGAGCAAGCAAATCTACAATCTGCCAGCTGCAGAAATTTGTTATAGGATCTTCTGCCACACAGAGAGCTTTGCACAAATTGACAGCCGTTTACTCGTATCCAATAAGGAATAACAAACGCTTGAGTGTGTGGGTGTGTTCTACATAGTGCCTAAGGCCCACGCGGCAAATCCTCTTTCCCCTCTTATTCTGTGTTCTCTCATCCATAATATTTATTCATAGCATCTCTATCCTGGTGTGAAATCCAGCACAGGGACATTGTGAAGAAATCAGAACCGTAGCCAGATCAGCTTCTTCCATTTGCTGCTTGGAAACCCATTCACATTTTCATTCATTAGCTAAGTGCAACACGCATAAATGCTTAACACATCAATGGAAAATGAAATCCTTTCAAATACTCAAAGTAGCAAATTGAGTCATTCTGCTTGCGCTCTCCAAATCAGTCAGTCACATGTATACTGGAGTAACTAATGGAGAACATATTTAACATATCTGCTCCATTCTGTAAAAACTGATTTTGCACCTGTAGCCATCACCATAACCGGTATTTTAAAAAAGACAACCTAATATCGCTTTCTTTAGTGAGGTAAAGTCCTTCCTTTTAAAAAATGAAACAAAAATATCATATTTATTCTGCATTTCCCATAATGCTTAACTATGTTTTGTGAGCTATTAACTCTGTGCTGCTCTGTACTGACAGGATCACAACTAGAACCCTCCTTAGAAACATCGGGTTCTACAGGCAACCTTGGAAATGACCTCAGCCAAGGTTGCTCTTATTGGCATGAATAGTAATCCATGAATATCTGGCACTGAAATGTCAGAAGTCGTCGTATTGAAATGGGATAAAGGACTACTAAACCAAGAATTCCTGACACCTAAGATGGAATATCCAAATGGTACCATCCTCGAGTTAGATACTGTAATGATGCCCCAAATTTGTAACCTGAAGCAACCACCTTGTTTTGCCTTATGGTAGTGCAAGTTGTGGAGCAGGTACATTGTATATTCTAGTGTAATAGCAGAATCTTTTTTACATTGACACAGAATAGATTGAATACTTTGAAAGCCTGAAAGTTCTATTATTTTCATGCTAAGATAGTAATTCAAATTCCGAATTTTAAATCAGGTTTTACCGTATTTACTTGAGTCTAATGTGCCATCAAATCTAATGCACACCTTAATATTCACAGCATAATTTGGCCAAAAAAGGTGAGCATTAGATTTGAGTAAACACGGTATTTTAAGTAAAATTCTTTTGGGTTGAAAGACACATGTGTTGAATAAAGCAGCCACATTTCTTTGTGTGTGATTATATTATATAAATACAGAAGATGCTCCAACAACTCGCAACAGAAGCATTAAATCATGTGAAGTAACTTCAATGAAATGCAGCGTTTTAAAGTTTCTGAAAAATTTGAAGCCAAGGGGGGGGGGGAATTGAAAGTTTGCGGAAAAACTAAAATACATGCAGTACTTAATTTAAAAAAAAATCAAACCAAAGCTTACTTTACTGCTTTAAGAATGTAACATTTATCATTTACAACTCAGAATATGAAATTGTATTATTTGGCATATTTATGGAATTTACAGCTACAAGTACCTAGTTTTGTTAATGCAAAATTGTGACTATACTCAGAAGTAGTCAACTTCCTTCTGTTAGCCGTGGTTAGAGTTCGTTTTCTATCCAAACTTCCAGATATTTCATCTTAGGTTTGACACCCACAAAAGGGTTTGGTTTTTTTTGCAGTTTTGCTCCTACCTTCTAATGTTTTTATTCTTCAAGCACAGCTGCTGTTTCCTGAACTGCTGGAGGGAAGAGCTGAAAAGTTGGCCGTAAGGAAGAGGCCAAGTCAAAGGAAAAGAAGAAAATGACAGTTGCTTCTAATATCACCAAGCTAGACCAAAGGTCACCAGAAGCAGCAATTCACAAGCAAGCAACTCATGAAGATGGCAGAACCTTCTGGGTGCAGAAATTTATATTGGATTTGAGTGCTATGTATGTCAGAATTCTCATTCCCTAATGCTGGAGATCATATTTCACCCCCCCTGTGTTTCCCCAAATTTCCTCCCTAGCTTTTTCTGTCCCCCCACCAGCCCTTCATATCTCCATTTAAGGCAGATGATATACTATGTAAGAAACATATCTGTGATATCACGGATGCCCTATATTTGTCTATATACAATTATTTAAGCTGGGCATTCAGAGTCTTATTAATTGTGCAAAGAATTAAATGAGATAACAGCAAATGAAGTGCTCCTTTTATAAGGTAATCATCGTTTACAGGTAATTACTATTCTGTCAAAGCTGCATGAAGATGGTAAGCAGATTTAATTAAGGAAAAATAAAAAATAGAATTTATTACACAAGCTGACATATTTTGAAAATACGTATCTCTCTTGTCACAACATGCATCACTGGATACTTTCTTCAATAGACATATTCATTAAAGTCAGCAAATTAAAACAATTAATTTATATTTCAGTGGAATGGTACCTAAATGCCCAGTGCTAAGATTTGCTGTTCAGGATAATAAATCCACATATCCACAACCACCAATTACCTCTGAGAATGAAAAGACATGTGCACATAAAGCTGACCCTTCCAGTGAAGTGAATGGGAAGCCTGGACGAAGACTGCCTAAGCTATAATAATGCATAACTGATTTGCAATTTGTCTTGAGTTCTATGTCTGTGTGCCACAAGGATAGCTCATGCACCACATTTTTAAGCCAATAGTCTTAAAAATGCACAACCAATTTCTTCCAATGATTAAGTAAAAAATAGAAATATTCCTTCAAAAACCCCAAAGCATACCAAATTACAAAATTCTAATCCACTTGCCAGGCCACGCTCAATATTCTTGGAAAAGGAAAATCTAAAACCTTTTTTCTCCAGTCACATCTGCACCTTTTGGGGGGGGGGAGGGAGGGAGGGAGGGAGTTAAGGTCAATTTCCTTAGAATATTCAATATTTTGTAAATAATTAAATATTTATAGTGTTTCAGAGAATTCTTTTCAACGGCAACAGTTGTTCACAATAACTTTCTCCTGAACTTTTAGCCCCGTAAGGTTAGCATTCAGGAAGCTCAGCTGCTATCTAACAAACTTAATTAATCAAAAAGTCATTTCCGAGCAGTAACTATGAGTAAAAGTGCTTCAAGTGTGCTAGCAAGCCTACAAGTTAATCAAAATGCTAATGCAGTACAAATTAAAGTTGTGATTAACATTTCACAGTAGCTGCTTAAGTGAATTGATCACACAAATGGGTTAAGCATTAGTCATTTTCTCCAGTGCCAACTGGGAAAAGATTTGTCATGAGTTTTGGGGAGGGGGGGAGGGGGAGAGAATTGTACATAAGGAGAGAACCGTATCATCAAATTGTCACCAAATATACTACCACATAGCAGTACTTACGGCTACCTGGGGTGTTTAAAAACAAACATGTGGGGGGAAAAGCTTAGACAGATGGAAAGTAACTCTGTATTGGCAATTAAGATTTTTTTTTTATGACATGCTCATTTGAATTTATTAGCTATGCACCAGAGGTACACAGAAGAATATTCACATTTACCCCCTCTACCAAGTGACTTTTTAAAAAGGCTAAGGTATCTGAAAGACCCAGGAATAATTATTTGCACATGGAATGTTTGAAAATGGACAGTAATAATGACCAAGTGGTTCCAAAAATGAAACATGTAGCTAGACACCCAAAAGCAATGGGGGCCACAGAAGAAAGATGTATGGTGAAAACTGGGACTCTGGATTGAATGGAGGGGCTTTTACTTGCCAAATCCACTTTTGGATTGAAGTCATGACTTTCCAAAATTTCTAAGCTGACGATCAAGTTTTTGAGGAATTAAATTGGCCCAGAAATATTGCACCATTAGAGCAAACAATTATTGAACAAATAGACAACACACTAGGTGCAACATGCACATCAGGATGCGTATCTTACACTATATTAATGACATATAAAATTAGCAGAGCGTGAGCCGTGTTAATCTTTTGCAGCAAAACTCACCATAAATACTAACAAATGTACTTAATTTGTTATTATGCTTGTGCCTTTGTGGCATGCCTTCAGATGCATGAAGAGAAATCTTAGTTGGATGGTATATAAAGGAGAAAACTGTAAGGTGGAAGTTGACTGGCAATGAGGTGCAAAAATGACAGCCAGTGAGAAATTAGCAATAGAGGCCAGGCAACAAAGTAGTGACAGAGGTCAGGCTTATTATTTCTCCCAAAGTATAATTGTACGGACTTAGTATTTTGTCCGAAAATTACACTGTGTGTGAAACTGCTCTCTCGATATAGTCTGTGGGCACTATTCAACTACCGCATTCTGTCACTGTATTTTCATTTGCGCAACGTGACTCCTCCCCCTCCCTCTGCTCATGCCCCATACCCTTTTCAGATCTTCTCCAGAGGATTGAGAGATGCCCTAAAACAGATAAATGGGGTGTGCTGGGAGAGGAGAGGAGGAGAGAGGTCCTGTGCTCTAGGAGAAATCCTTGTCCTGATGGAATGAGAGGTTTAGTGCCATGTCGGATTTCACCAACAGGATGGTTTCTCATTTTATATGGGGTACTCAGATGGGTATGTTGAAAGTACAACACACATGTGAATCTGCCTACTAATAAAAGGGTAGGTATGCATAAACAGCTGAATTTATTTATAAAATATATGCAAGTGGAAGCAGGAAAATATATGAATTCCTACTTCCATTTATTACAAGGGCCAACACAATTATTTCTATCCATGCCTGCCTTTCACAATGATGGGAGTTTTCATCAAATGAGAAGCTGATCTAAAGTTTTTTCCCTTCCTGTGTGTGTGTGTATAGTAGGTTTTCTGATTCGGATGAGGCATTAAAAAGTCATAAAAACCATGGAGTTGCACCTCCATGCACCTCCCTTAAGCAGTTAAGAAATACAATTCTAATATCTGAAGCCTTCTCTTCTCTCAATGTACAGGTACCCTACTGAGATGTGCTTAACTCATCCATGGGTAAACACTTCTCAAAGGTTAAGACCGAGCACCATGACAGCCTCACTACTTGGCAATGGTAAAATATTTTATCAACAATTCTACAAGTGGAGGCTCATTGCCAATCAAAATGCAAAGCGGGCAACTGTCAGATTACTTCTCAGAAGAAGTGATTGCCCTCTGAGTGAGGAACTGAAAGGTATTACTACTTCAATTACCTATTTCAATTAATACAAATTCAAAAGGCGGTTTCAAACAGCAGAAAGAAAACTAATCACTGAACTTGCAGTAATAAAGCATTTGACGCAAAGAAGGAATGAGTGATTTCACATATTCTGGTACAATACTAATATGATGACTTAAAATTACTGAAGCTAACTTTTCAGCACCCCCATCCCAAAGAAAGTCTTATTAAACTATTGCCATGCAAATGGTCAGCAATACAGATCAGAAACCATGCACACTTTTAACAGAAAAATGGAGCACAGTATTATTTTTAACACACATATTGTTTGGGAGAAAAACTACTCGGGTACTTTATTGTGCTGCTGGTTGTAAACAATGCTGGATTCCATAGTAAAAATGTAGACTTCTAAGCAGCTGAATCAAAGAATAATGAAAATGTAAGTTCTTGGGTGCTTAAATGCACAGAAACATTAATGACTCGCTTTAGGCTTAATATGAAGCCAGTAAAAGACCAATAAATAGATTTCTCATATTCAGCATCCCCTGAGTATGGCTAGCACACGTAGCAGAATAAAATGATAGAACAGACTGTACCAATGTCAGATGGGAAATGGGGAATACAATTTTGAATGCTCCACTGTATAGAAGCGCTTCCTCAAAGTTTTAAAGGAGAGCAAACCCTAGTATATCAGAAAAAAGTTTCCACTATAGCTCATTCTCTAATAGGCTTTCTTTTTTTAAAAAACCTTTTAAAGGAAGTTATTTTTTTTACAGCTAGTAAAGTCTTAAAAAATGTGATCCCCCTATCTGTGAACTGAAATAGTACAATCTATGCTAACACTTCATACTACTTTATTCTGTTGAATGTGCAGATCAGATCCAGTGTAATGTTTAAACACAACATTATCTTGCTTCTGTTAATCAGCCTTCTCCATCCTGGCGCCCTCCAGATACTATAAAAACTCCCATTAGCCCCAGTTTTAATTGTGCTCAATTGAAGGTATAATTGGTGTCACTGGAAACTGAGAAGCCAGGGTTCCAGTTGGTGAGGAGATTTCTAATTGTGTTCAATTACATGTGCTTACAAACCTTCTTCATATGTTTGTTCTAGTTCTAGCAAATATCTGAAGAGCAGCCTGCACATTCCGTTCTGTTGAGGGTGGGGCTTACATCCACTTCCCTGTCCCCATCTGTGTCTGCCTAATCACAACTTCTGTGGGATCAACATGGACTTTGCTTACATCTCAGTCCTAAATTAACATTCTTCTTCTTCTTCTTCTGACATTCCCTGTATAATGGAACCATTAAAGTCTACCTGCCTCACAGGACTGTTGTGAGGATGCACAAAGTAAGAACTGCAAAATACAGAAAAATGCTAGAATGCTGTACTAATGCAATCTCTGTGAACAATTCAGGTTCATTCTTGGATCCATATTGTGACAGCTAACAATAGCAAACCAGGCAAGTGATCATAAAAGAGTGCAACTGTACCTGACATATTCTAATTGACTGGTCTAACACCGTCTTGGTATCAGTGACATAATCCGGGCATGGTAACACAGCGTGTTCAAAATGGGCTTGCATCAGAAGATGGGTTTTTGTGTGTGAACTGTCAAAAGAATGCGGATTGACTTCAACGGGGACATGTTTGGCCAGTTCACTGTTCATTTGATCTTCATTATGTCGTACTGGAAGGTCTGCATACTCTTCAGCATCCTTAATAAATAAAAAAAAAAGGGGGGGGGGGAAGAAAGAGAAAAAATGTTAGTGCGGAAAACATGATGGCTGTGATCTACAGGACTGTGAGTTTGCTTCTGCAGATTTTGTTGCTGTTCCTTCCCTTCACAACAGCCATTGTGTCCTTCAATAAGCTGCTCACAAGGGCAGGGATACCCTCTGGATGGCATCTGATGTACTGCAAGAGGCGGCAACTAGAAGCAGACATTGGGCAAGTTCCACATGTGTCCTTAAAGCTCTCCTGCCAGAGGCGGGTGCAGAAGAGGTCTCACTGGGAAGAGCAGTGCTTGGGGAAGAATGGATAGCGTTTACAATATTCTACTGTTTTTGCATTTACTACCAAAGCTACCAGGTTTTCCACCAGAATGTTCAAGGGAGAGATTTGCAATGGCAAAATCAATACTTTCAAAGGGGAAAGGTCTCTCAACTTTTAATTTCACCAAATGCACAATTAATATGGTCTGGTTTTCCATCATTTCTTGAACTGTAGATCTCTGGGACAAAACGGCTACATTTCTCACAAATCCATAGGAATTAAATGTTTGCCCAGATGAATCCTCCTTCAAGCCCCACCTCCCCAAGAAGCTGTAAATACATTAGCCAAACTTCAGATGTTCCTAAAAGACAACCCACTGTTAATATTCAACAAAACTGTTCACTTCTGATTATAAACAATATCACATGTTGCTACTGCCCAAAGGTAAAAGCATGTTTAGAAAAACTTCAAAATAAAGTTTAGGTTTCTTTTAAAAAAATCATGCTCTTTAAGCAGGTTTCTTTCTTTTTCGTCATAAAAAGACTGACTGAAGACAACTGCTAACTAATCCTTGATGTCTCTGCCAGATCTCTTGTGAAAACTGTGGTCATTTATTTTCTGAACCTAAAGGTCACCACCATTTTAAGCCCTATTGAATTCTGCATGTTTGCCTCACTCTTATTTAACTTGCACCCTTTTAAAGATATTTTAAAGAATATTTACCAAGGAGATTTCCCCCCTCCCACTCAATACGGCCTAGCAGCTACAATTGGGAGACAGACCGGGCTGGGGGGAGAGGCTGGAGTATGGGAGGCAGGGTCAGAGGAGTAGCTGCAGCTTAGCTGGTATTTCTGCAAAAAGAAAATAGCTCCCCAGACTCCTTCCCTCCCCCTGCAAATACAACCTGTTTTATTTACTTCTAAAACACTCCTCTTGTTTCAAACAACTTGCCTACTTCATTTCCTGTGTGTGATGGATGATTGTAAGTGAAGTTCATTTTCTTATCTGCATCATGTAAGTAATTAAAGGAAATTGAGAATGGGCACTGAAGCTTTTATACAACTGGGAATGAAGCTGAATGGAGGGCACCAAGGTCAGCACAGTCCATTATATTTTTATGCGAGAGGCCGGTCTGTCTGCCCTGTCCCTGTTTGTTTAGTGTAGGCAGGACAGACTGCTAACTGCAAATCTGTGCTTCTGATTTGCCCAGCTGTCCTTGAATAAAGACATCTCCCACTGCAAATGTTAAATGACAGTGATTGACAACCTGATGATGAACTCTGCTTGTAACCCCCTGCTACTGTTTTCAGATTGCACAAGGAAAGACAGAATAAAGAAACATCCTCCATAATCAAATCAAATAGGCCCGGCTGTTCACTCTGTATTTTCCATTTGGGTTTCCCTTTTCAGTACAAACCTTATCCTAGTCTGCAAATGCCGTGGGTTCAACAATGGCAGTCTAAGCACAAAAATATTTTGTTTCATTAGAGTATTGATTTCAACAAAAAGTTGGCAATAAAACGACTTTCAAAACCCAAGGTACTGAAGTTTACAATTTTAGGGGAACAAGAGAGAAGAACATCCTTCCTTGTTTTCTCTGATGTTGCTTTGTGTCCTATCATTTAGGACACAAATGAAGTTGAAAGTTGAACAGTTCCAAAAGCTGGAAGCTCTTTGATAACTCCTCTTGGAATAACATACAATTCTCCCATAGTGTCTATATTTTGTCCAGAGGCGGGGGAAGTTAGGCAACTGAAGGTAGATGCCCTGGACACATTTAATACTCAGTTTGCTTCTTCACCACCCTCTTCCCCTTCTTTCTTTGGCAGGCTGAATGGAACCCAAGGGCCATTAATTAAGCAGTCACCAAGTTTACTGTGTGGAAGTTCTAACCTACAGCACCCTGACTACACAATCCATCACCTTTCTAAAGATTTCCAAATGCCTCAGGACTGAGTTGACTCACCATGTGCCAGAAGGACATCCCAGTGGCCACACTACATTTTTGAACGTCACCATCATATGTTAATGGGCGTCCAATTCCATCTCTACTATTCACTGCTCAAAAGGCAGTGGTGAGTAGGAAGTAATTCATGATTGTCTACCAGATGTGCTCATCCAAGCATTTTCAGGTTCACCCCAAAGTGACTGAGGAGTGATTCTTCTCAGTTTACTCAGTAACTAAATAAGGTCAGTTTGGAATGATTCATGAAAGAATGCAAAAGGGGAGGATCAGTGCAGAAAATAATAATTGAAATATGGGTGAGAAGAAGAGCACACTGAAGATGACATAGACCAAAATGAGGATAGGAATAAAAATATAAAAATGGGCTTCCAACATCCTAGCTTACAATATTTGCACTTTCATTTTCACTGCTGATAATTGACCACAAAACCGAGATTAGCACAAACCTTTCCACCAACTGTGGAACCTTAGATGGGGAGTCAATGGTTCTTCAGATATTGCTGGATTACAGCTCCCATAATCACTGACCATTTGCTATGCTGGCTAGGCCTGATGCAAACCGGAGTCCAACAACACTCTATGAGGCACAGGTTCTCCACCATTCCTTTATTAAAGGTTTCACAAACGCCCTCCAAAGCATCATCTTTTTTCAACCTTCTCCCATTCTGTTACCTGTCAACAGTGCCTTTCTTCCAGAAAAAGAGGTGCTGGTACTGCGTACCCAGAGTACCCCCAGAAAAAAAGCACAGCCTGTCAATTAAAATGTTTTGTTTACTAAAAGTTAGCACAATTTTTAAAAGACTGATTAAAAGGTACACTGGAACCAGTCAGTAATAAAATTAAAAGGCCTAACCTAAAATCCCTAATACGACTAATTCTAAGTTATGACTTTGCAAACATATTCCTAACCGTGCCTATGTTTAAAACAAACAAAGGCAAATTTATTGATGCATAGTGTGGCACTCAATTGAGTCCCATCAGCAGAAGCGCTGATCAAGGACTTCCTCTTGTGTAAGGGGGCTTTCCCTCCTCTCCCCGCAAATGCCCCTGAAATTGGCCCTGGAGCAGCACAGCGGGGGGTAGGTGGGAAGATGGGAGATTCTCCAAAATACTTGTTCCGATGGAACGATTGCCCTAGTGTGATGTTGAATTCCTTCCATTGTATCTGAAGGACTGAGAACACATGGCTTTCTTTCTTTTATTTAACAGCCTGGAAAAAAAGTCACTGTGAAATTAATTAAATAATAGGTATCACATGTAAGCTCTTATTTATTTCAGTAAGATTATTCTTCTATTCCAGTGATTTAAATAAAACGAAGCATTCAATGTAGATTTATACAGCACACTAGCTCAAAAATATAAAAAGCTAATAGGTAACACATTTCATAGTAGGCTAAGGCTGCACTCCTTCGCACGCTTGAATACAATGAGTCTTACCCCCAAGTAAGCATGCTAGAATTACACTGCAGGACTGTAATCCTATGCAGGCTAACTAGGGAATAAGTCCCATTGAACTCAATTATGAGCAAATATGCACTGGATCAGGCTGTGAGTAAGAGATGTGGGATGCCATGATGATGCAGGTGACAAAAGAAAGCCTTATTTATGCTAAAACTTAAGTTCAGCTATGAGAACCGGCAAAGCCTTTAAAGTTAATGAGTTCTAGACTTTTCGGACCAAGCTGATTAATTTGTAACACTGAGGCTTTTAAGCCAAACCAAATTAGTCTCTCACATTCCTGGAGCTTGTTTCCACTACTGAAGGTGCAAAAGTGTCCTCTTTACTAAGAGATTGAAATATTGGCAGATTTCAGCTTTCACTTATCTTTAAATTGGAATTTGAGGTCAAAACTGCCAACAGATGTATGCAGTTTTAGATCTATGTAATTTTAGGATGCAGGTTTCATTTTAAAACTCTACCAGTGCAGAAAGGAAGAGTATGCACATGTCAAAGTAGTGTATTCATGAAAGAAATATCTTGCTGCTAGTGATGTTTAGTGATATCAAATCTACACATTTTTAATGGACCCCCTCTTTTTTAAGGAATGCAAAAGGTCAATTGTATTTAATGTCAACTGTGCTGCAGAATCTCATAAATTGTTGCATTTATTTCATTTCATAAAATTTATACACCACTTGATTGTAAAAAAACTCAAAGCAGTTTACAAAACGATAAAACTGTAAAATGGAGAAAAATTCACAACCATTAAAAATATATACAAAAGTTAAAATACTAAAACATATTTTAAATGACCTCAACTTTCTAAGCCTCTGGGTAGACTTGTCTAAACAAGAATGTTTTTAGCAGGTGCTGAAAAGAGTACAGTGAAGGTGCCTGCTTGATCTCAATCGGCAGGGAGTTCCAATGTGCGGGTGATGCCATACTAAACAACTGAATTCTTACACATGCAGAATGGGTATTATGTGGCACCTGCAGTAGTGGCAACTGCAGTCTTCTGCAGTCCGTAGCAGCTAAGATATCCGACTGAACTGGATTAGCCTTGGAATTTCAAGGTAGCCATGCACTCTTTTTTTGAAGTGAGGCCTCTTATTCTAATTTGTTGCAAAAGAACTGGGACAAACTAGCCATAGGAGTGTATAAACAAGCTACTACTCTGTGAGCACAAGGGAGCCCCAGTAATTAAGCACTGAGAAGATGGTCAGGAGTCAGGCAATTTAAGGACTTAGGTGAGTTCAGCAACAGGGCAAGGAAGGCAGGGAAGTAAACATTCATAAGACTATAGAATATGGATTAGTCCAAAGGCCCAACTTAGTTCAGCATCCTGTTCTCACAGTGGCCAACCAGATGTTTATGGGAAGTCCTCAAACAGTTTAAGTACTCGCTTTGTGAAGATGTACAGTATCTATTTTTGTACAGTATATCCTGAATATTTCAGCATTCAGCTTCATTTGATGACCCCAAGTTCTAGCATCTCCCTTTCCACTTTCCCCACGTCATGTGCAAGGTTGCGCATCTCTGTCATGAAGTCCAGCAACATCAGGAAGGTCACAGGTTCAACACCTGATTTATAGAAATGCTACCTGTTCTACATATAGGACCAGGAGTGGATTCTCAATGCATGGATGAAAAGGTGGTGCTAGATAAGGGGTCAAGATATGTCAGACACTGGGGAATATTTTGGGTCAATAATGACCCCGCTAAAAAGAGAAAGGCTTCACAACAGAGCCAGGCAGCTGAAGTGTATAATCAATAAAGTTTCAGAGCAGCTTTCAAACTCACTTCTAGGGGGAAACCAACAAGAGCTGACTTTGTCACAACTCATCCTATCAGTGATGATTGTGTGACTGCTTCAAATTCTCAAATTGCAATGGAGATACACTTTGCTGTTTCTTTAGCTGTGATTAATCCAGCATGCACATAACGCCAGTGTTTAATTAAGTAGCTGGGGTACAAAGATGTATCCAAGAGGAAGTTTTAAAATCACAAGTGCCTGAGGAAAACATACGTACATAACGCCAAATGGCCTACTTTTTTCTGGATGGCCACACTTGGCTCTGACTGTTAATGATGTCAGGCTGTTAATCTCTGCACATTCCACTGACTAAAAGTGTACTAAACATAATCTAACATCCCTTTGTATTCACACAGTCTCATCAACCCCCAGAAATGTTATATTGGTCTGAGACACAGCCAGCCAAACAGCAATTGTTAGAGCACATTTACTAACAGAGTAATCTTAACTCCTCACCACCACCACTGCAGCTCTACAGAGCTGCAGCTGCTGCACAAGGTGGAGACAGGCCAGCTCAGACTTACCCTCAGAATACAGTGGTGCCCCGCAAGACGAATGCCTCGCTAAACGAAAAACCCGCAAGACGAAAGGGTTTTCCGATTTTTTAGCGGCTTCGCAAGACGAATTTCCCAATGGGCTTGCTTCGCAAGATGAAAGCCCATAGGGAAATCTCCGGGGACAGCGGGGAAGCGCAGCGCGCCTTCTCCTCTGTTCCTGGACCTGTCCTGAAGGCTTGCGGTGGGAGGAGGGTTTTTCCTCCCCACCGCCAACATTCAGAACAGCATTCTGCTTCAGAGCGCCCCTCGTGTGGGGCAGCAGGCTGCTATCCGCAGCTTGGAGAGCCCTGCGGGGAAGTCCTGCAGGGCTCCCCAAGCTGTGAATGTCTGCCCCGCGCGAGGGGCGCTCTGAAGCAGAGCGCCCCTCGCGCGGGGCAGCAGGCTGCTATCCGCAGCCTAGGCAGCCCTGGGGGAACTCTTCTGAAGGCTGGCGGCGGGAGAAGGGCTTTTCTTCCCACCGCCAGCCTTCAGAAGGCTGTTCTGAAGGCTGGCGGTGGGGAGAAAAGTCCTTCTCCCCCCGCCAGCCTTCAGAAGAGGTCCGGGGACAGACTGTCCCTGGACCTGGTCTGAAGGTGGTCTCCATAGGAACGCATTAATTGATTTTCAATGCATTCCTATGGGAAACCGTGCTTCTCAAGACGAAAAACTCGCAAGAAGAAAAAACTTGCGGAACGAATTAATTTTGTCTTGCGAGGCACCACTGTACCTTATTTTGTGGCTTACCACAAGCAAGCCTGACATCTGCTTGCATGTTCAGTGGCTCACAGGGGGACATCTGAGTCTGCAGAAGTTCAGGGAGGGACACCTACACTCAATCCAACCCCCTCCTTCCAATTATCTTAGCATAAAGGCCTAAAAGATGATTATTGTGGGGAAAGTGTTACATGGTCCTTAGCTGGTATCTTAAAACAGTGGCGTAGCGTGGGGGGTGCAGGGGGGGCCGGCCGCACCGGGCGCAACATCTGGGGGGTAGGGTTAGGGGGCGCAAATCCACGGGTTAGGGGGTGCAAATCCACGGGTTAGGGGGCGCAAATTACTTGCCTTGCCCCGGGTGCTGACAACCCACGCTACGCCACTGTCTTAAAATAAAGGAAAAGAAACCAAAGAGGCAAACAAGAAAGGATAAACCACTGAGAGAAAGCTCAATTCTAATCTGTTGCTCAGTTTTTTGGCACAAAGTAAACTGAGTATGAGCTGTGTACAGGCATGAACCAATTGACATTTTGCATACGATTGCCCCCTAAATGCACACACAGTGCACAATCCACCCAGCAGAAAAGCAAGTGAGAAATGTGTTGTAATAGCTTTTACATGTACGATCTCACTTTTATTATCTCAGAGGAAAGGAAGCAAAACAAGACAGCGCATTTTGGATTTTGCTGTTTTCCACCCTTGTCATCAAACATCTGACAAAAAACTCCCATTCACTAGCAATACTTCATATTACCATCCAATACTTTATCATTCAACTCTTGGACAGCACATTAAGTGCAAGCTTGATTTATAAGCCCATACATATGTGTACTAGCAAGCAGATGGAATTAAGTCAGGCACAGATTTATGAGCAGCAAACAAACTTAGCAAAAGGAAACGCCGCTGTTCCAGTGGCACCAAGTAGTACCGCTGGTTAAAATTAGGTCTGTATCAGTTAATTCTTCTGACAACTTTCTATTTAGAGAAGTTTATTTCTAGTCCATAAAAAAAGATTGGCCTTCTGGTTCCAACTTTATATTGCACATGGATGTTGACGTTTTAGAAGCACATAAACAAATTTTTGCTTGTTCTGGCACATATTCAAGCACAGTGAGGACAGCCCTCAAACTGAGGACAGATACGAGTGTATCATATAAATATGTAAGGGTTTTAAGGGATAAATGTGCATGTCATGTGCTTTCTCTTCCTTTGACTCTATTAAACAATGTGCTGTTTGTACCTTCAGGGAGATTTTAAGGTCTTTGGCACGATCACTCTCGGCAAGCACCAAATCATTTGAGAGCCTGTCTAGGCATCACAAGCTAGGAAAACTCTCAACCGATACTGGTTAAGCCATTAGGTAGGGTGAGGATGTTGGTTAAGCCATTAGGTAGGGTGAGGATGTTGCTTCAGGTAGCAGAAGCCCCCCAGGCAGCATGCCCATGGGTGCCCTGTCACCTCTGTCAGCGGTGGTGAAGTGCCGCCATTTTGGGCAAGATCACAACCATTTTGTGTGAGATCTCACCTGAAACCAGTGTGATCTTGCCCCAAATCAGTGCCAATGGCTGTGCCGCTTCTCTGCCAGTGGTGGATGCGGCAGGGTGTGTAGCAGAGCCGGTGGCAGCAGAAGGAAGTGGTGGGAGTGGCAGTATCCCCCACCGTGTTGCCCCTGCTCTCTACCCAACACAAGTCTCAGACCTCACATACCCAGTTAGCGCCAGGCATAGCATGCAGTACAAACAAAATGGACAATGCATTTATTTTAATGAAGTATTTCCTTGGACCCCTATCTCCAAGTGGCATGTGGTTAGGGGATACCACATTCAAATAAATGCAGTGCAGTTCATTTGTTATTTTATTCCTATGAGAAAGAGAGGCACTGGAGAACCTGATACTTTGAGCTGACTGCCCGTAATAGAAGATATGAATAGGCCTTGAAACCCGAGCTCTCTCTTCAGTCATGTTGGGATCATGCCTCACCCAGCAGTGGATGACCGTTAGCCTTTTGCTAGTGGTAAAAGGGATAGCTTTGCTCCAGTTGGCCTTTAAGTTTTTTCTTCTTAAAAAAGCTCAGATGAAATTAATGTTTTAGCAAAGCTGAGCGAAAAGGCAAACTCTTCCAAGGGTTTAAAGAAAACCATAAGTTCCTGTTCTTCTAGATGAAACTGTTTTAAACTGATTTTAACATTGCATTTTTGTATTGCTGAACCTGCCGTGGTACCTTATGGGGGAGAGAAGGTAAGAAACGTAATGGGTTCTGCTTTGGGGTCACTAGACTAGGTTATGGTTCCCCTTGCTACAGTTCACCGCTTCAAAAATAAATATTTGGAAATGCGTGCTCCTCCCACCATCTCATGTTGCCCTTATATACATATTGTATTCTGAGAGGTCTGGAAACAGGAATGGAAAAGCCACAATCAAATATTTCCCTCTGCCAAGCAGTATTTGCTGGGCTGCAGCACCCTGAAACCAGTCCAAAGGGCATCAAATAAGTTTATGTTTGAGATTCAATCTTTATGTTCCCAAAGTCAATATAAACTGGATCATACAAGTTTACTGTCTAGACAAAAAAGGAAAAAAGAAAGAAAGAAAGAAAGAAAGAAAGAAAGAAAGAAGAAGCAACATTAGTTAGACTAGGACATGTGATCAGAACTAGTCAAGAGACTGAATGTGGGAAGGATCTAAGCTCTAAGAGATGAAAACTGAGAGAATATGTGTCGTTGGAATACTAAGGCTGAAAACAAGGCAGCCGTATAGGAGTTGCTGACAGTAACTCTTTGAAACACATTATATAGTAGCCCAAGTCCTGCCAAGGAGCTGGAAGGGAAGAAATGGAGAGCTCCAGTTCTAGTCTTGTTTTCCTACTCCTTTCTCCACCCTCCCATCCATCATGGAGGGAGGACTTGCCTCAGGCAGAAGACAGGCCAACTTTTAAAAACTTAGTTTGGTTTCCGGCCTTTAGTAGTTTAGTAAGAAAATGACTTCTGTAAGTCAAGCTGCTCCAATTCATTACTTTGAAAAGTACGTGGCTGAAAACAGACTGTGCTATGATCCACTTTTTCTTTTTTTTGGATTAAGGAATTACTATTATATGACCATGGCATTTAGGCAACAAGATTCCCTTTCATACATGTAATATATTGGTCGCACTAAGACCGATTGTTCCATGCTGTCCTAAACCTACATCTTCTTGTTTTTGTGGAAGTTCTCCCTCACATAAACATATAAATTCATGTTAGATGACACAATTTCTAGCACTGTGTGTAGTGATACTGTGGCACATGCACATGAGGCACCAAACATGGTATGAGTAGTGTGGCACATTCAGACACCTTTTGGGTTCCCATCAAGGCCCTCTGGCTGCCCCATAAGTAGAAGTGTAATTTTGCCTGCTTTTTTTGGGTGGGAGGGTTCTGAGGACTACCAGTTCTTTTTTAATGAAATGGGTACATTGCAGTACCCCACAATAGTTTCAGAGAAACACAAAGTACTGGAGGCTGCTTTTTAGCTGCATATTATGCTGCCAGAATTCATCTTCCCATCCTTGCCTGTGTTGCAATTTGTGCCATGCATATAACATGTCACATACTTTAAGCATGTTAAATGCATATTTTAACACCCTGGTCCCATTAACATTAAAAATAACAATAACACGCCACTCGTGAGAAGTACATTTGTGCACAGCAAGACATCTCTATGGCTCCTTAAAACCCCCTGAGTGTTTATTTAGTTTCCAACTTTACCTCCTTACCTAACTGTGCAGAGAACTATGGATGTCATCTGTAATTATCAAGGGATCAGGAATCCAAATGACCTTTCCCACTGTGAAAGAGCACAGGAAGGTCAAACTTAGTTAAAAGCAAGGCAGACTGACCAAAAGTTCAGAGTTCTTTTGGGGTGTGAACTTAAATTGCCATGCTGTAATGAGCATTACACCATAGCGAAATTAGAATATCGTACAAATGATGTTTAACACTTAGCACAGAATCAACAAGAAGATCTGCAATTAGAGCAACCTTTTTCACAAACATTTTATAGATATTAGTTTCACTGCCACAATGAAGCATGTAAAAGAAAAAGCTACACCTGTGGATGTATTTGAGCGGAGAGGGAATAATTCCTATCAGAATGAACCTTGAAGGCAGACCAAGAGTAATTTCATGGTAGTTTCTTTTACAACCTCCTGGAAAATCTCTGAAAAACTTTTATGTGATAATTTCGTTAATTCCTCACATAAAATTAAACTCTTCCTCAAGCTCCTACAAACCACTGCATTAAATGTAAGGTTCTGAAGTGATATCAGCATAAGGCATAAAGTCTTCATAAGACTAGGATACAATCTGATTCCTATGCCACAATAATTCCCCCCCCCCCATTTTTTAGTATCTTTTTGATGTTAACAATGCAAAGGACTGTAAGCATCTGAAGAAAGGTTTCTGGCTAAGTATCAACAAAACTGCTATTATCCATGATAGCTAAATGGAATCTCTGTTAATATACTTTTCTGAGTACCAGATGCGATGGACAAGCAATATGAAAATCTAGAGTATTCATAAAAAATATCAACATGGGGGAAAACATAGACATGAATCTTTATCACCCTACCTCAGTCTTCCCCAGATGTTTGGGACTCCATCTTCTATCCATCCCCAGCTAGCATGACTAATGAAAGTCCAAAACATCTGCTGGGCACCAAGTTGGGGAAGGCTATGTATTTGAGCAGCAGACCACACTTTTCATTGGAAAACATGAACGCAATGCCATGGCGCAGAAAAGATCTTGAGAACCTTGTCAATATTTTATTCCAAACAACTTTCAATATTATATATTGATAAAGTGTCCAAGGACACTTAAAAAGAATGTCTAGGTTTTATGGTTTAAGCTGGCTTGTCAGGAGAAAAAGAAGTTTTAACTTACTGCAGTTCCATTAGAATGTCTGCCCATGTTTTTAAGATTAATAGACTGTTTTGGCACAGTTTGTATGAACTGATGACAGTAATAAAGCAGTACCAGCAGATTTGCTTAGCAGCTGCCCAGAAGGAAATAATCGGTCAACTTTTTGTTTCAGGCTTTGAACTAAATACCGAAAGTTAGAGGGAAGCAGACTAGAGCATATGCCTTGGTAAAGTGAAGAACTCAACTTATTTGGCCTCTGTATGGTGCCAGATATACGTTTCAAAGTATTCAGATGCAGGCTGGGAACATCACAACTCCCAGCATCGTAAATTGGCGTGATATACAGTGCACTTCTTAGTTTCCCACAATCGCTATGATGCTAAACATACTCATTCCAATGAATTTTACTTCAACAGAAACATATCCAGGACAGCACTGTCTACTGAAAAATTATTTTAGAGCTATGAGTCTCATGAAGATAAGGTTTTTCAGGGTTGACACACACACACATATAGTTACATCATTCCAGCATTTTTTTTATTTTTTATTTACTGAGGACTGGTAAAAACAAAACCTAAACATGGGCAATTATCTTCATTGTTAAGGATATTTTAACAGCAGTTATGGGAGCCTTGGTTCTCCAGAATTTGTTGCACTACAATTCTCATTATTATTCTCATTATTATTGACCAAGCAGGCTGAGGCTGATGTGAATTGAAGTGCAACAAAATCTAGATAATGTCAGGTTCCCTAGCCCTGTCTTACAGTCTCTATTGCCTGTAGGTAGGTTTTTTTTGTTTTTTAAAACAAACTTATTTTTAAAGACAAAATCCTGAAACTAGAAGTGAAAAATAGGTTTGCTGGAATCCTGTACTCAGGGAATGCCTGTGTAAATAGGTACTAGCACAACATCT
Source organism: Podarcis filfolensis (assembly GCF_964270895.1). Classification (NCBI taxonomy): domain Eukaryota; kingdom Metazoa; phylum Chordata; class Lepidosauria; order Squamata; family Lacertidae; genus Podarcis; species Podarcis filfolensis. The sequence continues at coordinate 48,184,778 of NC_139606.1, forward strand.
CTCAGTTGCTGCCTGATCTTTGGTAGCACAACAGCACCCAACAGGTCTCTCTCCTTTTATCGACTTTGTCTTGGCTCCTGTTTGCCACAGTTCCTACTTCCTCACCTCATTTTCCGGCTGCTCAAACCTGAACTGAGGAACTGAATTTGGACAGTCATTCAGTCAGTTCCCATTCTGAGCACTGCTGGGTCTGGGAGTCTGAGGCCCCTGGTGTTCCTTAGGGGAATCTTGCTCAGGAGTGCTGTCTCCAGGGGGTCCAGGTGACTCTGGGCAGTTAGGATCCAGTTCATTCAGGCTTGGTGTTGGGGCCTGTGTCTGCATTTACCACTCCAATAACTTGTGCTACTTGTCTTCCTGATCAAGCTAATACCTCCCTCTCCATATGGCTCCTGGATGCTAGTCAGGGTTATTAGATAAACCAAGGATAGCAAAAACTGATTTTTACTACCAAATTTCACAAAACGACACCACTTTAAAACCAGCCAGTAACTTGACCCATTGTTTTGGTGACCATAAAGCAAGCTACCAGGCAATATTAGCAAGTGGCTTTCATCCAAAGCAATGTTAAACTTTTAAGGAGAAAATAAAGGTAAAGGTAAAGGGACCCCTGACCATTAGGTCCAGTCGTGACTGACTTTGGGGTTGTGGCACTCATCTCGCTTTATTGGCCAGCGTGACTAAGCAGCTTCTGGCAAACCAGAGCAGCGCACGGAAACGCCGTTTCCTTCCCGCCGGAGCGATACCTATTTATCTACTTGCACTTTGACGTGCTTTCGAACTGCTAGGTTGGCAGGAGCAGGGACCAAGCAGTGGGAGCACACCCCGTCATGGGGATTTGAACCGCCGACCTTCTGATCGGCAAGTCCTAGGCTCTGTAAATAAAGAATAAATCTCTATTTCATTAGCTTGGTTTAGGTGTTTTGAGCTACTAGGAGTACAGTATGTTCCCACTGAGCCATATCCTCTAAAATAATGGGGTTACATGCAACTTTTTTTGGGGGGGAGGGGGATAACCTGGAACTTGGCAGTTTTGTAAAAGGGCTGGCAATACTGACATTTGATAAGACCTGTAAGCTCTATATTTCTACTCAGCTAACATTTCTATTTGCCACTTGTAAAAAGAAAAAAAATCTAACTATTAAGACAAGATCTGCCAAGAATAATAGAGAAAGATAACTGAAGAGAGCTACTTCTGCTGTGATTCAAACTTGCAAGAACTTCTATTAAAAACAACAAAGAAAAAACAAGAGATTTTCAGTACCAGATGTCTGGGAAGATCCCATTTGGATTTGAGCTACTTAAATTTGCAATCATGTATTTATACATCTAACAGAGCTTCTGTTTCTCCTAGAATCTGAAAATTAACTAGCTTTGTAGCATCTTCCTTGATCTGCCACCCGTGCCCTGAGGATTAGAGACTCCACCTGAGCTTGTTTTACAAGCATAAGAGAAAAAATTAATCTCTGCTGGCAGCGATCCCACTGGGATACTGATGAATAATGATATCCCTCTCTTGCTGCCCTCTCAGTCCACTAGAAAAGCCACTCTAACCCAGCAACGTGGAAAATGCTGAAACCATTCCAGCTGTGGATTAGCAGGCAGTCAAGCATCCATCTGCTCTGTGCAAAGCGAGAGAAGGCAAGCATGCATTCTTATGGCTCACACAGCGTTCACGACTAACATCTTTTAGAACCAGTTAGATAAATATTAAAAGAGTCTTCTAATGAAGACTTACAAGTGCTTAATCTATTTTCTATAGAATCATACCATTTCCAACACGATTGCTCTGGGGTACTCTACATTTATTTATTTAACAAAATGTATACACTGCTTGAGTGCAAGAAAATCTCTAAGCAGTTTACAAAAATATAAAATAAAACATTAGAATTTTCAGTAAGAAACAGTTAAAAGCAAGTATATAAAAGCATTCAAAAGACTGATAAAACACATGTAACTTCTACATGTCTGGACATACCTGCCAAAACAAAAATGTCACAAGCGGATGCTGATTTATATAGCCTTATCTATCATACAAAAGCCGGAAACCCTTCTCCAAGTCATGAATTGGGCAGTTCATTTAAGCTATGAAATATAGTGAAAGCAACACAGCAGGAATTAAGTTGATGGCATTGAAAATTAATCAAATTTTATCTTATTTGTGGAAGGGGTAATGCCAGGCAAACTGCTTGGGATCAAATTCTCACAAAAATCAATGGAAGTAACTTACAAATAAACACGTCTAAGGCACAAGGCAGTCTTGTATATTTACATGGAAAATGGACCATACTCCTTTTTTTAAAAAACCACATGCACTAACATGTGTCACAAGATGGGTAAAGTGACAAATCCAGCAAGCTCTTTTAGAATTTTAGACTAGCTTTGTAAGTTACAGCAAGGCCAGAATAACATTCTATTATAAAAGCAATTAAGTTATAGCCTATTTCTATTAACAATGCATTTTAGTTTTAGAAAACATACTGTGCTAAAAGTTCCATTTAATTAAGTTACCAGTAATGGTAGACAATGGTGGTGGTGGTGAGATCTGGAATGAGATTCAACTAAATTGTCACGTGCATAGAACCAGCTCTTCTCCTGCAATGGAACTTTCCATCTCTTGTCTTCCTCCATGTCCCCAGCACCCCCCTAAATCTGCTCAGTGGGTTTAGAGGATCCACGGGGGAGAAGAGGGGGAATTTCATTGCACAAGTGAATCTGTGCATACACACCCTACTTAGCACTATGATGATTTCTACCAACAGGCATTAATATCACTTCTAGACCTCCATTATAAGAAACAGAGAAACAGATGGGTCATACTTTTCACCATAAAACTCTTACACCTTACTTTATCTCAATATTCTTTTACCTTTATTTTTAAATCAGCTAGTTTAAAGAGAAGTGAAATTAGACCATGGCAAAAGAACAATAAACATTTGTTTACCCTGAATTAAAAATGAGCATAGAAAGGTGATGTATATTCTTTGTTTCCTAAATGTCAGGGTTTTGTGCTTTTGAACTTGGTTCCTCTCTCTATCCCTCTCACCGCCCCCGAATTCTGTGCTGCATGAAAAATACGATATGCCACATTCAGTCAGCAATGAGTGGTGGGCATTGTCATCTTGATTTACCTACTGATTGTGCTTTGCTGGGAAGGCAGAGAACACCAGGTGTTTTTAGTTTAAAGTTAGCTTTAGAAGTAAAAGGGAGAAAAAAGCAATGATGGAATTACTTGTGTCTGGGGAGACACTCAGAATTAAGGTCACGGGACTATGGAATGCATGCACTGAAAAATACACAATGCCACCATATTCTGGAAAGATGACTTTAGCTTGGAAAACTGCCCCATTTACTCAGATTATGGAAAACCAAAACAAATGTATTTATGTGTGAGCACTATTGTAAACGCATTTCAAAACCTGAGCTACAAATCAGTAAAAGCTATAGTACTTAGATTTAAGCAGAATTCAAAAGTTCCAGAATATTTCAATATTAGTTATACATTTAAGTCAATAGAAGACGCACCATACTCTTTGTGAGTTATGTGGCTGCAATGGCATAGAGTAGTTATGCCTGATACAGTTTCAGTTATAGGTGCTGGCTCCAGGGCACTGAGGATCTTTGGGCCCCCTCATTCTTTGTTTTTGAGGCCCACATTGTTGAGGTCAAAAGCAGAGCCTGGCGCAGAGCAACGCTAGGATGTCGCATTGGGCCCCCTCAATGGACTTTGGAAGATGGGACCTTTAGTTTCAGTTGACAAATAGTAATGCAGATAGGGATGTGGTTGATGCCCATCTTCATCTCCCCAAACCATCAGAATCAGGTGAGGCAGTACAAGTGCTTGGACCATGTTCTGAAAGCAGTAATGGGTTGGAAGAGGGCCAATAAACTGAAGGCGAATCTTCAATAATATCTAGGTGCTATTGGGAGATGGTTACTATGTCTGGAAATTGGGGAAACAGCCTATCCTATATAGAGACTGAACAGTTTTTTAGTTGGGGGGGTATTCCTTGATCCAATCCATCTCTGGAGGTTAGATGGGTTCAGTGGAATGGGGTGCCTATGCCCAGGTCTTACAGGTATGCCAGAGGATGTCAGAGCACTGGTTTTGCAGGTGAAAATGGATAAATGCCCAATTAACCTCATGATTATATTACTGCAATGAGCATCTGAAGACAAGCCAGAGCTGCAGCTAGTGTAGAATGTGACCACCTGAGTTGTGAGTGGTGTATCTAATTGGAACGATAAAACACCAATTCTGCATGAACTGCATTAGCTGCCAATATGCCACCAGGCCCAATTCAAGCTTTTGATGCTAACATTAAAATCCCTGAAAGGCTTGGGCCCCAAATATGTGAAGGAGCAGCTCTCACTGTATTCTGCCAGCCTGGGCTTTAAGTTCTACTGGGGCAATGAGATGCTGCTACTGTAAATAGATAACAGAGTCCAAGTAATCAACAACTTATAGCTTGCTGAAAGTTCCAGGATCAGTGTGCCTGGCCAGTTCCATGAATCCAGTGCCCTTCTTTGCTTAAGATGCTGCTAAATACAGTTAAAATAATAGACAACATCATGGAGCTATTAAGAAATATGCAGCTTAGCTTGGGAGACTGTGTGTGTCCATGTGTTTGTGTTTCCCAGGGGAAACACAAAGATCAATGCCTCTAATTTTCCCCCAGCCTCTCTTATCTCCTTATGCCTTAAGTTACTATCATTAAAGAAAGGTATGGGAGAAGAGGGAGGCTCAGCTCCCCACCCACTCCATGTGGGTAAGCTAGATTGATCTAGCATGGGTAGATATATTTCTCCTTGCCCAAGTGAGCCCTCAGCATGCAGGGCTATCAGCATTCTGTGATGTGTGTGTTGCTAATAGGATATAGATAATCCTTTACAAGTTGTTTTCAGTTTTGAAAGGCTACAAAATAGAGAGACCATTCACTCTATCTGAAAGTTAAAGCATTTTAGAAAAGAATCACTCTAATGTATTCAAGATAAATAAAAACCTTACAAATAGATTGTGAACTACACAACTGTTACTGCACCCATGTTTTGCAATGTTGACATGCCTTTTTTCACTGTGGCCCACATTTTTCGCTGCCAGCATCATTAAGAGATTCTTCAAATTACTTTTTAAATATTCATCTCCCCAAGGACTTTCACTTGCATCTAATTAGAGTACTTGCCCCATGCCATGTAATTCCCTGTTGCCAAAACTGTTAAATGCTCCAGTAAGTAAGTGAGAAGGGCATCAATGGAGCAAGGCAGATGCAATGCCACTGGTTAACAATAGAGGTGTGAAGTGACTCCCTTAATTATAAAGCTCATTAATGCATAGTGTTTAGAGAGAGAGAAAAACACAGCTTGGTGATAATTCTGTTAAAGTGCCTAATGCCTTCAACACAGCAAACAATTGCAATTATAACTTCCAATTTGTACCTTTGGTAAAAAAAAAGCTGGGAGAGTAGCTTATCTAATAATTATGAAAACCAACATAAAAATGATAAAAAACTAAACTTTAGGTTGAAAGATAAACCATTAGCACAAAAAGACTTCACTCAACTTCCAGAAAAGCTAGGATAATAGTTTACCTAACAATTATGTAAACCATCATATAAAAATAATTATAAAAGATCTTTAAGTTGAAATTATTACCACAAACCATTTAGAAGCCATTTTGGCATCTAAGCAATATAAATGCATTGTTGTTGTAGAATGATACTTCACTCAACGCCATTATACCTTTTAGGTTAAAATTTATAGTAACTTGAATATTCAACATATATGTGAGATTTTGGAATGGTAAATGGACAATTCACAAGAACAGTAAGTGTGAGGGGCCAGTTTGAATAATGAAGCATGGCAAACATGATACAACTTCTCCAAAAAGCCAGTGTTTGAATACAACCACTTTGTGTACCCACTAGATGAGGGGTTTCAGGATGCAACAAAATGAAAAACGTATTTCACTATAATCCTGAAAATTCTTGTCCAGTGCACAGAAACCTAAATCAGAACAACTTACTGAACAATCTTTCAAAAAACTTCTTCAATGGGAAGGAAAACATTATTTCTTCATGTATAACAGCTATTAATTCATTTATAACAATTGTGGCAATCTATGTTTGATGAAAAGGAATCCTTATTGATTGTTGGGCAGACTTTAAACCAGGTCAGTTACAGGCTATTTCATTTTTTATGGCTTTTACCAATATATTTCACTTAGGTTTGGTCCACAAGTTTTGACTGGACTTAGTAGTCAGCCTTTATTTCATCAAATCATAGAACCGTAGAGTTGGAAGGGACCCCAAGAGATTCCCATGAATCTTGGACTCCCTTCTCTTTGGGTATCTCTATGGGATCTCTCCAGTAGTTCCTTAAACTTTTTGAAACCGGCCTTCTTAAAGTCCAGAGTGCATGTCTTTCCCTTGCCTCTGTATCATGAAACCCAGGATGACATCATTACTTCCTCCCAAATTTCCCAGTACTTCCATGGATCATGTCCTCCCTGTTGGGGTCAAAGATAGATGATCCCCTTGTTGTTGCTTCTTCCACCTTCTGGGAAATGAAACTGTCAGCGACGCAATGGAGGAATTTGTTGGACCTTACATTCATGGCAGAATGTCCCCAGTATCTGTTGAGTCCCAACTGATATCAGAGAAACTGAGGTCTCCCATGACTACTTTATCTCTCCTTTTTGAATGTCTGGTGATCTTGTCTAGGAAGGCATCCTCCAAGTCTGGCTTGGAGGTCTACAGCAGGTGCTCACAGTAAAGTCACTGCTGTTTCCTTCTTCTCAATTTTTATCCATTTACTTTCTATCTGCCTTTCTTGCTCCAGATCATGGATCTCTTCACAAGTGTACACATCCTTCCTCCTCCTCCTTTTCTGTTTAGTCTATTCCTCTTGAACAGCTTATACACCTTAGTTTCTACATTCCAGTCATGAGTCTCATGGGGGATCCAAGCTTGAAAATATCCATTCTCTCCCTGCTTGAAAAGCAGGATCCACACTTGCAAAGAAGTTCTCTGAATGCTGCAGGCAGTTCACAGCCTTGGGTTGCTTATATGTGACTTGGGAAAAGGATGCTACCATTGCTATCATTGCAGGTTAATAGAGATGGTTACATATTATTTATATAGCACCATCTACATACTAGGCAAGAAATTCAACACTGTGCTAAAGTGATTGTTCCATCAGAGCTAGCATTTTTGCTTGCCAGATGAGCAATCCTTCCTCTCTTCCCCCTCCGTGCACTTTTCTCACCTGACTCTGAGCCAATCTTGGAGTAAGCGTGCGGGGTGGCGCAAAGAGGTGGGAAAACGCCACTGTGTAAGTGAAGTCCTTGTGCAGGCTTCATCACCCATAATACTTTACATAATACTAGACTGTCCTGCACCATTTCAGAATCTTCCAACACATAGGAGAACACACACATGCACACTGGGCAAGGGACTAAAATGAATTTTAGTTCAGCCCTTTTCCAAGACAGAAACTTCCATACCAACTCGTCAAAAGTCAAACCATACAATCTAGATGAACTACAATTAAAGATCAAGTGGACTTCAGATAGCAAAAAGAAAGCCTACAAGTTACAACGCGGGGAATGGGAGCTGAAATTATAGTGATTGTCTCATTAATGGACCAAATCCACAGAATCACACAGCTAGCAGTTGAGCACATCCAAAGGAGTTTTGGATTTTGATTTCTAAAACTTTATGTCTCCCCCACTGCCATCCCTGACACATGTGAAACTTCTTTTGAAACTGAAGGGCCTTTCAAAAGTGGTTAGTGATATGGAATGGGGTTCTGCTGTTCAAAGGGATAAGAGTTACAAATTCCACTGGGTGTGCCCAAAGTAGCTCTCTGGATCTTGGCCAATAGGTTTCAGGGCTTTTGGTTTTTTGAAAAGAAAATTATACTACTGTATAACATGTGCTCCATCTTTCATAACAGCTGCCTTTGGCTGCCAGACAATACATTAAGCTGGCATGGACATAGTTTAGAATTAAAACCATGAAAGAAATTTCCATCATTACAACATGACATCTAACAATATTCAGCAGTGTGAAATATTTCTTTGAATAAAAGGGTAATCCAGATAATTACTCCAAGAAAACAATACTTTACTTTCAACATCTGTACATTCCTGTACTATCACTGTAAAGGTAAAGGTAAAGGTAAAGGTAAAGGTAAAGGTAAAGGGACCCCTGACCATTAGGTCCAGTCATGACCACCTCTGGGGTTGTGGCGCTCATCTCGCTTTATTGGCCGAGGGAGCCGGCGTACAGCTTCCGGGTCATGTGGCCAGCATGACTAAGCCGCTTCTGGCGAACCATAGCAGCGCATGGAAACGCCATTTACCTTCCCGCCAGAGCAGTACCTATTTATCTACTTGCACTTCACGCGCTTTTGAACTGCTAGGTTGGCAGGAGCAGGGATCGAGCAACAGGAGCTCACCCCATTGCGGGGATTCGAACAGCCGACCTTCTGATCGGCAAGTCCTAGGCTCTGTGGTTTAACACACAGCACCACCCGCGTCCCTCCCGCATAAAACCCATCAAATTCCACGGGGAGTGGTCTTCACATCTGTATTGCCCATTTCATTATAGTGCTGGATGAGCTAAAAATTACTTCATTTGGATTAAGAATTATTTAATCCAATAATTAATCAAACAAAATAGCAACTTACTGTCAGAACTGAGAGCAGATCTTCAACACTAGATTCGGGTTTCAAACGATCCTTGAACATCCTGACGGTTGGGTGCTTCAAATAATAATATGACGCAATGCGGCCATGAGTCAGAGGTTCAATGCTGTGGTCGTTCTGTTACACATGGGGAAATATATATATTTTAGATAAATATGATTCAAGGTGCTTAGTGCTTTCCTGGAGGTAAGCACATTTTATGCAGTATTCTAATGGAGGTGTTATGTTTTAAAAACTTCACAATAGCAAGATCTGAGTCACAAATACATTTAACAGCATGTTACTGGTTCAAATGCCAAAGGAACTGCAAAACCTCAGTAGCTGCAACGGGAGGTCGCACAGCAGCCTACATGTATTTCATAATTCAACAAACATCAGGATGAAAGATAATCCCTAATAAATATTACTGCTGCCCAGTTCTTGTCAGTCTTTTTATGAAGTATAAATTAGCCTTACCTCCCCTAATTTAATGCAGTAAGAGTATTCCAGATCAACGAGTGATTTCTCCACAAGGTTTGAAAGGAACTTGTTCATGTTGTCATGGCTGACGGCATCTAAGTTATAATAACTGTGTAAATGAAAATGTAATAGAGTTAGATGCTTTGAAAATATTGCTGACACAAATAAGGTTCTTGTAACACTAGCAAAGAACATGACTAAAGTAAGAATGGTCATGTATTATAGGTGGCAATCAATGACCATATCCAATGTTACATCTGCCTGACTGTGATTTTAAAATGATTGCAGGGATGTGGCCAGTTAAGATGACAACAAGAAGAGCCATTTCCAGCCCCACCTGAACATGGAATCCCCTAAATTTAAAAAAATGAAGGTTTCATTGTCAGGTTTGACCTACCAAACATTACAAATATGTATGGTTATTTTCTGGCTGCTGGAAGATACCCAATTCCACTCATCTTCTCCCCAGTAGTGCTTTGAAGATTACACAACACACTGAATTATTTTGCACATGTACCAACAAAACTGTGTTATAATTTTGCACTATTTCTAATTATTCTGATTTCTTTCCTTGTTGTTCTTGATGTATATACTGTTATACAAATCAGGAATGTAGTCATTGAGATAAACATGTAACAAAAACAGATCTAAAACAAATATTTTATTCTGGACTGCTGCATAAAATAGGCCAGTTTCCTAGCAATAAGAGCAAAATTCATGTGCTTTTTTATTATTCTTGAGCAGATCACATAAGAAGCTAGTTTACGTTATTACATTATTAGCTAGCTGAATACAATGTGTATATTTACTAGAGACGTTCCTATGTAGGATAGAAAATGTGAACAAATGTGTGAATAAGTCACTTTAACAAATCACTTCTGTAGCAATGTGTGATTTGCAAATAAAGAAATAGAAGTGGAATATGAATATCTCTTATAAATATATGGCAGAACCACCCAATTTTTAATGGACTAGCTTTAATTTTAAAAAATCAATTAATATAAAACAGTAGTGTTCCCCAGCACTGTTGTAGTCTTATTTCATGTTTCAGTTTCTGCTCTTAATTCTTGTGCATTATCTTTCTCTTTTTCATGCATATCAACACAAAATCTAAGTATTCTTTGAACTGTCAATTCGTTAATTTTCTTAAATAAGATACAATTTGGATCACTATTCTTGCTTTTCCAAATAACTCCCAACAAAACTCATGTAATGTGCCAAAAACGGTGGCTTGCTGAGAGTCCAGAGATGGGCTTCCAATCAGTATGATGCTGGGAACATGAAATTACAGAACTTTGGATAAAACGGACTTCAACTACCTTAGCCATAGTCCTGCAATTTCATGATCCCAGAATGGCAGCTGAGAGGTCCAATGGTGCTAAGTTAGTACACATTGTAAACATAAACAAAATCCTCCCTGTAATAAAGGAGGAACAAATGAGACAATGGGTGAGAAAGGAGGAAGCTTATTGCTCAGATTAACCACTAGAAGGCCTTTATTTATTTAATGAAATGCACTGTTTGACACTCATGCATACACACAAAACCTGGAAATGGAGCACTAAACTGCGATAGATTATGAAATATGTTTTTGAGTAGAAAAAGCAAGGCTGTTACTTAATGTGCGTTAGAGATGGGTGTTGTCTTAACTGCATTTCACTGAATGGCTACTTATCATGGCCACATAAAATATACAAAGATAAAATGAGTGTAGAAGAAAATTATGACCACCTATCACAAGCTTATAATTAAAAATGTTATACAAAATTTAATGAAACCACATGTTCAGTAGCCTAGATTCTGATTTAATGAAGGCATGATCTAGCCAAAAACTAAGAGACTATAAGACCTTAATTCTCAATGGGATTGGTATGCTTAAATCTCTCTCAGTTGAACCTAAATATGCTTTACAATACTTACTCAGATTTAAGTTCACAGAGTTCACTAGGACTTACTCTCAAGTAATTGGGTATAAAATTGTAGCTGACTCGCACAAGCCAGGATCAAAAGAACTACATCAGATGCACCCAAATGATTAAACATACCTAATAGGTTTTTAATTTCCTCCCCTTTCAACAGCAGGCCCCAGGTCATATCACAAACTGCTTTTTAAACTTTCCACATTTCAAAATAGGCTTGTCATGTGGCAGGAAGAGCTGAACTTTAGGGAATACAAGTCTAAAGATTGAGTAGGTGCACAATACTAATTTTGCTGCTATTCGAACCCAGATTTCTATTTCCCCCAGGATGTATGTTTCAAGGGTCCGTTGTTTTGATATCCCTTTGTGCTTTAAAGGTAACTGTTAGTAACTACTGCTGCAAAATGATTTATCTTAATTGCAGCATTGTTTTTAAACCTGTATATTCAAATAAAGCTACATTTATGGACAAGCCTATTCATTTCTACTCAGAAGTAAATTCTGGAAAGTTTAGTGGGGCTACATCCAGGTAAAGGTTACAGGATTGCAGCCTAAAACTGGAATTATAGATAATTTAATGGTGTATGAAAATGCTTTGTCGTGATCCTACCAATATAAGGAAAAGCTGAAAATCTTTCTTTTGTTTAAGGAGTGAATTTTGCCAAGCCTTTAATTTTGTTTTCATAGAGTTTGGCTGTTTTTCTAGTCCCAACGCTAGACACATTTCACAACTACAGTATGGCACTAAACAACGGCTAATTTAGCAAGAATGCAGTTGGTGAAATAGTTGAAGGCATTGTATAATACAAATTATTTTTAAAAAAGCACTTAATCCGTGAAATAAAAATCTCAAAAAATACAAAAACTATGGCACTTTTTAAAATAAAAAAACATAGCTCTTAATATACCTTCCTTTTTTTAAAAGAAAAACTCAACTAAAGGAAATCCAAAATAGCCATACTTCTAGGAATCTTAGGTTCCAATCCTTAACACAAGAGAGAGTAAGCCCCACAGAACGCAGTCAGCCTAAGTGTTGAGTAAACAGGCGCAAGACTGAGCTGTATAGGTAGGATTTCAAAGTCATTTTCATGAGATCTCAAGTAAAATGCTTGTATTCTGTTAGATAGAATAGGAATCCAACCAGAGGGATTATGTACTTCTCAGTTAAGATTTTATTAATCCAATACTTTAAAAAGCATACCACAGAAAATCAGAGGTGTTTGAATGCTCATACGTTCAAAATACACTATATATCAGCCCCCCGCTTCTGAGTGACTGTATTATCTAACTATTTAATTACAGATAAAGAATAAAAACAGTGCAGTTTCATGGTCACTGCATTGAATCATCCAGTCATTATTTCCCCTCTGCTGCAAACAGACAACCCACCTTTTTGTCAGCGCACCATTTCATTTATTTCACAGTGAAACCCAGTTTCACAATAATTGACTTGTCAGCAACTCTAATTTATGAGGCTGGGCTCTGTAAGCCTTCTCCTATATTCTGCTCAACCTGCACACAAGCAAGGTTGAATATTTACAATGCTGTTAACAGGTGCTGAGTTGTTTAATGATTCTAATAGCCAGAAGCGTACTGAGAAAGCCAGCGGGATCACAATTACAGGCTGTTTGAACACAACAATTACTCGTCCCCTGAGAGGTGTGAAAGTCAAAGGCAGTTTTATACTAACAGCATCTAGCACATGGGGTAGACAGGCTAACTTCCATTAGTAGCCCATTGGGAAAAAAGCAATAACAAACCCCTAGGTACCGTAAAAATTTACAAAGTACATAACATTTAAACAATCAAAACAATGAAGGAAGAAACTTTTCCAATTTCCTTTTAAACAATATATAAACAAACAAACAAACAAACAAACTAAAACTCCTAACTGCTAAACCTGAGAATATATCTAGAATGAACTCAACGAGAAACATGAACTTGTTTTTCTAATCTAAGCCAGTGTGGCATTTCACCAGATGAGAAAAAGGGAGCCGTGCAAGGACATAAAATGCAGATGAAGTTACACTGACCATTTTCGGTTTAATGTGGATTGTGGTGGCAATTGCTTCCTGTTTGAGTTTTATGTAAACCTGATCCAAGATCTGCCTGGGAAATTTTTCATCAGCCTTGAAATGGTAGTGCTATAACTGTCAGGCCTGTGAAGTCATTTGTTACAAACACCATGTTTTTTATGTTCAGATTATACGGTAGTAGTAATGACACAGATAATGAAAGCGAGTCCCCGGGACAACTGAAAAACACTTTAAGAAAAACTATTGCTTGTAATCCAAGTATTTCTTGGGGGAAACCACAAGAGCTCAGCTCACAATAATTTGTTGAGATTTGCCATTTTGAAAAAGGAAGTTTAATTTAAAGCACAGGGTAGACAAATAGTTATCTTCTCAAAAGGTGTTCTGGCGTATTCACTGAGACATGCTGCAACTGAGATGATTTTTCTTAACGTGAAATTTACTAAACCCAGGCCACGGATATGAGGCTTAGATGAAATCTATTATTCTAAGCCTATCCCTGATGGATGGAACACTGGAGAGATGATCCAATCAACATATTTTCTGGATCTAATCCACGAGTTGTAACGCGGTTCAATGGGAAGTAAACCAAGACACTCCCTTGAGAGCAAGCTCATTTGCAAGAGAAAGAAGGTTTATGTCATTGAGTAATACATTGAATGGCCATCATTATCATTTTGGAATGGCAATCAAAGTGAACCAAATTCATTATTAAAATGGCCATCAACACTTAAAAGTACTGTATCTCTAGCACTGACAATCTGAAATATTAATAGAGCCATCTTGTTTTATCATCTCAGAATATTTTTTTCTTCACCAACTATGATTGCCCCCCCGCTACTTTTCAAAATATTTTTTTCTACTTTAATTGTGAAGAACTCAGATAGGGAATCTGTTACTAAAAATTAATATTTTGCAACCATTTGTGAGTTTAATGTAATTTCTAAGGTGCACATCTTGCAGACTGATCATTATGAAGATCCTTCAGCCATATCAGGGTCCCTTCCAATTCTACAATTCTATGTAATTCACTATGAGGCGAGGTGCAGTATTTGTCTCATCAGGTAGAAGACAGAATGACTGGAAACATCCCAAGAAACAAAAAACTAGTTCAAAGTATGACTGAAGGAAAACTAGAAGAAGGACCAGATACAGCCACATATGAAAGAAAAAGATGGGAGACAAATGTCAACCTGGAAAGGCTTATGTAAAGCAGACACAGTTGATAGCTGGGGGAAGCCCAAAATAGTGAATGACCACTAGATTTAAATAACTAAACAAAATAACTACACAGCTGGTAGTAAATGGGTGAGATGTCTTAGACCCATTAGATTCAGTGTAAGCTTGCTATATACTTCTAGAGGTACAGACTGCACCTTCACACTACATTTACAATTATCCATTGCAACCTGACAGCAATGCTTCCAGGTGAGCATTTGATTTCATTTCAAGCACAGACCTGGACCTCTAGAGGACTGTAGGACCTAACAGTACTTAACAGAGCCTTCATAGTCATCTTTACCCAGAGGTAGGTCTCACTGAGTCATATCTAACAATAGTCATACTCATAATAGTCCCACTGAAATTAATGGAAATGACTAGACCCATTAACTCCAGTGGGTCTATTCAGAGTATAATTTAGTTAGATACAACCCATGATACTCAATAGGGAAATTGCAGCCTTAGAATTATATATAAATGGTGAGCCTTTCACTTCATTATAAGATAACTTGTACACCAAATCAAATGCCCATTTGATTTATAAATTCACATCTTCTCCTATTACTTTACTGGCATTTGAGATAATTAATCTACTGTTCTTTACTTCTTATCTTTTTTATATACTGGTAAATTTCCAGTAGCTTATTATTTTAGTATTGCATTTTACTGTGTGTGGCTGTTGTTTCTGCAGTAGTTGTTGTTGCTACTGAAAGCTGCCTGGGGGCCATTCAAAGAGAAAGGCAGAATGGAAACTCCATAAAATAAACATGTTTTTTATTTTCAGCCATATAGGTTGAATATAAAGATAGAAGAAGGAGTACCTAATAATATTTTTGTTAATAGAACATGTAATATATTACATTACAGCCTGCTTTTCTTAATAACAGACAAAATAGGTTTTGGTAGAACCAAAAACATTTTGAAATGCTATGGTCTAAATAAAATTGGGGGGAAACCTACTCCTCTTCATAACATTATCAACAGCTACAACACACTGTGAGACATTTGGTTCCTTCATCAACACTGCCCAACTAATTTGTGGTCTATTTATAATCTCTATTCAAGCAAGAAGTCATTCAACATTCCTTTGAACAAGGCCAGCTGCCAACTAGCAACACTAGCATCAGGGGTTTTTTTGGTGGTTTTTTTTGGCAATAGCATTTAAAAAAGCATTTTCACAGACAGAACAGATGAACGAACAAATAAGACCACAGGGTTTTGAATCCTATTTTTTTTAAATAGTCTATTGCATTGTGTCAAAATTACTTCAGTATCTGTCAGCAGTTAATTTTCCTGCTATATGTGTTTAAGAAGCCCTCGGGTGGAACTGAAAGATAGCAGCTCATTTTTAAGATATCCTAAGCATTATTTAGGGGACGCGGGTGGCGCTGTGGTCTAAACCACAGAGCTAGGGCTTGCCAATCAGAAGGTTGGCGGTTTGAATCCCCGCGACGGGGTGAGCCCCCGTTGCTCGGTCCCTGCTCCTGCCAACCTAGCAGTTCGAAAGCACATCAAAGTGCAAGTAGATAAATAGGTACTGCTCCAGCGGGAAGGTAAACGGCGTTTCTGTGCGCTGCTCTGGTCCGCCAGAAGCGGCTTAGTCATGCTGGCCACATGACCCGGAAGCTGTACGCCGGTTCCCTCGGCCAGTAAAGCGAGATGAGCGCCGCAACCCCAGAGTCGTCCGTGACTGGACCTAACGGTCAGGGGTCCCTTTACCTTTAAGCATTATCTACAGGAGCCCAAATCTGGAAAAGTTATTTGTGTCTCTGTTTTGTTGAAATTAAGGGGATTTAAGTGAGTAGAGTAGTGGCTAAGCTAATTTAAACTGCACAGATTTAAACAGGTGTGACTAAATTTTTCTGTACCAGTGAATTAAAAATTTTGATAAATGTTTTCAGATACATGTTTTCACTGATTCCCTGTGAAGAACACACTTCACAACAACATATCAAAATAAAACATTTATTATTAACATTTAAATCCATACCAGATATATTAGTACATAGGGCCATAGGGACTGCTCTGATAGTCCAAAAATGGAGCTTAGTGCAATCCTAAATCTGTCTACTACTCATAAGTAAATTCCCTGGAGATTTTGTTTAGGATTGTTCCTAGCTATGGAAAATACTCCCAAGGGAAATAAGGCAATCCTGTCCTTACTTGCGTTCAAGAAACATGTAAAGACTTGTATTTATTGATTCACGTTTTTGGCTGATAGTTTTCTGTTTCTACACTACAGGTTTTAATGGCAGTCTGCAATATGTTAGTGTGTTGTTTTCATGCAATTTATTATTGTGAGCCCTCTTGGCCATATTTTGGGGAGGGACAGTGGGTTATAAATTCTGACTAAATAAATGGAATAGAGTTATCCTTTTTTAAAAAATATCATCACTATAATCTTTTGTAAAACACTTTAAGCTTTCTACACCCCCTCCTTCAAGCAGTGTGTGTAAATTTTAGGAAATAAATATAATTAAAATATTCACGGATCAGGAGTGGCTTCAAAAACATTTGTTCCGCAGATGGACAGTGTTCTGGTAGTGCTCTTTTAGCCAGCTGTATTTCAAGACGGTGGTTAACATAACTTTCTGGTATTCTGGTGGAGTCTTTAACTCTCTAGGCCAATCATCAAACTATTTCGGCTAGAAGAGTTGCACTGGTTTTAACAGAACTGGAATATTAAAATCCAAGTTGTGTGGTTTTTGTATATAAAGAAAATGGAATGATTCAGTCCTTAAGAAGTGTAATTAATTTTATGATAATTATTTAAGATTAATGCAAGATGGTCAGGATCAAGTGAGCCACAGAAGTGGTTCCAAAAGCTCAAGGAAGCTTGTTTTTCTCTAACAACAGCCTGGCCATACAGCCTTTGAAACTGAAGCAGTTTGTGGCATGGCATGGAAAGGTCATTTGTTCAAAGACAAATTTCTACTGGTCTAGGGAAAGCAGCTTGTTTGAAACTCAGTAGTTCTGTGGATCCTGGCTGAGAGCTATAATTTGAGCAGCTTAACTGACAAACCAAGCTAACAAGAGCACTTGGATTTGAACCAATGTGTGTGGGCTTGGTTGCCAATTAGCATGATTAGAAGAAGAAAAAGCTCTGTTCTAAGTAGGGAGGGAGGAATCAACCAGCTATTTATATATTCTCACTTGGTAACATGCAAAACTGGGCACTTACATATAACTAACAAAATAAAAAGCTCTTTATATATCATGCATATAGGAATTACTTAGCCCCCTACAACCAACAAAATTATCACCACCATTGTTATTATATTTCTTACCTGCCCTTCACCAAGATGTCCCAAGGGCAGATTACAAAAATTTAAAAATACAGTTTTAAAAATAATTTAAAAAGCATACCGTTTGAATAAAATCCACAGCAATGGTGATCAAGATACAACAACACCTGTACTGAAATATATTCAACATGACTAAACCCTAAGCTTCATTTTGAAGATAAAATCATTTGTTTCCACCAGGACCTTGACTCCACTGTTATAGCAGATGAATCCTGAGAGGTGTCCAGAGGGGGTTCCTATAGATGGAAAGGGCCCTGAGGTATGCAGGCAAATCCGGCTTTCCCAACCAGTGAGGATCAAAAGCTATGCATTTATGTCAACATGCTGCTACTATATGTAGACACCAGAGAAACATGTGTAACGTTGAGCACTCAGTCAGGAGTTAGTCTGGAGGGAACTAAGTGACTTGCAACACACTTGTGGAACAGTAGGGTGTTTGCGTAAGACCAGGCCTCTGACAATGTTTCCATACTTTCTTTGAATCAGACCCCCTCTCCTGCCCCAGTATTCTTCAAAATGATAAGGAGTGAATCAGATACACTGCCAAATGTATTTCTGAGTTTAGAATCAGTAGACTGACTGCAATGGAATGTGGACTCAGAGGTTACCCGTCATCTACACTACATCAAATGTGTGCCAGAGTGTTCATTCCACTGAAAAAAAGCAGTGTGGACAGACAGCTTTTACACCTGGATGTAAATTTTGATTTAGGCCTACTGTCTCTGATTCTGAAAGTGATACATAAAGCAAAGTCTGCTTCCATGAGAGGATCTCAACAGCTGAAGTGGGCAAAAAAGTATGTGGAAGGGATGAAGATAAGCAAGGGTGAAAGGATTGTACTGTCCTCTTTCTCTTTTTTCAAAGCTGGGATGTAACCAAACAAAAACAGAAAAAGGAAAATACACAAACTGTACTTTTTTTTTAAAAGAACTCACTCTTTTTGTTGGTCTAGTTATGATTTCTGTAGTAAACAAGGGTCAAAGTGATTTACAATACTATTACCAATCTACAGGGTGTCTACAAAGTTTCCATTTTACAAAGGAAAGACTTAGATAAAAATATCTAAGTGATATGGCCAGCATGTCCATAAGCGAGAGGGGATATGAACCAAGGTATTCAAGGTTCCCTACTATGCACACTAAACCTCATTGGTGCTCAATTACTTAACAGCTCACCTTGGATTCATGATAAGGCGACGGAAAAAGTAGGTCCAGGTGATATAATCCATTGCATCTTGCTTTGAAGTTATAGTTCCAGCTGCAATTTCAGCATTTAAGTGATCAGACAGAACTTCCAGTAAACTAAAACAAATCAACAAAAATTAAAATTGCACCATTTCACTTAGATTAATTGTGGAATAGTATTATGTACTCAAAACACTCAACTGGAGTGGGTAGATAGCTAATCTTATCTGACTACAGATGTTAAAATCTGTAAAAACTGGCTGCAGTACCTGGACTGATTCCAGTGAGCACTTTTTCCCCCTTTTAAATTAGGTTACTTATAGACTGCCTTTTAGGGCAGCAGGACCACAGTATCTTTTACGGAGAAAGCAACTTGAAATGGATACGACTTTAGAGACTGTCTAAAATGGGGAAATAGCATTTGAGAAGGATACTGCTATTCTATCACCTGCTACCAGCCGTTATGCTCATAGATGAGACATCTCTCTGCCTAGGGGCTATCAAAAATTACTGGACTAATGGGCTGAGGATCTCCCAACAGACACCGAGACACCAGAAACTTTAAAATGATAATGTCTGTTTGTGAACAATGTTGCTTTTGTTGCCACTGTTTCATCTATTGTCTTATCCACTTGCCTTTTTAGCTACGCCACCTCCACAGCCCAAGAACTTTCTGTGTTGGGATTTGTGTGTTTAGGTAGCAGCAGGAAAAAAGGGCAGATTTCACCACAGATACAATGTTGTCATCTACCTTAGATACATGTAATCAAGACTTAGTGCCAAAAATTGTAGCTAAGTCTACTCAGCAAATGAATTTTCAGCAAAGTCCAGTTGCATTCAATGAAGCTTACTCCCAGTTAAGTGGAGTTAGGATTGCAGTCTGACAAAGGAATTATCTTGGCAATAGGGTGTAACTTGGAAATATAAATTGAGTATCTAGGAGAAACCTCCACATGAAATAGAATTTGGATTATCTGAAGATGATAACTTTTCAGTTTGTAGTTCCGTGAAATACAGTGCCTTTGTGAATCACGTTTCCCCAAATTAACTGTGGTATTATTATTTTTTACCTTGATTCTACTGGGAAAGGCTCATAAAGAAATTTTTTGTAGAAGTCTTTCTTCATGTCATGAACCAGAATCACTGCTTTTCCTTGATCATCAAACTGAGGCCTCCCAGCACGTCCCATCATCTGAAGAACATCTGCAAATGTAAATTGATGACAACATTAAGCACACTGTAGAGTACTGTTTTTTTTATATTAAGGCAAATGTCCAGATACAGCACCACCCTTATAAACAGCACAAATATTGATTAAAAGATATATGAATATCTAAACTGGAAAAAGGACCAGAAAATTTACACTAAAACTGCTTTTTCCCTAATGTTTATTTGCAACATCTGGCTACACACTCGTATCTGAAAGCTGAACTTTGATTTTGCAAAGTCTCAATAAAATGAGGTTTGGGAATCTTGTTTCAAGCCTCCCAAACGCCCCACCCAAATGCTTTAGCAAGACGCCTCACCTCAAATCAGTGGCGTAGCGTGGGGGTGCAGGGGGGGCCGGCCACACCGGGCGCAACATCTGGGGGGGGCGCACTCGCACTTGCAGCTCTCTGCCCCTACTAAAATCCACCGGTTAGGGGGCGCAAATTACTTGCCTTGCCCCGGGTGCTGACAACCCACGCTACGCCACTGCCTCAAATAGCCTTTGTTCCACATGGCTGATACAAAACTGACAAGTCTAGCATACAAATATATGAAATATCCTAGTAGACCCAGCTCTGCTATCTGAGATACTTTTTAAGTGGAGATAGCACATCTGTGTGCAAAGCATGGACTCTACCCCTGAGCTATATCAGTTCACATAGTTTCCTATACTCTGTTCAGTGGTATTCTAGGGTAAAGGTACTGGCCTTCTCCTAATATACTTCTCTGTTCCCATTTGAGTAGTTTTATGCTGATAATTTTTTTTATGAAGCAATGCTGAAATCAAAACAATGACAAGTATTCCCCATCTAACCTGCAATGTTGCAGGTAAGAAACTGAAACTAAATGCCTGGCTACTCTCATATGTTTTGAGATTAAACAATTAAATAAGGCAAGTTAATTAAGATCAGATTAGTATTCATCCTTATAATATATCTAATAAGCTATATATCATTTTCTTGTATGCACTTTATGGTATGTTTGTTCAATAGTGACTTTAAAAAAATATGTTATACCATACCCTCCCGATTTGTTCTCTCTTCTCAGATATTGTTCTTTGCTATCAAATTCCACTCAATTATTCCAATTCAGTATTCTCAAAGCACAGCTAAAAGTTTACTATTGCTAAAGAAACTGAACAAACGATATGACAGCTCTATTTCAGCTTCCATATTTAACTTCCATGTTCATGGATATCAGTAGTTAATTATAACATGTATTTTTTCTAAGAGCTTTGTGATTTCTGACAATACCTGTAATTGGGTAATCAACATAACGCCTTGTTTTTCCATCATAAAATTCTGTCCCTTTAACAATTACTAAATGCGCTGGAAAATTGACACCCCAGGCTAACGTGCTAGTAGCAATAAGGACCTAAAAAGAAAAAGATACAAGATTAAAAATATATAAAGGACCTCTGTGTGAAGTAAACAGAAGTTTAAGAAATGAATAAGAACGTCTTAGTATAATATTACAGAACAAGCATACTTGGATTTTGCAATTCACAAATAACTCTTCAACAGTTTTTCTGTCTCGTTCATGCAGGCCAGCATGGTGGATGCCTATTCCAAAAGCAAGGGTCAGTTTGAGATTGGACTCTCTGATTGTTCCTATGATGACACTCATCTGCAATAACAAAAAAAGGATTAATCTAAGAATCTTCCAGAGCATTTCCCCCCAGCAATATGACATTAGTAAATACTTATCAATATACTATACAGTCTTAGTAGTAAACAAAGGAAAAAGACAGTCTCTTCATTAAGGAATTCACAGAAGCAAGCAAATAGAGAAGCATCAGGAAGAGGAGGGGAGCAATAAGCTATACAAACACATAGTCACCTTTTATAATGCACTCCACATATTATTAATATACCGTATTTTTCCATGTATAAGACGATACATTTTGCTTTAAAAAAATAGGCAAAAATTGGATGTTGGCTTATACACGAATAGTGAATGCAGAGGGGGGACGTGTGATTAATGGCAGCAGCAAGCAGGAGATTGGCAGCGGCGATTGGGCGGGTGATTGGTAACTGTGGCAAGGCCTGCTGGCGATTGGCTGCGGCAAGTGGGCAGGTGATTGGTGGCTGTGGCGAGGCGGGCAGGCAATTGGCGGCTGCAGCGAGGTGTGCGATTGGCAGTGGCTGTGGCAAGTGATCGGCAGTGGTGGGCAGGCAGGTCAGCGATTGGCGGAAGTGACCTCCCCCACCCCTCCAAAAAAGCTAAGCAATTTAATTTCTAAATTTTGGGTTAAAAAAAATTAGGGGTCGTCTTACACATGGGGACGTCTTATACACGGAAAAACACGGTAACTTTCAGAAAGCAAACCCCCCATGAGTTTCATACTACTTTTGAAATTATAAAAGGATTATTCAAGCAGTACATATTTGCATACTGATGCAAAGGTGTGCATGTAGGAAACCCTCAAGGTGGGCCTTCTGAATTGCCTTCTTTGGAAAGCACTCCTCCATGGGATCTCACAACCTGCCTCAAACTTGGGCAAGCTTCAGAAACATTGTTCAAGGCAGCATAAGATGTGTTGTCTGGAAATAATGTGAGTGGCATACTGAAAGTGGCATGGTCTTTAGTTCATGGACTTTTAAAATAGCCACATGGTATAATAGTTTTACATTTTAAGAAACCTTTCATAAATAGTTATAGAAACACAGGGTGGTATTCAACTAGCTTTAATTCAGAGAAGACCAATTGAAATTAATGAGCATAGCTGTGGTAGGTCCATTAATTTCAGTGGATCTACTCTGAATAAAATCTAGCTTAACACCACCCATACAGTTCAACTAACTGTTAGTATTAGTCTCCAATAACACTCCTTTCCAGGTGGTATTTAATGCCAGCTACATCAATATTCTATGCTGAAGACGCAAAACTACAACACAGATACGTTGAATGTATTTTGGTCATGCCTCCAACTAAGACACTTCCAGATTGCTGTACTAGAAGAAACAAGTATATAAAAGTAAATGCTCCACCACTGCGCAGTTACATAACTGTGATACGTAAAATACCTTGTTCTTTTAGAAGACAGGGAAACAGCACACTTTTAAACAGTGGCCCATATGGTAATTCTAAGTTGAAAAAAAATAATGTGCCAGTACTGGACAACTGGATGGTAAGAGTATGGGATAGCGTTCAATTGTAAAAACTAAACAATATTCTCAAAATATGAGAAGGGAGACAAATTGATGAAAAATTCATTGAAAAAAGGAGCCCATTTATTGCATGTTGCTACTATAAAACACAAGAAAATGCTGAACTATATTTACTGTTGGGTACCTTGGTATTGTAAGAGGCCAATCCTTTAATTCAAAGAGCATAGACATTGTAAAGATGTCTGTAAATTGTTTTTGTAAAAGGAAATGTTGTACCTTCTATTATTCTTGCTATACTATTTGCTATTTGTCACTTAACAAAAAATAATAATTCAATAAAAAAGAAAAAAGAAAAAAAATCTTTCATGAAGATTCTTTCATGTCTATCAAGTACAACCAACTATCCAGTATTATCTCTGCACTGGCTGGCAGAAGCTCTCCAGGTTTTCAGATGCAAGTCTTTCTGAGCCTTATCTAGAGGTGCCAGGGACTGACCCTGGGGCCTTTAATAAACACCAACAACTTCTGAATGTCAAAACATATCTGTTTTTCTTTTTTAAAATTTGAGTAAATAGTAACTTGTATCATGTCAACAGGTAGTACCAATATTACTATATACTTGTGAAATTATGGCAAAATGTCATTTAATTCACAAAACTCATAAAATTAATACAATCTATTCATATCTCACCTATTTAGACTAGTTTGTCAATCCCAAAGAGCCAAATATAATGTAAATCCCACAACAATGATCTGACAATGATGCACAACAGGGAACCCAGTTTTCTGAAGTGATGTTTTGGTTCTGCTTGCTGCCAATTTACATGATCTGAGGAAAGCTCCTAGATCAGCCCAAGGATAGACGCTGCTACCCAAATGCTTATTGTAAATCACTGGAAAATGAAAGTTTGATGTGTGCACCAGAGTATAGGATGGGAACATAAGGAAATCATATATTTACAGAAGCTCAACTGGATGGGTAGAATGAATGAATACACTGCATGGAGATAAATGCAACGGGAGAAGAATAAAAGTGAGGCCGTCTTTAACATACATCTTAAACAAAGACACTATTTTATAGTGGATTATAAAGGGAGCCCTCAGTTTTCTGTAAAGGAGCAACAACTGATTTTTTTGTGTGGGGTGTGTGTGTTTGGGGTATGAATTCCTTTGAAACTTCTAATCACTGTTCCAAGAAGTAAAATAAGCTTTGTGTCGAAAAGCCAACATATCAACGGAATAGTTTAATCAAAACCTTTGATTTTCAAACAAATTTTTGAGCCAGGAGCCAGTCATTGTAAACTGCCTGCCCCACAATTGGGGTCCTGTAGCTAAAACATTTGGTTCACTGTTTGGGAGGAAAACATGACTTGCAATGATATTTAAAAGGACCAAGTATACATAGTGCTTATATTCATTGTATTCGTAAGTAGGGAACATTGCACAGATCAGCCACATCCCTTTTAACATTGGCTTATGTTGCAAGACCTGCGGCAGTGTAGTTATAGTGCTATTTATTCTAGCTCAACATCAGTGAAATGCTCAGACCTCCAAGAAATATAAAAACATGAAATTGTTTTCTTGTTTACTTTGGCCAATCAACTTTATACTTCCCCTCCTGGTTGTTATCAAAGTTTTAAGGACAGAACATCTCTCCCCATTACACTGCTGGACATTTATTCACAGAGGAAGTTCTTACCGTTTGCTGTGCTGATGATGTTATTCATCCCCTCCCAATCCGCCCACTGCCTTTGTACTAAAGCAATGTCCTGCCGTGCTGTTAGCTATACCTGCAAAGCTGTGTAATTTAACACAGCAAAACTAAAGGACCCTTAGCAGGAGTGCTGGCATATGCACTGTGAGCCTGTCATTCTAGCAGCGGGGAATCTTGGCCATTTTTAGCAGACCCCCCTCACTTTCACATAAATCAGCGTAATAAAAAACTCCAAACACCTATTTTATCCAGAAGCACATTCCACAGCTTTAAAAATTCTTTTTTTTTGAATTTTTTTATTTTCAATGCAGAATCATAACAAAAATTACAAACATTGAATCCAAAATAATACTATACAAACAAAAATCCCCGGAACATATAGGGAAAAAAAACAAAAAACAAAAAAAGCAAAACAAAACTAAAGCAAAACAAAACAAAAGCAAAACAAAAGCAAAACTAAACTAAACTAAACAAAAACGAAAAAGCACACATCTACAGAAAAAAAAACCATATCATTACGTACATAAACACAAATTGACTTCCTTTCTTTGTTCTAAGACCTCAAAAAATTTACTCTTACTGTATTGTTGTGTCTAATTAGAAAAATTTGGATTACAAATTGTAAAAAAAGTGAAATATTTAGGTATACAAATAACAATGAAAAATATAAATTTGTTTGAAGATAATTATAAAAAAAATTGGGAAGAAACAAAAAGAGAAATGGAAACTTGGACAAGATTGAAATTAACACTCTGGGGTAGAATTTCGGCTATTAAAATGAATATCTTACCAAAACTTCTGTTCCTTTTTCAAATGATTCCCATAATAGGTAAAGATGATTGTTTTAAAAAATGGAAAACGGACCTAACAAAGTTTATATGGCAAGGCAAAAAGCCACGGATCAAACATAAATTATTAACTGACATAAAAGAGCGGGGAGGTTTTGGACTCCCAGACCTGAGACTATATTACGATGCAGCATGCTTTACTTGGATCAAGGATTGGATCAAATTGGATAACAGTGACATTTTGGATTTGGAGGGATGGAACAACAGATATGGTTGGCATGCCTATCTAATTTATAACAAAGTGGCAGTCCATAAAGAATTTCTAAGCCACGTAATTAGAAATGCATTATACAAGGTCTGGGTGAGACAGAGAAGGTTGTTAGAACCAAATACCCCATGGTGGGTCTCACCGCTAGAAGTAATATCGGTTAAAAAGAAAAATACTATAGGAAGAATGGCAACATACCAGCAGCTCCTAAAGGAAGAACAGGGCCAAT
The DNA here is from genome assembly GCF_964270895.1 of Podarcis filfolensis. NCBI lineage: Eukaryota > Metazoa > Chordata > Lepidosauria > Squamata > Lacertidae > Podarcis > Podarcis filfolensis. The sequence continues at coordinate 48,210,921 of NC_139606.1, forward strand.
TAAAACTAAGACCATACAATGAGGTGACCCAATACTGTACCACATGGTTACAATATCACCAAATTGCACAAATATTCAACCAGGATAAAGTAATAGGATTTGAAAAAGAAGAATCAAAATTACAAAAAGTATTATTACAAAACTCAAAAAAAATATATCCAAAATGTATAATTTATTATTAGAATGGGAATTAAAGGATGAAGAAGTAAAAGAAGTTATGATTAAATGGGCATGTGATATAGGATATGTAATTCGGCTGGACCAATGGGAGAAATTATGGAAATATGATATTAAATTCACGGCATGTTATACAATAAGAGAAAATTTAATGAAAATGGTGTACCAATGGTACTTAACTCCGGTAAAATTGGCTAAAATTTACAAATTAAAATCGAATACCTGTTGGAGATGTAAAAAAGAAATAGGAACAATGTTTCACATGTGGTGGGAATGCCGACCTATTAAACAATTCTGGAATGAAATCTATGAAGAACTCAAAAAGATGTTTAAAATATCTTTCAGAAAAAAACCGGAGGCATTCCTTTTAGGTTTAATTACAAATGATATCCCCGAAAATCAAAGGAAAGTATTCCTTTATGCAACAACAGCTGCCAGGATGCTTATAGCTAAAAACTGGAAAGGCAGAAAAATTCCATCAGTGAAAGATTGGCAAATTAAATTTTGTGAATACATAAATCTGGCAAGACTCACAGCTTACATAAGGGGACAATCGGACCAGAAATTATTAAAAGAATGGGGTTGTGCTAAAGAGTATATGAAAAAACATTGTTCTGGAGTTAGTATATTGGTATGTAATGAATGATGCTTTACAGGGTTAAAGAAAAAGAAAAATGGTGTAAAAAAAAAAAGTACCAAGGTGGAAGTAAGCTTTAAAAATTCTTAACAACAATTTGTCTTCTGGAAAACCACTTTCCTGGAGTCTATTTTTGCATGCATATTCCATTCACCTTATAAAATACGACAAAACATGAGGAATGCTGGAAGGACAATTGCCAGATCAACTATGCTGAGATAATAGTTCTCGTGAAACCTCGGAGATGGCTATCAGTGCAAGATGTTTGCAAACTGCCCATCTCAAGCATGAAGCAAACTTTAATGATTTTTCTAGCTTTGCTCAAGACATCACTGCCAAAAGAAAACCTGTCAAGGGAATGTGTACACATTAACACGCGTACATAACAGCTCTTTGGAAAGCATGAACAAGTGTTAACCATGAAAAGGCACAGTACGTTTACCAGATGCATTTGTTATCAAAATTAATTTGAAGCAGCAAGAAAACTGTGTTTTCAGTCACTCAGCTAAGGTTTGCTAATTTGAAGTGGGCTGGTTAAAACATTAATATTAATAATAAAAGAGATCCAGCCCACTCTGATGTGACCTGTTGATTTTTAAACTCCGAAAAAAGTATAGCCCTCATGTTATATAATTTAACAATGAATGTGCCATTTAAAAGTTATCTTTGAAAGATGCACTTAGGATTCCTTTTGTAACACAAATAACATTTAAAAAAAAAAAGTTGCAAGGAGCGGGAAAAAAATCTCATGACAACACCAGCAAGATTTTTCTCAGACTAAAACACTGTATTTTCTCTCTCACTCCTTCCACACATGTAAAATTCTGAACAATTTAACGTTACCAGGGTTTAAAAATATATTTTAAAAAATTTATTATACCTAAAAAGCTTTTCGTAGAAAGATAGAATTCCATTTAAGTAGATACATTACCCTGAGTCTGAAATTCATTCCAGTCAGGGTATAATTCAGCAAGTTGATGACAACACTGGCTCCAAAAGAAAGGAGGAGACCAGATTGGACAAGAATGAGCTAACAGATTGTGCAGCCCAATTCTGTCCCTTTGAGTGTGATATATTGTTTCAAGATGCTAAAACCCCATACTTTCTCAAAGCATATCTGCCGCCCTGGTTTTCCCATTTTCGCAGAATCCTCATTATTAGTACTCTGTACCCTTTTCAAAGCACATCAGACCCAGACCATATGCCACTGCATAATGCTTATCGATTGTCTGAAATGGCTGGTAAAAAAGAAAGAAAGATGGGCTGAACAAAAGAATCAGGAAAGTTATGAAGTCTTTAAAAGAAAATATAATTACACATTTCACATCTGGCACAGATGTTGAGTTTAGTTAAAGTGCTGCTGCGTTAAAAGTTAAATGGCATTTTTTTTTAATGATAAAGCACAACACTGCAGAAGGAAGAGGCACTGCAAATCCTGAGAAAGGACTACACGGATTCAGCCCACACATTATGTTGGTATGCCTCATTCTAAGCACCATCCATGCAGCAACAGTGGATACCGAGTGGGGCTTGATCTGGGAGGTGTCTACTCAAATCCCCACTCAGCCACAAAGCTTCCTGGGTGACTTTCAGCCAGTTACTATTTTTCAGTCTAATCTACCTTATAGGGTTGTTGTGAAGATAAAATACATATCTTTCCCTAAGATCTTTGAGGGGGAAAGGCAGGATAAATACGTATAAACAAGAAACACACACGCAATCCTAATATAAATGAATAGAATTTTAAAAATTGAATTCTAAAATACAGAGAGATTTATTGTGTATTTTTAAAAATTTCCTGCTGAATCTGTCAACTCATACAAAAGATCCCAACCCTGTCACAACAAACGTTTTAATTTTAAATTTTTTTAAAAAGGTGAAAGCCTAGCTAAAAAAATATTGGGTTTAAAATAGGAGCAATTGACATTATTTTACAAAGACAGATTTCCAGGTTTCCTGTGAGTGGAGTTCTGCTCAAGGGACACTTCCTGACTCAAGGAAAGGGAGCCTCCCCCCCCCCCCCGAATCTTCTTTTTCCTCTGGTCACCAAAAAGCTGCTCCAAATGATTAGGGGACCCTGTGGAACAGAATAGGAGCCAGTGATGTGGGCTGCAGAAATCATTTCCCTCCTTCCTGTTATGGCAGCCTTTGCTGAATCAGAATCTCTTCTGCGAATGGAAAGAGCTTTTCCATTTGTGGAAGGGCATGCCTTCATCCAACCCAAACGTATTTGTTTCAGAATATTAAAAGCCCCGAGAAGAAATGATTAAAGAAATATATTTGGGTGAAATCCAGTGCTGCCATTCTGCTTGTGAAATGGCTTTTGATCTAGCAGAGACATTTACTAATGTAAGAAAAGGGAAGGATATTTGCCCCAAATTCCCTCCACACCGCAGACCTTTGCACCCCCAAAAGATCTGTCCCAAAGGGTTGGGGTACTCTCCAGGAAGTGGTGGTAGAGGGCCTGCAGACAGAAGGGACAATGAGAGATAATCACCTTTCTTTCTCTCTTTCTGATGGATCTAAATACATTTTGTGAACAGAGAAGCAGCATTAAATTTCACCCACAAACTACAGATTGCCCTAACATTGCCTTTAAAATTGGAGAGAGAGAGCTGTCACATGTTCAAAACCACTCTATTTTTCTTTCTTTGAAAATCATATTGAAAATATTAAGTTATTGATATGAATGTTAGAAGCAAAAGGATATGCTTGACACTCTCTTGACACTCTCTAAACAGAGCAGTTTTTTAAACTTCTATTTTTAGATCTATATAGGAAGCATATTCCTCTGTATACATGCACACACATTTTGCTTCATATTCACAGCTGCACATGCAGTTTCCTGTTCAGAAGCTATAAAGGCCTCCACCGCCTTCCACAATACGTGTGGTAGTCTTTTCAATGTTCTTAGCAGGAATTGGATGCGGCCTTCCTAAGTGTTACTAAGCGTCATTGTTTAAAAGATGCTACATTAGCTTTATTAAATTAGCTGTAGTACAATCTTAACAAGCTGTAGATGTTTACAGTACTAAATACACTGTGGAAAGAAGTTGCAATTATAGTTTAAAAGCCACATACCAGTACTAGATTTCCCTTCTCCTCATGAGTCTCATCTGTTAAAATTTCAGACTAGAGTAAAGAGAATCAAATCCAAGCAAATACTAATTTAGTATGTTGCACTTTTTACATTTGTCACAGGAACTAGCTTCTGTTTTCAACAGGATCTTTCCTAGGTAATTGGCACAATATTGTACGTTACACAGGACTGAATCTGTTGGATGCCCTCTTTGCAGTTTAGGAGTTACATAAATAAATATACCCTATAAATATAAATATACCCTATAAATAAATCTCCTTAGTTTTGTTTCACCTACACTGATCAATCACAAGGAGCTAAACCTTGTGATTAACCGACTTCCGGGTTGGCGCCATCGCCGAATGGCGGACTCCCTCCGAGCTCCGGAGGGAGCCGGCTCGGCAGGGGCTGGGTTTTACCGCACCGGCGATGCGGGGACCCTTAGAAACCATGGCCACGGGGGCCGTGGACTTGGAGACTCGGCTAGCACCGCTAGCGCCCTCCCGACTCGTGAAGGAGCCTTTTTAAAGGCTACGGATCGGGTGCCGGGGAGAAGCGTGGTGCTTTGAGTCCTCTGCCATCCCTGCCGAGCGAAGCCGCATGCCATCCGGCGGAGAGCGCTGACTTCTTCCATTGAGAATTTGGACTTTTAACAACAACCCGTGAGTAAATTGGAAATCGGGTTTAAAAGAAGAAAAATTTTTGGGATTTGAGACGAGCGGGGGGGGATCTAAAAAGGAAGTCAGTCCCCCTCCCTATTGTAGACATTTTAAAACAAGGATTGGGAAGCCAAGGCCCAAAAAGAACGGTATCTTTGCTAAATTAAGAATTCCATGATGGGAAAGTACAAGAATTGTGCTGGAGGAAGAATTGAAGGAGAAGGAAAATGCACCCCCCTCCCTGGGAACCGGGGCGATTGAGGAGTGAGCCTGGTGAAAAGAGCCGGTGATTTTGACAGCTGTCAAAGTAGCTGTCAAAGTCGGAATATTAAAGAGGATTTTATTACAAGGACCTTGCTGGTCAAATTTGTTACAACTTGATATAATTTGTTAAGACTTGAATACAAAATGGCGAAAATACGGAGAACAATCGGATTTTTGGAAACAAAGTTACAACAACCCCCCTAGAGGAGTTTCGGGACATTACAAAGATGGGCGTAAGCCGGGAAAAATACAACACTCCGGAATTTCACAGAACTGGTTATCTCCTGGGAAAGCTGCAAAACGGAAACTGAATCTTGTCTACAGGGTGTTTAGACTAAAAGGAGACAACAGAATACCTTACTGAAGAAGGAAGGGACTGAACGCAAGTTTTTGTTCCTGAATAACAACAACCCATGTAGAGTTACTAAACTTCTGAATAAGAAAGTTTTAGCAGCGGAACAAGAGGAAGCTGGACTATAACCTTGAAAGAACAATGGGGGGAATTTTATAATTTGACATTTTTAAAGATTTAGGAATTAATTTTTAAAGAAAGTAATCCTAGAAATGGGAAATAATTCTGCAAGGAGTTGGGGGAAAAATGGGATTGATGGACTTAAGATTTCCAGGCTGGAAACATAGATTGGAGGATAAGGGAAATTAAACCGGGGAAGGGGAGGGAGAATTAGAATCCAAAGGCTTGCAACTATTTTCTGAATTGGTTTTCTTTTTTCTAATATATTTTTTATTTTTTTATACTTTTATTCTGTGTGCTTTTACTTTAATGGGAAAAAAGGGGGACATTGTGGAAAGAAAAGGGGGTGGGCTATGGGGAGAGATCTTTTGCTTTTTTTTTTATCAAGGGTGTTGCATAAGGTTTGTATAAATTTAAATTTGAACAATGGGGTATATAAATTGTGCTTTAAATCAGAAATAGAACTTGTGGAAACAACAATATGAAAGGGGAATACAGTAGGGGTGGGGGAAGGGGGGAGTCCCAGAAAGTGGATGTTTGAAAATAAGGTTCTGAATGTATCTTCATAATTTCTTTTCTTCTCTTTCTGTATTTTGGAAACTTCAATAAATATTATTTAAAAAAAAAAAAAAATAAACCTTGTGATTAAATACATTAAAAGCAAAGCAAATCACACTACTGTGTCTAGTGAGGCTATACTAATATTGCTTCCAAAACATGAATCTTCAGGGAAACTGTCATAGACCCTTTAAACAGAAAAAAAATATGACTGTTTCCCTTGATGTAAGAATGCGAGGCACCAAAGTTTGTTCTCAGTACTGTGAGCACATTGCTCACTTGCATCTGGCTTTGGTTACTATGACCTAAGCATGTGTTACTTGTGTGTAGGGAACACAAATACAAACCAGTGTGGGGACACACAAAAAGCTAATGTGTGAGGGGGCTCCCAGTGGCACAAAGGCCTCACGCCAGAAGAGAACCTCACACATTTGCTTTTTTATACAGGCAAGACAGTCACACAAAACACACAGTTCTTTAAGAAAGATGAGCTGATGTTGGAGCAAAGCTAAAAGTGCTGTTCCACTCTAGCTGGTATACACGAGTAACACTTACATAAGGCTGTCTCTGCTAGATCTGTCAAATTGTCAGGATAGCCTGGACTGCTCAAACTGGTGACACACCTAGCAATTTTCTATCTCTTTTGTGCTCTAGCAGGCAACAGACAACACAGGATATTCTCAGAATGGGACAGCATGACATATAGGTGTTTCAGGCCTTGTGTTGAATGGGCAGCTCCGTCTACAATCATCAGCTGAAGAGTTTTCTTAAAAAGAATGTAATAAAAGGCAACTGACCTGGATTAATCAACTGGGATTTAAAAAGCGACAGTATTAGTCATCTCCTACAATTGCTCCCAGCACCTGTAGTAGGGTAGGAGAGCTGAAAATAATGCCAATATATTTCACATCTGGCAAACAATGTGCCCCTTTGGTTTCAGATAGTACATGGGTAGACAAGTCTAAAAAGCCCAGGACACAAATTGTCACAGCCCTCTAGAAGCTATGGTGGCTCATTTACCAGGAATAATGTATTTAGCATTATCTCTGGAAGCAGCTATGGTGGCTCATTTACCAGGAATAATGTATTTAGCATTATCTCTGGAAGTGTATACTTGATTCTGACCAAACTGAGCCTTCTGATGTATATGTTGCTTTAGGAAGCTTAGTTCTGTCCATCAGTCTGAAATAACTATGCCAAATGATGTCTGTCCTGAAGAAGATACTGAATCTACAAATCTATTTGCCCTCACAGGAGGTACTGATGCTCTGAAATAACATTGTTTACATGAACTCTCACAACTAAGGTGGAAGAAGAGGAGACTTTAGAACAATAACAGAAAACATTAAAGCCTACAGACCACATCTGGCCTGCCAAAGTTTTTATCCTGACTTACTGCTGCCGTACAGTGATTTTCTGAGGACTGGCTCAGTGGAAAAGTGGAAGGTAGAAACTTTTCATGGGGGCCAAACAACTTGCATCTGTTCAATAAGACACCTATAACCACCTCCTAGCCAAAATAATTTAGGTCTAAAATTGTAATTGAAGAAGAATTTGGTAAAAGCAGATCACTTGGCTTCAAAACACCTAAATAAATGAAAAGTCAAAAAGGTGATTTTAAGCCAACCAACTTTCAGAGATGTCTATGAATTTGTATGTCAAAGCTTCTAGAATCCTTCCAGTGATTTCAAAAATCTTTCTAAGACTAACATTGCTTCTGAAGGTTTGTCAGCCATTTCCTAAATCTTAACTGCCTTTGGATAATTGAATGTCCTTAAGTAGTCTCTACTTTAAGAACTATTCAAAAGTAGAAACTATTTTATTAGCTCACAACTCAAAAATCTTGCCCCCATCAGTTCTGTTCCATGGCCACTGTAGATATCACATAAGCCTCTCTCTTATCAACAACATCTGCACAATGAATCCTCTTTCTCCTTGCTTATGCTACAGTACAATTCAGATGATCGTGTGCTGTATTAAAAATGTTTGGATATTAAGGAAGCTCTCCCAATGCACTGTACACCCTGTCAAGTAGTTTTTCCTGTCCTTAGGAATGTGTTAAAACCTAAAGGCCTATATCACTTGCAACTCAGGAGATACAAACTTAAGTACTTAAAGTGTCAAATCAGTAATAACCATTGTGAACCTGACGCTATCTTCTTTGCAATTTTGTTCTATTTCATTTTCTCTTATGTAGCTTCAGGTATTTCAGCTGATTTCATTGAAGAGGAGGAAGCAGCAGCACTGAAACAGAGTTTGTCGAGTTTCCTCTTTGCTTTGTGGATAAGAATGAAAGGCTCACTAAAATATAATGGCCACAGCCACAAAATGACTCCCACGGGATGCATGGCCAGTCACAAAATGTATTGTACACTGTATGTGAATTGGACCGTTCAGCCCATGGTGGGAATAATACTGTACTGGCCTAGGTTACAGGGCTGTTGTAAAGATTATGATGATGTTGAAAGTACGTGAAGCAGTATGAGCACTGAAATGTGCTATGAATAGAAATGCTAGGTATCAGTGTGTGCTATCTCATGTACACCCATGCATAAATAATATCCAACACCTGCACAATTCATGCAACTGATGATGGCTTATAGAAGGCTTATGCAATAATATTTGTATTTGCTTTCATGGTGCAACAGGACCCCTGGGATGTTTTAATTTCACAAGTATCCTCCTGACAATTTTCCTCCTCTTTTACACAATTGCCATACTTAACTGCCAACATTTTTGTGCTGTGGTGCTGATGAGCAGTTTTTTCACACCTTGGAATTGGAAGAATATGCTTGCATCGGATGTTCTCAAAATTCCTGGCACCCCGGGCACTGTCTCTCTCTGAGCTTGTGCAAAATGTCCCCCCCCCTTCCAATCAGAAGATCTCTAAAATGGTTCTTCTTCAATCCATTTACGCACCCAGTGAATTCTCCACCCATGTTCTACTCCAAATTAATTCTCCTTCAATTACACCACATTCATCATTATACCGCATACCACCTTTACATAAATACCTCTTAAATTGATTTAATTTCCCAAATTAATATCCTATCAATCAAACGGTCTGTGGACCTTTTAAATAAATACTTCTGCTTAGTCTCTTTAAAACCCAAACCTCAGCAAGCAGCATAAGTTCCATTGCTTACAACAACATTTCTAGCACTCAAAGCTCGCAATCACAAGTGCCCTTATTAAAGAACAAATCTCATTTAACTCAGGGACTTGCTCCCAAGTAAGCATGCTTTGGCTTTGGAGGTCAAACACCCTTCCTAAAAATAATCATGTCCAGTAACAATGCTGCATTAAATCACTGATGACAGTTATAGTTAACACTGCTTTAGTTAAAATTTTAAAGACTTTACCATCTAAGGACACACTCTGTAATTTTTAGAATGCTCAAGGGAAGATGTGACATTTAGCTAAACGGCTAAGAGATACAAGGTCATTTTCATAATACAAAATGGGAACTGTTAAGTGACAATTTATTCTTAAGAATTTGACCATACTGAATATGTGATCTGAATCATTTGTTGCTATTTGCCAATTGAATATGATTTCTAGAGTACCATGTGTAACACACCACAAGCCACCTAAGAACAACAAAAAACATAGCTAACTAGTAATTGAAGTCTAACCCTTCGTGCACCACTATTAAGAATAGGGTGCTCAGAACATTTCACTCAATGAAACGTGAAGACAGGTTGGGGAGCATCAGAGGTAAATCATCAGTTTTGAAGCAAACGACCCGCCCCCGCCTACATAAAGAGGGCAGCAAGTTTTACCAACTCAGGAGACTCCCTAGGCACAGAGAAGTGTGTAACTTTGTAAATTAAAAGGGAAAATTTAAGCATTCCAAAAGCAGCCCTGAAAGGACAAGTGAGCTTCCAGGGACTTATGGAATGTTGATGGCGTTGGAATGTATATAAATGAGAAATTCTGGAATAACTCTCCCAGCCATCTGCAGTGCAGGGCATTCCAGCTTCCCATTGAGCGAACTCCCATAGCTGCTGCTACCTTTTGGTTTTTGTAGGTGGAGCACACAGCTGCTAAATCACAGCTATGCTATGCTGGCTTGCTTCATTTGTTACAGGAAGATTTCATCCTGTCCCAGTGAAGAGGGAATCTAAAGGAAGAAGAAGTTGAGCACACTGTGCAAGTTTAGTCTATCCTTGAGATCTGTTGTGAATGCTAGGATGTCAAGTTGAAGAAAAAAAGCAAACAAATAAAATGGAAGGGTGGTAAAAACAAATTGGGAGGGAGGGGACAGAAGAGAAAAACAGAAATCCCCCTAATTCAATTAACAGAAAATGTATACCTCTCTTTCATCCATATTCAGCCACTGTTTTGGATCATCCTCAGTTGCCAAAAAAGCAATCAACTCCAAAGCAGTAAGTCTAGTCTGACGTCTGGATGATACAAATATAAGAACTGGTTTGGCTGGAGAATGACTCCTGATAGCTGTGGAAAACCAGAAATTCAGAACAATGCAATGTATTTCCTTCAGTCAGCAATCCTTGCACAAACCCTTTACATCAGCCATGGATTCATTTGAATGGAAACTGCCTGTGACTTAAATTGGTATTTTTATTATTGTTTTGTTGTGCTTTTGCACTTCAAATACCAAAGCAGACAAGCCAAACAATCCAGTTTTATTATTTAAGTATTTTCTTGCTGAGCATGAGAAGTTTCAGCTGGCAACAAAATTTTATAGGCTGTGAAATGGAGATTATAAAGGAAAATGTTGACACATTCACAACCATATTATATCAAACAAGTGTAAAGAAAACCTCTCTATAAATCAAATTTCTATAGCAATTTGATCAATCAGCCAAAGTTTTAAGAGCACCAAGCTACTGTTTCAGATACTATCAATATGTACCACATACTTGTTTAAATGCTAAAGGATTTGCTGAATATAAAATGATTTTATCCCTTCATGCAGTCTTCTGAAGTTCCACTTAATTTTAGGATAAATCATGGCAAAACATTTCTGCAAATGGAAACCAACGCATGTACACATAAGTATGATAGGAGACAATGTAAATATTGTGTCTTCATATAGAAATCAATATATCTATTGCCTAAAGAAAGCTTGACAGCTAATGAATTTTTGTTGCTTCTGGAACAGGTGTAGCTGAACAGCTCTGAACAGATTTATTGTTCATTAGTGTTTTTCTACAATACTCCTCCTTGAGGTGTAAATAATCTGAACTGCCAAGATTGGTCTCCAGTCCCCAATCAATACTTAGTTTCTGTCATAAGGCTAATTAGATCAGCTAAAAAGTCACCTCACAACTGTCGCCTTACAATCAACAGCAGTTCACATCACAAAATTTATTTGGGGACTTCTTTTTAATTGATATAATAAATATTCCTTATGGAACGTACACAGAACATGTTTCAATAAAATATGAAGGTGGTTCTTAAATCTATCCCGCTTGCCAGTTTAAGAATAAAGAATTGAAAACAGAGACATATTTGGGCACACTGAAAATTCTGAAGTTTATGGTTATTGCCCTGAAATCAGAATTATGCAAGCTTAGCTTGACATGCAACTTCTGTTTGCAATTTTTTAATGCTTCCATGAGGAGCAAATCTCTTACTGAATTAATACCACAAAAGGTTTTATGTTGTAAATCTTAAAATATTAATAGAAAAATGTTTACACAGAGTCAAATGTGAACAGTAATTTCAATTATTCTGTTTGAAATACATTTAAGTTCCACTGACATGTGTGGTACTAGCATCTTTAATGTACAAGGCCTGAAGCTGGATAATGTTGCTGAAACAAACAAACAAACAAACAAACATTCTTCTTAAAGCAAACCAAGAAGATACACAACAACACATAATACAATTTGTCTATCACAGACTTATAAAAATAAAGTTGTATCTTTGGTTGCATACCCTGAAATGCTGGCTTGTTCATGCTAGCCATACGAGGACAATAATGCTGGCCTGGGAAGCCCTGAATGTGTACTTCCAACGGAACTGGGCGCACTGACGGCCTGAAGTTGAATAGCCCCATCTAAAGAGAAAACATATAAATGGTTCACTGTTCATGCCTCAGGTTGTTTTTATCCCCAAACCAAGGCCAGAGTGCTCCTCCTCTCAAAAACAACTGGCGTTCATGTCTTTTGCATACCTGATTGATATTTAGCCAATCGGCAAGATCCCTAGCATTAGCTAATGCAGTCGACAAACCAACAACTCTGACAGGCTTTTCTGTGTGAGATGAGATGAAGTTAGTACGAGACACAATAACTTCCAGCACAGGGCCTCTCTCATCCCCTAGGAAAGGAGGAAAAGGAAAACAGACATCAATATTCTTTAAAGTTCAACTCGCAATGCCAGAGCACACTTCAATTCTAGCAATAATAACGGTGAAAACGATGCTCACCTAGCAGATGGATCTCATCTATGATGAGAATGGAAACTTTTTGAACATAGCTTCTGTTCTGCCAGCTTCTGCTGACCCCATCCCACTTCTCTGGTGTAGTAACAATGAGGTCAGCTTGGGCAATTGACCTCATATCAGGAGTCACATCCCCTGTCAACTCCACAACACTGTAAAGGGAGTCAAATGGTCATTGTGAAGCAATACAACACAGATTCATATCCGTTTTGGAGTAGACAGTAGGGCCATAACATTAACCCTTAATATAAACATGCAGAAAACCCCAAACCCTTTGCTGTCTCTGACTAGGATGAATCAACAATAGGATCCCAAGGCTGACTTCCTAATCCATCACCCTAGCTGAAAATGGAAAGTAGTCAATCTCCATTCTAGTTGTAGCAGCTCCTTTTACAGATAAGATCAAAGCTGGAGTTGTTATGAAAGTGGTAGCCTAGCGGTCAGTAGGGAAAAACAATATTCATTCTAATACAGTACCCTACTTATCCATGCTGAAAAAGCAGCAGATCTTCTAACTACCCTAGTCATGATTTTGATAAAGTCATCCCTATTATAAAGTGATTTCAAGGTGTGATGTGTGTAGATAATATCTGAACATTTATCACATATACAGATTCTTAGCTAATGCTAGATCAATGTACAGGAAGTTTCTGCTGGGCTAAGATCTCTCTCTCTCTCTCTCTCTCTCTCTCTCTCTCTCTCTGTATGTTTGATAGTGAGAGGATCCTGAGCCTGAAGAAATATTCTTCAGAAAAATACTTTTCTTCAGAAAAATACTCTTCAGGAATTTATTCTCTACAAGTTTTACAACTTTTACTGTCACGTACAAGTTATGCTGTCTTGTAAAGACAGCAGAATTCTCAAAGGACAACAAGTTCTGAAGAACACAACTTTCTTTTTTTTTATGCTACCTGTTGACAATTCTCTTGATATGGAAGCTAACCTTTATCTGAATATGAGGTATTACAGGATTGTTGTTGCTTTTCTTTTCTTTCTTTCTTTTTACAAAAAAAGTTTTATTTCTGACCATGTTAAAAAAGCAAGCTTACTTTTTACCAAGCTTTTCTTCAATTCTAATTTTCCAGTCTTCAATTCTTTCTCGCACCAGCGCTTTCAGGGGAGCAATATACACTGCCTGCAAGACAAAGGCCAAAGGAAGCAAGAAAAAGTGTGAACACACAGACATATTGTAGGTTTAAAATAATTAATAAGAACATTTAAAACAACTACAACATATTGCGTTTACTTCCTTGCATTTCTCATTCATTGGAAACAAAAATATTCATATTTAGTAGTGGTTTTTCCATTTCACAAGTGTGGTAAAACATTTTTTAATGAACACACTCAGATAAGAAAGAAGTGTTCTTACACAATAGCACTGTCCATTTGCATGGCAAGTTCAGAACTAATAAAAAGCAGAATAAAAAAGCAAACATTTCTCAGGAAAATAAATGTTTTTGCAAACCTTGGATGTAGGATAGTTGTTGAAAATTCTGAAGATAGCCAGTTCTGCTGCAACTGTCTTCCCAGAGCCTGTTGGAGCTCCAAGAAGAACATTACAATCTGTGTGATAAAGTGTATGGAATATCTGCGTCTGAATTGGGTTGAAATGAGTGAATTTGTACAGGGCTTCATACTCAGGACGTCCCAAAGCTGTGATAGGTAAAGGCTGGAGATCCAGTAATTCTAAAAATTGAGGAATTACGATTAGTATATATTTAAGCTTGCAACACGGAGCATCGCATCATTTATAACGTCAGCACCAAAACCCCTGGAAAACACATAATATATGAACCAGATTGTGAAGGATACTGTCCACATTGTCTTTTCAAACCTATTGAAATTAGATCAAAATCTGCCATATCAAAGTAAATGCAACCCATCATTTATAATTAAATCATGGAGAAAAACACTGTGGTTGAGGAAAAGGATACCCAAAGCCTTGAAAAAACAGGTGTCTGCTTATACAGTAGCAGTTCTACTAAGAGAAAAGTCTTAAAATACAGCTGGGATGGGGGGGATTCAGAAGAAGAAAAAAGAAACAGTGATGTATAATTGGATTTAATAGTACAAAAGCACAGAACTCAGTACTTGCATGAATGGAAGGCAGCTCACATAACTTACTTCACTTCTCTTTCTCCTTACAATCCCATGCACCCCTCAAATCCCTCTCAATATAGGTTTTCTTTTGGGGGGGGCTGTGTTATTAGGGGCTACAATGGGGGAACTGACCAAAACTGAGTGGAGGGAACTTGCTCCAATGGGTTCCCCTACAATGTTCTCCCAATTTTTCCATGTCTTGCTCATGACTCCACCGGAGGAGAGGCGATGTAGAAGCCCAAAACTCACTTAATGCTAAACCATAGTTAACTTCATGTCTGAACATGGCCGTTATGTCCTATGCCTAAAAATGATACAAATGGGACAATGGCAGATCTCCCATATTTGGACCTCTAAAAATCTATTCACATGTGCAGGTCTGAATTATGATAATCTCAAAGTTGTTCTACATGGCAAGGCGTGTGGCAGAGGATTGATGTTTTGGTGTTACAGGGAAACTGCATTTCTTTACAACAAAGCAAAATAAACAGAAGTTTCTTAATATCTAGTGGGGAAAAACAACATTTCAAAAGAATGGGCCCACTTTATGGACAAGCAGAGGTGAAGCTAAGACCACAACATTAGTCCAAGCAAAGGCAGTTTGTTAACTTTATTGCAGGCTTCCTCAACCTCGGCCCTCCAGATGTTTTTGGCCTACAATTCCCATGTTCCCTAGCTAGCAGGACCAGTGGTCAGGCATGATGGGAATTGTAGTCTCAAAACATCTGGAGGGCCGAGGTTGAGGAAGCCTGCTTTATTGCCATAGTAAAGAAATGACAAATCACCACAGAATATTTGATTGGTTGATCAGGATAGACCATATCCCAATTATATTTAAAAAATGCAACGAGAAATTCAAGAGAAAACAACAGGATTATATAGAACATTCTGGAAATATCTGATTGCCAAACAATTATGAGCTGTGGAGAGCTGAAGCTCTGATATGTATATAACAAGACTGGATTGGACTTCTATTAAATTAGTCAGGACTTGCATCGATTCTGTTACACAGATGCTTTCTTTGAAGTTACGTTTGGCTCAAGATCTCAGTGCCTCTTTTTAGGATGCTTCACAGTAAGGTATGGATGGAGAGCCATAAAATCTGCTGAAGCTGCAGGACTTAATATTCACAACATACTTTTCATAGATATTTCAGAACTCTTTCATCATTCCCTGCTAATGCTGTGATTTCTTGGGATCTGTCAGAGGGAGAAAAGGCCTTTTCTTGATCTTTGTCTAGCAGGACCTCTGTACACTTCATTGTTTCAGAGGAACCAGATGGGAATGGCAGTCAATTACCATAAATCCTGGAGGTCCCCTATCTGCTGATGTGTAAATATCTTTTTGTTTCTTCTGAATAGCACTCATTGATCAGTCAATTAGATAAATAGGGTACACATGTTTAGCCAGACAGCTTAGGTACAGCACAACAATGGCTAAACACATCCTATGCACGTATGAATTTATACATGCAAAAACAGGGAGCTGTCAGCTCCAGACATGTACATTCTGAATGTACTAAGTATACTGGATTTTAAACAGGGATGATGACAAAAGAAGTCTATACAATAATAGGCACACTGATGTTATATCTCTCTGGTAAACCTAGAAGCAGCAAACAAATGCATGTGCCACCTGTTTTTGATTTTGTGACTAATAAATGTGGGGAATGAATAAAATAATGTGAAAGTAGTGCCCTGTATTAGTTCCTAGATAAAACAAATAGTATAGTGAAGAAAAAATATTATCCCTCTCTTTTAAGGACAAAATATATTTTTCCTAATGGCACAAAATACTGAAAATTCCACTGAGAGACAATTAGAGAAAAATGTTGTAAAGCATAAGTCAATTTGCTGCAGCTAAGAGAGAAGTTCCAAAGATTCATTGAAGATTAGCTAATAGATTTCACTGTTGCAAAGTATTGACAATCTAAACTAGCAACAAGTGAGGAAGGAAAAAACATAAACAATGATGCATATCATTTTAGGACGACCGATAGCCTTGGAAATCAAAATGACCTATGATTGTGCAGGAATGCTGCTCTCCTTTGTTACCTGTATGAGGTGGATGTCTTTCTGGTAGAATCAGATGTTGAAAATTGATGATACAGACAGCCTCAGCTCCTAACCATC
This sequence comes from Podarcis filfolensis, assembly GCF_964270895.1. Lineage (NCBI taxonomy): Eukaryota > Metazoa > Chordata > Lepidosauria > Squamata > Lacertidae > Podarcis > Podarcis filfolensis. The sequence continues at coordinate 48,227,414 of NC_139606.1, forward strand.
TATCAGATACAGCCCGGATATAGTATTGGGATGGTAGTGGTTCAAAAATGGGAATTGTGAATACCAACAGCTGAGTCTCTTTTGCAATGACCTATGGTAAAAATAAATGTAAAAAATACACACATACACTACAATAATCACTCTCCAGGTGGCAAAAATTATATTGCTCTGTATTTTCATGTAAATGCAAAAAAATGAAATACACATAAGCAACCAAGCTTATTGCATCTGTTTATATTCATAAAACACACGGTAAAACAGAAGAGAAGCAATTCCTCTTTTGGTTCTTTGGGCTTTAGAGACAGATTCTGTACTAAATGGCTTAACACAATAGGATTGGGCTCCTGCTTATTAAGTGATTTCTTTTGATGGAACTGTAGCTAGTAATAATCTGTATTGACATCTGTAATAGAAGGTAGCGTCACATATTTGATTTTTCATCTGCAAGTAATTGTTCTTTCAGACACACCAGAAAGGCAAATCCTTTATTAGATTTTATTTTTAAAGTGATGCCAGTGAATGATCATGCAGAAAGCCAATTTTAGCATGTGAATCTGAAAACAAAATTCAGACAGATACTGGATACCTAATAAAATTGTATTACAACATTTATATTAAACTGATGTTTATGGAAGTCTATCCCACCACTTTACGTGGTATGTGCTTTGAACTGCTGTGTAGGATACATTTACCTGCTTTTTTTGAATAATGAAATATTCTGAATGGTAAATATGATCATTGGTAGGGTCTTCCACCCAAATCCACCAGGGCTCTCCACCTGTTCCATGTACCTAGTTGACAAAGAAAATCCACGCTCATTAAAATTATTCTAGCTCTGTTAAGACTTTCAATCTGCACATTAAAGTAAACTGGCAGGTGCATTATTTCGACTGATAAAAAAAATGTTGGTAAAAATGTCTCAGAATACCACTGTGCCTAACATCAGCAAGGCATATTTGAACCTATTTAGTGTGGAAAGGAAAGACTCCTATCTCCTACTTAGGTGTCCCCATGCAAGAATGTGTGGGACCAACAGTTTTTTTTCTTAGTAGGCTTCTTGCAAAAAGCTATGCTTTGCAGTTTCCCTGGATTCATGGGATTGCTTAAAATTTACCCATGTGGTTGGCAACATTCAGTGTGATGGATGCCAATTTAGAGGCAAAGCTTCACAACCAATATGCTTCTGATCTCAGTGAAGCGAAATACAAGATTCATATACCATACATCAATCTCATCTGAAGTATAGGCAAGGAAAAGTTACTTTAAAAAAATTCATGCTAACTGGTTGTGTGTTGAGTTAAACCCAGAGGATTCCAAGTCACTTAGCAAATTCTCCAGGCTTTACGTTTTAGGCATCTTTACCTGATCGCTCCATTTGAAATCTGAAGTGATGTTCAACCTAACTCTCAGCACAGTGCGTGTAATTGGCTGGATGGTCGCTTCCATTGTAATGGAGGGAATTTGATGGACACACTGTTTGACCTTTAAGCCAATATTCACATGATGAAGCATGTGACCTGCAAAGTAAATATAAAACTTGAAACAAATCTGCATTTACCAGAAGTCTAAGGGAAGTGGTGGGGAAAGGAGGCAATCACACAACAACTTTTAAATTGGCCCAGAGAGAGAAATATTGCTTGGCCCAAGACCTTGTCCATGTCATCAGGTCGCATTTCAGCTACATGGGACTCAGTAGCAGGAGGATTAGTATGTTTCTAAGAACAAAGCAATGTGCAAGCAAGTCAATATAAATTTAGGTTGTGAGCCTTTATTACAGAGAAGTATTTTCAGTAGTCTAAAATTAATACCACAAAGGCCTCAGGATAAGGGTAGGATTGAAATGCAAGCAAAACAGTAAAGACAGAAATAGAGTTCAATCTAGTCAAGACACACTGACTTAGCTTTTTCCTGTATCTTACCGATTTCATCTTTCCTCATGTCCTTCAACTTATCAATTGTGAGATTCTTTTGCTCCAATTTGGAAAGGACTGACGGTGGCAGGACTGAGAATTGACGCAGAGGGCTGACCCAACCCCACAATCGCTTGTCAATTACTTTGCTAAGGTTTAGTAGCCGGTATGTCATCGCAGGCCAGCGTTTTCGAAGAGCCACTTCAAAAAGAGCTCGGACAATACGTGCTGCATTCTGTAGGGTACAAGCAGGTGATAAATTGCATTGTTATGTCTATTCCTTATCTATTACAATACACATACGTTTCAAACAGAACGGTGCAACTATGGATGACATTAATTGCTCATATTTATTTCGGCCAAAAACCCAGTGTAGACTACAATTTAAACTATTAAAACAAACAAATGGCACAAAATATTCTCATTCCAACTTCAGGAGCTGACAGCACTAACTTCCAGGCCTGGCCACTTAATTCTGCCTTCCCTTGGGGGCACACAGAACTTTCTGAAGGGATGATGCCCCAACATGGATGTTCAGGAAGGTCTTTCTCCATTGTAGTATCCATATTATGTAATTTTCTCTTGAAGCGGCAGCTGGCAGCTTCACTTTACAGTTTCCAACAACAAGCTGAAAGCGACTTAGTTTCATAAGTCATTTGCTGAAAAATTAATTTTTTAAAAAACTGCTGCTTTATCTTCTTATCTATGCTACCATATTGTATGTTATTTATTTGTTTCTTGTGGTTGAACATCACCTTGGATATGCAAATGCTTTGAATAGAAAAGCTTTTAGTCAACAAAGAGCACAAAGTTTGTGAAGAAAATACAGAAAGAATTTTCAACCAAAGTTTTTTGAAACCCTAGAGGATAGGCTTTCTGAAAGCCATGATAATCTACCATGATAAGTCTTGCCTTACAATGACCAACCACAGAAGTGAGCACTGGGTATATTCTAAGTCTGACCCTTCTTTCTTGGGTGACAATGGTTAGGTTAACAGGTTTTCTAAAATAAGAGAACATTTCCATTGTCCTGTGCAATATTTCAGAGCTTCACGGCAGATGCACAGAGCTCCTCAACAAACAACGTAACTGTGAAAAGGATCCTCTGTGGGCAATAAGCTATATACATATGCATTACATATAGGTTGAGACACATACACACAAAACTATTAGTTTTTCAAATCCAAATCTCATGTCAAATGTGTATGGGCTTCAACACATGGGGCCTCTAGTTTTCTGTGTTTCTGGGGTAAGTATTCATTGGATACATGCACACATTCATACCTGTGCAACATAAGCAGAATCAGAAATAAGGGAAAAGCTGTCCATCTCTCCTCGGCTAACATATGTTTGCAGAAGGATATTTATTTTCCCGTAACTGTTCTCTACACCACCAGGAGCGGGAAGTTCACAGAAATCACCCAGCAAGGCTTCAAGCTCTTCTATTTCTTCTTCTCTCACCTGAAACACAAATTAATAGACTTTGAAAAGACTGGTGCAACTTGTTAAATCTTCCACATGAAAATTAAATGCCAATTATCTCTCAATAAATGTGTTTTTAAACAGTCTACAGTTTCTGAAAAACAAGTCTCCCAGCACTGTACTTAATAAAACTTAATTGAAACTATCTTAATAATGACACAATTGCATTTCATTATGCATCACCTTTTATTAAGGTTGCCATTGACACATAAAAATGTGATATGCCTCAAAAATTAAGTCTTCTGACCGTACCATCCTCAACCTGATGAGATTTCCCTTTTTATTTGACCAGAGTATGACCTCTGTCCTTCTGGATTAGGGCCAACCTGAATTAACATTAAATGCATTCATTAAAATCATATAGTTTGCATGTGGCATATTATGTTCTTAGCTCAAAACTCTGAAGTACTATGATTCATGGTATTAAGGTTTTCACTGTTAATAAGATTAAGTCTTAATGCAAGTAAAGAAATATTCATATCTACAGTTTGAATAATGCATAGTATTTCAAATTTTCACTCATACTTGCAAAACAGAGCATACATTTACATATTCTTTGATTTGCTGAAAGTCTATTAGTCTAAAACTTATTTAAAGAGGGTAAATGTTTGGCACCTGCAGGGAGCCATACAGAGGCCGTTTCCCTTAAGCCCTGACCAGCTCATTCAATATGAAAGCAGAGCAGAAAAGTCACAAATGTCACTTGAACCATTTGCAGGATTTCTCAATCATCCCCCAATTATTTCACATCAAGAAGACCCCACTCTGTTAACTAGCGAACTACAGTTTGTTAACATCAAATCCTTTCCTTCACTGGCACTTGTCCACAGCTTTTGAATGAATGAAGTGGCTAAGGTTTCAATAAACTTGAAGCGGCATCTAAACTCTCATCACAATGTCAGTTTTGCCTTTCTTCCTAACATTTAGGAACATTTGCATCCAGATTCAAAGCAGACTTTGGGAGATTGCAGTGATTTGATTTTTTTAAATTCTTAATTTTGCAAAAGAAAGTGACTATGCTAGCCAGTAAAACTCCAACTCATCTTGAAAGGATTTCTTTATAAAGTACACTCAACCTCTTCCCCGTTTCTTGAAGAGCTGCCAGAACAGAACACTCACAGCCCTCTGGGTTGCATTCCTCATTAAGACTATTCACTTTAAAGTGAATTCAATGAATTAAAAACTGGGGGTGAGATCAGATGTAGCATGAGCAGGCATCTGCTTGCGTAACAGGGTTTCTCCATTCTTTCTCCCCCGCCCCCCAGCAGCTCTCTGCACACATTCAAAATCTGCTCTAGATAGTTGGGAAACCCTGAGAACAAATTCTGGAAGCATGGAAAGGGGCTACGGAGGAGAGAACAGAAACTGGAAGTCTTGTTGCACTGGATTTCCAGTTGTGCAAGGGAGGTAGACATCACTGAATGTTGTCCGGGATTAGAAAATGTACTCTAGTTAGAAAATAAGATTCTGGCCTAAATCATGTATATCTGGCCAGCTGTACTCAAGAAGCCCCTGTTAGTGTGGGCTTTAGCATTCACCAAACTGACAGGTGCAACACTGTGCATGGAGACAGAGAGATGCATGGAGCTGTCATTATATAGCAGTAAATGAAGACGTTCCTGTATCCAGTAACACACACACACACACACACACACACACACACACACACCACTTTCCATGTGTAGAAAAGAAGCCTTTAAAAAAATGGTGATGTGTTTTTACCTTGATCTGTTCAAATTCCTCTGCTTTAGACACTATAGCAAGAATGTCACCTTCTGTTTTATGAGCATCAAACAGTTCATTGAAAGTCTGCAAAAAAAGAGAGGTTCGCCTTTGAGAATATTTATCAATAGTGCCAATCTAGACACAAAGTGGTAGAGATGGAGAACTTATTGTCAACATCAGCACTCAAAAGAAACCTTTTTTTATTCTGAAAAGCGATGTGGAGTTTTGAACATAGGGAGCATATACTGTATACTAGTTTTACATTGTGGAATTTAAAGCATTGGCTCGAATTTGGTTAAAGGAGCTTGCTATACACAGGACAAGATTCTTCTGAAAAGTCAAGTCATCAAGGTGCCAATGGTGTATCCATTTTTTAAAAAACTGAAAGTTTAATGTAGTGCATACTAAAATGTGACTGAGTCCAAGTATAAGGACATAAATAACTTGATTTTAAATAACCTAAATGGGACTGTATGTTCAAAGATGCAAAAGATCCTCACAGTAAGTCTTTCAAATATGGAATAACAAATACTAACACTTTTCAGAAGTTCTTATCACTTCTGCAAACACATACACAAATGTTCTTCATAGGGTGTTGGAGAATTATGTCAGAAATGGAAATGGGAGCTGAAATTGCCACAATTCAAATGTTGGTCCAAGATCAGTAACAAAATCATACAAACAGTATTCACTAAATATATTTTTAGACTGCAAATAATATGTAAATAATTGTGATTGTATGCATTGGTTTCAATGTTTCCTTTCCACTGAAATGCACTGAAATTATACGATTAATTACATTAGTTCCAGCCATCGTGGATCATGAGACAAATGGTTTTAGTGGAAACCATGCTGCTTGTGACCAACACATAACAAGATAGAAATCACCGCCTCCTTACAATCCCAAGTTCTGCAACACTCTAATTACTGAAATGTCTTGAATAAAATGGTGTTTTCCACAGAGTCAATCTTACCTTACTAGTAGTTTTTTTCTGAACCCTCCCTTACAGAATAAGAGTATACAAACTATAATGTTATACCAGATCATGTCCCCCCTACCCCTCCAGAACTTGGATTTAAAAGCACATAAGCAAGCACAGAATTGTAGCTATTTATTTTATTACAAATCTAAGATGAAGATGCTGTTAAACAGATCTTCGTGGCGTTATTTCAAATATGAGAAAGTATGCAGAGAAATAGCATGGGTACCTCAATTGTATTATATTTAATGTAGTAGTGGCTGGCAATTCTGCCTAGATCTGTAGAAGAAAAAAATCCAGTTCTCTCTTCAAAACGAATCATCCGAGCTTTGTCCAACTTTCGGCCAACTTCAATCACTAGCTGCTCTCTGTGCTTCTCTAAGCCTGGATCCATCTAAAATACAGTAAAGCATTACATATATTTATCTGTTCCCTGTCCTCCCACTTTTACAGTTTCAGATTAATAAATGGATATGCATACATAGTACAATTTTATTGATTTCATTTGACTCCGTTCAATTTATCTAGAATATTTAGAACTGAAATGCTTAATAAGTTTGGGATGTGTCGGTATACATAACTTGACAAATAGCCTTATTACGGATAGTAATAACAAAAGGTGACATATTTTAGAAGAATTTATTGTAGCTGTTGTTGTTATACTAAGGAATAGCCAGATATATTAATGGTTTGAAGAATATTTGCTTAAGATATGAAATGCAAGGGGAAGAGGAACTAATTTTTGCTTCGCTATTCCTAAAATTGCACTCACAAAATCAAGCTTCCTCTCTAAGATGAAACCCATCTCTTTGAAACAGTGGGGCTGGGACCAATTTGTTCTGGACTCAGAGATGAGCAAAGTTTTAATTCAGTGTAACCACTGGCTGCAGTAGGAAGAAGTTACTACAAACAACAACTGAATGTTAGCATGAAGTTCTAAATCCCTTAACTGTATAAAGAATAAGAAGTCTCTTTTTTTCCCTGTAGTACATATGAAGACAGGCAAAGATTCACTGTATTGAATTCTCCCTTTTTTCCAGCTTGGGCTCCTAAAAGTCCTATTATCTCCCTATGAGAATATTTTGTGTTAAAGAGGGTCATTTCAGAATTCAAATATATTCAAGTATTCAAATATATTCAAGATGAGTAGAGGGAATTGGATTTTATTTAATGTTATAGGAACAATTTAAGCAAACACCATGTACTAAAGGCAGATTTAAGAAATTTTCTTAGAATTTTATATTTGAGCCTGGGCAGTCTACATACAGCAGCAAAGACAAACACCTGCCTTTTCAGCATTTGTAAGCTGTAAGTCTCATTAGAATGTGAAAGTAAAGAATAAATTCTCAGCCATAAGAAGGAGAAAAAGTCTAGCTCTGACCTAAGTGTGGTCAAATGATACCTTGTGTGACAAAAAATTATACTTGACAAACTATCCAGTCACTGCTCATAGCTATGATGTTGCAATTCTCTTCCAAGAAAAATGGGTATTTTCTTTATTGAAAAAGGATTCTACCAAATAATTATCATCATCACTTTGTCCTACTGAACATGGAGAAGTTTTCTCAAGCAATGTGGGATGCCACCAATTATCTTTTTGTAACCAAGGTAGACAAATTATTATTATCCTTCTGTGAGTAGCGGCAGGGCTGGATTTAGGTTTGATGAGGCCCTAAGCTACTGAAAGTAATGGAGCCCTTTATATGTCTAGCTGTCCTTTGTCAACAACAAATTGTCACTGTTTTTTGTGTTGAATATATGCTGTTTGGTAATTTACGGACCTAATAGGTATCTAAAGCCGTTTGCACATAACAACATATGTATTTTATCAAAGTAATTGTTGAACTGAAATACAATAAAGAAGAAGTATATTAACAAAAAGGTAAAGCACCCCTGACAGTTAAATCCAGTCGCAGACAACTCTGGGGTTGCTCATCTCACTTTACAGGCTGAGGGAGCTGATGTTTGTCCGCAGAGTTTTTCCGGGTCAAGTGGCCAGCATGACTAAGCTGCTCCTGGCGAAACCAGAGCAGCGCACGGAAACGCCATTTACCTTCCTGCCGGAGTGGTACCTATTTATCTACTTGCACTGGCATGCTTTCAAACTGCTAGGTGGGCAGGAGCTGGGACCGAACAACGGGAGCTCACCCTGTCGCAGGGATTTGAACCTCTGACCTTCTGATCGGCAAGCCCAAGAGGCTCAGTGGTTTAGACCACAGCGCCACCCACATGTTTTTTATCTTATATTTTGGAAATGTACATCCAGTTTTTCCCCCTTTAAATTTTTTGGGGGCCCCCAAGAGAGTGGGGCCCTAAGCTATAGCTTGTTTAGCTTATATGTAAATCCAGCACTGAGTAGCGGTGCTGATCATAAGATTACCTACTGAGTTCAGTCAACAGGCTTGAATACTCAGGGTTTATTCTCTTAACCACTATACCAGCACTCACTCTCAGATTCTGAAAGAGCTAGGGGTTATCCAACTTCTGGTGTGCCTGGCAACCACACATCCTGGTAGCTGCAGAAGGGTCACATTGAACCCCTTTCTCATAACAATGAATGTGTGGATGCCAAGGGGCATCAGCGGGTGCTTACTCACGACTGCTCATGCATTCATGAACGCACAAGGGGGTTCATGTGAACATTTTCACATTTAGTTTGCAAAGCTTTATATTTAGCACCGAAATACTGAGAGAGCTTGCTGTACGAAATCAGGTCTGAATAGGCCACCTTCACATACGATGTGCGCTCATTTGACTGTATTCTGTGTGTTCTGCCTGACTGTTCAAAACTTTATCTATCAGGATGACTCAGGAAAAATAATTCAAGTTGCTTTCCTTTTTACATTTTGTTCAATGGAGTATTTTCCATGTTTTAAAGCACTTAGAGGAGTTGCTGATGTCAGGAAAAGCAGCACTGGCAAATATTTAATCTCCCATCAGGAAAGGATTATGGAACCAGAAAGCAGGTTAGTTTTTTCATGCATTTTCTACCTGATAAGCCTTGTGACTGATGCCATATACTAATGGGTTTGCTCTCATCCGTACATAAAGGTAAGTGTAACTTATCCACTTTACTGCTTCCTCGACATTTGTCACTGTTCCAAGAGCAATCTGCAAGTAGGAAGAAATAAAATTAAATTTACATGTTAAGAGCTGAAATTGATATAAAAGCAACCATAAATTCTATGAGCAGGAAATGAGGAATGTTACAATGAAATATTCCCAAGCTGACAAATTAAGGGGCTTCATTTAAAAAAAAAGAAAAAAAGCACCAAGATTTATTTCACTATTTATTTATTTGAAGTATTTCCATTCTATGGCTTTTTCTTGAAATCAGAGGCCCTGACAGAAAGTTTCTCCACAGTATCAGTTCCTTCATAGTAGGAGTGCCATATTCTGCCAACAAACTTAGAACGCAGTACACTTGGAAAACCCGATTATGCATTTCAACATTACTGTGATGCTTTATGGAAAATGTTTGCTCAAGTGTCCTGGGCATCAACAGGATATTGAGTTGCATCCAGTTTTTATCCTTCACTCACAGAAGGCTTTTTACTTTTGTGGAGAAATTCATGAACAGAAGAGAGAAGGCAATTTCTTCTGATTCTCATTTCCCTCTATGGCTTCCCATCATGCAAATGTGCTAAAGGAACCTGGAAAACTCACTGGTACAATACGGGAGGTTATAATCTTGCTTTCTGTATATTGGTCTGGCTTTAGAAGTTCCATTCCATAAACAGTAGGAGCTTCAATTCATGGGAGCAGAGCTCTACTCACCAAATGATCCCTTTCAAATGAAACTTTGGATCCTACTGCATCCCATCATCATTTTGGGCGTTAACATTTTTGTACAATTCCAAGTGGGGAACACTCTTCTATTTAGTCACATGTATTTAAGTGGGAATGCATGCCAAGGTTAACAGATGCATACACAAACACCGAAGTGATGCCACAGAATTTGTGTACAATTTTCTTTAAAAAAATACATTTCAATTATTTTACAGCTATATCCTCCTTTCTCTTGAACTGCACATCTAGCTAAAGGGGCTGTTTTTAAAAGGGCAATGGCAGAATGGAAACTACCATGATAAGACAATGACCTGTCACCCCATATAGCTAGAATATATTGTAATATGGACTCTGCAAGCTGACTCATACAACACAAATGCTGAAATGTGATTGAGACGTATAGACAGGCCCTAAATGCACACAATGTCATCAAACTATATTAAGTGCTATGTAAAAACCAGCACCCAAACTACACCCATTTACTTGGCCAATTCCAAAGCACCAGATTATACGGAATCACTGTAAAAAAAAAAAAGTTCATAAAATAAATTCTGAAATTCCACACTTTCATTGATATTCACTTAGAAATTAGCCTCACTGATTTATATGGAAACTAGTTCCGAGCAAGTGAATTTATAATGGAAAACCTTGCATCCCCAACAAAGCACATTTACTTGAAAATAAGTACTACCAACTCATTCCCCAAGAGTCTAACCATCGTAATCCAATTCCCCTCTCCAAAATTATCCTATAAAACATTTCCATTCGTTCTAACACCCCAAGCTTCTATCTTATCATAAACAAAGCCTTCTCCTAACCGAGCCCCACAACCTGTGTCAGGATGACATGAAGCTGTTTAAAGTATCTTTAATACAAAATTCTCCAACTGCATTAATAGCACCAGATTTTGTTTGAGCCAAATTGTATCTCTCTGCTATCATGGACATTTAAAGTCAAATAAAGGTTATTTTGATATCTGAATGGGGCCGCATAAAGGTTAAAAATGCAGATCTACACTAAATGAGTGCATCTCCATCCAAACGAGAGGAAAAAAGATACTAAGCCACAGGCATATCACACAATTTGTTACCTAAACTAATGTATGCATTTGATTTCTGCCCATGATTCAGTGAAGTACTTGCTTGTTCTATTTTGAAAGAGTGAAGGCATTTCATCCTATTACACAACATCATTATTGCTCCTGGAAATGTGAAGTTTTGGGCTATTGAAACTATAACACTCCTTTCAGAAAAGGTAACAATGTGCTCCTTCTCAACATGTTCTCCCCCTGCCCTGCTATGATAGCGATATTGGCCTTGCAAAAATTTACCCCTCTGAACCAAAATGCTGCTTTTAAAAATAGATAGCAAACAGGCAAATATGCAAAATAGCCCTAAAAAAAATCCTCACTGTGGAATTGCACTCGTTAAACATCAACAGGGCTACTACAGAACGAATGGATTAAAGACTGCAGCCATGAAGATGTTAAACTCTTTAATGTTATTATTATAGCCCTTATTGAACACAGATGGTGCTGCAGAACATAAACTACTTTTGAAGATTTGCTGCCACCTTGTGTCCACTTCAGTGCCCTGTCGGCTTTTCTTTTTATAGAGAAAAAGGAAAGCTGAGCTGAAACCATCTATTTTGTGTCACTGCTGCTTTTTAAACACCTCCCATTTCAAGAGGGCACAGAAAAATATACTGAAAGTATCATCTATCTTTTTTGTTCAGGTCATGTGCAAAGGCCCCAGGGAACTGTGGACACACAGACCTTGGAAGCCCCAGAACTCCCGGGATACAAGGGAGCAGAGAAACCCATTATCCTTGCATGATCACACCTGGGGCAGGTTCCAGACATGAGCTGCCACTTAGGCAAAATCTCTTTGCATACTGTACTCTCCAATCTATTTCCTCAGCAGGCACATTCTGACCTCTGCCATCAGTCAGGAATCCATGCACCATGGGGGGCAGAGGAGGGCCAGCTGCACCCCCACTTCTCAGGAAGAACATAATGGCAAGGGGGACACAAATCTGCCCCTTTCCATTGGCCAAGGAATGGACAATTACAGGAGTTTGCTTCCCGACACCTTGCCAAAAGAACACTCTGCTCCAATGTCCAATTGCCCTCGAGCTGCAGAAAGGGTGGAGGGAGGAAAGCAACACTCTGGTTCCATCCATTGGCCAAGAGTACAAGGACCACCAACTGGTATCCAAGAAGACCACCAGAAAGGAAGATCAGCCTAGCCCAAACTGGATTTAAATGACTGTAGTTCACCATATACTCTAGGCATTTGGCCTTTGGCCAAAAAGGCTCAAGAGTGGTTTACAACAATCTGTTCCGACTTTGTTTTGGCCTTGAAGAAGAACTGACCTCAACCTTTCCTCTCCACATTCTGCCCCTTGTGTGTCTTGTTCTCTTTGTTTGTAAGCCTGGGCCTGTTCCTTTCCTCTTTTTGAAAACTCATGTGAACAGCTTTGGGAGAGAACAATTGTCTGAAGTGGCATAAAAATATAGCAAATAGATAGATGGATAAGTAGGAAAGAGGGACTCTGCCTAGACTCCAGTTCCAAGTATGAAGGTTGCCATAAGCATTGCCATACAAGTACAGCTTCATCTCTCCCCAAATCTTGCAAGACATCTCTGAGCTGTGCCCTATGGCGGGACCTTAAAAAAAAATCCTTTCGGAGGTGTTGGTATACAGGACTTGGACACAGAGAGAAACACTTCATTTTGCGCATTTGTTTAGTAGCTTGGCAAACATGCAAATTTTGACACTCAACGTTGCCACCCAGTGGCGTAGCGTGGGTTGTCAGCACCCGGGGCAAGGCAAGTAATTTGCGCCCCCTAACCCGTGGATTTGCGCCTCCTAACCCATGGATTTGCGCCCCCTAACCCGTGGATTTGCGCCCCCTAACCCTAAGCCCCAGATGTTGCGCCCAGTGCGGCCGGCCCCCCCTGCACCCCCCACGCTACGCCACTGTTGCCACCCCACCCACAAGAAAATGAGTTCTAAGACAGGGCTTGGAAATGCTTTTGATTTCTGTGAATGATTCATAACTACATAACTAAGAACATTTTATCATAACAGTTTTGTTGGTTTATTTTTTCCAGAAACTTGACTCCTAAAGAAAAAAGCAAAAAAGCATTGTATTGCCTGCTTGATAAGGAAAACCCAAAGTAGCAGGTAGAATTCTGTTTTTTCCCCCCTCTTTGCAAAGCTGAATGGATTTTGTTTGTAGGTAGGCAAAGAAGTAACTGTTCATTGCTATTTACAAGAAAGGAAGGCAGGTGCATAGCTCTGTTAGAACCAACATATGCCAGAGTAGATAACAAAACAACTGCTATGTCCAACTGCCATTAAAAACTGTATACATAGATTAGCTCATTTTCAGAAACATAGACTATAATCAGTTAAAATCACTAGGAATGCTGTCCCTAGAGAAAATAATTATTCATTTCTTACGTTTATAATTCTATTATTTAAAAAAAGTCATACAAACGATCCGAGAGATTGTAATGTGGATTAGTTTTGTTTCCATGCCCTTTTCCCTCTCAAACCAACCATACTTGTGCAGATCATCAGTAAATGTACATCATTACAAATGACCTTGTCCAAGATAAGCGTAGAGGACACTGTAATGAAAGGAAGATCTACACAGAAAGATGTAAAACACTTTTAATGAACTATATCCCTGCACAAAAGTTACTGGGTAGCTGAAGTATTGAACACTATAATTAAATCAAAATTTGCAAGGGGGGAATCTGGTGTGTGCAGAAGATAGAACATTTGCCTTTGAACTGGCACAGCATGAATTCTTTTCTCAAGTGCTTCAACAGCATAGTCATGCCAGTTTGGTTGTTTTGGAACTGCTACTATATTCTGAATGGCCACCTATTTGCCACAACACCCCCCCACCCCACCCCCAAACGGCTCAATATATTATGTCCTGCCAGAGCAACCTTCAATTTACTTGTTATTTTTAAAGCAACATTTCTGAACTTATTTGCCATACTGAACAGTGGGAGACATGCTTCATAGTATTTTAAGTCCTTAACATAAGCACTATTTCAGATACTTCCAGAGGCATGTTCCTCTCCGCTTTTCTCTCTCTCTCTATATATATATTACCCTATCATGTTACAGACCATGTTACATACATCTTGGCATCAATCCTGAGCGCTGTGCATACTGATACTTCCCCTCACTTTTCAGAGTATGTTTAAGGATGCCTGGTGTTGCACTACTGTACCGCAGCAGGCTATTTATATGAAACCAAGGCAAGGTTTTCTCATATCCCACCTTGGAATACCCTCCCCACCCATTGCCTCCCTAGCCACACACCCACTCTCTGGGTCATGCCCCTAATCAGCCCTGTCCTTGAACTCTGATGATGCCTCTTGCTTGTCTGCATAAAGGTCAGAGACTTGTATGTGAGCATGCATACAAACTAGCCTACTTATAAAATGTACACTCTGACACTGGCATGTGCCCCTACAAGGTTGCCCAGCAGGGAATGTGCCCCTCAGGCTGCAAAAGGTTCCCCACCTCTCTCCCTTAGAGCACCCAGCAGCTCACAATCCACCAGATTCCCTCGCAGAGCTTATGTGCCCTGGCCAAAGACTGAGAGGCTTCTCTAAAGTGAGGTGCTGGGGGTGTGTTTTTCGGTTTGAGTTCAATCATGTGACGCTTCTTTTGAACATTTGAAGACTCACTTTTCCAAGCTAAGTATTGGAAATGTTATGAGGGTATCAAGCAGAGAATAGCAGCTTTTGCTTGGTCTTTTAATAACATGTATCATTAGTATAATCCGTAACACCTATAAACAGCTTACTCTACTAAAGAATCTTATTTTTGAGTGATGTTGCTTATGGAGTCAAAATGGCACCACACACACACACACACACACACACACACACACACACACGGTGCCAGAAGGCTTTGGGGAATTCCAAGGAATGCAGAAGTAATAAACATATATAGAAAAATCCACTATGGGAAACCACATGTTAAGAACTGAGCATGCTTTAGCAGCCATGGAAGGCTGACTGACTATTCCAGGGAGGAGTTATAAAATCGAATGGGAGGGAAGACAGAATGGAGTATTGCGGAGGAGGGTATGGCTGGCTGGCTGGAGTAAACAAACAGGAGTACTCCAGAAGGGGCGACATTTTTTTGGAGGTTCTCACTGTTCTATTTCTAGTTTTCAGGCTGTGCATGCCGTTGCTTATGCAGTCAAAATCCATAATGTGAGCCACCAGCCATGATGTAAGAGAGAGACGTTACCAGATATACCAACAATCTCAAATCCATCTTGATTTCTGATTGAATTTCTAAATCACCACAACAATTTACAGCGATTTTATCTAACTCATTTTCTCCATTTTGTTTTTTTAAACAGTGCATAGGGGGTGGGCACTCTGTGTGTTAAAAAGCTATTCTTATCACTCAAAAGAAAACAAACCATTTCTGCTGGGGCGTACCTGCTTACTTTGTGAACATAGGTTTCCGAAAGTGATCTTTTGGGTCTTTATATAAGAAGCAGGCTACCTGATAATGAGTGATGTCTTCCACCTGAGGTTGAACACGAATACAATGCCTATCTGTGTGTGGGACCTTCCTGTAGCAACCATCTAAGACTGCAGTGGGCTTAACTCGGAAACGCAGCTCAGTAAAGGCATTTCTTACGGAAACTGGTGAGAGTTTGGTCAGACAACTATCTCTAAAATACTCTGTTCTCAAAGGGAAAATCTGGTGTTTCCAATTAGTTGGAGGTCCCTTCTGGATTCTATCCAGAAGACCCAACACCTTAGAACATTCCACATTACAACACTGTGTTGCATGTCCGACTTGCCCATTTTATTTTGAAAGCCTTTCCTTGTTTTAACCCTAAATTGGCCTTTAACAACCAAGTGTCTTCCCACTGGGACTGATAAGAATGCAGCAGTTTTAATTATGAGCCACTGAAGCATGGCCTTAAACCCAGATTAGTGCAAGTGGAAGGCAGTTACACACTTACACACACACACACACAGAGAGAGAGAATTTCTGATGTCCACTGATGTATGTCATTGTTCCAACTGTGGCAACCCCCACAGCCACATTAAATACCATTCTGGAGGCTTTCCAGTAGCTTTCGGGGAAGTGCAGGGTATTCCAACAGGTAGAGAATGGATGCAACATCTCTTTGTGTAATTTCAACAGAACTGAACATAGAGAAGCAGGTGGTACTAATTGCTCTCTGCGTTACTTTTGCTTTTTCAAGCACCTTTAAACAGAAAAGCTGGTAACTTTATTAGGATTTCTCCTGATGACTCCAAAGCCTTTTCCCTCTGATTATAGCAAAAGCTAGTTAAGCAAGAATGGAATATATTTATAAGATCATCTGAACTGAAAGAGATAAATGACTGAGTTACAATCAAGAGAAACGAAAGACTTTTGTAATTGGCCTGACTTACAATTGATTTTCTGTAATCAAGCAAGTACCGATCTTTCCTGGCTTGTCATGTCAGCAGGAAAAGTCATGTCCAGTGTTCCAGAGTACATAAAAAATGATGGTTTCATGGCCCTGTCAGTGCTTCACACTTTTGCTTTTCAGCATTTTCAGTTACACCAGCTGAGATGCATTGCTATTTTCACTAACATAAGTTTATTAGAAATCATTAACACACTTCAACATTGACCCTCAGTTGTCGGAAACTGGCACAGTTCCTGACCATTGAAGATTAATTTTATGCTTACTGTGCACTAGATCTTTTAAAGCATAATTAAACTTTTACGAAAACGAAATTGCATTTTGGGGTGGCCAAAGAAAAATGAGCGTTCTAACTTTCTTTCTGCTTTTTTTCTGATATGGAAGCTAGATTGCCTCCTGTGGTCAATGTTCAAAACAGTACGAGGCAGTACATGCATGCCCATTGTCAAAATAGAGAGCAAAACAAAGGTCAGGACCAGCAAAGCAGTCCTTCACTTGCTTGTCTCTATTGTTGCCTCAAGAATATGGCATTTTACTGGAAGATTGGGGGGGGGGGAATAGGAGAGTAACTACATCTGGGGACCAGGCAAAACATTTGTCTTCTCCCAGGCCTTTGGCTAATTAAAAAATCTATGGCATTTAAACCATGTGTCAGGTGGCGGCGGTGATTGCTTTTGATTGTTACTGTTGTATGTATTTGTGTTTTTGCATTTTTGTATTGTAAACCACCCTGTGATCCTCAGATGAAGGGTGGTATAGAAATCTAATAAATAATAACACATCTCAGAGGACAATAGGTGTATCTATCATACAAGGTAATACCAGCTTGCTAAATTTTTCAAAGAGATGTAAACATAATAAATGCCCTGTTGGTTCAGGTCAAAGGTCTATCTACTCCAGCACTCATTTTGTGGCCAACAGATGACCCTGGGAGGTCCACAAGCAGGGCATGAGGACAATAACAATCTCCTTCTGTTGCTCCCCTGAGATGGGTATTAAGAGTCCTGCTGCTTCTGATCCTGGAGGTATTATATAATAATCATGACTAGCAGACACTGATGACCTTTATCCTTTTCTTTTTTTAAAAAAGGCATTTGTTCTCTGAATCAACAGCACTGTGATGGGTACCTGTATGAATCTGCACACTATGCCAACATAATCCTGACAAATTAGAAGACTGCTACTACAGTTTCTAATATTAACTACTACTTCTTGACCCAAGAAACACCACTCACAGCATTCTCATAGTCTAGGAGACTATGGGAAGGAAGCCCTCTGCAGTAGCCCAAGAAGCATAGAAGTCCACACTTGTGCTGATCCTCCCTCTTCTGGCTCTTATAACTTGACAGAAAGATATGTGTCAGAATCCCAAAAAGAGCACAGTTTAATGTGGAGCTTGGAAAATGAATTGGCCTATCCCCTAGTCCTTCCTCACAACCCATCAAACTTCACACAACTCACTTTTTTTGTTTTTACATTTGCATGTGCAGATTGAAATCCACTTGAGAAAGGTTTGTACTGTACAAGGAGAATAATCAGGAAAAGTATAATCCCTTCTGGTAATATGTAATTATCTCCTTTTTGGGCCAACCTCTTACACACAACATGTTGCAGTAAGAAGAGCCATTAAATCTTCTGATGTGTTGAGCAGCTTTTAAAACTGCTTGAGAGCTGTTAAACCAGACTTGGTCTTATTCATAAAAATGGCTAACCACATTAAAAAAACAATTCAGTATTCTTGATTCAGACTCTACAGAGCACTGCTACATTTGCAAAATATGTTACCCAGTGTCACTCCGCAAACCCCAGAAACTATTTAGTGAAGCTGTATAATTTAGGAATATAAACAGTACTGAATTTTCTCACATTTTATTCATATTGGTTTCAAAAGGGTCATATGTATTAGCTACGCAGAATCGCTTAAGAAAACGTACCTCTGCATTCAAGTTGTCTGCCAGACTTTCAAGAAACTGGCTCTCAATTGGATTCTGCTGAGTAAGCAGGGTCAGGTAATGGCTGAGTTTGTCATGTGTTGTAATAATGACGCCTTCTCCAAATTTGTCAAACTGAGGTCGTCCAGCTCGACCAAATATCTGCATGACATCTAAAATTCCAAGGTCAACAAAGGAGCCTCTTTTTGCAGCATAGATCTGTGTTCCCTGGTTGACGAAAAGTTAATAAAAATTAACATAAACACACACGAGTCTAATCCAGATGAGCTGAAGACCAAAATTAGGCAAATACAGCAGGATTTCAGGAATGTACTTAAACTAATCCTTCCATAATCTGTGATATATTTAAATCTTTACTATCCAACTAGATTCCCAAAGGGGAGAGACAGTTTTTTCAAGCGACCCCCCTCCAACATTACTAGATAATTAGCAGCATACCTTACCCCCACAAACCTACCCTTCCTTTTGCAAACAATGGTAAATATATGACACTTTATAGATTTTTAATGGCTGATATGGAGAGAGGATATGCTCTTACCTTAATAATGACAGCATGAGCAGGAAGATTGACACCCCAAGCTAATGTAGCTGTACAAACCAAGACTTTTATATATCCACGAGAAAACAAGTTTTCCACCAAACTTCTGTCTTGCCGCAGCATTCCTGCATGATGAATACTGAATCCATCAGGAAACATTTCACGCATTTGCTTGTTTCTGGATCTTTGAACCTTTTCATGGACAAGTGAAAAAATAATATTTACATTAAAATACAATAATCCTGGCAATCCATACAAAATTGCTTCCAACAACCACAGATAGGATGCAAATAAACTGCTCTTCTAATCACATTAGTGGTTTGTTATTGCTGTTACTGGAAATGGATATCTTTCATACTGTTAGTTCTGTATCCCTAAACAGTAAGGTAAAAGGTAAAGGACCCATGGATGATTAAGTCCAGTCAAAGGTGACCATGAGGTTGCAATGCTCATCCTCGCTTTCAGACCGAGGGAGCCGGCGTTTGCCCACAGACAGCTTTCCAGGTCATGTGGCCAGCATGACTAACCCACTTCTGGTACAACAGAACACCATGACAGAAGCCAGAGGGCACG
The DNA here is from genome assembly GCF_964270895.1 of Podarcis filfolensis. NCBI lineage: Eukaryota > Metazoa > Chordata > Lepidosauria > Squamata > Lacertidae > Podarcis > Podarcis filfolensis. Next base: position 48,246,840 of record NC_139606.1, read on the forward strand.
GAAATGCTGTTTTCCTTCCTGCCACAGTGGTACCTATTTATCTACTTGCACTGGTGCACTTTCAAACTGCTAGATTGGCAGAAGCTGGGACAGAGCAAAGGGAGTTCACCCCATCATGTGGATTTGAACCACTGACCTTCTGACTGGCCAGCCCAAGAGGCTCAGTTGTTTAGACCACAGCGCCACCCACGTCCCGTTCCCTACAGTACAGGCCATGAAGGCCAAATGGTGTAAGAGACAGTAAAGCACTGTTTAAGCCAAGTCACAGGGCAACTGGATGTTTTCTACTGCAGACCGCTCCGCAAAGAATTCCACCCTTGAAGTCCAAATACGCATTTTGAGACTCACTTCTTAATTTACTTCTTCTTAATATTTGTATGATGTTAGTGCTGCTGAAGTGGCTCATTTTAGGTCAGACTTGTTATATACCTTAATTCCTAGTAAGCTAGGAAAGTTGGATGTCATCTATAAATAACAACGTCAAACTCAGAGCCGATTTACTGAAATCAGTGGATTTGATTTCAACAGGTCTACTTTGACAAACATTGGCTATCACCCTGTAACTTTAATTTTAATCTTGTAAACCGTGTTGTGTGTCCACAGATAAAATAATAAACCAAATCAAGTCAATGGAAGTAACTCTTAAAAGATCATTCTGATTCAGACGCCTGACTTATGTCTCAGACAGCAAAATCCTGCGCAAATTGAAGGTTTTACAAAGAATATTGGGATTTCATAACATCCTTGCGGAAATGAGCTCATATTTGTGGGCCAGAAACTGAGCATTTGCAATGCTTCTACAGAATTGCCAGATAGATGTATGCTCAAAGGGGCATTCTCGGGTCTTCCTTGAGCAGCACAAGTAAAATACTCAGTGTAGAGGGTCAGTTAATAGGTTTCTAAATATGCACAACTGCATATTTCAGTTGATGCATGTTTTGGAACAGAGGAATGGACATACAGATAGCATCCCAAAACAAAATTGTATTATTTCCCTCCAAAAGATTGGGTTATATTCAGATACTGAATAAATTTCAGTTACCAAATGATGTAGTTCATCTTCAAGAATGTTTCATGGTTAACTTCTGAAGAACTGATATATTACTAGGACACGAAACTCCTTCCTTTCCTGAGGTTGTGGGCAGTAAGAGGAAGCCCATTTTCCACAACGAACATTTCATGTCTCCAGATTTCAAAGGCACATTAGAAAGGGACTTCTGCTGAAGACCTTAACATAGCCAACCAAACATTACGTTCAATTTACAGCCTGGGCTCAATTCCTCACTTCCTTTTCAGTAGCTTGTAAAGTATGGATGCAGGACTACAAATTATATTTGAAGGCAAAAAAGAATAAATCGAGATTTCAAGGGTGCTCTCTCAGGATTTCCATTAAAAAACATAAAACTGGAAAGACTGCTAAAGTGGACTTTGCTTCAGTGGTAACAAAGATAAAAACATGCTCCAAATTGTTCCGCCTCCTAAATGCACACAATCTAACCAACGAAACACATTCTGAAAAGACCTCTGAGTATAGGGAGGAATATAAATTCAATCAATCAATCAATCAATCAATCAATCAATCAATAAAATAAATTCAATGGTTGGTAACCAAGTCCCAACCTACATATTTCAGAGTTCTTTCAAAGGAAACTGATTCTCCAGCAGTTTGAACAATGCCTACTTAGCAACCTTGATTTAATGTTGTCCACAGTGCAATAATCTTACTGGACTTTCACTATTATTGCGTATAACCTTTAGGATTAAATCACAATTAAAGACATTACTGATTATGTTTGTTCAACCTTATGAAAACCAGGAGATTATAGAAAATTACTATAATAAAAATCTGTCACAAAGTTCTAACACTAAAGCTCATCTTCTGAGGAAGTCTACCAACATACACATCCTAAGCTGCCAACTTAAGTATCTCCTCAGGCCATAGAAATTTCAGGCAGTGAAAAGAAAAAAGGACATGGTTGGTGTAAGGAACAGAAAAGAGGATAATGATATGGGGTTCCTCACCTTTCCTATCTGTTCTGTCTCCTGCAGGTGCTTTCTTGCTCCTTGACATCAGCTCCCAACAAGGACAATTGTGACATTCTAGGCAATGGCAGATCACATTGCACCATTTCCAAGGAATAGTCCCTTCCAACTCTACAATTCTATGATTCTATGAGCTAGTGTAGCAAGAGTTGTTCATTGTTCCACAGTCCAAAAACAAATGACCCAAGATGGCTCATATAATGGTAGTCTCCTCCCCCCTAGTTGTTTTTCTTTAATGTTCTCATACAATCTTGCATGCAGAGAACAAAACAATGTCATTATGATGTATCTTCTCTCAAGCAGTAGCCAAGAGAGATTAATTTTACTATTGACACTTTCCCTCAAAATACCTTGCAAAGGAAAATGTGCAATCCTAGAGTGCTGTAGAGATGGTGCGTCACAGGGAAAACAGAACTCGTAATATCAAAGGCAGCAACAATAGCCATCTTAATGCAGAATACAATGAATATGCATACTCTACTTAGGGGTATCTAAATAATAAATACATTTTAAGCTGATGTACTTTGGATTAAGCTGTTTTTCTCAATTTACTTGAGTAGGATTAAACATATATATCAGGTTATATCCATGCTGCCATTGCATTAGTAGAAGAGACTTTTACTCATGCAGTGGGACTTTCTCTTCCTCATTTCGCCCTGTGCACTCTCAAAAATTTGTTCCAGCAGGTTGAGGGAATCTCCACAGCAGATTCTTGGGGTGAATGGGGGCAGGGCTTCAGGGGGGAGGAGAGGCTGGGTAAACCCTGTTTTGTGAACTGAAGTCTGTTCTGTTTACACAACAGCAGCATTAGAGACAACCCATTGGGTGGGAGTTAGCCCATGAGTCCTTTCAGCAGACACCCTGCCCAAGGACGGCCGCTTGCACAATGTGGCTTTCCCCGTGCGCTCACAGTGGGGCAGCCAGGAGAACCCTCAGAGCAGGGGAAGGCATGCCAAAATGCTTGCCCTGATGGAACAATCACTTTAGTGAGATGTTGAATTCCTCCCATTATGTTATTTATTGTGGGTTATATTCAGATTAGTGGGAGGAGACCCTGAAGCGTCTGCAGGAAGGAGGAGGGGAAGTGATTCCTCATTCTCCCTGCATCTCACAAACATCTGCTCAGAAGTTAGGAAAATGGTGCTGGAGGGTTGCAGAGGGAAGGGCGAACCCACAAAATTCCTCCCTTCTCATAGACTCTCTTCTCATAGACTTATAGAATTGTGGAGCTGGAAGGGGCACCAAGGGTCAATTAGTTCAACCCCCTGTAAAGCAATAATCTCAACTAAAGCACCTGCTTAAAAACCTCCAAGGAAGGAGAGTCCACTACTGTGATGGCCTGGGACTTGGGCTCAGACACGGAACCAGAGGAGACTCAGTCTGCACCAGATCCTTTGCAAAACAGGGAGGTGAGTCGCCGGGGGATCAGGACCGGCCACTACCTCGACAAAGATAAAATGCTGTCGGACCCCGCCCCAGGTTGCGGAAGCAACATTTCTGTATGCTAGATCCTGCCTGAGATCCTGTACCTGTCCTCGCCTGGTTTCCTGCCTCGTGTCCTGCCTTGGCCCTGTTGGACTGACTCCTAGCGGAACCTTTGGATTCTGGACCAGTCCTGGACCGCGTTTCATGGGTTACCCCTGGGCCCAGCACAACTGCCTCCTGAGGGAGTCTGTTCCACTGTTGAACAGCTCTTACTATCAAAAGTTCATCCTGATGTTTATTCGGAATCTCTTTTCTTGTAACTCGAATCCATTGGTTGGTTCCTAGCCTCTGCAGCAGGAGAAAACAAGCTCGCTCAATCCTCCATATGACAGCCCTTTAGATATCTGAAGATGGCTATCATATCTCCTCTCCTCCTCTTCTGATAGATCTCAAACCATTTTGTAGGGAGAACTGCAAGCATGAATCTTATTCTATATTTATAACCAGCATTTCCTATGGTGACTTACCTTACAGGGCAGCTGTGAGGAAAAAATGAGGTGGAGTAATGTATCTCAGTTCATATAAAGTAGTTACAAAATAAGTTATAAATACGCCCTTCATAATCTGCAACCAGCTGCCAATATACATGACTATAGTTAGATATCTAGTCATACTAGTAATTTATGAAATGAGTAACAGCAAATTTCATTATGCCAGCCTGAACAACTCTGTCATCCTATATGCAGATGCCATACCCATAGCAATATTAAAAGGTAAAGGTAAAGGGACCCCTGACCATTAGGTCCAGTCGTGACCGACTGTGGGGTTGCGGCGCTCATCTCGCTTTATTGGCCACAGTGCCACCCGCGTTCCAATAGCAATATTAGGTGGGTTCAAAAATATGTAGTTATCTGCTTTTGAGGTGGCTATATCTTTCAAGAAAGTACATTTAAAACATTGACATCAGGAGACAGAGGCCAGCATCGTCCAGTGGATGGAACATTAGTGTTGGATCACTGATGGCAAGGTTCACAAGGCAGCCTCTGCCAGACTCAGATGTTCAGATATTACAGAGAAAAGTGACGAAAGGGGGGGGGAGAGCTACTTGTGCTTTGGCTTTCCTAATTTTTACTGCACTTTGCAAAGCAAGATGTAAATGTCTCAGCTATAACTGAGATCTTACTAAGAAGGAGAGAGAGCAAGTCGCTGTGCTTCAGTTTTCTGTGCTTTCCCTCTTTTTCATTCAGCCTAAGATTTGTGGTCAACAAACTGGAAATGAGTTAAAATAGCTTACTCACAAGGCTGCTGTGCAGGGAAATGAGATTATAAACATCCCTTGCTAATTGAAACATTCTATGTAGAATGATAGACACAAACTGACCCCAAATAAATGGACTTCCAGGCAGGCTTACACAAGAAGTGGACAGGTGATTCTTACAGGACTATCCTACTCAGGTATACTCTGATGTCCCACTGTGCTCACTTGGGCTCACTGCCTAGTAAGTGTATTTAGAATTGCAGTCTTAACGTACTACATTTTGATCTACTTTCCTGTAGAACAGAAGGAGTGCGGGAGGATTGCATACATCCAGCCAGGTGCTTGTTAAATTCTTGCAAATATACAGCCAATTTAGGCACCTGACATTGTTGAAGCATAGAACTGGCACCAAAGAGACATTCATTAGTCCTCAATGGTGCTGTTTTGCAAGTTTCAGAGACAAACAGGTAATATACATAATCATTCAGTTGTTTTATACCATCAAGGCATATTTAACAGGGAAGTGTAAAAAGCAACTACACTACCTACAGGAAGGCATTATGTTATTTGGAACATCTGTTATCATTTATTACCATTGAGCATGTTTGAACACAATGGCCCAGGTTGGATGATCCTGGCTTAGTAACCAGAGATTCATAAGTGTTTTCCTCACACAAGCTGCTTTGTGTGAGCTGTGATTAAACCAGGAAGTCTTTAACCATAGTTTCCCATTTTGTCTGAACCAGCTTCAGTCTTTAAACCAACTTCAATGGTTAAGATCCTGTCTTGTTCTGATGCTGGTGAGGATAGTTTCCCTGTTCAAGCAACTTATGGTTAATTAGAGACTTCTTGGTTTGATGACCGCATACTGTGAAGGGAGAATCAAGGGGCTGTGTGTGTGAGAAAGATTTCTGCAAATCTTCACTTAAGAAACCAATATATGATCATCTAAATACAGCCAATAACTGCAGAAAGTATTGACCTTGTTAAAATCATTCCATTTGTCACATTCCCCCTCTCACCAGCTTAAAGTAAGAATAGAGGAAAGGTTACTTTCAAAGTGCTGCGTGTAGAAAGTATATTGGAAAACATAATCAGAGTATAAACAAAGGTACTAATACTTAAAAAAATAAGATATTAAAAGACAGCAGCAAACCAGATTATATACTAAAAACACAATCAAATAAAAAATGTGCAACAACAAAAAATTCCACAAGGTGGCTCTCAATACTATATATATGTGTGTGTAAATATATATATATATATATATAAAAATAAAATCTCATACATTTTAGTGTTACATTAAAATGTTTCTGTTCTGAAGATAATTTTCAGTTTAAAACTGATTCAAAACTAAAATGCTGGTTTAAGGCATGTGACGTAGAAGTACATTTTTTAAAACATAGTCTTCCTCTCCCCCCCCCCCCCTTTGCTTGGTGTGAACAGCTAACTCAAGGTTCACATAACAGATAAGTGGTTAGAAAATAAAAACATAGCAAACCTTTGTAAAGTTGCAGGTGGTACTTTATTTATAGATTGCTTCTTTTCAATCATCACACCAGCTCAACAACTTTGCTAAAAAACCAACTTTTGTGTTGGGATATTCACTTTTTGAAATATGGCAACAGGAAACTAGGGAGACTAGGGTTGGGAATCAATGAATGAGTCCTGTCAATGGAAGATCTGTGCAAGGACTTGTGGTTGTACAATAGGGGTTCTCTTCTTTTCTCCCCTCCCCCTCCCATGCCCCTGAAATTGGCATTGGTGTGGGGTCAAGAGAACTCTGGGAACAGCATGTAGGTGGAAGAGAGGGAAGCCAAAATGTCTTCACACAATGCTGACTTCCTCCCCAGGGTTCAAATCCCTACAAATGAAGCTCACTCAGTGACCTTGGGCCAGTCATCGTCTCTCAGCCTAGCTACCTCACAGGGTTGTTATATGAAGATAAAACAAACAGGGGAGAACAGCGTAGAAAACATTGAGCTCCTTGTTCCATGCCCCTCATCCCTAGTCACTACTGAATTTACTAAAATGCAACTTGAAAGACTGTACAACAGCTGCCTGTGGTTTAGCATTATGTCCTAGGCATTCCTAGCCAAGAAATGTGTTTGTCTTTTAGTTAAATCTTAGACACTTACAGCAACTCCCATGGTGCCCCGGATAAACACTTGCACATGCTTCTAGCCTCTAGGCATCTGTCCCAAAGTCTGTGCCCTGGGGAGCAGTTGCAGTAACAGTGGGCCCTTGCCCCTCCACCAGCTTATGTACCCGCACCTGATGGGGTGCATGTACACAACCTGAGACTTCTCCTGCGCAGAAGGCATCACTGCTCTTCCCTCTTCAGGCCTCTCCTGGTTCTAGGAGACAGCAGGGAGGTAAGTGGTGGGGATTTAACTGACCCAACCCTTGCCTGAACAGCCTCTTCCCCCAACATGCCCATCTCTGTCTCTGAGGGCCCTGAGCATTCCTCTCCGCCTGCTGCCCTGGCTCCAGCCTCATGGCCAGTGACAAACCCCATAAATGGCTGCCCCCCTCTCCTGGATCAATCCCCTGGCCTCCTGCCTCCATCACACGCTTGTCAGAGCCCTGCCGGTCCCTGACACATTATGTCTGAAGCAGGCTTTCAACTCTGATTAGCTGTTTTTTCTATAAAACACTGTTTTCCAGATCCTGTCTCTCTGTGTGTGCGTGTGTTCCTTCTCTGTCAACTATTTCCAATTCTTAATGTTTCTGAAAGGGATTGACATCATCCATAATGCCTGAAAGCTTTAGTCGAGAATAAATTCCTGAGAGTAATTCTTAATTACTTACAGATGTCTGTTAATTCCTAGGAGAGGTTTTATTTCAAAATTGAAAGGGCAGGTTGTCTCCTGTCAGGCTCTTAAAAAATCCACCGGCTCTTTATTTTGTCAAAATGTTATGCTACGTGGAATAGGAAGCTGCTGAAGTAAAATAGACTCTCTCTTCAATGTCATCTTTCCCAGCATGAGGACAAAAGTAATTTTGCTTCTAAAACTTGAACGAGTTTCATTATTGACCGGTATCCAAACAAATTACAGTTTGTTAATGATTCATGGTGTGGGTTATTCAGAGTGAAGGGGAAGATATGCCTACAACTATCCACATCTATCCACACATGCATGTATGTGTACATACACACTATCATTGTGGGTCTGCCTCTCTGCCATATGACTATTATGACAGAAGAGTCCATGTGCCCCAATTAAATCAGGGCGAAGTTGCCTCTATTGGCAACCCATAAGACACAGAATTGAGGTTGGAAACGGAACTGTCCCAGGAACAGCAAACCCTATGACCTCCATATGTTGTGGACTATACTTCAATCATCTCTAACCACCAACCATATTAGCTGGGGCAGATGGGAGTTGTAGCCCCAAATATCTGGATGACACAATGTAGATAACCCCAGACTATGGAACGCCTTCCCATCAGATATCAAAGAGATAAACAAGTATCTGACATTTAGAAGACATCTGAAGGCAGCCCTGTTCAGGGAAGTTTTTAATGACTGGTGTTTTAATGTATTTTTAATCTTTGTTGGAAGCAGCCCAGAGTGGCTGGGGAAACCCAGCCAGATGTGCAGGGTACAAATAAATTATTATTATTATTATTATTATTATTATTATTATTATTAACAGCAACAACAATAATTATGCAATGTCTAATTTATAATGTTTGGTTACACATGTCTGAAGCTAGCAAATATCTGCTTTTAGCCCCCTTGCCCCCATTGCTATATTAAGAACAGAAAAATGGAAAAATATTGTAGAGCTGCACTCAAAGTTCCCATTGCTCATAATTTCATTTTTCGGATGGATGTGCTGGACAGTTCACAGCACAAGCCAACAATGAGGGAGGAGCAAAGGGCCCAAGGGTGTGCATCAGCAGGTTGCTCTTTCACATTAAACCATAGTGTATTTTTGCTATGATGGATAATGTGATGCGCAAACCAGGCCATTTCCTCTTTTGAATACAAGGTGGATAAGAACACAAGTTCATTTGGCTGCAGTGGATTCTCCCCCCCACCCCCATCCCTAAACTTTATTCTACTGAGATATTATCTCATTTAATTATGCCAAAGATATTGCCAGAGTATAGATGGGAATATGAACAGTGTTAATTAATAACACCTCTTATATCTCATTCTCCTACATTTATTAAATACTTTTCTCCATTTTATAAGTTCATCTGCAGAATTTTGTAATTACCTGCTTAGCAAGACACAAACCGGATTAACTTATCTTTTACTGAAAAAGTATTATTGTTCTCAGTAAGCAAATAAGATAATCCTTTTTTTAAAAAAAGTTATTTTCATTCAGAACATTTAAAAATAAGTCTGCAGTAAAAGGAATTCATTACAAGATTGCAACATGCTAAAATCAGAAGGGGAGGGGGGAAATGCAGAAAAGGATGCTAACAGCAGAAAGCCCAGAAGCTATTTGGCAGCCAGTGCAGTTGGACCAGGATTGATGTCATATGCTGAAACTGTCTTTTCCTGGTGAGCAACCTGGATGCCAAATTCTGCACCAGCTGAAGTTTCCAAATTGTCATCAGATGCAGCACCATGTATACCATGTTGCAGTAATATAACCCAGAGGTTACCAGAGCATAGTCATCAGAAGTTAGGCAATCTCTGCCCAGATAGGGGCGCAGCTGAGCCACCAGCCAAAGCTGATGGAAGTCGCTCCACATCACTGAGGCCACGTGAAGCTCAAGCCATAGAAATGGACCCAGAGGTACCCTCAAGCTGCATACCCAGAATGGACTCTCTCCTTATTGGAGGTTTTTAAGCATACGCAGGTGGCGCTGTGGGTTAAACCACAGAGCCTAGGACTTGCTGATCAGAAGGTCGGCGGTTCAAATCCCCGTGACAGGATGAGCGTCCATTGCTCGGTCCCTGCTCCTGCCAACCTAGCAGTTCGAAAGCACGTCAAAGTGCAAGTAGATAAATAGGTACCGCTCCGGCGGAAAGGTAAACGGCGTTTCCGTGTGCTGTTCTGGTTCGCCAGAAGCGGCTTAGTCATGCTGGCCACATGACCCGGAAGCTGTATGCCGGCTCCCTCAGCCAATAAACCCCAGAGTCGGTCACGACTGGACCTAATGGTCAGGGGTCCTTTTACCTTTAAGGATATGTTGGATGTCCATCTGTCATTAATGCTTTAGCTGGGATTCCTGCATTGAAGTGGGTTGGATTAGATGAAGCTCAGTGTCCCTTCCAACTCTGCAGTTCTATGATTCTATGAAAGCTGCTGACATTTTAAGCAAGGTTATATCTGAAGCAAGCCTTTGATGTGCTCTGCTTCGGTTTTGTTATGATAAATGTTTTGCATAAATGAGCTGCAAACTACAAATGACTCTTTCCTGCAAACATCAGCAGATGAAAACATCTCTTTTGTTCGTGTGTCTCACAGGGCAGTGAAATAGCTCCATTAATTATCACTAATGAGAGAGCAACCTATGGGTTTTAGCAGCAAACTGTCACTTATGGAAACTAATATTAATGTTTTAGTAATGTGTAGCTGTTTCTTAACAGATGGATTTTAATTAGCATGACATGTCAAGGAGTACCAACAACAACAAAAAATAGTGAACACACTTAAATCCCATGTTGAAATATTAGCAGACAGCACACGTTCTTCCACCGTAAATTAACCATGGTTGAACTTTGCAGCCACAGCTGGAACCAGGGAGAAATACAGAAGTCAGTGGTAAGAGCTCAGTGAATAAGTAGAGCAGGTAAATTATTAGTAATGTTTACAGTTGGTTTGGCAAATGAAGTCAAGGATGCAGACCTTCACTTCTCCAGCTAGAGCCCGTTTCCACAGTACTGGGGATGATAGTTAGATAAACTTAGGAAGACAAGTCTGTCAACGACATGAGCATAAACTCAATATACACCTAAATGTATATTTAGAGCAACATCTACACTCTATTTAAGATCGCCTTAGAATGCCAATGATTCACTCTTGGTAAGCTACCATAACACTCGCATTGATTAACAGCCAGCAGCTGCCACAATGTGAATGTGAAATACTATCAGAGATACAAAATGTTGTGAATATTTTATTTATCATATTCATATCACATCTCTCCCCCACCCCCCGGAAACTAGGAATCCTACAAACAGGGCCCACTTGACACTATATTCATGGGTGTAGGTGTCATGTTGTTCTAGCTAAAAGATTGAGGCCTTTGAGAAGAATACACACGGTGCTCCTTCTCAGTGCAAAATTAATCTCCTGGCAGCTTAAAAATGGTGGCATGAGAAGGAACCAAGTTGAGGACAGCTCTCATATAGTCAAGATCTTGTGATGTTTCCAAGGTGGTGCAAGAGGGTTAAATGGTATATTGGCTCCCATGCTATGAGGCAACAGCAAAAGTATTATGGGTTACTGCTTACAATATGTTTTGACATACATCTGCCTTGCACAAATGCCACATTCATGTTTAAAATACTGCTTTCATCAGAAAAAAGCGTATTTGCAGCCCTAGAAGCAGACACAAAGTAAATGCAATGCTTGTGAAATTTAACCCTAAGAACAAATCAGTGTGTTCAAACACAGAACCAAATGTTTAATCCATTAAAAAAGAAAAGAAAAACACACCACGGTAAGCAGTAAAAACAGGAAGGTATTAATGGACCTTGTTTTGGTAGGACATCAAAACCAATTAGCCATAGAAACCACTTACTTGTTTTTCTAGTTGCCCATAGTCAGGACCTTGGGTTGGCAAAAAGTAGCAAATGTGACCATTATTTTTAGCTTTCTCACGAAGAGCCATTGCAGTTCTGACAGTAGCATTCCGTGCATGAACAAACACCATCACCTTGAAATAAAAGAGATTTTTTTTAAAAAAACTGAGCAATAGGAATTGGTTAATAATACTAGTGATTTAGGACTAAATTAAACAATAAAACACATAGAAGTCATTTTAATCAGGGTTAGTTAACCTCTGGCCCTCCAGAGATTGTTTGACTCAAATTCTCATCAGCTTTCGCTAGCATGGCCATCGATCAGGGAAGAAGGGAAATGGAGCCCAACAACCTTTAGAGGTCCACAGGTTATCCAGCCTGTTCTAATTAAGAGCAAACAAATACAGTGGTACCTTGGGTTAAATACGCTTCAGGTTACAGATGCTTCAGGTTACAGACTCCGCTAACCCAGAAATAGTACCTCAGGTTAAGAACTTTGCTTCAGGATGAGAACAGAAATCGTGTGGCGGTGGCAGTGCGGCAGCAGCAGCAGCAGCAGCAGGAGGAGGAGGCCCCATTAGCTAAGGTGGTGTCTCAGGTTAAGAACAGTTTCAGGTTAAGAATGGACCTCCGGAACGAATTAAGTACGTAACCAGAGGTACCAATGTAGATGGTATGTACACTAAATGAAAGCATGTACACTTTTCCCCCTTTTCTTTTTCACAGTCTACAATTCAGTTTCAGAGCTCTAACTTAGGCTTTGTATATCTTTTTATTTCAGTCTACTGAATGAGCACATAAAACAGAACAACACTGCAGTTCTAAGCGGGTTAACTTAGCCTGTCCTAACTATGTCAAGAGATTTTTTTATTTTATTTCAGTGGCTAACCTCTATGCATTACATTATGCAAATAAGTTGGGAAAAGTAATTTGGAATAGAGAAAAGTGGTTCCACAGCTACAAGCTGTGTAATTAGATCTGTACTCTGAAGTTCAAAGCTAGTTCTGGTGTCTCAAGAGCTGAGAGCTTGTGTAGCTTTTCTTAGGGAAAAACTAAGCTTTTAAATGACAAAATATGCAAGCAAAGCACAAAGGAAATGTCTCCAGGTTAGCACTACAGAATTTTATGACTATCTGGGGGGGGGGGGGGAGGGACTAACAATTCTTGCTGAAGACTTTTAAAAAACACTACTGAAAGTGGTTTAAAGAAAGAAGGCGATACTTTCCTTGAACAGAGGTAGTTTTAGCAAAAAGAAAAAAGAAATAAATCAAAAATATATTTCTTACTATGTTAAAAATGCAACAGTGGATTTAATTTCTACCAAATACAGCACCGTCTCCCTCATATTCTGCACTGGGTGGCAACAAACAAACAACTTGAGGCAGCTTCCCCCAATCTGGCGCTCTCATGAACTGTAACTCTCATCGAACCCAGGACAATGTCCACACTGCTGGGAGTTGTAGTCCAACAAGTTGGTTAGATCATGGTGCCAATAATGTCAAGGTTGCAGGTTTGAACCCTGTATGGGGCAGTTGCATATTCTTGCATTGCAGGCAGTTAGACTAGATTATCCCCAGGGTCCCTTCCAACTCTACAATTCTATGTGAAGTGAACACCTTTGAGACACACTTGTCACTGAACATTCCATTTTGGTAGCACTACCGTATTTTTCGCTCTATAGGACACACTTTTTCCCTCCTAAAAAGCAAGGGTAAATGTGTGTGCGTCCTATGGAGCGAATGCAGGGGGGAGGCAGGCGGGAAAGCCCCCAAGAGCCGCACACAAGCTCCGTGCGCTCTTGCGGGCTTTTCCACAGGAGGGAGAAGGGACTGACTGGATGCATCAGTCCCTTCTCCCACCTTGTAGAAAAGCCCACAGGAGCCACACACCCTTTAAAGAGCTTCTGCGGTCTTTTGCGAGAGGTGAGGGAATCCCCCCACCTCCCAGAAAAGCCAGGAGAAGCCGCGCAGCCCCTTTAAAGGGCGCACGGCTTCTGCAAAAGCAGGAAGAAGGGCTGGGAGAATTGCACAGGCTGCCTGTAGCCTGTCCGCTGCTCCCAGAGCTGGGGAGGGGGGAATCATATTTTTTCCCTTGATTTCCCCCTCTGAAAACTAGGTGCGCCCTATGGTGCAAAAAATACGGTATTTCCTAGTCAACCTTTTTGATGGGATGGCTGACCACCATTGTTAAGACTACCAACAAATGTGGGTATTCTCAAAACATTTCCAAATGATATCTGTGGCTAGAAAACTTAATCATTTTGTTGATCTCAGTCATTATCACCAAAGAGTCTGGTGGCGGCAAAGGCAGATTAAATGGTGACATTTTGAAGCTGACCAGTTTTGGCACAGATCCTTTTCCTGCCCAGTGGAGCAGGCAGTGGTAAAATCCTTCTTCCGTGATGCCACTGCAACTGACAGTTATCATCTCCTACTCAGAAGGAGACCGCCATTGCCGTTGGCGCCGCCTCCGGAAGTCCGCTTTATCCAATTTTGATGCATTTTGGCATCTGGTTTATAAATAAAAATTAATTCAGCTTGAAGTTGAACAAACACTCAGATTTTGATGAGCAGAAGGCTTTATCTCATGCCCTTTGATTATCTTAATTAAGATTGCTCATCAATAGAGAGGAACACTTAAAAACTAGAAGCCACTTCAAGCTGAGCCATGTTAGTTCTCCATGATTAAAGTTAGCTCTGATAAGCTGGGCCTTTTGTTGTTTTCTTGCTGGGCTAGATGAATCAATGCCTCCCAACAGGAACACTTGGTGGGGTATAAATAATAAAAAATAAAATTATCATTATTGTTTATTATTATTGTACACCAATGTGGCAAATCAGCATCATTCTCCCTCAGCATCACAACATCAGTCCAGATGTTGTGGACTGCCATGTCCATCATCCTTGACTACTGGGCATGTTGGCTGGTGCTGATGAGAACTGCAAATCACAACATTCAGAGGGCACCATGCTGGCTATCCCTGCTACACACTATTTTTCAAAGCCTCATTTCCCTGGAGATTTCTACTATTTCCCCAATGTACTTTTGGCACAGTGGTTGAAATATTTTGCTTAGGGTAGGCATGGACAACCATTCTACAGCAATGAGTGCTCTTTAGCAAAAAGTGTAGAAACTGTGAGCATTTATTTAATATTTCTTGAGTGGCTTTTCTCATTCTGATAAGGAGGTTGCAAAGGCAATTCCCTTTTCTCAAACTAGGATTTTGCTTGTCCATGGATTGTGGGAAGATTTACAGTTCAGTGCTATCAATATATCCAGCCTTAAAAAACTTCTTAAAACTTTTGCATGCAAGTCAGTCAGTGGTGGCACACTGATGGTCTACTACTTGCAATAACAACCAGCATCTTTTCCCCTTCCCTAGTTTGTGTGTATAAATAGGCAAAGTATGCTGGGATGACAAAATCGAAAGAAGATACATTTATCACTTCAAGGATAAAGAAAAGGGAATGTCTTTGCTATATCTTTAGTAAAACAGAATTTTAAAGGACTTGATGTCTGCCTCTCCCTGACCTACTTACTGTTCTCTTCCATGGAATTACTCTCTTGCTAACAAATCTCTTCAGTGCTTGACATCAGCTTTGAACCCTGTTACATCTAATAGTCTCCATGGCCATTGCAGATGCTGAAAATCCTGTTAACCATCAACTTCTTCAATCCCCCTTTGGACTCTAAAAGTTTCCTAGGTTCACGTATACTTGACCACCAAAGCAAACGATTTCCAAGATACTACCTAATTTAATTTCAGTTCTATAAAATGGCTAGCTGGTAACAAGCAAGTAAGACATCATTACTTTGTGCTTGGTACAAACTTTACATCTTGCCGTCTAGATTTACAGAGCTGCTCTTGCCCCTTCAACATTTGCTGAACCACAGCAAGTATTGCAACAAGCACTATTTTAGCCAGATGATACATCTG
This sequence comes from Podarcis filfolensis, assembly GCF_964270895.1. NCBI lineage: Eukaryota > Metazoa > Chordata > Lepidosauria > Squamata > Lacertidae > Podarcis > Podarcis filfolensis. The sequence continues at coordinate 48,262,215 of NC_139606.1, forward strand.
TCTTGTTATTGGCAGATTCCCCTGCCGACTTCTAAGAGACAAATGATGAACACCTACAGATTTTGAAGCGTATTAGCAATATTGAGATCGGCTTTTTTCTGGCCAGCTGGGTTTAAAGTGCTATTCAGTCTTTATTTCCTCATTATGGTTTCCTAAATAAGATTACAGCCTAATCAGGAAAACTTTCAAGTATATCAAACCACACCATCACCGGTGATTTAGTTAAAACAACTTCTGACAAGATGCATGAAAGGGATAATGGTTGAAATGACTGCAAAGCATTTGTTTCCAGGATATATACTTCAATAGCCTTAAAGTTGGTATTTCAAATATGTAAGTCATATACTCCTCTAATTCTTCCAATGCAACTGGATGAAGCATTTTGCCAGCATTCATATTCAGTTTCCTTGAGTTTTGGCTTGTCATACTATCTGGACTATCTTGAAAATATGACCTCCTTTGAAGGAGAGACAGGCCATGTAGTATTTCAGCTACTTTTGATACCATTAATCATGGTATCCTAGTGGACCATCTCTGTGGTTTGGAAGTTTGGTGATTCCTTATCCTATCTGCATGACCACCAGCAGAGAACTGGGGGACTACACGTCTAAATCTTATGGGGCGTTGCAATTGGGTATCCACATTGGGAACAATCATCAGGAGGTTTGCAACACTCAGATCTAGTTTTCTGTTTCTAAGAAAGGCCATACATAAGCTGAACCACTGTCTGGATGCAGGGGTGCAGTGGATGAGAGTCAGTGAACTGAAGCTGAATCCAGTTACAGAAGAGACACTATGGGTAAGTGGTTACCAGGTCTGACAATTGGGGTGTGTGTGTGTGTGTGTGTGGCCAGCCTGTACGGCCTCCCTTTGGAAAACAGGTACACGGATTGGGTCCAACTTTGTCTGTGGACCTAGGAGGCCTCTGTGGTAAAGAGTACCACCTGCTTTGGCTGGTATGTCAACTACACCCTTTCCTGGATTGCAATAATTTAGCCACTGTGACACATTCATTGATAGCATCATACCTGGACTATTGCAATGACTCTGTGTGGGGCTTCCCTGGTTCAGAGATTGCAGCTTATGCAGAACGCTGCAGCCGGGTGGTGCTCCTTATTGGACATATCCTGCCAGTACGAAGGAATCTTCACCAGCAGCCTATTAGCCACTGCACCAGTTTTAAGGTTCTGCTACTAAATAATTCTGAACAAGGTTACCTGAAAAACCATATTTCCTTCCAACGCCTGGTAATGGCAACCAGCAAATGGAACATGGTTGGTTTTGCTACAACCTGGTGATGACCAGCTTGTTGTAACACAGAGGAGGGCTTTTTCACTGGTGGTACCAGTGTTGAGACATCACCTTGCCAACAAAGGTCCGTATAGTAAAAGCTATGGTTTTCCCAGTAGTGATGTATGGAAGTGAAAGCTGGACCATAAAGAAGGCTGATCGCCAAACAATTGATGCTTTTGAATTATGGTGCTGGAGGAGACTCTTGAGAGTCCCATGGACTGCAAGAAGATCAAACCTATCCATTCTGAAGGAAATCAGCCCTGAGTGCTCACTGGAAGGACAGATCGTGAAGTTGAGGCTCCAATACTTTGGTCACCTCATGAGAAGAGAAGACTCCCTGGAAAAGACCCTGGTGTTGGGAAAGATGGAGGGCACAAGGAGAAGGGGACGACAGAGGATGAGATGGTTGGATGGTATTCTCGAAGCTACCAGCATGAGTCTGTCCAAACTGCGGGAGGCAGTGGAGGACAGAAGTGCCTGGCGTGCTCTGGTCCATGGGGTCACGAAGAGTCGGACATGACTAAACGACTAAACAACAACAACATCAGTGTTGTGGATTGATCTTCCTGCTGAAATATGAGAGTTTCCATCTGTATTGGCATGGCCTCTTGAAAACATGCCTTTTTGGCAAGCATTCACCTGAACTTCTAGTCTTATTGTTTTAACTGCCATGCTTTTAAACTTCCTTGATTGTACATTTTAGTTGAGGAAGTTTTAATGCTTTGCTTGGATTATTCTTGTGTATTTTAATTATGTACAGATTTTATAATTGATTTTATAGTTGTAAACCACTTAAAAGCCATTTTTGCATATAAGTGGTTTATAATTTAAATAATAATGTTAATTTATTCCAAACTGTGGCTAGTTGGTTTATTTAAACTGTAATTTGGAATACGCCATGATCCCTAGTAGGATGCGGGTGGTGCTGTGGTCTAAACCACAGAGCCTAGGGCTTGCCAATCAGAAGGTTGGCAGTTCGAATCCCCGTGAAGGGGTGAGCTCCCGTTGTTCGGTCCCTGCTCCTGTCAACCTAGCAGTTCAAAAGCACGCCAAAAGTGCAAGTAGCTAAATAGGTACCGCTCCAGCGGGAAGGTAAACAGCATTTCCGTGAGCTGCTCTGGTTCGCCAGAAGTGGACCCAGAAGCTGTAAGCCGGCTCCCTCAGCCAATAAAGCGAGATAAGCGCCGCAACCCCGGAGTTGTCCGCGACTGGACCTAACGGTCAGGGGTCCCTTTACCTTTACTATGATCCCTAGTTTGAATAAAACAAGTCAAGATCAACCAAAGTCCATCTCTTAGCCATGTCAGTATGAGAAAAAAGTAATATGCAAGCCTGAAGGTCACTGCAGCTCCCTCTTGCTATTGGACATACCATTGTTTGTATGCGGTGCAAACACAACCATGGACACATAACATGTCATCTCCTACTGATCAAGAAGTTCAATAATGGTAAAGGCTCAGTATAACGACTCAACTGCCTGTACATACATAAAGCTTGCTGAACTAATACTCCAAAAGTTACAGACCAAGGTTACCAATTAACTATTTAATGACTCCATTTGTTGAAATTGGAAAACATAGTGAAGGAATGCCAGCATATGCCATACAAGCATTATATTTGCATTCTGTTTGAATTTACTTCGGAATTGACTCAAGTGTAAAGTTTAAATAAATCATGAAATGTGGCTAAAAGTGGAAGATGTGCGGGACAGAAACAAATCTCTCATGTCATTTGTTATTTGTGCTGTAACTTATATGTTTACAGCTCTTGAATCTAATTCTCATTATTAACTTTCTACTTAATTTGTGAGGCTGGAATAGTCCTGTATAAAGCCTAAAACTCACTTGATTGAAGAAAAATCTGGAATACTAATGGCAAAACATGACTTCCAAAGGTAACTTTTGCAGCTTAAAAGCTTGTGGGATAATTTATATTTGCATAATCTACTTTATTAAATTTTTTTTTTTAGCAAGAATCAATTTGTTACCAGTTAGCATGCAAGATCACCACTAATGGCATATTCACTACACCTTTAGAGCATAAAATCCTGAATTAAAGGCATGATGTATTTACTTACATCAAATTAAATTATGCACACTGAAAGACAGAAATCTTCTTTCCAACTATTTTACTTATGCAACCATCTGAAGCAACCAAATGCTTAAAAGTACTAAGATACCGTTTCTGAGATAAGGTAAACAGAAATGTAAATAGCATTCAAAAATGGTCATACTATGAATTTATATAAAAGCCACAATGTTACAAAAAACATAAATAAATGCTACCATATATCCTAAATTTTACTGTGTGAAAAAGAGGAACATTTAGCACACCAAAGGGGGTCCAAGTCAGGATGTGGCTTGCTTTTATTTTATACCAATGTGCACTTGCACTTACTTATACTGAATCCTATTGGTCATTTTGTTGCCCAGTCACACGGTTTGAAGAAATTCCTCTAAAATTCTTCACAGTCTGATTTTTGTTATGTTAAATAATTTGGCGTTCCCTGCAACCTGGCTTAACTTCACTTCTCACCCCACACCAGACTATCTGATTCAGTTAATCCTAACATGGATTCTTTCCTCCATTGTGATTGTGTAAACTGTCCATTTGCTTCCTGTCCTTAGCCAAATTACTGAACTATAACACAAACAGATCTAACCTGCAACTACTAAATTTATAGGAAACTTTGATTATCATAAGCCTTTTCAAAATCCAAGTATGGAGAGCCTGAAGGTTAAAAAAGATTTTTTATTTTTTTTACTGTGACACAATTGATCGCTTAATCTTTTGCCAGCTTCTACTGGTAGGTAAACATTCCTGTCAGTAACAATTCAAATATATAGAAACAGCAGTGTCTATTCTTGTACAAAAATTAAGCAAGAGTGGCTAGCCTATTGCCTTGAAAATTTAAGTCATTAGACAGCTAACAAACACATTTCTGTGGATGCCAATGAACTTGAAGGGTTATTATTCAAAATTACAAGCAGCCCAACCAACCCTGGAATGAAGAAAACTAATAAATATTCTGACTACATATAGCCAGACACCCTTGTTATCTTTCCCCATATTCTCATCCACTCAGGATTAGTGCAGTGTAGTACTACCAATGTATAGTCCTTCAAAATACACAGTGTGTGTATTATGTACAGGTGTATTATATACAACTTATGTTGGTGTTTGGATAGATAGATAGATAGATAGATAGATAGATAAATGAAGAGTTGGAAAAACCCACTGTCCCATTTATTTCCCCCCATCCCACACATCCAGTGGGTTTTCCTTGCACGCTGGGCTCTGGGAATATCATGGGACAGCTCTGGAAGCGTCTCAGGTCCTTACTACAACTTTCCCAGAGCCTGGTTAGCAGCCCTCCACCTTGCAGGGGTAGGGGTGGGGTCGGTTCTGGGCTACCTGATTTTGAGCCATTTTGTCTTTGTGTGTGGACCCCCTGGAACCAAACCCACAATACAGAACACAGGTCCTAACTGCCCCTGCTAAAACAGATTATATTTAACGACAAATCCCCCTAATAATATTAAACTAGACCACAGCCATATTGCTTTAGCAGGTGGTACATAGTTTAAGGAAGGGACGCGGGTGGCGCTGTGGGTAAAACCTCAGCGCCTAGGACTTGCCGATCGCATGGTCGGCGGTTCGAATCCCCGCGGCGGGGTGAGCTCCCGTCGTTTGGTCCCAGCTCCTGCCCACCTAGCAGTTTGAAAGCACCCTTAAGTGCAAGTAGATAAATAGGTACCGCTTTATAGCGGGAAGGTAAACGGCGTTTCCGTGTGCTGCTCTGGTGCTGGTTCGCCAGAGCACCTTCGTCACGCTGGCCACGTGACCCGGAAGTGTCTGCGGACAGCGCTGGCTCCCGGCCTCTAGAGTGAGATGAGCGCACAACCCTAGAGTCTGTCAAGACTGGCCCGTAAGGGCAGGGGTACCTTTACCTTGACCTTTACATAGTTTAAACCAGGAGTCGGGGAACCTGTGGCCTGCTGTTGCTGGACTACAGGACTGGCCAAGCTGGATGGAGTTTAATGTAGTTGGGAATCCAACATTTGAAGGGCCACAGATTCTCTACCCCTGGCGAAAGAGGAAATTCCAGAATGTTCATAATGGGCTAAATATGTTATACAGCTAAACTGGCCTCTAAGGAACTCATTTGATTCATTCATATTCACATGCAATGGACCCTTAAAAAGACTTACACGCTTGATTTTTTTTAATGCTTTACAGTGGTACCTCTGGTTACAAACTTAATTCATTCTGGAGGTCTGTTCTTAACCCGAAACCATTCTTAACATGAGGCACGTTTTCGCCAATGGGGCCTCCTGCTGCCGCCAAGACCACTTCCGCTCGTATCCCTGGGGCAAAGTTCGCAAAAAGGATCATTTATCTCCGGGTTAGCGGAGCTTGTTACCCGAAGCAATCAGAAGGAGGACAGTACGTAACCAGAGGTTCCACCGTACTGCAAAACACCTTGAGTGAGATGTATATAAAAGGTAGTCTACGACTAAAGTGATGGATGCCCCCAAAGCCTACAGCCTACCATGAGTGTTCCCTACCCCAACAGAGGGGAAGTGCCTTAAATTCATCAGAAAACTTCAATTCCCTTTCCAGCTTAGCAGCACTTTTATGCCTTCCAAGTCACTCCAGGCTTTTTGCCTCATTACCTCAGAGAAATGAAGGGATCTGCCACTCTGCTCACCTCTATACTACTTGTCACAATAAACAAACCCAAGGCTGCAAAAAAAAGTGAAAAGCAGGTAGCATAGGCCAGTTCTGTCATATGAAAGCATTCAGATACATTAAATATTGCTGAAAAGCACAACTATAAACATATGGCTATGCCAACACCAACCCACAGTACAGAACTGAGTGAGTGGCTGGATGGTAAATCCTAGTGTTTACCTAAATCTACCTGTGCAAGGTTGCATTTAGACATATTCCTTCCGGAGACTCAACACCCTACATTACACGGTCACTACAGTACATAGGAAAATCTTGCTGATATGCATCCTTCCTGGGGTGACACTCCAAGTAGGGGCTGGCTATGACAATAGCCGATCATAACTTTCCAGCTTTCCTCTTCAGTGTCAGAACCCACCCTTAAACCAAATCAGGAGATTTATAATGCAAAAAAAAAAAAGGGAACGCCACTAAGCACAGACTTTTCAAAGAGGAAGGAAGAATATTACGTAAACTGGGACTGACATACTATGAGCTAATGTACATTTTAAAAATATAAATAGCAGCCACAGGTTGCATCCTATATACACTTATATAGGAGTCAATCTCATTGAACTCAATGGAATTTACATCTGAGTAGTCACACAAAGGATTCCATTCTTAATGTAGCTTCAAAATGGTCCTAAATACTCCTAAACCCAAGTCAAGTAAAAGACAGAAATTCATCTATATATTATGACAGGGTTGAAGTAAATACAGTGGTACCTCGAGTTACAAATGCCTCAGGTCACAAACACTTCAGGTTACAAACTCTGGTAACCTGGAAGAGTTACCCCGAGTTGAGAACTTTGCCCCAGGATGAGAACGGAAATTGTGTGCCGGCACGCAGTGGCAGCAAGAGGCCCCATTAGCGAAAGCACGCCTCTAGTTAAGAACAGTTTCAGGTTAAAACAGACCTCCGAAACGAATTAAGTTTGTAACTAGAGGTACCACTGTACAAAAATGAAAAGAAAATGCACATTTGAATAAACTTAAAGGAATTGCAACTAAGCAACCTGCAACCACATTCCACACAGCACTCACTAGTTATTGCTCTCCTACCTAAAGGACAAATTATATTTTCCTAGCACTATAATATGATGGTTTTGAGCATTGGGGCAAGCTCATGAGCACCAGCTACAAATCAAAGGGTCCAGGAAGAGAATGGAATGAGAGTTGTTGTGAAAACATGTTGGAGGAGCTGGCAATGCTGTGGTAGAGGCCATTAATATTGAGGATGAGCATTTAAGTGTGTGAGCTGTATGGGTGAGGATGGCAGGTATAAATCATATGTGTAGGAAAGAAAGGGGGTTTCAAGAATGCATAAAGAGGATTGCAAATGAAAAACACGGCAAATTTTTGCAGCTTTCCCCTTCTTGGGACTGTTCCTGAAGCAAAGTGATTTGAAAAACTAAGCTGTCTTGTTGACAAGAAAGACAGCTAGCTGGTTCTACAATATGGAAAACCAAACTCCTCTTGCATAAAAAAAATTCCCTTAAAAACACCACACACAAATTAGGAGTGCATGCACTGCAGTTTATAGATCAGGAAACATCCATGTGTGAAATTAGAAGAAGCTGCAAGCAGGTCAAAACTAAAATGTAATCATTAGTTCAGAAGACACTACTCAGCAGTGCCACTGCTCTCCACTCCTGCAATTTCTGTCTATAATAAAACCAGTAATATGCAAAGTAACTAAAGGCTGACATTCTCAACAGCAGTTCTCGCTTCAGTGTTACTGTTAAAGCATCATTACGCATTAGTGTATTATATTAAGAGTTTTATGGATGCATGTAATCTTCTCCCCAATATGACAGGAAACGTGTGAGAACCAACATGCTTTACATATATTTAATGTTTTGAATGTGTATTCTAGTTTTTACTTTGTAGAGAAGCACACCAAGTCTAACATAGTGCTTCTCAACCTTTTAAAACCCATGCCCACTTTTAGCTAACAAGAAAATCCCACATCTCCATTCAAACCTAGCTTTCTGAATTATTTTATTCAAATTTTCAAAAGCATTGAAATATTGTGAATTTTAATTATTATTTTAAAATTATACTGTACTACTTTTTTGAAACATTTACATCTACCCTGAAACCTTCATAACTTCCTCTGGGTGGGATGGAGTGCCCCACCTTTTGATAAGCACTGTTCTAAACATACATGATTAAAACAAGCCATAAAATGCAAAATCTGTTGACAGCAAGGAAGGATTTTCTCAGTTAATCAACAAATGACAATCTAAATAACAAGTTTCTGCTTCTCAATACGTATGATCATGGTTAAATTTGTTCCTTCTCTTCCTTCTTGTAACATAAACCAGCACTTACTCCTTGATAAGGTGGTCAATTACATATTGACAGAAAATAATAAAAGAAAAGAAAGAAAGTCATCACTAAAACAGAGGACAAAAGAGAACAGTAGTTTGCATAAAAACTGTACAGTATATCCTAATTTATATGTACAGATGCAAATTTAGAAATAATTACTACTGTAATGTAAATATTAATTATATAATCATAGTGGAGCTGACTGTGACCAGTGACCTATGTTCCTCTGCTATCTGAGTGCTGCTGATGGACAACTTTAAAGCGTCTGCCCTTTCTTGGGTTTAAACCAGATCTGGGTTGGACACCTTTCAGATAGAGGAGGGTGAGCAACGTTTTACAGCCTGAGGGTCACATATCCTTCTGATCAACCTCCTGGAGGTAACACACCAGTGGAAAGCAGGGCCAGAGCCAAAGCAGGGCAGAGCAATCAATGAAAATTTTTATCTTGGCCTGGGGTTCCCCCATCCCTGAAAGAGACTGTAATCTGACAGCCCTTCAAATAGTGTCTCCTCTGTGAAGAGGACATGTTGGCATCCTACTCCATTATGTCAACATCACATTGTTCTGGTTCATTTATTTTATTGGGAAGTGTTGTTTTTATTTGACAACATTTTACCGTTGTGAGCTGCTTTTGAGTTCAGATTGGTTGTTGGGAAAGTGGCATAAAAATATACAAAAGCAAATCAAATCAGAGTTTTCCCACTCCAGGTTCAGATCATTAGCTGCTGGCGAAGGTCTCCCCCCCCCCATCCCGAAATTCATATATACAGTGTCATTTCCCCATCACCCATATTTTTTTTTTTTTTTAATTAAATATTTATTGGTATTTTCAGAAAACACACAACAAACAAAAACAAAAAAATAAACAAAATATTCGAAACTAAACAAAAAAAAATAGAAAAAACACATACAGTTTCTGATACTTATTTTCCTCAACCTTATTTCTCAGACCTCCTCACACCTCCCCTTCTTGTATTCCAATTTAAATTGTCAATTCAGCAAGTCCTTAACTTATTTCTTCACCTTAACTTAAACATTTATTCTAACATACTGTTATTTTACTTTACTTCTTTTTTCCATTTCCTCCATTTATTTTTTAACAGCCTTATTCTCACTTAGTTAAAAAAAGAAGAAGAAAAAAACCAATTTCACCTTATTAAAGTTACACATCAATACTTATACCTCATTAATTTACTCTTGAACCTTTTTCCTAAGGTCGACCAAAATTTCCCTTCCACGGTTTACCCAATTTCCTTACCACTAACAAAATATAAAACAAACAAAGCAATGCAAATTATCCTTATGTACCCTTTGGATTCCCAACCTCCACCCACCCTTCTCCCGGTTCCAGTCCCCAACCAATATCCATCAGTCTTTATATTATTTATTTAGCCTGGAGATCTCAGGTCCGAGGCCCTTATGTCTCTCTCAGTTCCTTTCTGCCGGTCTCTTTGATAGACCTTGATGTTAAGCCCCAGGTCTCGGAGGGGCTCTGGCCCAACAGAATCGGTGTTGCTTCTAGCCAGTCCTCCATACTTAAAAGCAAAAGCAAAGCCTATGGGGTATTCCAACTCTTGTTTCAAATTTCTTTCAAATCCAAATGTCCCCACAGCTCCAGCTTCCACCTTCAACAAATTTATAATCCTCAGGTCTTCAGATCTCCTCAAAAGAGGATCTCTCCATTTTCCAAATTCCCAATCAAACCAGGCTTTCCGCATCCAGTTTTTATTGTCCTTTTTTGTCATCATGTCAGGCCTCATATTGTAGCTCTCCTTTGACTCCTGCAAACCTCCATCTCCTCCTTCGTTTTCTTCAAAAAGGACATATTGCTCCATCGTGTCTACGCTTTCGGTTTCATTTATTTGTTCAGTTGAATAGGCTTCCTGTTTCAAATCCTTATCAGACTCCAAGCTGTTGTTTACTGTCCAGTGTAATAGCGCTACCTCTGTAGACAAAGCATCGTACTCATCTTGTAAGTTTCCCAAGAGAACCAGTGCTCTGTCCAATTCTGCTTGGAATTTAGACACTCCAGCCATTTTTGTAATGTAGTATCCTTGTTACCCCTCTAGGGGGATTTAATTCCTTGATCTTCCTTTCAGCTCAAAAAACCAAAAGTCCAGTTATTTTGTATCAACCTTATTTTCAACAAGTTATCCCGAATAAACCAGCAAAAACAGTAGAAACAATGTTCTCTTTTTCCAGCTGACAACTAGCTGACTAGCAGCTCACTTGACAGCTGTCAAAATCTTCCATGCAACAGGCTTTCTCATCGGACGTTCCCGGGTCTGGGGGGGGGGGTGTAGTTTCAGCTCCCAAAATTCTTTTTATCCTCCAGAATATCCTCTTATAATGTCCAAACCGTGAGGTCAGGATCTTTAGTTAAAAAAAAAGCAAGAAACAGATTCTCTCGACCTTAGCTGCCCAGTCCTTTGCTTTAAGTTGTTTACAAAGAGGGGGGGGGTGGACTTCCTTTTTAGCCCCTTCCCGCTCGTTCCAAATCCAAGATAAGAAATTTTTTTAAGTTCCAATCTCCGTATTACTCACGGGTTGATGTTTTAGGATCCAATCACTCTTAGAAGAAGTTGGCGCTCTCTGTCAATGGCTTGCGGCTTCACTCCGTAGACGAGGGAGTACTCTCAGCACCACGCCTTACCCTGCCTCCGTTCCGAAGCCTTTAAAAAGGCTCCGTCGCGGATTGGGGGGGCGCAAATGGTGCCCGCCGAGTCTCTGTGTTCACAGGCATCCGCGCCTGTGATTTTAAGGGTCCCCGCTTCGCCGCAGCGGCCAGACCCAGACGCTACGGAGCCGATTCCCTCCGGAGCTCGGAGGGAATCCGCCATTAAACAGTGGCACCAACCCGGAAGAGTCTCCCCATCACCCATAACCTAGTTGGGTGTAATATGCAGCTGTATCCTAATGTACTGTTGGGCTTTGACTGACTTCCTTCTTTGGAAGGAATGGGCACTCAAAGTTATAGCAAAGGAATGCCACACTTTCCTCCAAATTCATTTCCCCCTTCCCTGTGTCTTGCTGGCTAATTAATAAAAGCACCCCATGCTTTCCACAATCCTATCTAGCTCAGCCCACTTCATCAATATATTGACCAATTTTGCCCAAGACTAGTCACACTAACCTAGGGCACAAGGAACGTAACATGACTCCTGAACTTCCATTTGAAAACAACAGTAACATGCTTGTCAAACTGAAACTAAGGATCTCTTCTTCCATCTTTCCCAAACAAGGGAAAAAAATAATAATTAAAGATTAAACTAGCAGGCATAGGAAAACATTCACCAGGGGAGGGAGACAGTTAACCATTTGGAAAGGGAACTCAAAACAGCATCCAATGTCATACTCAAAATCTTGTGAGTATTTAGATTTTTCAATTAGAACTGTTCCAATACATTTTTAGTAGAAATCTTAAGGAAGCAGGCAATGCTCTAGTACAAAGCTAACCTTAGAAACCTACAGCTTTCGTAAACACTACCAAGAAAGCAAGTCAACTCTGTATGCAGGTTTTGTGTGCGTGTTTTTTCACCTATTTTTAAAAGGTTTCCATAAAAGAGGGGAAAGCACAGCAAGACTAAGATATCTATTATGATCCCTTTCGGCAAGTTAACGCAGGAGGAGGGGCTGAGGGAAGAATGCTATCACTGCGCTTGCATTGAGTAATTCAAAGTGAAGCCTACAAACGAGACATCTCATTAGTTTGAACAGATGGATAAAAATTAAAGGCTGATTCGCCAACTTCTAATTTCCCAATAGCCAAGAGGAGCTCGAAGTCTTGCGGAGTAGGACAGTTGAAAAATCAACATGAAAAGATTTTCTTCCATCTGTCATAAGCACATGCCTGTGCAGAATAAATCTACCTCCCACTGTCCTTTATTATTTAATAGCAGTACAACATGCAACATCTATTAATGCACACCAACATACAACATCATCTGAATATCACATGCTACAACCTGTATTACAGTAATAGGACTGAACCAAACCAGCATGAATTGCAGACGTGAAAATTATGCCTTGTTAGGATGCTATGTTCTTTGAGGAGCTAAGAATAGTAGATAAAGGATAACCCGTGGATATAATTGATCAAGCTGTCAAAAAGCCTATCACAAACTATTAATAAATCATAGTAGCTACAGTAATGCAGGTAATAATAAATCCAGTCCTAGTTTTGAGTATGGAAAAATGCATTGCTTCCAAATTATTTCTTCATAATGCTATTCTCATTCTGCCAATGCCAATAAATCACTAACATTTTCAGACACCTGAAGTGGTGGTACATTGATACCAAATAAAGTACTTCCAACAAATAAGTAATACCTTTGAGCATCTTAGAATCATAGAATCATAGAGTTGGAAGAGACCACAAGGGCCATCGAGTCCAACCCCCTGCCAAGCAGGAAACACCATCAGAGCACTCCTGACATATGGTTGTCAAGCCTCTCCTTAAAGACCTCCAAAGAAGGAGACTCCACCACACTCCTTGGCAGCAAATTCCACTGTCGAACAGCTCTTACTGTCAGGAAGTTCTTCCTAATGTTTAGTTCTTCCTAATGTTTAGGTGGAATCTTCTTTCTTGTAGTTTGGATCCATTGCTCCGTGTCCGCTTCTCTGGAGCAGCAGAAAACAACCTTTCTCCCTCCTCTATGTGACATCCTTTTATATATTTGAACATGGCTATCATATCACCCCTTAACCTCCTCTTCTCCAAGCTAAACATGCCCAGCTCCCTTAGCCGTTCCTCATAAGGCATAGTTTCCAGGCCTTTGACCATTTTGGTTGCCCTCCTCTGGACACGTTCCAGTTTGTCAGTGTCCTTCTTGAACTGTGGTGCCCAGAACTGGACACAGTACTCCAGGTGAGGTCTGACCAGAGCAGAATACAGTGGCACTATTACTTCCCTTGATCTAGATGCTATACTCCTATTGATGCAGCCCAGAATTGCATTGGCTTTTTTAGCTGCTGCGTCACACTGTTGGCTCATGTCAAGTTTGTGGTCAACCAAGACTCCTAGATCCTTTTCACATGTACTGCTCTCAAGCCAGGTGTCACCCATCTTGTATTTGTGCCTCTCATTTTTTTTGCCCAAGTGCAATACTTTACATTTCTCCCTGTTAAAATTCATCTTGCTTGTTTTGGCCCAGTTCTCTAATCTGTCAAGGTCGTTTTGAAGTGTGATCCTGTCCTCTGGGGTGTTAGCCACCCCTCCCAGTTTGGTGTCATCTGCAAATTTGATCAGGATGCCCTTGAGTCCGTCATCCAAGGCGTTGATAAAGATGTTGAATAAGACCGGGCCCAAGACAGAACCCTGTGGCACCCCACTAGTCACTCTTCTCCAGGATGAAGAGGAACCATTGATGAGCACCCTTTGGGTTAAAATAACAAGGTTCCTTCCACCTCTCTGCACCATAGGATTCCTTTTTTTGGCTGCATTTGAGATGTAAATAAAGTCAGTGGAACTGAACCAGACATGACACTGAATGCATAATTTCTTTAACGAGCACTTTTAAACTGGAGTGTAAGAGACTATGACTGTGTATGTTGTTGACTCTGGCTCCAGTGCTTCTGAATCGGTATACCCACAATGTTACCCACAACGTAGAGCTATCCCGTAATTTCTTTAGAAATACTGCTGTTTGATGCCTTTCTTTTCAACAACAACTTTATTACGGTCATAGACCAGCATAAGGAGGGAGGGGTAGAATAATTGAAAATCAATCTCAAACTAGCTTCAATCTAAAAGAAAAACTTATGCCGCCTTCATGTCACAGTCAAGCTGAGGTGTACACTTAAGACAGCCATTGCGCGTGTGTGGATGACAATGCATGCACAGATGACTGCTTCATTGAATAGAAATTGGAGGGGGGATCCTGGGGAAGGGAAACCATACAGGCATCCAGTTGAAGACATCCCCACCCCCTCTCCCTTGTGTACAACAGTGTGCAAATGTGGCTTGGAACACAGCAAGGCAAAAGAATCTCACTGCCTTTTAACTCTGTCTATGTACACAATAGTAGCAGGTAAGGAGGGAGATTTTAACCCTTTCCTCCTCTGCCAAGACCCTAATGAAAATGGTTTCTTTGAAGCTGCTATTTGCGTTGAGAAGAAAACTCATAGGCCCTAAAGGAGCTTTCCTCACAATGCAAACAAGCTGCTTTAAAAGGAAGGATTCTCAGCAGGTCTGCTGTAGGGGATGAAAGGGTTAAACTCTCCCTCCTTGTGTGCTTCCAGCAGCTGCTATTTCCATTTCACAAACAAACAAACAAAGACATTAGAGGGAAAGACATCTCTGATATCACAGATGGTTTGGGCCCCTAGTAAGGCTAGTTATTTCTGACTTCCATACAATTCAATCTAGGGACCAAATGCTGAATGGAAATGCCTAACACAATTAGCCAAAAGCTAAGAACCACCATTAAATTTATACAATTTGCCTCATGCATGCTTAATGCATATGGAGTCATTAATAGGCCCATGGGTGTCATGGCAACCATGACATCTTCCATTGGTGCCCATGAAGCTTCTGTTTCCCTCCATTCATTGACCCCTTGGTCAGTGAGTGGTTATCTTTTTGCCCCTTGAAAAGTACATAGAGCTCTTTCCTCACTTCCTCGTTCAGCTTTATAAGTTTTCCAACGCTAAGATTAATTGTACTGCACCACACTTTTACATAGATCCTTTGGAAAAGGGATATGCACTCTGCCTCTCAGGGGACTGATCCTGGGGAGGGGGTGACAAATGACCAGGCAGAGCGGCACCCATGACACTCACTCAACATTCAAAATTTGCCCACAGATTTAAAAGGGCTAGTGACCCCTGTAGTAAGTTCTTACACATTAGAGCAGGAATGGGAAATTGCTGTTCAATGGCTCTGAATTCAGATTGCGGCTGCCCGTCCTCAGTCTTGCCCCCCGCCCCAGCAAATATGCTGATAAAAAGTTCCTGTAGGCACCAATGAAACCCGCCCCCCCCCACCTTAACTGCTGTGCAGGGAGCAATTTTAAAATCTCTCTCTCTTTCTCTTCTTTCTGTGCCAGGAAGAAGGGTAATTTAATTGCTCCGCCCACTTTTGACTTGGGCCTCCATTCTGGGTATGTGGTCCCCAAGGAAATTTTCAGAGGGTAGAGTTCAGCACCCCTGAGAAGGAAGGCAGCTCTCTACATTGCGTTATAACTTGTAAAGCAGTCATAGGCAAACTCGGCCCTCCAGATTTTTTTGGGACTACAACTCCCATCATCCCTAGCTAACAGGACCAGTGGTCAGGGATGATGGGAGCTGTAGTCCCAAAACATCTGGAGGGCTGAGTTTGCCTATGCCTGTTGTAAAGTGTTTGATCTTCACAATCCTTGGTTTATTCAACATGAATGGGGTGAGAAGGGTGATCAGTAGCATCAAGTATCACTTAAGTACTAAAACTCTGAGAAACCTAGAATTATCATTTACCCATGTAGGTTGTTGTAGCTTGCTCGTTCAAGATACATTCCTTTAATTCCTTTGTTTGCTTCTAATGTAAATTCTAATTCTCTTACACCTGCCTCCATTCCTGTGGGGTTTTTTTAAATATATAAAAAATATAAATTTGTGGTGGTATAATAAAATCTTATTTCCTGATCTGACAGTAGGAAATGGAAAGAAGATTACTTGCTAATAAAAACGAACTCTTTCACAACAAACAATAATTAGTGCTGAATATCAAACTAATCTTTAGGAATATTTTTAAATAAAAATATTATATATTAATAGCATCTGCACTTATCCCATTTATGACAGAAGCTGCTCACCTAAGTATTAAAGAAAGTCACACTTACCTCACTTAAAAGATTAGCGTTTCCAATGTGTAACTGGCTACATTACATGAAGTTAATATTTTTCATTCCATATTACAAGTAATGGAACAACAGATAAAATACTGATTTGATCAGTTCTAGTATACGGTTCTGTTTCTGTAATACAGAACTACCTTGGAGAGCCGTCGTCAGTAAAAACAGACAATACTGAGACAAGTGGCCCAATAGTCTGATAAGGCCACTTCAGCTATTATTTCAGTATTTTAACTCATGCACTACTTTAACAATCTTGGTACAATTTAGTTGCATATCACAAAATAATAAAATAAACCCACCTTATTTTGTATCCACAATATTTAAACCATGTTTAACTACATTAAAATGGCATGGCTTGATTATATTGGAGACAAGTGAGAAGTCTGCCCCTCAGGTATGTATTATAGTAAAAAATCAAAATATCGAACTGTGCTCTGAGTGCAGTAAAGAATCAGCGCAATCCCCAAACGACTGATGAAATGGAGTTCCAATTTTTACTTTTAAAAAGAGCAAGTTATCACATTTTCCTTTAGGGAATTCTGAATGAACAGCTGTCAAATTCTATAGAGTTCTCTAAAAGGTAGCATTTATCAGTGTTTAGGTTACATGTAGGGCATTTTTAAGAGAAAGCAAGTAGGATGAATTAAAAGAAAAGATGATAAAGGTCTTGTTTCTACAATAATCTATCTCTTTGGACATATATCTGAAACCATTCAAAACACATCATTCAGGAAAAACACACATTAAAATTCATTTCAGGAGGAAAAACACTTTCTTAGTAGCTACAAACCCATGGAATATAGATTCGGTAACTTGTCATGCATATGGAAAGAAACCAGTTTTGGAGAAGAGGAAGGAAGAAGTATGTATTAAGGATGTATTAAGGACCATATGAAAACAGCTAGAGGCAGCTTTATTATAGGTTTACTAGTAGTAGGTGGAGAGGTTTTATGTCATACTTTTAATACAGTGCATTATAGAAAACAGACTTTAATAACAAGTGGGGATATGTATATATCATTCAACATCTTTTGCTGCCAGAATGCTTGAAACTTCTAACAGCAAAAATTAAAAAAACTGCAAAAACATCAGACTCCGTTCTAAGCACACCCAACAAACCTCCCCCTCTTTTTTTATAAAACGTCTCAGTATACAATCACCATTTGGAAATCCTGTGGTTGTGCCATATAGGGTACATATCCACTCTCCATGCTATTAAGATCAGTGAGACTTATTAGTTGTGACCCACCTCAACTTTTGACCCAACTAAAGCCCTGTTAATATTTTCAAGTAGTTATGGATGCTGAATGACTGAAAGACCCACCTAGAATGCTCCAGAATCTGCCTCTCTCTCTCTTTTCTATTTTTATGGAGAAGTGGGTGGTAGTAGAGCTCAATTTTATTTTCCCAGAACACTCCAAATGTTGAGTAGTTCAACAGCATTCTTTGAAACAGTGCCTGCCGGCACAAAAAATACCAGCCCTAACCAGTAACCATCATTTCCACCCTGGAATGAGATAATATCCTAGCCTTTGAATTACTGTGATGTGGTAAATGGGTTAGTCTTGAGGCTACAAATGGTGCAGAACGTAGTGGCTAGGTTGCTTGTGAGAGCAGACTTCCACAATAAAACATTGCTTGCACAATTTGCACCAGTGGCCAATCTGCTACCAGGCAGTTCAAGGTGTTGGTACTAACATATAAGGCCCTATGCAGCTCAGGTCCAGGTTACTTGAAAAACTGTCCTCTCTTACAGTGGTACCTTGGTTCTTGAACTTAATCCGTTCCGGGAGTCCATTCTACTCCCGAAACTGTTTGAAAACCAAGGCGCAGCTTCCGATTATCTGCAGGAGCTTCCAGCACTCAAGTGGAAACCGCATCACATGTTTAGCTTCTGAAAAACGTTCACAAACCGGAAAACTTACTTCTGGGTTTGCAGAATTCAGAAGCCAATTTGTTTGGAAGCCAAGCTATTCCAGAACCAAGGTACCACTGTATATACTTTATATATCACTGCAGTCTATTAGTGAGTTTCTCTTGCAATTTTCCAAGATCTCAGAAGCTCACTTTCCAACAACTCAGACAAGGCTTTCACTGTGGCTGCCCTTGTTCGGTGGAATAGCATTCCTGTCAAGATATGTCAGGGACCCATTATTTGTACTTTTTGTTCCAGCAGGCTTTCCAGGCTGGATCAATGGGTGCCATTTGTAAAAAAAATATATGCCTATTTTGCATTGTTTTAGTTTTGTTTTAAGTGTATCTGCTGTTTGTTGTGTTTTTAGCTTCTTGTTTATTGCACATTGTTTTGAGATGATTGAGCGGAAGGTGATTAGTAACAATAGTAATAATTCTGGGAAAATAAAACAGTGCCCACAGAAATCAATAACCAAAAAGTAACCAATGGGTATAAATAGGATAATGACAGTGAACATATTTGCACCCATTCTGATATTTGTTCTGAAATGAAAGAAAGTTGAACCAAATGGGCTGCATTCAGTTAATTTTTCATCTGGTATGAAATGAATGCATACCTTCAGTGGAAAAGTACATTATTTCATTACAGCAGGGTAATTTTTCTCAAGTTACTATACAGCAGAAGAAGGGCAAATAGCAAACGACGAGTGGAAATAAATTCTACATGTGCTTGCATTTGCATTCTGCAGTATTTGATTGTGCAGACTTCCTTACATGAAAACCTTTCATTTTTAGAAGCTTTTCACCGCCTCCAGAAACCTCAAAAAAGGCCAAGTCAGCTGGTTTCCTGAATAGAACGAAATCCAAGTGTTTATGTGTGCAAAGAATAAATCCTTGTGGATATTCACAAGCAGGTTCTAACTTAAAAGCCAATGAATAAACATACCTGATGTCCAGCTGTTACTTGCTTCAAGACATTTTCATAACAAACTTCATCCATATTATTCAGCTGCTGCACCTGAGCAATACAACAGAAATGCTTTATTGTAGTATCAAAATGTAAAAGACAGTATTCCCATTCTACCAACTTTAACGTAGCATAATTTTAAAAATTTATGGTGTTTTACTAATGCTTGACGAAAGCATACTTTTATTATATTGTTACATATTTCTCTTTCATTGAGATACCGTGGAAACAAAGAGGTACAAATATTAACACCAATAACTTAAAATCATTTCTTCTTAGAGAAGTTCTGTTCCTCAAACTTGATCAGGTCTGCAGCTTGCCTTGATCTGTGCAGCGTGAAGATTTCCTAGTCACTATTTCCATGTCATTAGCGGCACTTGAAACATTCTGAAGTCATCAGAACGACACCACAACTTCAGTGAGTTCCAAGGCCCTACTAGAATGCAAGGCCTGGCAACCTTTTGTACTTATAATATCAAATGGAGCTAGAAGTCACCCCATTTTTTAAATGGACAAAACCAGCTTCACCAGCTGCATACAACACTATGGAACAAACAGATGCCCTACAGGATCACGGAATAAATATTCAAGATTTGCAGCTTCATGGTTAACAGACTACCTTAGCAGTTTGGTTGCTGTTAAACCAATCAACTGATGCAAAGCTGCTATTTGCATCATTTGCAGAGGTGAGGTAAAAGAAGACTTAATGTGTTTGCTCAGAAGTAAGCTAGAAGTCAATGAGACTTACAATCAAGTAAATGTGTAAAGCATTACATACTAAATTTACAGGCTGAGGCGAAACATGATGTGTGAACATGTTCAGTGCCACACGGACATACAGCATGTTAATCTCAGGACTGTGGGTTTGAGCCTCACGTTGGGCAAAAGATTTCTGTACAGGAGGGGGCTGGAACAGAAGAAGCTTGTGGTCCCTTCCAAATATATGATTCTAGCATTCTATCCTTACTCAGACTCCTTATCCTCTCCAGAGAAAAAACTACTACTATCTGTATAGTCACTTGTGCTGTCTCTGGAGCTTGGTATGTTCCTTCTGATTGAAAGCAGAGGATGGGGAAGCCATCAACTTAACTGGAGAAACCTGAACTTCAATTTCACAAGCATTTTGCACTATAGAACCCCTTGTGCCTCTTGACTCTTATGCATTAACATTGATAAAAGACAGCTTCAGAGAAGTAATCTGATATTAACTCTCTATTTATATTAATACTTGGAGAGTAACATAATTCCTGATCACACTGCAACACAGCTAGCTCTACCTGAGTTCCAAGGGGGAAATAATTCAATCATGAAGGCAGCAACAGCTTAAAATGAAGCCAGGGAATTCATAGTCATAGCTGACACTCTGTCCATAGCACATCATTACTAAAAGGGTAGTTGACTAAAGTGAATAAATAACTCGCTAGCAAAGAAATAAAATGCAAACCGCCATCTCTATTATCATGGCAAAACGTAATCATGAAGGAGGGAAGGGAATTTGACACTACTGAGCAAGTCAAAGAAGTCTCAAATCTAACTCTCAAATGCAAACTTAATGTAGAGAAACAATATTCCAAGGAAAAAGAGACGCTGGATATTTCTTCCAACATCAGCAATACTGTACTGCTGTAGGATTATGCAGGAACACATAAGAATCAGACAGCAGAACTGAAAAGAGAACTCCAAACCAATTCCCATGCTTCCATGTATTTATTTATCATAATTACTGTGTTGCTGGGTAAAGTCTGAAGCAGTAATCCACACATCTCCCCTGTAATGAGTGTTGCACAGTGACTAATAGTTTATTACTACACTATAGTCAGACGTTCTATTGTGCAATTAGAATTGCAGGCTATGTTGCAAATTCAAATCTCAACTCAGCAAAAGATTCACTCTGTTGCCTTATGGCAAACCGTGGTTCCCCATTTGGTACACAGGGACCTTGCAGGTTTGTCATAAGGATTGCCAAGAAAGCATACGTGAATCACTTTGAACAATATACACATGCTAACATACTGGATATTGTTTATTTTCATGCCTGTGAAACAGACAGGGCACTTTGTAGAGTTTTGTAAACCAAACAAAAATTTAATAAGATCCTGACCCCAAAGTAGTAGTCAATCTAAAGCTAATGCTGAAGAAGGTATTACAAGGAAGGGAGAGACAAAGGGATGATAATATGAGAAGGATGGCGACTACTACAGATATATACGGAAATACCACTTGAACATGTTCCTAAGAATGGTTGTCTCAACGTCTCATTCCAAATATTTTATAGCAAAACTGTACCTTGTTAGTTGTCTTGATACCAAGAAATGTCTGCCCAAGTGGAACAGGCCGGAAACGGCCATCAAAATAAAACAGTCCAATATAGGGATTAACATGCAGAAATGTAGCAACATCAAGGTAATTAGGTAAAGTGGCTGAAAGGCCCAAGATCCTAATCATGCTTTGGGTAGATTCAACCTGTAAAAAAGAAAAGAAAATGTCATTAAGTTAGCACATTTTTTAATTAAAGTCTAGAGTTAATATTACCTTAATAAAATATAAAAATAATTTCCACATAAATATATAAATATGTGTTAGTGGATACTAATATTTTGCTCAATGTGTAGTACAGCAGGAGTTTTTCCTTTTCCTAACAAAACCCCCAAGGCCCAGCAATTAGAGACACATTCAAAATAGCAGATTTGAGGGTGTGTTGTTGTGGTCAGAACCTGAACTGAACTCGTAGTCCTTTCTCAAAAAACCCACTTCTGATTTAGATCAACTCAATTTAGAAAGCCAAAGCCAAGTTGCTTCCATGGTTAAACAACTGAGTCAGAAGGCTGTAGAAGTACTGCAAATCAGTTCAGTTCTGGCATTGAAGGAGGCTTTTAAAATGTATCTTTTTACTATTGTCTTCGCTTACAAGAATTTTTGTGATCTACTTCATTATCTCTCATGTAGCTTACTTGTCTGCGCCAGCTCTGCCTGTGGTTCTATAGCAATATTTCTCTCTGAGGGTCACTTTGTGAAATCTTAGCTTTGAAAAGCAACTAATAAATTACCAGAATGAACAAACAAGCAAGCCACATCACTCAGATATCTGCAGTACGTCCTGATAGGTCTTGCAGTGGACCCAGCACTTATCTACAGAACGTGCTCTCACTCTCAAACCATGGCACTAAGAACTGTGTGTATGCTCCAGATGGAGAACACTTGAGGTAAGATCTTCAAAGCATGTGGAGTTCAGAACAAAAAGAAGCTGAACCAAGTTGATGATGTTAAAGAACCTAGCGGCATTAAATTTATAAAGCAGAGCAAGGATTTTCTCAGTTCATGTTCAAATCCATTAATTCTGATATTCACTTGAGTGTGCTCAGAACTTTATGGAAACTTGGTACTGACTGGTTTAACCTCTATGTAACTTTACTGAAGCTATCTGTTTTCTGAGCCAGTGTTTGAAGACTGGGGTCAAATGGATGGGGGAAGAATAGACTAAAACTGAACCCAGAAAACAAAAAAAGAGGTGAGGAGGAGGAACGGCTCTGGTCTGGAGAGGGAGATGTCTGCCTGTGAGTGATTGTATCCCTGTGATACAATAAGGAAAGGGCCTGGAGGATATTCCTAGATCCAGCATTGATTCCTAAGTTGTCTGTACAAGTTGTTGCTAGGAGTGGCTTCATCTGTGTTTGGATAGTAAGGGGGCAATTCCCTTTCAGACAGATCAGATGGATGCATGGTATTGGATCTCTCAGGCTTGATTACTACAATGCACTTTCCACAGGGCTCCCCCCCCCCCCAAGACAGTTTTGAAATTTCACCTGGTACAGAATGCTGCTGCATGTCTTTTAACTGGTGTTGATAAGGTAGAAGGTTTTCCAACCTTTTCTGTGGTTGTCAGTTTGCTCCAGGGACCTAACTTACGTATTTCTTTCAAGGGAGAAACTTTTTTGTGTCTGTTTCAAACCTGTATAGGTGTGCTGTTCTTGTGCTTATTGTTTTGTTTTTAAATCTCATGCAAGTCACTTTGAACTGCTGCAAAAGGAGTACAGAAGTAGACAGACAGACAAACAAAGAGAGGCAAAGAACCAACAAGGACTTGTTTTTGATTTTTTAAAAAAGCAATTTAATTTGTACACCAAGTAGTCTGAAAGCAACGCTGTTCCACATTATGATGGTAACACCGAAACGGATTTGAGTCAAAGAGCAATCCTGTCATGATTTATAGGTGTATCTAATTGACAGGTAACTGTAACAGTGTGAGGAAATATGGGAAGCGTATAATTTTTGCAATTACTGAAACTAGTGCATGAAAAAGAAAAGAAGGGTGTAGGCAGTTTTTATGGTTCTTTCCAAAATGTTTTTCAGTGACACCTAATCTTACTGCAAGTAGTTTGAGGGGGAGATCAGTACTATACAGTATTATGAACTGTTCAAAGTAGCTCTCTGCATGTCTTAAAATGGCATCATGGCACTGTATGGCACTGCATGGCACTTTCTAAAAAATTAGAAAGATATTTTTGATAAAGATAGTAAGTTCAAATATTAAACAACACTTTTAAGGTTCAACTCCAGCAGCTTTAGATGCCACATAGATTGAAATGTACTAAAAATTTAACATGTAATTATAGCTGCAATACCATGCTGTTGATACCGAATTTACTATGACTGGGAGTGGAAGAATTCTGAAGAGAGATTATGAGGTTAATTGGAGACACGGCTGAATACTTTAATCCCTCATGATGCAAATATACTACCATTGAGTTATTTTAAGGGAATTAGTATTTAGCTAATTGCAGCAAAGATTTGTAAAGCTGAAAAAGGGGGGTAGTGGCAGGTGAGAGAATGCACCACCATCAACAGAATGGTTCCAGAAGATATGGTCAACAGTTTTTATGACCCAAGTTTTGTTAAGAGTATACGGAGACAGACAACAAAACTCACTGAAAATTGAACTTTTTCATTATGTATTAGAATGACAAATTAACAAACTGACGATTAACACCACCAGGTAATGCTTTTAGCATTGCCATGAAAGCTTATTTTTAATTAAAATATATTAAAAGTCTGCATGGTAATGTTTTCTGCCTACAAATCTTTACTTTGGATTTTGTGAGTACAGCAAATCTTATCTGCCAGTGGTGGGAGAAAGCCCAACACACTTGCACTCAACACTCTTGGGCACACATATACACAGGACAAAGAGCCCCCTGCTTTCCAACCATACCCTCTTGCCACTCATCAAATGATCAATCTGATGAACAGCGAGGAGTCAATTAGCACTCCTCTCAGAGAGCTGAACTACCTCAGCACCATGTCTACTTTTTCTTTTTGCAGCATTCAGCAAAATTGGGGGGGACGGGACTGCTTGGCGGGCAGCCTGATCCAGTCTCTGGCTACACACATTGGCCTGAAATCCATGTTACATGGTCAAGTCACATTTCCAAAATCCCCATCCTGTTTCTCCTTTGCAACACAACAGTGGGAAGAGCAATTTGCAAGAAAGAGGCGGTGCTTAGCCCATTTCCTATCTGCCACTTACCCCCTACAGTCCTCCATCCCACTGTTTACCCCTCAACCAATCTTCCAAAAAAATGTTGCTTTCCTGACATTGAAAGAACACATCAGAACTCTCTCTCTCTCTCTCTCTCTCTCTCTCTCTCTCTCTCACACACACACACACACACACACCTGTAAGTTAATGGAGACTGACAGATAGGATGGAGGACTGTAATTTTGGAAGACACAGAGATTCAAGTCCTACAACAGAACTATTTGTTACCATTAAGCCTCTATCAGGAAACACCATGCTAAATACTTTTATTCAAGACAAACAACAACAGTGGGAGTCGGGGGGTCATAGCTGAGCACCAAATTCCATATCACAAACTGTTATGGGCCTATGCAAGCAGGCATTTCTACAATTATGACTAAATATTCAGGGTTTAATTATTTATCCATCCTTAACTGCAACAATGTAAAGACACAAAACTGCAATAATGATTAGCATAGAAGTTATGCACAAAAACCAACTGGAAATCATATGTGCCTTCACTATTCAGAACAAAAATGCATTTGTTACTAGGCAACTACCTAACTGAGTAATGCTATATATGGGTTAATTCTAACAAATGAATTCTGGTGTTTAAAGTGCTCTGGCCTCCTGAGCCTCTATTAATAGTAGTCTTAAATCAAACAATAGAGGGAAAACCCACTAAGTGAAGACAACACTCAAAGCTTTGTAATTCTGCAGTATTCTGTGATGGATAAACATCCATACCTATTTTATGAAGCTTTCACACCTGATAGTTAAAAAAGGACAATCAAATTTCTTTTGTACGTGGTGTGAGCGTACCACAACAGAGGTTCCTGTAAATGCCAGATAGAATGCAAGAGAATCCCAACACACATTCGACCAAGCAAAAGTTCTGCATTCTTATTATAGAGCAATTTAAAATTAATTAATTAATTTTATTTTAATGAAATAAATTTCTATATTGCCCTTCACCCAAAGAACACAGGGCAGTTTACAATAGAAAAACACAAACATACATACCCATAACAACAAACACCCCCCCCCAGTTTAAAAGGTCATAGATTGTTTAAGTAAAAGGCCAAGGATGATAGACAGAGGAAGGGTTAGAATATGTATAGAGAGCATGGGAAATATTCTACTATTATGTCCCATCAGCACAAGGATTTCCATGTGTTCAGTAGGACTCCCCCCCAATGCCCTCCCCAAACCTGCCCCAGAGAGTTCAGGGAACACCTAGAAAAGACTTAGGGTGGGGTTGGGGGACAAGAAGGTAAAAACATTCCATTGCTGACGCAGAAATCCTTGCACTGATGGAATGATTGCCATAGTGCTACATTGGATTGCACACCAAGGGTTTGCAGCATTTGCACTGAAATTAATACAAATTGAATGTCCTATTTCAATGAGCACACCACCGCTTCTGGGTTTCTTATGGGGTCAACGTCCAGAGACACCTGCTAGCTTTGACAAATTGATCGCTGAATGAGTAATGTAATGAACAGCAGCAACACACCACTAATGAGGGAGAACGCAGGAGAAGTCAAAAAGAGAAGCAGCGTAATAAAGGGACAATGGTGCAGGTGCCTATTTAGAGAATAGAAAACCCTCCAAAAAAAGTGAATCTACGGGGCTTCAAAGTAGATGTAAATTCTATGATTCTATAATCAGAAGCGTTCGCTGCCTTAACAAAATCGAAGCAATGGAAGGGAAGAGATAAATATCTGAAAGAGGAAGGCTTCTGTTTCCACCATTGCTGCTTAACCCCCTACCACCACAAATCTTTCCCCTTTCTCAAGGGTAAGATTTGGGAATTGGTGTGGGGTACAGGGGGCTGATGTGGAACTCCTTTGTTCTTATTGCAAACCTGGACAGAGCTCACAAAAAATGCTGAGTTTTTCTCCCAGACTACTGCAATAGAGTTTAGGAAAAAGAAGCCAATTTCAAACAAAGAAGGGGGGGAGTGGGTGGTGGGAGACTTTTACCATCACTAATTTAGACAAAATGTCTAAGTCAGAAAAGGTAGTCATCAATGCACCAGCCAAATGATGACCAGAAACTTAGAAATTTAAAGTGCACTAATTTGCTAAGTAGATATTACTGAACTGCATGGTTTTTTATTTAACTTTTTTTCTATTTTAAACATTTAAGCATTTTCATCTTACATCCCTGTTATTTTCAGGAATGCACAATTTTAAACATCAAAGCTACAATTAGTTTCAGAAGAGTCTTTTGATGTTGTATCCACAGCATATGAGCAAAGCTCAAAGCCTTTTTCCACTAAAAAAAGTTTTGTCAATTCAATTTAAATATCTTGTAAAAGGAACCTTTAGAATTCACAAAGTGCATAATGTGCATTCGTATTTTATACCCTTTTAGCTAAGGTCACATCAGCTTTTACCCTGCGAGATATGTAACTTGACCCCTGAGTTGAAGGGACCAAAATCTGAGCTCAGCAAAGCACATCAAAAAGACAGCTATCCTCCAACCCTCAACAATCATCTCATATACTGCTCTAATTCACAGTAGAATGCAAAAAAACCCCAAACCCTTGAGTATTGCCACTCTTCCAATATTTGAACAAAGAATTGCTGAAAATTTTAAGCACCACTTTAGCTAACATCTTCGACCAGAGGATTTCATTTTCACACCTGTGCTATATTCAGTGTATAATGACATTAATGTTTCTTAACCAATGTTTAAATATTGTAAGAGGACTCAACACTTTCTGAGGGTTCCATGTGTCAAGAACTGAAACTACAGACAGGATTCTGTGGAAGCCCTGCACAATGGGGCTTGATCCCCTCTCTTCATCTCCTGAGCACCCCAATGCCCCCCAATTTGTAAGAGGGATCAGGAAAACCCCAGAATAGTACACAGGGTAAGGGAATGGATCCAGCTGACAAGCTGCTATGGAACATTTGTAACAGTGTAACACTGAATTTCAGCCACAGTATTAATACTTCCAGATATTCAACTACAATTCCCATTGTCCTTGGACCTTAGACATGTGGGCCAGGAGCAATGGCATTAGCAGTCCAACTATATTTCATTGCCAACAAGTTCCCTGTTGTCTGATGTAAGGTATAATCTAGACAGAGTAACTTCTGCTAAGAATTATATGCCTTGAACTCCCAATGTTTGTTATTAGAATATTAAAACCAACTATTTTTAGCACCGTTAACTATGTTTAACATTTTATTTTTGAAGTTATGTGATAAGTATATATGCCATGATGGTGTACACACCACTGTGAGTTGTATCCTGGGTTTTATCCAAAGCAGCACTAAGTACCTTGTTCTGTCAGCGCAAGGATTTACGGTTGCCCAATGGAACTCCACCAACAGAGAGGAGTGCTTAACCCCAGAACAGATTATTGGAAAAAGGGGGGGGGGGGGTAAAAATACGGGGAAAGTTGGATTGCACAAGCATAAATCATTGCACTGATGGAACAAATTAACTGGATACTGCCCTCTGTACTAGACTGCAGGAATCACCCTTTTAATTTTAAATAAGGTCCTATAACTCCAAGATAGGAATAAATTGTCTGCTTCAGAGAGCCTAGCAAGAGGCATATAGTTTTTTGTTAAAAAATACTTAGGGTACCTAACTCCTGCAAAATTGGCCAAAATCAACAAAAACCATAATAACAAATGCTGGAAATGTAAACTACAAGTGGGAACCTTCTTTCATATGTAGTGGTCGTGCCCAGAAATAAAAAAAATTCTGGGATTTACGATCTACGAAGAAATGAAAAATTTACTAAAAATCGCATTTCACAAAAAAATGGAATCATTCCTTCTTGGGATTCTAACTGACAATACCCGAAAAGAAAGATTAAAACTATTTTTTCTATGTAGTGATGGCGGCTAGGGTACTAATAGCCAAGTACTGAAAGGGTGACCATATACCAACTAGAGAAGAATGGCTACAGTAGCTGAGTGAGTACTTGGAACTCACTAAGTTGACTGAAGCCTTAAGGAATAAGTCAAATAAAATAGTCCAGAAGGAATGGGAATACCTAAATATCTACCTATCGAGTCAAGGTTCAACAACCAAGATTTGGTTGTGTTTAGAATAAACCCGTAAGTGGGAAAATGTCTCCTTATACCAAGATGAGGAATCTATTGAAATACAGAGAAATTGCTTTAGTTATAAGAAATGAACCACCGTGAGGTCGACGGAAGTCAAAAACCAAAAGTATAATCAAAAGAGATCCACCCCAGAAGGGTCAGTATCTCGGTAGAGAAATGACATTCTGGGCTATCTATTCTAGTTACCCTGATGTATACTTATGTTCTTACTTTTTGCATTTTCTCTGCTTTGCTGTTTTCTTTTTTCTTTTTCTTCTGTTTCTTTTTGTCTTGACCCCTTTCTTTACTCTTCTTTTTTGTATTTAATTGAAATGTTTTTTATACTTTGTTTCATTTGTATTTGTATAACAATTCAATAAAAAAATACTTATGAGTGTCTTATTTTAGGAATTATGTGATAGATTTTGAATTATTCCTTATTTTATTCATGTTACCAAAACAGAAAGTTTCCAGATTTACACATTTTCATCCTTCCTCTCTCTGTTGTCTTTCACAGCAGCCTTAATTGACAGCTACATGATCTGGAGGCAGCTTAGGCACAATGAAGGAACCAACTAGAATTATTTGACTTCTCCATGTGCATTCTAATGTTTAATCTGGCAGCTCCAAAAAGGGTTTTGCACATACCTGACGTAAGGTGCGTGCCACTAAACTTTCCAGCACAGGTCCTCTATCTTCATGTAGAAGGTGCACTTCATCAAGAATAAGGAGCTTCACAAGTTGGGAGAGGGCTACATCTCCAACACTCTTCCTTGTCACAACATCCCATTTCTCTGGAGTGGTCACAAGCATCTGACAAAGACAAAAGGAGCAGACACATTTTTATTTATTTTTTACTGATTTTTTAAAAAAACCACACAAAATGAAACAAACAAAAAGAAATGGCTAATAACAAGTTTGTAAACCAATGAAGATAAGCTTATTCTTGCCAGAGCAGAATTCCACTGCCATTTTGTGTTACAAAGCACCCTGGCCTCAAACCACTTTCCTCTGATCTCATTCTGAGCTATCCAATGTCGCCCTTACCTTTCTACAGTACACTATATTCAGGCCATACATACAATACACCCCTACCTACCTCCATTCCAGCACATAAGAAGTATCATCAACACAATCCAAGGACACATTCTAGCCAGGGAAAAGAATTCAAGGAGGGCATGGAGCAGGGTCAGTAAGAGGTATGGCCTGGGGAGAGGCCTAGAGGGCAGAATTCAGTCTCCACACCTTAAGTTTCCCACTTTGCCTTAGTAAAACATTTCAGCTAAAACTTCTGAGTTATTCAAAAGCAGTGTTAGAAACTGAGATATGAAGGCTAGGAGCTAAATGGCACCTTAAACCTGGGTTATGGGGGCAACGACGGAATGTCTAGGCAGACTTTTTTATAAGATGAAAATAAATGAACTGCATCTAAAATATATGTTCATTTTTCACATGGTCTAGTCCTGACCCTGCTCACCCCCCTAATATTCTTAAGAGGGTCTCTTCTCCAGTCTTCAGAAAGTAGCTGGAAGTGGGGAGGCAGAAAAAGGTCCTCCTTTCCTTCCATTTTGCAGTTTTAATCTGAAATCTTAGGCGCAGTACTGCATCCACAGCTTAGAAACTGCTTGTCCTAATGAAAGTCCCTGCCGCAAAATGCACCTAGAACAACAGGAGTTTCGAACACTGTTCAAAAGAGCTTCCTTCACAAATAAGAAGAACTTTGCAGATGGGTAAGAGGCAGACATCCAAAGCAAAATGTGGCAACACTATCATTCTGAGGCCAGCTTCTTGGTAGGTTTGGAAGAGACGTAGATTTTAATCTGATTAAACATCCCCTCTCAAACAATGTAGATCTAAAAGACCACAGCCCCAACCAACTTAAAAACAGCCGAGATCTCTCAGTCTTATTTCTTATCTAAAAAGAACAGCAGCACCAATCCCTGAGAAAGCTGTGCACCTGGAACTTCTCTCACTGACGCATCATACACTGACCTGCTCAGCTGGCCTTAGCATAGCACTGGAAATCCCTCTGTACCTTCCGGTAGGGAATCTAGCAGTCAAGGCTGTGGCTGGTAGACTGGCAAGTCCCCAGCGGACATTAAGGCCAACAAAACTTCATCACTTAATCAGGAAATTTCCTCCTACCATCCGATATATTTTGCCCTGCAAGGACTACATCTGAATAACGCTTACTGGGCACTGTGTGTAGTTAAAAGGATTGTTGTATCCATGAACCTCTTTAAATATGCCACCATTTATGTATTAACACTGCAGGATTAATCATGTCCATCAGAAATTCAGAGTAACTTCCTAGATGTTCACTGCCTGGCACTTATTGCTGAGATTTGAGAGAAGTTATCTGTTGTATATTTGCATCCCTGTAGTAAAAGTGATAAATCACCAGACTGGAAATAATAAATCTGAGGTTTCAAGGACATGCAAAAAACATTACCTTCCTCGTTCTGTAACTAGAAAAGCCAACTGATACCCATTAAAGCAGGACTTCCTATATAACTTCAAATTCAAGAACTACCTTATAAATGGGAACAATTCTAATCAGGCTTCAGCTACTATACAGAAGGTACAGCTTTAGATGTTAAAAGAAGGAGGCAAATTCTCATGTAACTTAAAGGGGGGGAAATATAATGAGCTTTTGTTTATTAGCTAATTTAGGACTGAATTTTTCTTGCTACACTTGAAAATGGTGCCTACTGGTTAAATAATTTATTCAATGTGGCCTTTATAATAGCAATACCTTCCCCAACCTGGTGCTCTCCACATGCTTTGGAGTACAACTTCCAGAGTTGCCAATGGTGAGATGTTTTTATTGTTTTATTACTTGTTGTTTGCTGCCCTGGGCTCCTTTGGGAGGAAGGGCCTGATATAAGAAGAAGAAGAAGAAGAGTTTGGATTTGATATCCCGCCTTTCACTCCCCTTCAGGAGTCTCAAAGCAGCTAACAATCTCCTTTCCCTTCCTCCCCCACAACAAACACTCTGTGAGGTGACAGATGTGAGGTGCTGAATTGCAACTCATTACCAAACTTAAAACCATGGAGAGACCTGGTCTGAACAAAGACATTGGATTCTTATCTCATTATACATGACAAAGCCATTTTTCACCTTCTCACCCCTTGCTTTTTCCTGTAAGACCTATTGCAGTCGTTAAGAGTCGTCAACAGGCTCATCACAGCTATCTGCCAATCACCCATTCCCACCACCCTTCTGAGTAATACCCCTCCCCACCTTC
This sequence comes from Podarcis filfolensis, assembly GCF_964270895.1. Lineage (NCBI taxonomy): Eukaryota > Metazoa > Chordata > Lepidosauria > Squamata > Lacertidae > Podarcis > Podarcis filfolensis. Next base: position 48,294,122 of record NC_139606.1, read on the forward strand.
TCACTATATAGAAGGATCTGGCAACTTCTGTTTCAGTGTATCTGAAGAAGTGTGCATGCACACGAAAGCTCATACCAAGAACTAACTTAGTTGGTCTTTAAGGTGCTACTGGAAGAAAAAAAAATTTTTTGTTTTGTCTGTGAGGTGAGTGGGGCTGAGAGACTTCAGAGAAGTGTGACTGGCCCAAGATCACCCAGCAGCTGCATGTGGAGGAGCGGAGACGCGAACCCGGTTCCCTGGATTACGTGACTACCGCTCTTAACCACTACACCACACTGGCTCATAACTGTTTTGCTAGTCAGCATACTGAAACGGAACATGGACACTCTATTATTCACTACCTATTGTTAATAGTCATTGATAGCTTCCCTTATGTAACTGGCTAACTTTTAAAGAAAATTTTCCCATCACATATTTTGTGGTAGAAGACTATGTAAGTTGGTACTACTTTTTTGTTTCTGTTGTTGCCTTCTGCCAACCAATGTGAATGGATGTCCTGAAAGTTCAACTTCTAATGAAGTTGGTGTGTGTATGCTTGCACACAGGCACACACACAATTATACAAATCTTTCACATTATCACTCTACTGAAACCTAAGCATCTAATATATTTACTGATACAACTGGGGGGGGGGGTTATTTAAACATGGTCAAATTTTAAAACAAGCTTTAGTACAATCAGCTAAGTCTAAATGTTGTTTGAAAGGTGTAACGTGTGTTAATTTTTCATCCACGATCCTGTAAAATGCAATGCGTATCTTCCTCCACACACAAGCATACGCAAGTGCACAGTCACCTATACTACTAAATGCTATACTATACCTATACTACTTTTACCTTTATACTGCTAAAGGTGGTAGTGGTTATTGTTTTGTTTGTTACCGTGTTATGTAATTTTTTGTTTTTATATTGCAACCTGCCTTGTGATCCTTGGATAAAAGGGTGGTATAGACATTTAATGAAAAAATAAATATAAATTTAAATTAGGAAACAAATAAATCTAAGGAAACCAGTTGGAGTTGCCCTACGTTCTCTTTTAAATGTGTAGGCTGATCTAAATGAATCTATACAAAACAGAACCTGTGTGTGTGTGTGTGTGTGTGTGTGTGTGTGTGTGTTCAAAAATAGAAGACAGCTAATAAATCTCTATGCCTATGCTATGTAACCTAATAAAACATTTATAGATGCTGCAACACTCTATATGTGGAAATAGAGGCAGAAATCTTCTGTTTTTGTCCACTTGTCAGGCAAATCCCTCTTTAGCCAAATGAACCTTACTGAAAGTACTGTCACTGCCCTTATAGCCACGCCAGCTAACAATCTACCCTAACAATAGCTAACAATCTTGCTAAGATAGCTAACAACTTCCAAGAGGCATAAGATTCTTAGAGCTATTCTGCATTGGCGCTTTGGCTATGGTTGGATTCCAGGGATGGTTTGAAGGGACTTCAAAGTCAGAGTCTGACCACCGGTCAATTTAGCTGAGTTTTGTTTAACTGATTAGCAGCAGCTCATCCAGATTTCAAAGCACTTTTCCTAGTCCTACCTGCAGAGATTGGAACGGGGAGCATGTGCTCCATCACCGAACTTTGACCCTTCCCTATTAAAGGCGGAAGTTTAATGCAGTAGAAAATGTGGTTTCCAAATATGTTAACTTTTAGACTGACTCGCCTGAGAAAATGAGAATAGCTAGTGACAAAAGAACAAATCAAAAGCCGAAAGCTACAGGCCAGCAGTCATAGCTAGTCAATTGTCCCTGCATCTCTCACAAGCAAGGGAAAGGGAATCATCCCCCATCACCAGCATCTGGTTGCCTGATGTGGAAAAAGATGGACATGTTAGTCACATTAGACTCAGAGAATCGCAACAATACACTGTGTACAGGGAAGATACTGGCTTTGTATATAATGATGGCGGCCTTTAATGAACCCACTCTAACTCCAAATAGTGAGTGTACAACCAGCATTTATAAAATGCCATCATACCACTACAGATGTAACTTATTACCACTTTGAAATGAGCCATGTCAACCACGAAAATTAGCAGCTGTAATTTTCATAGAACATTAATTAGCAAACTGTGATGAAATATATTTAGCAAGGCATATTAAGAATTTAAAGGTGTGAAATGCTACAAACGCAAGCTACTTAGCTAATTTGCCAAAGCTAAACTGGTACTGCTGCGATCACACACTTTCTTGTACCACAGCCCTGCTGTCACAATTTAAAATAAAACAGATGCATATTTTCTTCTTCTTCAGTTTTAAAGTATTTAGACACATTCGGTGCTAAGCGTAAACCTCTTTTACGGCTGCATGTTGTAATTAAAAGTTGCTGATGGCACTCTAAATAACGACGTGAATTAAATGCGGAGTTCTGTATATTGTTATTCTGAAGACAGTGTGAACACATTGAGCACAGCTGCTGAGCAGTCTCCAGCATTGAATTTCAATAGGACTCTGACACAAACACCATTTAAACAAACTGAGGGAGAAAAACAGTGCCAGTGCCTGATGGACTGGACCCAAAGTTAGAAGAACAGTGCATGTCTTGCTAGACAATGCTGCTCGTTTTCAGATTTATGACTAAGAATTTAGGCTCCTGTGAGGAAAGGAGAACAAACAGTCCGAAGATTTCCTCCTCTAAGTGCAGTTGTGTGAGTTGTTTCATCTCTGAGGCAAGATGAGTAGTTTACTGCTCATCTTGCCTAGAATTCTAACTCTGTAACCAAATTGCCTTGTAGCACTAAGTGCCAAGGCATGGGGTGGATGAATGAGGGGCTGTTTGTTCCTCACCTCCATTTGCTGCATAGGATAGTTGGAAAGGAGATTTGGGCAAGAGCAGGTGTGGCTAACATGCAGCCATCCAGATGCTGTTTGAATCCAATGCCTATCAGTCCCAGCAAGTATGGCCAATAGTCAGGGATAATGGGAGGCGTGCCGAGGAGAAGGAAAAATATATAAAGTCTGAAGAAGGGCCTTTTAAGCTTCAAACAGTTTAGAATTAGATTTAAAACGCTGAGCTTCCAAAAGTGGGATATTGATTATGGTTGTAAGATACACTTTTCAGGTTACCTTCCCCAACCCACCCTCAGGATATGGTAAACCAGGGATAGGGAATTTATGGCCCTCCAGTTGTTAGACTACAACTTGCACCATTCCTAAGCTCTGGAAATGCTGCCTAGAGATAATGGGAGCTGTGAGTCCAACATCTGGAGGGCCACATGTTTCCCATCCCTGTGACAAACTGTTAGGTCTTAAGCACACCCATGTCTACCACCCTACTCCAGTTTATTATTTCCTTTTGACATATTCAACATGGCACCTAGAGAAATGCTCAGTTCTTGACTGAGTAAATACGCTTCTACGTACTTGGGCAAGTCCTCAAAGTATTCGGAAATCTTTACATTCTCTTACCAATTCAACTGTCTTTCTGGTAGGCACAAGACCACTACTAAAATTAGCTACTGGAATAAAGGGTTTTTAAAAATATTTACATGTGGTGAGGGGAATCAACCCCCCCAATCCAACTGTGTTTGCAAAAAAATATTCAAGTACAGTGGCACCTTGTGTTACGTACTTAATCCGTTCCGGAGGTCCATTTGTAACAGGAAACCACTCGTAACATGCTGCCACACCGCTGGAGCACAACTTCCACTCGCATCCTGGGGCAAAAGTCGCAACAAGGGGCATCTACTTCTGGGTTAGTAGAGCTCGTAACCCACAGCATTTGTATGGGGGACGGTGCGTAACATGAGGTACCACTGTGGAAGCAACTCCCTATTTTTGTGCAGCCAGCATGCATACAACCGCTGATGAGCACACAGTTTTTGGCACCGCAATGGGGCAGGGATGGAATGGGGCAGGGGCACAACAGGCTTACACACGTTCTGTTGACGCGAGCGGTGCCTTGGAATGTAACCACCCACGTCAATAGGCAGTTGCCTGTATAACAACAAGGAGCTTGCCTAGAAATGCAAATCTCTGCTCACATCAATACATTCATCTAGGACAAGCATGTCCAACTCCCAAGAGACTGTGATCTCCTCCCACTATAAAAAACTGGCAGTAATCTACCCATTGGATTGACCAGAGATGTTGAGCTTTTTGGGGGGAAGGATGAGCCAAAGTTGATGAGCTTTTTAGGAGGAGGAAGAGCCAAAGTTGTTGAGCTTTTTTAGGGGGAGGTAGAGCCAATGTGATTGGGATCGAACAGGGACAGCCCACGATTGACCGGTATATCACGATAAACCTGTTGGACATCCCTGATCTAGGAAATACAATTGGGGCAAAATGAGTAGTACAGTGAAGCTGGGTATATAGGTTGCCCATGGGAAGTGCACATTTCTATGCCACTAGCCCACGGATAATCATATTTATTTTTGTCATCTCTTCTTTCTTACAGTGAGCATGGCAAGCTTCACAGATAGTCATAGCATATTCATTTCGTGACACTGGAAAACCATTTCATTTTTAAAGGAGTTTTAGAATACCTTTCTACAGCCATGGTTTCTATTCTCAATGAGCAGCACTGCAAAGAGTTTTCATTTATATCACTATTACACCACTTCAGTTCTCTCAGCACAGAAACAGCCAGGAAATAAAGTGTCACATTTGGTTAATGAATTGAAACTCATGCAAGACATTTCAATCTGGTTTTCGTATTAGGGCATGGCCAAATAGAAATGGGCTAACTGTCAATATTTTGACTGTCAACTTACATTTCTCTCTGTCCATATAATTTCTTCCCACACCCTCTTCAGTGGTGCCCAGATTAGTATTAGGAACTACTCCAGAACTAGTTCCATCACTGGGTAAGCACAGAATAAATGCGTGCAGAAGTCCAAAACCGCTGGTCAATTAAAAAATTAATATCAGCTAACAAAAGTGCAACATTTAAGACTTTGGATACAGATATTTAGGTTCCAATCCTATGTCGTGTTACCTGGGATTGAGTCCCATTGAATGAAGTGGGACTTACTTCTCAGTATACCATGGATTGCAATGCAAGAAAAAAGTATTGTAAAGGCTGCTATTGCTATGCTAAACCTTTGCCCATTTCCACCCGCTCCCCTGCCCCCAAGAATGCATTAATGGGAAGCATTTCACAAAAAAGCAAACCTAATTTGGCACACTGCCAGGACAACCTAGTGCTATAGTGCAACGGAAGAATGACCAATACCCATTCCCCAAAATGGGAACTTTTTTTGGCATGAAAATTGACAGTCTTTCTGTAAAAAGCTATGGATCATTGCTACAGATTCTACATGACCATCTAGACAGTCTGAGGGTGCAAATCAACTGGACTGCAGGAGCGCACATGACCATCCCAGTATATTCAAGAGCAAAAATAAGCCTGATAGCACACTGAAGCTGTCTTTGCAGGAGTCCTAAAATTTCACTTAGTAACTACAAAATTCCTATATCCCATCTTTGAAATACACTATCTGGACAACTTACAATAAAGTGTTAAAATCATCATAAAGTTACTAATGCATTAAATTAAGTGAAAAACAGCACCCTTATAAAAGCAGCATCCACATACAGATCAACTGGAGTTAAAAAGTTAAAACCCCAGTGAAATAAAAAATGCATTCACCTCATGGTAGAAAGGCACCAGATTGCCAGGCTAGCATTCTCTGGGGAGAGAAATTTTAGAGCTGGGCATCAGCACAGAAAAGGCCTTCTCCCAGGTAGCCACCTGCCACATTTCAGATAGAGGTGGAGCCCACAAAAGAATACCTTGTGAAGTACAATGTGCTCATAATGGCTCTCTCCCGGTTAATCTAACATCTGTATTCTGAATGGATCACTGAGACCAGCTATCTCTGTTCGAGCTGGAAAAAGTTGTTCCATGTCACTGAACACGTAACATGCTCACAGTAACATTACGACAGAAATATTTTTTAAAACAAAAAAGACGTTGAAGCTCTCTTCATCCAGATATCCACATAAAACCAGAAGTCAGGGAAGATGCTCACCCTCAATTTAAACCCATCAGTACAAAAAAAACCATGTCAAGATAACGGAGGATAGCAGAGTTTTCTTGTGACATCTCAACTATTGCATGCCAGAAGTGGGTGAGACCAGAAACTGTGGTGGATGTAGAACTAGAATAGTAAAGATGGTAACAAAATGTGACTCATAGAATCATAGAGTTGGAAGAGACCACAAGGGCCATCGAGTCCAACCCCCTGCCAAGCAGGAAACAATGCATAGTTGTTTAACTGGGTATAAGCTTTAATAGTTTACTAACCAATTAAACTGATTAAGATTTGCACCTATATTTGTATAATAATCTGCAAACATATCAAAAGATAAAAGGACATAAGGGAGCAGAGAGGAGAAAGTGCAAAGGAAGGAAGGATAAGGGGGGAAAGTCATCAGAATAAAGCATATTATGGTATACTGATAAAAAGCAGCATCAAAACAGTATTCCAGTACATTTTTCTAGGGTAAGTAAGTCTGTCTACACAAAGCACATTTTTAGCCTCCAGAACAAAAGAGGAGGAACAGCTTGTGTGCTTTGTGAAATCCAACACTTGTATTGTAAAATACATAATTAGCTTCTCAGTCTGCAAGTTTAAATAATGATTTAAATGTTTTAAACAGGAGAGAAATTCCATATTATTATCCGACTTTCTTTGCTCTAATTCATTTCACTAATCATGGTTATATCAACTCCAATATTCCAGTGTCAGCTTTGACTGATGCCAATAAGCTCCTTAATCAGGTATGACAACTTTCAGCTAGCGTGCCTCATTAGCACACAGCAATCCTGTTCATAATTTTCTCTTTCCCCCCACATTTCATTGCCCATTTTAACAGGTGATTCTGTCAAAGTGTGAGGTATAAATCAGGCATGGGGAACATCCAGGCTGCAGGCCAGATTAGGGCCATAAGCCACACACACCTGGTGTCATACAGAGTTTCAGGTATGGCACAGGCATGACCCCCTGCTGAAAGTGAGGTATGCAGGTACCACCAATCAGTAGCATCTTCAAAACCCTTGTGCCTTTGGGGGGGGCAGGAATAATTTTTATTACTTTTCCAATATTTCCCCAATAATAGCTAAATTATAAAATTATTACAAAACCCTTGTGCCTTTGCCTGCACAACTTTATTTCAAACCATGTGACAATGTTCACCTACTGAAATGGCCCATGGGAGTTAGGGGAGGTGAGTATCTGTCCCTCTGGCTACATCAGATTCCCTACCCCTGTGTAGTGAAAGCCAATGGACAATTTGTTAAGAAAATATTCAATTCTGAAATATGAAAAAAATTGTGATATAAAGCAAAATGAAACAAAAACCAAGTGTTTTCCTTTTCCTGTACATCACAGGGACCTGACTGATTGTGATGGAACACACGCACAGATAAGAAATCCTACCATCCTATTATCCTGCCTTCACAGAGGGGATTCCTTACATCTAGGAAATGCATTTTGGCTTTCCAGCATGGTAGCTTATTGGCAGCTACATAGTGCAATTAAGTCTCCATCACATACTCTTCCTTCATTCTCTAGGGAGGAAGAGAATGTTTGTTCTATGACCATGTTAGACTATTTGTCTCGCTCAGGCAGAGTGCTTCTCCATCGCCTGCTAACTTACTCTTTCAACCAGGATAACAGGGTTGAACTTAAAAATATTCTGCATTAACAGCACATGCTCTGCTACTAAGCTGCAGTCCCGACCCACTGCTTTATTTCAGACCTAAGTTCTAGTACACAGAGTCAAACTACATGTTGCAAGACAATCATAGCGATCCAACCCCCCTGTTTGTAATGGGCTGGGAGTGTGTTGGGGATGGGGAGATATCTGCAATAAAGGATTGGCAGATATGTAAAATGCTTAACTGTTTTTAGTCAGTTTTGTTTGTTTGTGCCAACTGAGTTCAGAAATGCAAATTAAGCCCAGCTGGAGGATGAGCCTCTGAGAGCTAATTTCAGAGGAGACTTGGCAAGTGTAGGAGGGATTAAGCACTACCTTTTCCTGATCTGCCCCTAAAAACCCTGCCTCCATCCTGCCTGTGAATTTTATTACTTCAGCAAATGTGAACTAAGGGTCTCTTCCTTTGCATGCTGCAACATATGCAGGGAAAATAGTCCCTCTGCTTTCCCCCACCTTCTCCATAATGTAACATATGAATTAGCTCTATGGTTCTTTCATTCTCAAATATGACCTACTCAATCTTCATTAGAGACAAAACAGTGAAGGGGATTCATTCCTGCAACATTACACCATTCCCAAAACACTAAGACCTCAAAGCCTTGGAAAATCAAACTGCTGCTGTTGTTGTTGTTTTTTTAAAAAACCCCAACAACAATTCAACAGATACACTCAAAACAAAATCAAAATACCTAAACAAAGGCAAAACTTGTGCAAGCAAATCAAGTGCCTCAGGGTTATATTCAGTTGGTATCGGTTAGCTGACAGAATGTTATTTGATTCAGCATATTTGATTCAGGCTTGGGTCAAAACAACAGGGATCAAGGTGATCATTGGTGCTTTCCCCACAAAAAAACCCTCTGCTCTCAATAGCTTGGGGACACTTCAGAACAGCAGGGAGATGATGCAGAAGATCACCTTCATCCTTGCTGCTGCTGCTGCTTTGATTCAGCAGAGTCTTCCATCAAGACGTTCTGAAAGCAAAGAAATGGCGGGAGGATGCAATCTGCAGAAACAGTGTTTAGACTACTTAGCTTTATAGAAGCTTTAGTTTCCCATTTAAACTTCCATCATGTAAAGATTGCACACATTTCTAATTTAAAAGCAGAAATCAAAATTAAAAGATTGCTGATTTCCCTAACTGCAAGTTAGTCAAACAGGGACTAAAATCACGCTGGGAACAACAGCGTTTTACTTTTAAGGCTTTTAGCATCTGAGAGGTAAAGATTAATTTGTGCGTTTCAATTAAGCAGCTGAAGTAAATTCAATCTGATGGCTACTGAATTGGCAAACAAAATTATTCTGCATGAATTTCAAAAGAAAGCCCAGTACACTAAACTGTTATAAAGTCATTTTGCATGCACTGATACTATGGTTATATATATAATACCCAATTTGTTCTTCGTTTCTGCTTTTAGATTAAATGTTAAGTACTACTGGATTCCTCAGTGTTGTTTCTTATTCTATATAATCATCACACTAAAAGACAGAATGTTTTTGTTTTTTAGAAAAAGAACAAAAAGAAAGCAAGCATTACTGTGTTCTTCCACTTCCATTTTGTCATCCCTCCCCTACTCTCCACATTTCTCACCATTCAAATCCATTTCTCTGCTCAAGAATATTCACTCAACAAGCACAGCTGTTATTCTGAAATCTTTACAGCTAAATCAAAGATAATTGGACTTCAGAGTACTTTTAAATTGTAGCCTAGGAAAAGAATCTAGCTTAATGCATCATTTGCATTACCTATAAAGACTGCTTTTCTATCCTTTTAAATTTATAGTGCTTTTTGTATGGGGGGAGCACAAAAGAGTTATACAGTAGTTTTACAGATTTCTTTGTGGATTTCTTTGCACAAAAGGGTTTTATGAGAAGCTATTAAATCTTGCAAAAGTAAGAAAAATCAATAACCAACTCTGGGAATTCTACAATGTTTAAAGTTATTAATACAAGTAATGAAATATTTCTCATAAGTGGGTCCTATTTGTTTTATGAACAGTATGTTGTAAAAATCATATTTGCACTCAACGCACAGTAAAAAGGGTCATCATTTGGTGAGATTTTTAAAAAACCCTAATGCAATCAAGCATTAACAGATTCACAAAGCAATTATATAAAGGGAAATTAGTAAAGCTTTATTGTTATAGCAGTTTAAAATGATACAGATCATTATACCCAGTGTTTGCCTGAAAAAACAAATAATGTAATGTTGTAATTCTGGCATGAAGTTGCATACAATATCACCACTTTGCCACAGCAGTCAGTATACCATATCCTAAGCAGTTAACACATTAGCATAGAAAGCCCTGCAGCTGTACTGTTAGGTATTCCACATCTGTCTCTGTAAAAATATTATTAATAAGTCTAGCAGTAACAAGTCGGCCATTTATTAAACAAGCACTAATTGCAATCATATCTGGCAAAACATTGCAAGGAGGGCAGCTAGTTATTATTGTTGTTGCTACTTTTCAAGGAGGAAAAAGGAATTCTGCCTTTAAATGCTTTCCACTAGCACCCAGAGCACTGAACTGCAAGCCGCTTTGTGCGACTCTGCAAATGATTGCCAGAATGAGCATCTTTTGGTCCACAGGACAGGTGGTCTGCTATTCCTCTTTTCATCTTGCTCTTCTGCTTCATTTCCCACCAGATGACGAGCCCTCTTGGGGCAAGGTCTCTCTCTTTTTTATGTGGAAAGCAGAACAGGTTTTAGAAATTCAAATTGAAGTTTGAGATAGTAAGCAGTTACAAGAGAAAAGGCCTCAAAGTGAAAAACATTTTAAAACTTTGTGAGGCAGGTGCACTTGCTAAATAGCTTATTCAAAGCATTGCCAGTGGTTGACATCTGCAGTCTCAATGCTGTGTTGTGGAGGGCAATAGGAAATCACCACTCTGATTTCCCAAATCCTGCAGCAATCCTACAGAAGCACCATGCAAAAAGCATGACAAGGATCATTTGTAAGCCAGAGATAATAGAATCGTGAATTTTGAAGCAAAAGGTTTTCCAGCATCTTCCTAAAGGTTCTCTTTCCATTTATGAAGCCTGAAAAAAATAACCTTAACAGATTTTGATTTTGCATTAATATAAACATTTAATAAGATTTTAAAAAATAAAAAATACTTATCGGATGATGAAATGTCACTACAAAATGTTTGCCTGCATGAATTAAAACAAGACTATTAGTGTGTTATCATCACGTTTTACAAATATTAAATCAGATCTAAAACTGACTAGGTAAACTTTCAGAGCAGGGATGGGGAGCTATTCAGATGATGTTGGACTTCTAGCAATCATCAGCTGCAGTCAGCATGGCCAGTAATGAGAGTGACAGATGTAGTTCAGAAATATTCAGAAGACCACACATTCCTCATTCCTGATTTTGCGGAAGTGTCACTAATTTAATCTAATGTACTTTATGTATTTGAAATTCACCCTGAATTCACTATAAACATTCTTTTAACCAACGTGGAGATGAAGAAAAGGTGGATGAAAGGTTTGTAGGCAAAAACATTGCTAGCTTGGGCTATACTGAATTGAAAAGTAAAACATTTCACCTTTTTTTTTATTTCACAAAACATTAGCTCTTCTACAGCATCATATATTGGATTAACAACTACAAGAATTAAGAAACACATTTTGTTCACCTGCAGGTGACACTGTTGGACCAGTCCATGAAAACACATAAGCAACAAGCAGTAAATATTCCTTTTCAGTGTGCTCAACTGTTTTGGATTGATGAGGGATCCAAAGAAAAACATTATTTCTTCTTTTTTATGTTAGCCCTTTAAAGTTGTACAACAATAAACCTCAGCATAGCTATTAATTTAACTATTTCATTTTTAGGCCTACTAACACTGATTTTTTTCAGACAGTGAGTAAAATAAATGGAAGAGTGTGCATACTTGAAACTAAATCTTCTAAGCAAAAAGCCTGCTTCAATCAACCAGAACATATATAGTTTTGAAATAAAAAAGCCTTTATTCTAAAAGGGGATTAAACAATTTTGTCATTTAAAATATAGGAGAGGGTTCACAAGGAAAGGAGGCAGAATGAAATCAACATACTTTAAAAAAGGAAAGTCATTTTTTGGCAATATTAAATTTAAATTACCATTAGTAATTTAAAAATAATAAAATATACACTACCTTTCCCAAAATTCAAGCCGCCGTACTCTGCTCTTATTTAGCACTTACTGAACGTTCACACTTCTTTGTACAAATCACCTCCCTCCCCTCTATAGTCCCAGTCCAAATTAGGACCCCTTGGCTGCCATTTGAAAGGAGGAGGAGGAATGCAGTTGTGGCCACAAATCTAACACACCGTCTAGCTGGGTTTTGAGCAGCATTAGAAAGTAGTTGCATGTTACAAAGGGCTAATCAGGAGAACGAGCATGCTTGCAGAATGGTACAAATGACTGTTTGGCGAAGCGCTTACTTGAATACGTTGGTAACTAGTAATCTGCCATCATCACCTGTTAGTGTGTCACAAGCAGGAACCTTGAAAGCTGCCTTATATTAGGCCTGTCTACCTGTCCATCGAAACCAGTACAGTGGTACCTCGGGTTAAGAACTTAATTCGTTCCGGAGGTCCGTTCTTAACCTGAAACTGTTCTTAACCTGAGGTACCACTTTAGCTAATGGGGCCTCCTGCTGCCGCACAATTTCTGTTCTCATCCTGAAGCAAAGTTCTTAACCCGAAGTACTATTTCTGGGTTAGTGGAGTCTGTAACCTGAAGTGTCTGTAACCCGAGGTACCACTGTACTGCCTGTTAGGACTGTCAGTGGTTCTCCAAGTTCTAGTCAATCCTCTTGCCTTGAGAAACCATGGACTGTACCTGGGACCATCTGCAACAGAATGCATGAGCTCTACCACTTAGCTGCCCAGGTATAACAGTATTCCATATGACAAAGTGATACAGAAAACCCACAAAGTATGCATGCAGAGAGTAGAACTCAGCACACTGCTAAGTGGGGCATGAGTGTGGGGAATGAGGTCCAGTCACACAATAAGACTTCCTCCTTCTCATGCCCCTCACACCACCTAAAACTGTTCTGGGTTTCCCCTCAAACCCCCAGAACATTTTTTTTTGGGGGGGGAGGACAGGTGGGAAGAGAGAGGGAGAAAGTTAGGTTGTGCAAGCAGACCTCATTTTGTGCATGGAACAACTAGTTGAATCTTGCCTCGAGCTCTTTGTGCAATGAATCAAGCATAAAAATGTTTAGATGTTGTGGTCTGAATGACATCTGGCAGAAGCTTTGTGAGAAGATGGGATGGGCAAGGGAGTAGATAGTCTTGTCGAGTTCTGCCTTAAAGACTGGGTGAAGGATTCCCTATATGTGTTCCATGAGGATGAGGCATGCTGGGTCTGCTTGCACAATGGGACTTTCATGCCGTCCTCCCCCTCACCCCCTGAAATAGCCAATAGGGGGCCCAGAAGAACCTCCAGAACAGCATGCAGGGGGAGGAGAGAGGGGATCATTCTATCTGGCAAGCTGCAATGCTTGGACAGATGGAAGGTTCATAAGAGCACTGCTGAATTCCTCCCAAAATATACAATCAAGTGGGATGTAACACTTTATTCTGGGGCACATAAACCACTCTACTATAAAGATGAATCCATAAAGGGAGAACACAGTGTGAAATAAGGAAGACTTCAGATTATAAAAATGATTGCATATGAAAAGGATGTTCAGCTCCCTATGGAGAGCTAGACGTTTTTCCTAAGTATCTTCAGCCTCGAACACCACTACCAACCTTTGGGTACATTGTGCTACATTTGAAAAAAGACACAGACATTTTTATATTTCCATTTGTAGTTCGCTTAAGGGGGGGACAAGAATCTAATTTTAAATAGGGCATGCCTTTCTACCTTGTGAATAAAAGAAATTACTTTCAGCATAGCTGTGCCACTGAGAAATGCTGCAAGAGATTTATCAGCAAAGGAACAAGGCTTCCTCTTTATTAGCAATAGCTTCTTGATGTATTCTGGTATTGCTACAGGTCCCTGCCCAAATGTCGATCAAAGGCAAATATTCTGATCCCGAAGCTCTGTGGGTGGGCAAAACGCTCAGCATTAGTTTTTTCTCTCCACCTAGTTATGATGGAAGAAAATACAAGTATTATAACAACTGCTTTTTCTTTTCAGATGTAACATTTGTAATGGGGAACTTTTCTTGGTAATGTCGGGGTCTTCAGAGGACCTTCTGTGATTCCAGCTGCTCCTATTTGTGTTCAAAAGCCATTATTCCAAAAGGTCTCATTTGTAAAAAAACCAAAAAAAACTGGTCCTAAAAACAGCAAACAATAAGAAACCAGGCTACCCCAGTTGTACTGTCCTCACTTATGACAGTGCAGAGTTGTGATGCTGATGTGCGGAAGGGCTTTTTGGTGTGTGTGTGTGTGTGTGTGAGTGAGAGAGAGAGAGAGAGAGAGAGAGAGAGAATATGTGTGGTATATGTCTATAGTATTTTAATTAAAACAGACCCTTAATACTAGAAAAGGATACCCACAGACTCCAAAAAGTGTCTGTTCGGCTTATCACCCAGCTATGAAGGCTGCAAATCAGTGGTACTGGGCTTCTCTCTTTCATTCCGCCGTTAAAAAAAAAAGTAGGTTTTGTGTGTGTGTTGTTTTTTTTACTGCCAGGTGGTAGGTAGAAAAGGGGTGAGGAATCACAGAGTATGAATTAAAGAAGAGGTGAGCCATGGGAGGATACACATATCTGGCTCCATCTCGTGTAGCATTCAGGAACCAATGGCCCTTTAAAAATTGCAAGTGAAGCAGCAGTCATCAGGAGAAGGAATGTCAGAGTGAGCAGAACAGCAGCTGGGCAACCAACAACCTGAGTAATTAGCAATTCCAAATGGAGACTATACTGACTGAAAATACAGAGATTTTGTCATGCTTAATAACTAAAATTAAAATAAATAATAAAATTATTATAATCACAATTATTGTATTTCCAGAAGTGAAGCCATGTTTGTCTGTTTCAGTTTAAGTTATAATACATTTGTTAGACTTTAAAGTGCCACAAAAATACTCTTAGTGTTATATTATATACTAGCAGGGAGTGCCCAGCCCTGCATAGTATCCTTAAAAACAGAAAAAAATGTGATTTTTAAGTGGGTAGTGCACTTTGTGAGTTTGAACCAATCACGTCAAAAATCAGGTAAAATCAAGAGTCACCTTTTGGTCCGCCATCTTGGTTCAAAATGGCACCTGACACTCAAACATTATGGAAGCCCTCGTGTCAAGTTTGGCGATGATATCCCATCTGCATAGGCAGATAAGCCTATGCCAAAAAACAGGCCAAACAAAAATGGGAGCTGTGCCAAAAACTGTTCTCTCTGACGAAGGCAGGAAGACACCTCAGAAGTGAGGAATTCTAGCCCTTCCCCACACACTTTTGCTTACCTAAAGCTGGTTGTCGCCCTCCCCTTGAAGGGAAAAACTGCATTGTTCCCTCTCTTGTCAGGATCATTTGCCACTGGACAGAAAAGCCATCATAGCTGAAGTGTCTGAAGTCCATCAGCGGGCAAACCCATCAGGGTGCTAATCCATACAGCTCAAAAAGTCCTGATATCATTTGCCACCCTCAGGGCTACTTGCTCTGTTCAGCTGTGACACATCCGTTGTCTGCTTCACTTCTTTCTACTGCACTGTCATCACAAAAGCAATCCATCTACTAATCTTTGAAATGGCAATCTGCTTGCCCCCTCCAAGCTATTTCGCCATTCCAGAAAAGCAACACTGCACGCGTAACTGGAAAAGTGCCCACTTCACTGAAATATTAGCTTACATAAACAAGTTGTATTTTCGCAAAGTAATAAACCAGTTATATGTAGGAGTTGTGCTACTGACTCTCATTATGGATTTATTAACGTCTCTGTCTCAGAGTTTCAAACATTACCTAACATAATAAACCACATCAACATCTGTCTCACAAGTGTGCTTACCACAAATCTGGTTAAAATAGACATTAATGCTGCTCAGATCTTTACAGAAAACCTCTATAAAGGAGCTTCAGGAAACTAATTCGCCCACTCTCCACCTTTTCTAGTATGTGGGGAGACAATATGTAAACAGACAGTCCCTGCTGGGTTCTGCTGTGCACAAAGAACTGTGAGTGAACAAAGGCAGCCACACTGACTTAAAGTGTCTGTTCACCATAATAGATTTTCTGTGCACCCACGTATCCACTGCATGTGGCACTTTCCCAGTTACTGGAATTGGGCTCTTCCTGCTTATCCAGAGCTCTGTGTGTCCATCCAAGCCCCTACATCTGAGCCTAGAGTTTCTGGTTTAGGGCTAGAAATCAGAGCTGGGGTAAAAAAAGATAAGAGACATTTTGAAAACACTTAAGTGCTTCAAATACACAGTTCCGTTGCAACAATCCTTACAAAACTCCTTTAGCTAGGTCAGCATTAAATCCCTATGTTGCGTATGGTTGTCGACAACGTGTGTGTTTAATTGTCGACAAAGTGTGTGTTTAATTTGTGCGATTTCAGCTGGCCAGCTGCCAAACATGTAAAGCTGGGATTGAGTAAGTTAACTATATGCAAGTTGCAAGTTGACCTGTACACAAAGAGTTAGATAACAATTCAGTATCTGTTTGAAGGAAAGAAACAGAAAGGCTGCAGAGAGTTAAGAGCAGGATATACATAACAGCACAGTGCTCCTTATGACTAACATGACTGACCTCACCCAAATAAACTGGCCCACATCTTAAAATGAGTTTCTGCTCTCTGTCCTGTCACTGATTAAAAACTCAGGTGATACTTAGGGTCTTCTCAGAGATGGTGCCACAGTTTTGCAAAACCCTCTTTGGTGAAATCTAACAAGCTCTCTCCTGTCTCACTTTCAGCCAGAGTGCTAAGATGATGGTGATGATGATGATTTAGACATGCTTTCAGCATGAACTCTTGGACATCCCATGAAGCTCAGTGTTGAAAGATTCAGTACTTTTTCACACAGCGCATAGCTCAACTATGGGATTCACCGCTACAAGAGGCAGTAATGGTCGTCAACTGCAATGGCTTTAAATGAGGATCAGACAAATTCACGAAGGATAATCAATGGATGGGACGCGGGTGTCGCTGTGGGTTAAACCACAGAGCCTAGGACTTGCTGATCAGAAGGTCAGAGGTTCGAATCCCTGCGACGGGGTGAGCTCCCGTTTCTCGGTCCCTGCTCCTGCCAACCTAGCAGTTTGAAAGCACATCAAAGTGCAAGTAGATAAATAAGGAAGGAAAACGGCGTTTCTGTGCGCGGCTCTGGTTTGCCAGAAGCAGCTTAGTCATGCTGGCCACATGACCCGCAAGCTGTACGCCAGCTCCCTTGGCCAATAAAGCGAGATGAGCGCTGCAACCCCAGAGTCGGCCACAACTGGACCTAACGGTCAGGGGTCCCTTTACCTTTAATCAATGGATATAAACAGCTCTCAATGGCTACTAGCCACAAAATGGGTGCCTCACTGGTTGGAAGCAGCATGCTTCTGAACATCAGTTCCTAGGGAACAAAAATGGGGAGCCTGTGCTCAGGTCCTGCTTGTGAGTTTCCTGTAGGTATTTGGTTGAGCACTATGAGAAAAGCAAGCCGGGCTATGTGGGCCTTTGGCTTGATCCATCAGGGCTCTTCTTATGCTTACACAGAAGCTGAAAGCTCCATTTGTGTATCACTAGATCCATTCGCTTCTCTCTCAGATCTGCAAGCGGTAAGAGAACCGATACTGGTGCCATGGCATAAAACAGTTTTTCAGAGTCATCCAAGAGACGCTAGGGCCATTTGGAAGTTCATATGGAGTTGGTTTCCCAATAAAAGTATCAGTAAATAAGAACAAGTTTCACTGGATGACTTATTTCTTCATCACTACAGTTTATGCCTTGCCATTTGAAAGCAGACATACAGTGGAGTGGTGTGTGTGATCTCTGCTCATGCAAGGCACTGGTGAAACACAAAAGGCCTGACTAGCACTATGCATGGACTTTCTTTTTTATAAATTTTATTTTCCAATTTTGGATCCCCCCCCGAGACATACAAATACAAAACTTCCCAATAAACGTATATATTTTGACTCCACCCCTTTTGCAGTTTCTTATCATTTTTAATACTGCGTTTCCTACGTTATTCGATTTATTAGCTATTCCCTGATTTTTCTTTAACGTTGCATTTAACTTCTTGCTTCACGTTAATCCTGCTAACGAGCTTAAATGTATACAAAAACTTTTCAGATATTCCACAAATGTTTCCCTCTATGCATGGACTTTCAAGGCAGCTTAGAATGTTTCCCACCATCTTCTGCAGCAGGTAGCATTGCAGAAAAGCTAACCTGATGGCAGTAAGTTTGAAAAATCACTGCTTTAATTCATGAATCAAGAATATTTCATTGTTTTGTTAAAGCACATTTATACACTACTGCTTGCTTGCATCCATCAATATACTTATGTTTGTCATGTAGCATACCTGGGTTCGTAGAATCTCACTTTTCGACAACTGCATATCACCAGTCAGCTCTTTCACTGTGATGCCTAGTGGCTCCAGCCGCTTACTGAAGTAATTTGTCATCTCAGCTGCCAATGCCTTCATAGGAGCAACATAAACAATCTGTACCAAAAAGGACACCAGTTTGATAAATGAGCAAAGTGTACAAGACTGTTGGTTTTGCAGCAACTGATACAAATCACAATTTATTGTGAAATATTATACCTAGCACCTTACAGCAACGGGGGAAAAACTTAATAGTAGTATATGGAAAGTGGTTATCGGTGCTGGATAAGTGTGCAGCTTTTTAAAAGACAATAGATTTTGTTTACACGGGCTTATCATTTTGAAAATTGGTTCTGCATCAAAGCTAAATATATTTTCAAAGCTTTTCACATGGGTAATAAGATTTTCAGAACAGAAAAAGGAATTACATAACAGAGATGAAGTAAATCAACAGGCTCCATCTCCATGTGACTTGGGGAAAACACAATGCCCTTGAAAACTTCTTGAATCCATATAAATGTGCACAACTCTATAATGGGCTTTATCTTACAAGTTATAAAGCTGTCCTGCAGTTCATTAAATTCCTACCTTAAACTCGTCCTTTTTGATGACTCCTTGCTGAACATGCTGACGGATTTCATGCAAAACTGTTAACATGGCAATGTTAGTCTTTCCAGCCCCAGTGGGCGCACAGATTAGCATGTTTTCATTTGTATTGTAGGCAGTTTCAAAAACTATGGACTGGATTCGATTTAACCTTTTCATGCCCTTGAAAGCAAGTTGCCCAATCTGCAATAGAAGTCCAGAAAAGAAAAGAAGTATTCAACTAAATAATCAAAACAGTTGCTGTTGACAAGGACTAAAGTGTACAATTCTCTCTAACTTTAATATGTCCAGTTCATCATTATGAACTACACCAGGGTGGAGAACCAGTGGCCCCCTAAATGATACTGGACTCCTGGCTCCCATCAGCCCCACCCAGCATAGCCAACAGCCAGGGATTATGAGAATTATATTATTTGTCCAACTTTTATTTATTTTGACTATTTATGTATTTCTTACCTGCAGTTGATTCTATTTGGTTTACATCAAGGTCAACAAATGCAATCAAGATAAAAAAGGTAAAAATAAACTATAAAAGCAGAAATTACTTTAATTGCTCGCTCGAATAAAAGTCTTCAGCTGTAGTCACAACAACATCTGGAGGGCCCCAGTTTCTATCCCTAGACTACATCACACCTAACATTCAACTAACTGAAAAGCATAGTTTCACATTTATCCATTCCCTTCTTCACTTTTTTGCTCCTCAGGTCCTCTTAGTTGTCATCACCTGCCAACTTTCTTTCCACTTCACTACTAAAAATAAACATTTCTCACAACTTTTCCCTTAGTCACACTTCGTCTCCTTTCAAGTTCAGCTAAGATTACAGTCTACCACTTTGACCAAATCAAACAGACCATTACTTACTTCCCCTCCCACTTTGCAATCAACTTTTTTCTTCTAACAGCATATATCTTGTGGCTTTGCTCTCCTTGATACGGACTGATAACAGTTCATTTTAGGCAATTTATAAGCAAGTAACATTATAAGAATGCTATGCACAATGCTGGTTAGCCCATATCAATGGAATATGATTACTTACTATATTTCTACACCACCTTTCAACTAAGGATCATGGGATGGATTTCAATATAAAAACACAAAAAACACAAACCATAGTAACAAACAAAAACAATACCCCCCCATTTAAAAGGCCACACATTTTTTAAATTAGTCAAAGCCTGGGAGAAGAGGAAAGGTTTTTCCCCCGCTTTGAGGTTTTTTCCCTTTTCTTTTTTCCTTTCCTTTTTTTATTTTTTTCACATATTACTTTACAATACAGATATACCAAAGCCAACACCATTTCCTCCCCATCCCCCCATACATTTACATTTCTATTTCCTCAATCCATCATATTATTCTTTTCTCCCTTCCACTTCCCTCCGCCCCCACTCAATTTCCTCCACATTATACAATTTACAATAATCTTTGCATTCTACAACCTTCTCAAATCATCTGCATATTATTATCTTTCCTTACTAATTTTTCTTCCATCCAGTACTTCATATTTTAATCTAGGCATATTAGGAAAGTTTTTGCCTGACACCTAAAAATATGTAACAAAGGCGCCAGGCAAGCCTCCTTGGGGAGAGCATTCCACAAAGGGAGAGCCACCACAGAAAATACACATTCTTGTGTTGCCACTCTCTGGACCTCTTATGGAGGAGGCACATGAAGAAGGGCCTCAGATTATTATTGCAGGGTCTGGGTCAGTTCATCTGGAGAGAGTTATTGCAGTCTTGAGACATTTAAGGCTTTTAGGTCAAAAAAAGCACCTCTACATAGGACCCAGAAACTATTTGGCAGCCAGTGCAATCAGGCCAGGATTGGCATCATATGCCCAAACTGTCTTGCCCCGTTCAGCAACCTGGCAGCCAAATTCTGCATCAAACTGCCTTTAGAGGCAGCCCCATGTGTAACTTGTTGCAGTAATCTAACCTAGAGGTTACCAGAGGATAGATGATAGAAGACAGGCTATCCCTGTCTAGATAGGACATAGCTGGACTAACAGTTGAAGCCAATGGAAGGCACTCCATGCCACCAAGGCCACTTGAGCCTCAAGTGAGAGCAGTGCACCCAGAAGTTGCCTCAAGTTGTGTTTGAAGTGGGTAGGGGGAACCTGTGGTCCTCCAGCTCCTGCTGGCATACAATTCCCATCATCCCTAGCAATGGATATAGGAGTTGGGACCAATCACAACTGAGGTTCAGCAACCTGTGGTGGGCCACAGGCTCCCCACCACAGTCAGGAATGTATATTAAGAGAAGCAAATGTTAAAAAGCAATTGAAATGATTACAGGGATCAAGCATCTTGTGTACAAATAACATCAGGACTTTTAACTATACAGGGAGCAGAGAGGATGGAAATTATTATTTCATTTTATACAGTAAAACAAAAACAAAGCAGTTTTAAGATTTCCTCACAGGAATGCACAATAAACCTATGAAACCTACTACCACAGAATATTAACACATCACTTACGTCAATAGATTTTTTTTTTAGGTAAAGGTAAAGGGACCCCTGACCATTAGGTCCAGTCGTGACCGACTCTGGGGTTGCGGCGCTCATCTCACTTTATTGGCCGAGTGAGATGGCGTACAGCTTCATGTGGCCAGCATGACTAAGACGCTTCTGGCGAACTAGAGCAGTGCACGGAAACGCCGTTTACCTTCCCGTCGGAGAGGTACCTATTTATCTACTTGCACTTCGACGTGCTTTCAAACTGCTAGGTTGGCAGGAGCTGGGACCAAGCTACGGGAGCTCACCCTGTCACGGGGATTCGAACCGCCAACCTTCTGATCAGCAAGCCCTAGGCTCTGTGGTTTAGCCCACAGAGCGACCCATGTCCAATTTTTTTTTTTAAATGAGATGGTAAATTCATGAAGGACATATTCACGTAGTATATTCCTGACACTCAGATAACAGGGCACAGAGATGTGGGGCATGCAAGCTTGCCTGGCACATTAGGCTGGCCACAGATACCAGAGAGAATGTTGAACTAGACAGATCATTTATTTCACCTAGTATAAGTATTCTACAGCTGTTGTGCAAGATTATGCGTGTTAATATACGCAATCTAAATTTTTTAGCAATTTCACAATCATGCTAACTGGGGTCAGGCTTGGGAATGAAAAATGTGTTCCCTTTGTTTCTACAGCAGTTCTCAGAAACTTGCCACGTGAAAAGTCAAAGTCATCTTAAGGTTTTCTATTCCAGGTGTGATCAATTCATAAGTGTAGAAGAAAAAGAGAAGGGCAGAAACAGTTTCCAGGAGAAGAATTGCTACCGACATGCTTTGAATTTTTTTTTTTTTTTTTAAATAATGGTTACACCAGGCAGAGGAGGAAAAGTAGTAGGAGTGAGCAACGACAGATTTTTCAAGATGGGCTGGCAGTCTGTCAAGTCACTACTCCTAAAAGACGGCAGGAACAAGAAATCAAAGCCCAGAAAGAATGAAGCGATCTTGGAAAGCTCTTCAAACATGTACTTCTAAGAGACGGTGGCATGAGGAAGGAGAAGGAACCACAATTTATGAAAACAACCTAAAGAATAGTCTGTTTGATCAACACACCTTCAGATGCAGATCACTGCTCACGAACCCAAGTCTCTATTCTTGCCTGTTTGCAATTGATCAGTTTGCAGTAATGGGAAAATTGGCAAGGGTTAACCCTTTCACCACTTCACCCCTGCAACCTCATCCCCTCCCCTCCACCAGTCACTTTCCCTCACAATGCAATAAATGTATCTGGATGGCTACAGGAGCTGGAAGAGGTAAAAAGTAATGTTTAGTGGAAGTCCAGAAAATATTTCGCTTTTTCTGCTGCACCCCATTTAATAAGCCAGCCCCTTTGCAGCTGTTTCAAAACGACCTGAATTGCCAAACTCAGATCTGACAAATTGGTAGTTCTGAACTAGTTTTCTGTGTAAGAAAAGGCAGGGGTCATCATGCTGCAAATGGAAAAAGCTGAAAGGTAAAAATGTTGTTACTGTATTCTTTTCCATTGTGAGGGATGAATACTGTATTTTTCGCCCCATAGGATGCACCGCCCCATAGGACACACATAGTTTTTTTTTGGGGGGGGGGGAAATAAAGAAAAAAAATTCTTCGGAGGGTTGCGCGGAGTGCAGGCAGCTCCGCGCAACCCTCGGGAGCCCGGCACGGCTTTGCGCCGGGCTCCCTAGGGTTGTGCAGAGCTTCCTGAAGCCTGGAGAGCGAGAGGGGTCGGTGCGCACCTGTATTCGCCCCATAGGACACACACACATTTCCCCTTCATTTTTGGAGGGGGGGAAATGCGTCCTATAGGGCGAAAAATACGGTATGTCTACTTATTTTTGAAATCTAACTATAACAGGAGCTATTTCTACTCCTTATGCCAGAGAATTCTACATCTCAGTTATAAAATTTCTTGTCTATCCTGAACCAATTTACAGAGCAATTCTAACTACTGGAAACCAGCATAACTTACATTAATGTAAGTTATCCCATTCCAAACGCTGTTCGGAAGCCTCTGAGAGGGCTACTGACAACTAACCCAGCAGGTGAGTATGGGCCTGAGTTTTGAGACTTGAACCCTAGGTCACATGACTGACCAGAACAGGGAGTTGGAATAGACTTAAGCATTTCCTAGCCTCACACCTGGAATTTGCATATTTTTAAAGTTAGACATTAATCTGATTATGGCTTCCCTTTCTCAATGAAAACTTTCCCACTTGTCATGTATTCCCAAATTCATTGCTACTTATGACTCTTGCTTGATTTGATAAGAATTAATTGCTCTTGAACAACATGTTTACCTAACAAAATAATATAAACAAGCAAAATGGAGAAGAGAATTGAACTTTGCGATGGCTTTGATTTGCCAGTACGGGCCACATGATCTCCTGCAATGATTTTGCAAAGTTTTTTGCAGATAAAATCGCTCAGATTCGGGAAGAAGTAGACTCCACCGTGGGAGCAGGGCCGGGGCGGGAGACTGCTAGAGTCCTGTCTAGTCAAGTTGTGTGGGATCAATTCCAATCTGTTACCTCCGAGGATGTGGACAGGCTGCTTGGACAAGTGAAGCCAACCACCTGTCTCCTGGATCCTTGCCTATCCTGGCTTATAAAAGCTAGCCGAGAAGGACTGGGCGATGGGCTTCGTGGGGTGGTGAATGCTTCCCTCCGTGAGGGATCCTTCCCAGACCCGCTGAAAGAGGCGGTTATTAAACCGCTTCTTAAAAAACCATCTTTAGATGCGGCCACGATGGCCAATTATCGCCCAGTCTCAAATCTTCCATTCTTGGGCAAGGTGATTGAGCGAGTGGTTGCTGAACAACTCCAGGCACGCCTGGAAGAAGCGGACCATTTGGATCCCTTCCAGTCGGGATTCAGGCCTCATCATGGGACTGAAACTGCCTTGGTCGCACTGGTTGATGATCTCCGGCGGGCTAGGGACAAAGGTGAGAGCTGTTTCCTAGTTCTGCTGGATCTCTCAGTGGCGTTTGATACCATCGACCATACCATCCTTCTGGACCGTCTTGAGGGGCTGGGAGCTGGGGGCACTGTCATACAGTGGTTCCGCTCCTTCCTCCTGGGCCGTGTTCAGAAAGTGGTGGTGGGGGATGAGTGTTCAGACCCCTGGGCTCTCACTTGTGGGGTGCCTCAGGGTTCTGTCCTCTCCCCCATGCTTTTCAACATTTACATGCAGCCACTGGGAGATATCATCAGGAGGTTTGGGCTGGGTGTTCATCAGTATGCGGATGATACCCAGCTCTACCTCTCTTTTAAATCAGAACCAGTGAAGGCGGTGAAGGTCCTGTGTGAGTGTCTGGAGGCGGTTGGAGGATGGATGGCGGCTAACAGATTGAGGTTGAATCCTGACAAGACAGAAGTACTGTTTTTGGGGGACAGGAGGCGGGCAGGTGTGGAGGATTCCCTGGTCCTGAATGGGGTAACTGTGCCCCTGAAGGACCAGGTGCGCAGCCTGGGAGTCATTTTGGACTCACAGCTGTCCATGGAGGCACAGGTCAAATCTGTATCCAGGGCAGCTGTTTACCAGCTCCATCTGGTACGTAGGCTGAGACCCTATCTGCCTGCAGACTGTCTCGCCAGAGTGGTGCATGCTCTGGTTATCTCCCGCTTGGACTACTGCAATGCGTTCTACGTGGGGCTACCTTTGAAGGTGACCCGGAAACTACAACTAATCCAGAATGCGGCAGCTAGACTGGTGACTGGGAGCGGCCGCTGAGACCATATAACACCGGTCTTGAAAGACCTACATTGGCTCCCAGTACGTTTCCGAGCACAATTCAAAGTGTTGGTGCTGACCTTTAAACCCCTAAACGGCCTCGGTCCAGTATATCTGAAGGAGCGTCTCCTCCCCCATCGTTCTGCCCGGACACTGAGGTCCAGCTCCGAGGGCCTTCTGGCAGTTCCCTCACTGCGAGAGGCCAAGTTACAGGGAACCAGGCAGAGGGCCTTCTCGGTAGTGGCGCCCGCCCTGTGGAACGCCCTCCCATCAGATGTCAAAGCGATAAACATCTACCTGACATTCAGAAGACATCTGAAGGCAGCCCTGTTCAGGGAAGTTTTTAATATGTGACATTTTAGTGTATCTTTCATCTTTGTTGGAAGCCGCTCAGAGTGGCTCGGGAAACCCAGCCAGATGGGCGGGGTACAAATAATAAATTATTATTATTATTATTATTATTATTACTACTATTATCATCATCATCATCATCATCATCATCATTAAGTTTGTTCTTTCCCTGGACAGCTTGACCATTTGGACTTTTATGGCTAAAGGAAAAAAATTGGGACAGTATAATTGTGCATTGATTAATGGGTATGTTGCTGCCAGTTCTTATGAGCTGACTCTTTTAAAAGGTTTAGCAGCAGAATTCTAGATTGCTGTGTAACATCCACTTATTAAAATAGGTTTTGGGAAGATGATTTATGATGGTTGTAAGATATTTTATCCCAACTTGTATTTGTCCCTTCAAGTCACACTTTGAATATGAAATACAAAGGAGTGAATAGAATAATATCTCACTGATACCTAGTTGCCAGCTAACCTGTGGTGGTACGTTAGGTTTGTGCCTCAAAGGCATTGGGTTTAAATCTTATATCCCTGGAGGTCACAGAATGCAAGGAGCTCTCCTGTTTGTGGAGTTTATTGTTCCTCTACTCAGAGTTGCATTTGTTTTTACCATCCGTTGATCTGCTGAAATGTTCTGAAAAAATCCAGAGCCAATCTATTGTTCAAAATTTGCTAATAGCTAAAAATTTCTTTGCTAGATCCACAACAATATCCACCTATTCCAGAATTCCGCAGCTAAGAAGCAATTTAAACCTGGATCTGCTACAGTAAAGAACATAATTGAGAGGATTTAATAATATATTAACCAACTCAAAAGCCCTGTGGTCCGATACATATTTCCTTTGAACAAGGTTCTGTGGGACCTTAATGTCAGCCATGAAGTGTCCAATAGCTGCTTATTTCCTTCATTCCGCTGTTGATTCTGGCAGCAACATAACATCACATTTTCGATGAAAAGGCTCGGCTGGTGAGCAGTTGCACTTCTGGATCATGACAGGACACAGGAAAAGCCAATTAGCCACCTGCCAGCTAATCTTATGCCTACAGCCAACATTGTCAGGTCCTGTTATTGTAGATGAAAACAGTTCTGCTGTTTGTGTTACAAAAATAGTGATCTACCCTAGTTTCTCCTCTGTGCCACTGCAACAAGCAGCAACACCCACTTGTTAGAAAAATCAAGTGAAGTACAGAGTGAAGATGGCAAATTAAAACTGGAATATAAAGAACAAATGCAAAACTATGTTTGGCCATGCAAACAAATTTAAAAATTCACCCACCCACGGTTGTCACTGTGACAAGACATGACCAAAGGCTTCTCTCAGCATCCCTGTCTCTCTCCTTCCTTAGATTTACACCAATAACTGAACCAAGCACTTGGATTGCAAAAACAAGCCAGCAACAAAGCATTGGGGGATTAGTACAACTCTTCCTTTAAGCTCATAAGCTACAGACGAATACATGTGCATTAACACCTCAGGACACATGAAACAAACCACAAGTTCAGGTTCAGATTCTGGCTTGTTTCATCATAGGCACAGCAAGAGTGTGGGACCAGCGCCTTGGGGGTTCCACTCTTCATTCACATCAAACCAGTTTTGCTTTAACCTATAGTTTACTGGGAAATGCAAACTGGGCCACTGCTTTTATTTTTGCATGTTGATGTATTCATGTTTCCTCACTAAACAAAATTTACTTTCGTTTGGGAAGAAAATAAAGAACCCTGGGGTACCTTAGTTAACCACGTTACGGAGGCATGAGCTTTCATTCACCATTTGTCTACAGTGGTACCTCTGGTTACGAACTTAATTTGTTCCAGAGGTCCGTTCTTAACCTGAGGTACCACTTTAGCTAATAGGGCCTCCTGCTGCCGCCGCTGTGCCACCACCACATGATTTCTGTTCTCATCCTGAGGGAAAGTTCTTAACCCAAGGTACTACTTCCAGGTTAGCGGGGTCTGTAATCCGAAGTGTTTGTAACCCAAGGTACCACTGTACTTCATCCCATGCACAAAGTAGACAGTGAAGGTGTTGAACACCGCTGTCACCCGTGTTTGGGCAACATTTAGAATAAACTGCAATGCATTGCAGATTAAGACTGTCTTTGAAGATATGTCAGAAGCTTAAATTGGTCCAACACTCAGCAACTAGGCTCCTAACCAACATGAAATTTAGAACAATGGTCACCAATTCTAAAACAGCTTCATGAGCTCTCCCTGCACTTTATAGGGGATAATCTATAACATTTTACTTTGGATCTGAATACTTCAAGAACTTCCTGTTCCTATATGAACTAGTTGGCTCATCGGATCAGGAAAAACTCTTCCCAACCTAGTAAGGTAAAGAGAATGACCATCATGGATTGGGCCTTCTCTGTCAAGACATCTAGATTATACAATACCCTGTTATGAGTTGTTGACGCAAGGTGAAAACCCAGGCCTTTTAACTGAGGAACACTGTAAATTTATTTGGAGCCTGTTTTTAGCACTGTTTTAGCCTGCCTGCTATTTTACATGCTGTTTTAACTATTCCCCCCTTTTCTATCTTTTAATTTAACTGTTTAAAAGTAATAAATTACAGACTCTCATGAGTCAAGAGAGCTATTAAACAAGGTGGAGTGCACAGCTTCCAAACAATGTTTAAAGCTACATTGGGGTGGGACGAGATAAAAGCTCAACCACCCATTCAACAAAATGTCAGGTCACTGTCGCAGGAGGTAACTTTGCTGGTATTCCCTACTTTTGAACAGCTTGAAATTAACAACATGAGAATGCACAGGGATTAACTCTGTGTCAACCATAACTAAACTACAGAGATATTCAACAGGTGCCCGATATGCTCATCCAACCATATTCCACTCAGCCTTGCAATCACATTAGAAAACAAATGTGCTGTCTAGAAGAGCACCTGGTTTGCCCTACTGCACTTTTAAGTTCTTGGAAAACATGATTTCACAGCAACAGAAGCACAAACTGGTTGGAAGGTGTGCTCAACAAATGTGTATTTACTGCGAAATAAAATGGTTGAGGAGAAAGACCGTGAGTGAAATTTCCTTCTCTACAGGCACTAACTAATGGCACAGATTCCAGCTGTTCAGGCATGAGTCACGATTAAAGCTCTTAACAATCTTATCACTTTAGAGATCTCCACATGTACTGAATAATGATTTTCAGAGTACATATTTAACTTGCTTGTTCTCTTATGATGGGAGATAAACCACCTCCTTCAAGCTTGGTGCTACAATATCTATTTAACAAAAAGGGGAAGAACTAACACACACTACTTTAAAGGGTAATTATAGCTGACAGAGATAATAAACGTTAACCCGTCAAGTAGGAGTGAGGCAACAGAGAATGGAAAGAACATTCTTCTGGGGGGAAAAACACAAATGTCGTGAGCATCTACTTTTTAGAGTACACTTGTTTTTTTCTTGTTCTTTATCTCATGCAATAGCAAGCTAGAGTAAGCAACTAATTATGCGTAAGCGTTCAGGATCCCAATAACTCTTCATCAGGTTAAATAATAAAAAATATAAGGCGGCGGGCATAAAGAAAAGGCTGTTTCTCAAGCCATATATGTGTGTATTTTGTAAGCATCTTAAGGTAGAACATGAGAGAAAAATCAAGCAAAGAAAACTATTTTTGCCTTAAAAACTTGAAAACCTGCACAATGTTTTGTGACGTTTTGGTTGGTCTGATAACGATATTACCTAATGTGTATTTTGGTCGTCCCCCCTTATGGGTTGACATGGTTACCTTTTTGTTTGTTTGTTTGTATCCTAATTTCAATCTCACAGCCCCAGAGCAGATCATCTACTGTGCCAAAATTAAAGCAAAAATGTATTAAAGCTGATAATTTGACAAAATTAGTACCATTACATTAGTTTACACAGAAGGAAAATTGGGGGGTGGAGACTTGGTAAAAGGCACATCTCATATTGATGCAAGCTATTTACTTTCAGGCAAAGAACATAGGAATACAAATATGGACAAGCTGCATCATGAAAGTACCTTCTCTAATTTTGTGTCCTGCCATGTCCCCCTGACACCCATTTAGTTCTATGCAAAACCCCCTTGGAAGCCATTTTGTAACTGTAACCCACTGTACTCTGAAAATCTGAAATGTGCCCACTGCATCAAAAAGGTTGACAACCCCTGTCATAGATGATATCAAGTTGTGGCATCCAAATTACAACATGGGCTTCTGTTTGCACAAATGGAACTTCCCCTTTCTTCCCCTGACAGTACCCCACTTCACCAGAATCTGCTACAGAAGGCTGGGAGACCTTTTGGGAAGAGCATCTGGTATACCTATGGAAAACCCCACAAGCACATCTTGGAGTTGGCTGAGGACCCACAGAATCCTAACTCCACTTCATTCCACAGACATATCCCCAAAAATGGCCCTACCTACGCCAATCCTGGAGGTGGTGTAGTTAATTTCTTTCAGTTGACTGCAATGGAAGAAGACGCACCCCCTCAAAAAGGTAAAAAAATAAAGTCTCCCACCTCTCATTCTGGCTGCTATGTGCTGATAGGGCTTAGCAACATGTGATAGCTCCCCAAAGAGATTCCCCCGTTTCCCCCCACAGAAAAACACCCATAAAATTCCTCTGTAAACTCTGTAAACATCGTTTCTATTTTAAGTGTGTTTTATACTTTGAAGCATTCTAACAGGCAAATTCTCCAAGTACCTAAAATATTATCAGACGTTACAGCCTGTTCTGGAAAAGAATAGTTTCCCTAATAATTATCATCTATAATTTTTTAGGGCACATTATGTATATGTTCTTAATGTCTAAGACTGAAACAACAAGATGGCAGTTCATTATTGTTATAAAAAACATACTTTTAATATGTAAACCTTTAAAATAATTAAGAATGTTTCTACTGTTTGTATAACTTTCATCAAGCGTGCTACACAGAAATCTTAACTCCAGTTAATAACAGTGTTCAAACACTAGTTGTTTCCTAGTAATTATATGGGAACAAAGCAGAAACTTCATGTTTCCTGAAGTAGAAGTTACACAACGCTTGCTTTTAGAAAAACTGAGAAAAACTTTGTACATTTTAATTTCACCAAACATTTCCCTGTTCTTGTTTTCAACGTGAACAAAAATGAGGTGGGGATTTTTGTTCTTAGCTAGAACAAATTAAAAATCAAAATTAAATATAATTTGTGAAGGTGAAAATGTATGGCTATAATCTGAAGTACAGCCTTAGTATGCAAAACATCCCTGACTAAATTCCTGCCATTTTCAGGTAGGGATAGAAAAGATCCCTGTCTAAAACTTTGGAGAGCCACTGCTGGTCAGTGTAGAGCTGGGTTGGAGAACCTGTGGCCCTCTATATGTTGTTCGACTACAGTTCCCATCATTCCTGACCACTGGCCATGCTAGCTAGGTCAGACGGGAATTGAAATCCAGCCACATATGGAAGGCCACAGGTTCCCCATGCTCAATGTGGACAATACTGAACTAGGTGGATCAAGAGTATGACTCAGTATAAGGCAGCTTCTATGTTCCTGTTCTAGGAAACAAGTAAGAAGGTTGTAGAATGAGGAACAAGAGGAGCAAAGATACAGTGGGAGTTTAACAAAACACATTGGACTGACTCTAGCAATTCCATGACATTTGCTTTAACAGCTATATTTGAGTCCCAAGAATTCTGAATATTTATTCCTCATTTACTGGTGGTAAAATACATTTACGTCCAGTGATTTTGAGCATCTCTTGGGCTGGTCCTGGGTACCTCCATTTATTAACATGGATTTCACCCTCTGATCAGGGGCACTCTTTTGTTGGACTTCAGCTTCCATCAGTCCCAGCCAGTTTGGCCAATGATAGGGGATGGAGTTGTACTGCAGCAACATCTGAAGCCACATGTTCTTCACCCATGCATAAGCCCAACCCTTCAGACTATTAGCAATTCACCACCATTACCACTTCAATCCAGAACTCTCCCTATTTCCCACATAAATTTCAGCTCCAGCATGGCTTGAGACGCTCCAGCTAGCACCCTAGTTTCCCATTGGTTTACATGATACATATTCTGTGTCCAATTTTGTCTCTGGACCAGCTCAAGGCTTGATGAGCTACAATGCATTCTGAGCTAAAAAGTTTCAAACTAAATGTTTATTTTTACTTGTTTGTAACTGCACCTTTTGTTACACTAACACAGGAACAGCTAAGAGAGCGAGGGAGCTATATTCAAATGGACAATAAACCGTGGAATACTGATGTAAAAAAATAGAGAGCATTGATTACAATCAATAATGCAAATAGAAGCTTTCTACTTGGTAATTAATACCGTGATTAAAATCAATACCCATGAGTCTTATGGCCATGTCCCTTCATCACCAATCCCTGCTTTTATAAGTATGTTTTAAATTTTTAAAAGCATATTAAACATTTTTTTCCTTTTTTTAAAAAAGATAAACACATTAGGAAATACTCCACAGGAACCAACACTTAGCATCTATTTTCTACACTAACTTTTTTCAAGATGTCTGCATAGCTCTCATGAATACATTATGCCTAGATAGCAAGTGAAGGTGTATTGTTGGTTAATATGAACTCCCTACTCACTGTTCTTTCATTGCACTGTTCTAATAAAGTGCATCTTGCTATATGTATATGATTCTTGTAGACAGTGATACTGCATCCATTCCAACAAAATGCATCAGTCTATATAAGCAATTTTTTTGTTTTGTTTTTTGAATGCTGAAACCCTCTTTGGAAGGAATGGAGGTGCCTGAATCCAACTTTACCCCCTCACTTCTCCCATACTGATCAGCACAGGATTCTGGATATTGGACTGGGCTAGAAAATGCAACTGGCCCAGTTCTTAAGCCATGGTTTGAAGTTGGTTTAAGTTCCTGGCTTGTACTGAAACTGACAAGTATAATTTTCCAGTTAAGACTAAATGGGAAACCTTGGTTATGATGTAGATTTCCTTGTTGAAATTGCAGCTCACCACCATAAGGAGGTCTGAATGGGCTGTATGTGTGAGCAAAAGGCTTGGGCATATCTTGCATTAATGAGCAAGCATAGGCCCACAGCGTGGCTCAAGGTTTCATGCAGCTGAAGCTATCCTGGGGAGAGTGGTTCTGTAAGCCCCTGCTAAATAAATGCAAGTGGTCCTGTGATAGGGTCTCATCCAGTATTGAAACCACCTGCCTGATAAAGCCCAGCTAGCTGCAGCCAAACAACTTGCTAGCAACCAAATGACTGGGAAGTTCGTGCCAGAAGATAATCAGCCTAAGAATAATGCCTACCAACTATTTTCAAAACTTGCTTTTATAAACATTTCAGATATGTGGCCCCAATACGTCTAGGCAGAAGGAAAAAATAGCACGACTTCAAAAGAGGAAGAAGATAAATTACTATATTACATCAGAATATCTGAGCAAAAATGAAGGTCATTAAAGCTGGATTTTATGCTATCCGGACAGCTCTTAAAAGATGCATAAATAGCATTTTAAATTTTTCACTTCTTAATAATGTACATGGTTATATAAATGACTGCTATATATAAATACAGCCCATCCTCTCCGTTACCCTCCACAAACAATAACTTGTTCTGCATTTTCAAAATCAAGTAGTCCTGCCATACCAAAAAGTGATAGTGTTCAGTTAGCTCAGGAACTTCTCTAGTGCACGATATCACCTTTCAAAAAGCGCTCCTTTTGTCATCAGAACAGTTTTAAGGGGATGTGGAGGTATGCAGGAGGCAGGGGAATCACAGCTTGCCTCCTTGCCCTGTTATGCCAATGGATTTCTTCCAATACCAGACAGACAAAGCACTGGTTACTCCCAATAGTAAGGATTTCCAGGTTATTAAAATAGTGGTAGAAGAAATGTACACTCTCACTCCTATCCCCTCCTGCTTGTTTTGCTACAGAATGTTGTTATGGCTGCACACACAGCAACAATATTCTTCAAAAGACATCAGTTACTGCCAAGCTTTCATGAAATATCTAAAAAACAATAATGATTGGCCTCATTCTTCAAGGGAACCTAAGAAACAGTCAAAACATCCTGAAGGGTGACGTCAAAAGTAAAATTTATACATTAATATGTCTGCCTTCAACCAGCCCTGCTTATTAACTAAAACCATAAAAGCAAGAAAACATTACGGAAAGAAAATGAGGGTATTGATTTTGTAATCATTCCTAACCATTATGCAAAGAAAAATATGTACTTTTTTATATTTAGGCCATCGATTAATTACAGCAAGTGAAAGAAAATGGAAATGACATGAAACAAGGAAATAAATCCTATCACAGCCATCCACTTTAGGTAACAGTAGAGCCATTCATCAGCAACATAGATGTGTTAGGTAAGCCTTTCTTTAACCTTAGGAGAGTGGTGAAGAGAACAGGTTTAACCTTGTATCACAGCCCTGTAAATAGTTTCAAAGCACTGGCCTACACACTCCCATTCCAATGCTACACATCACCCTCTGCCTGCCGGCTCCTTGCTTGCGCCACAACAGCATTCTGTTTTTGAGGAAGAAAGAGCATAGCGGAAGGCATGATAGCATCACAGCAGTCTGGCCAGTCCAGGATAAACCACTGCAAAGCTTTGCATTAGGCTAAGAAAGACTACCACACAACCAGTCTTGGCTATCCTACCCAACAGGAAATAGGACTAGTCTTGACAGTACCTCTTTCTTTCATATCCCAGTACGTTTCCGAGCACATTTCAAAGTGTTGATGCTGACCTTTAAAGCCCTAAATGGCCTCGGTCCAGTATATCTGAAGGAGCGTCTCCACCCCCATCGTTCTACCCGGACACTGAGGTCCAGCACCGAGGGCCTTCTGGCGGTTCCCTCACTGCGAGAAGCTAAGTTACAGGGAACCAGGCAGAGGGCCTTCTCAGTAGTGGCGCCCTCCCTGTGGAACGCCCTCCCACCAGATGTCAAAGAGAACAACAACTACCAGACTTTTAGAAGACATCTGTAGGCAGCCCTGTTTAGGGAAGCTTTTAATGTTTGACGTATTACAGTATTTTAATATTTTTTTGGAAGCCGCTCAGAGTGGCTGGGGAAGCCCAGCCAGATGGGTGGGGTATAAATAATAAATTATTATTATTATTATTATTATTATTATTATTATTATTATTATTATATCAGCAGTATGCTTTGGCAAAATGTCAGAGAAACAGCAGCATGGGCTTTGCATGGCAAATACTAGGCCTGTAAAAGCAGCATAAATTTCCTGTGGAAGGAAGGGCAGGCCACCATTCACTTGGTCAGCAAAGGAAAAGGAAAAATTTCTCTTTGTCCCAAGTAAGCAGAAAGATTTTAATACCTTAAAAGCACACACTTCAGGGATGCATAAAGTAAGCATGTTATATGGGAAAGTTTAGCAAATTGAACCATTTTTCTTTTTAGTCTGCTGATCCCACACTGTCGTGGGGACTGCCTCCAAGGCAGGCTGGACTGGAAGCCACAAGTTTCTAAACATTATAGATCAACTGTTATCCAACCGCATGCATATTTCTAGGGACTCTTTGCGTTTTAAGCAAAATGTGTGAAGGTCATCCTTTTAATTACTATGATGCCAGTACTTCAAGATCACATGTAATTTTCAAATAAGAGATGCACTCTGCCAAAGTATGAAATCCTGCAATGGGTACTAAAAATCCCAGCTCAACTTCTACGAAGCAGCTTACACGACTCTGTTCCATTGGATAAAAATGTTGGGAGAAGCGTAGAGGAAAAGGTCACAAGTACAATAATGTACCTCCTTTAGCTCCGAAGGCTTATGGCATAGCATTTCAGTTTTCCATCTGCCATTGGAATCTATTGAAAACCAGTTGACAGATGTCCTTTTACCACCTACTGAGCATTGTGTAACCAAAATTAAGCACTTGTGCTTTTCTAAGTGAAATCAGAGAGCCCAAAGTGCTAAACATTTGCTGGATGATGCCCAAAAGCTAATGCTAGAAAGAGTCCACATCAAACATTCTGTATTATTGCATAATTAGTGCAATAAGAAGAGAGGTATGTAGAAAAAAAGAACTATGACCTGAATCAGAGAGAAATGGATTTAAATTCCTGTTCAGTGGTTGTCTTGGTTACATCTCTGCCTCTTAAGACTAGCTTGCAGTGCCTCACAAACAGCTGGAGGTCAAATGTAACCCACCCCCCATATTATACTTTTCTGTGGCTCACTTCATAACTTCATGTTCTCAACATCCCACCATAAATTACCATGTAGCAATCCAGCCTCACCATCCCAAATCTTGAGGAAAATCTAGATTTATTCTTACAGCTAGATTTATTCTTCACTAGTTTTAGTACTAGTGAAATGAAAAAAGAAACTCAAAAACTATACACACAAGGTGCTAGGTGTCAAAGAAACTGTCCAAAATGTAGCTTGCTAGTTAATTCATGTCTACAAATAACTAAACCAGAACCTCTTATTGCCATTTCTTGCAGCAAAGGAGCACAGAGGGGAAACTGTTTATTTTCCCAACAGACAAATCCCTTAATATCTTGACCAACGGTATCAGGGGTCAACAGTATCCCACAGGTTTACAAAGCCTTTTTACAAACAAAATTAGATCTCTGTGCCCCCACCCCCAGTTAAAACCTCCTTGTGAAAAACCTGCCTTTTTCATCATAACTATTTTATGTATGTTTTTGTAGTTGTTTATACTTTACATTGTGGGGTATTGCTAGCCCCAATTTCTTATTTGCATCTATTGTGTATTGCTAGAAAAAAGAAAATTCTCAATGAAGGCATAATTCTTTAACTTGCACATTATGTCATGCTTATTACCTACCCTTGAAATAATTTCAGTTACAGATAGGTAGCCGTGTTGGTCTGCCATAGTCAAAACAAAAACAATTTTTTTTTTCTTCCAGTAGCACCTTAAAGACCAACTAAGTTAGTTTGGTATCTGAAGAAGTGTGCATGCACACGAAAGCTCATACCAAGAACTAACTTAGTTGGTCTTTAAGGTGCTACTGGAAGAAAAAAAAATTGTTTTTGTTTTGAAATAATTTAATTTTCTGGTTTTTGTACCATGCATTTGACACACAGACACCTGCATCCAGACTGATTAAAGATTATGTATTGACAGAGGGTTAAGGCAGATTACATTATCAAGTTTTCAACTAAAGATAACAAAATTACGGTCTATAAATAATTACTATATTCTCTTCCTGTTTCTTCCATCTTGAATGAATGAATTGATTTATTTTGGTCACTGACCAGAGTGATCTTGGATTTGATCTTCTTCCGCCTTTGCCACCCCACCCAATAAATGCAAGCATTTGTCTTTTTTCTACTTATGCCATGCTGTAAAGTGTTAGAACATGTGAGAACACTATGGCTTGAATCCAGAGAAGTTCAAAGAAAGCTTGGCTTGCACAATGGGGCCTTCTTGCCCTTTCGTCCCCACTGCAACCTTCTGTGCCTGCAAAAAATCCA
Organism: Podarcis filfolensis; assembly: GCF_964270895.1. Lineage (NCBI taxonomy): Eukaryota > Metazoa > Chordata > Lepidosauria > Squamata > Lacertidae > Podarcis > Podarcis filfolensis. The sequence continues at coordinate 48,330,885 of NC_139606.1, forward strand.
CTGTTGAGTGCTGATAGTGAGAGATGTGGGGTGGGGTGGCAGTGGAATGGGGGCGGGGGGTGCTCAGTGACGTGCAGCTTGTCCAAAACAATCCTTGATCCAACCTGATATCAGTATTAAACCACACACAAAAACTGAATTTATATTTTTCTTTCAAACACGCCTGATTCAATACTGATGCAATGGAACAAAAGTTTGTATACATGTTCCATAGCACACCACAAAAGTTAGGTTTTCCTCACCTCATCCAAATCGTTAATGTAAACTGGTTTTTCCTCCAAACCAATAGGCATCGGTTCGGTGTGAGGGATCTTTACTTCTTCATACATTTTGTTATTTTCTCTCTCAATACCTTCTGGCAGAAGCATCTGTGAAAATTAAGCAGGAGAAAAGAAAGGGGGAAAACAACTTAAAAATAATTAAATGAATAAATAATGTTTTGAAAACCCTCCACAAACAGGTAAAAATCAGTTTGAACAGAGTCCGGAAATAACACAGCTAGCATCAAAAAGCACAAAGTAGCAAAAACTAAGCAAAACAAGTTCCTGGAATTCCATGGGGGAAAATCAATCCCATCTCCACTGCAGATTTTAGTGAACTTTAGGGGATTATTTCGGGGTTCTCCAAATAAACAACAACAACAACCCAGTTTTACATGAAGGTTTCAAAGTAAGCCTTCTAGAGGAAAGAGAGAGATCAACAATCTATATAGAACATCAATTAAATCTTTATGGAAATCATGGTAAAGTTGAATCTGTATGCTGTTATTTATTTCATTGCTTCAATTATATTAACTCCAGAGAAAGGCTTCTGTTTGTAATTTGATTTAATCTTGATTAAAGATATTCTCTTGGACAGTAGAAATACAAAGTGAAGTAATTTTCCAAGTGGTAAAAAATGTGTAAGCAGCCCAGAAATTGAGTAAGAGGTTTGGAGAAAGTCATACTGATGATTACAAAAAATATGCATCCGCAAGGTATTTTGTTTCTTGCTGTTTATTTCATGAAATGTATAAACTGCTTGATTGTAAAAAAGCACACCTTCAAAGCGGTTGCAATACATGTTTTAAACGCTTGCATTTTGGGTGGTAGTGACCAGTTAAGCTAACCAGATTTATTAATTCTGTTAGGAAAAGAGATTGAACTACAAAAATTTCATATTACTTAATTCAAGCTACTGGTGGACATGTTCTGTGCCGCAAAGGCAAAGGTACAGAATCAGTAAGCATCTTTCATTAAACTGACCACTACTTTAAAAATATTGCCACAGGCTTATTTATTCACAGAAAAGTCTATTTCAAAGCACAAAGTCCTAGATCACCTGCATGTCCTGTTTCATAGTACCTTCTCTTAGATGGTGCTGAAAGAGGAATTCGGGAAGGAAAAGGCTACCACTTATTACTAACCATGATGGTTTTGTTCCATCACCACTGGCTGATGCTCTACGCCTTTGAATGTCAGTTGCTGCATATCGCATGTGCGAAGTGAACTGTTGTGCTCAGATCCTGCTTACGGGCTTCCCAGAGGCATCTGGTTTGCCACTGTGATAACAGGATGCTGGGATACATGGGCCACTGATCTGATCCAGCTGGGCTGCTCTTGAGCTGTTTTGTGTTCTCTCTCTCTCTCTCTTTCAAACCACATTTGGAGGCACGCTGTAGGTTTCACACTCCCTCATATCCTTCTCTCTCCTCCCCCCACAACTTTCCCCCTGCCCCCCATTGTAATGCCAACAAAATTTCACGGCCAACAAAATTTCTCTACCAACCCTTTAAGCAAGGTTTGCAGATGTGTTTTCAAACTCTACCTAAAAGCCAATCACACCTATATTGAAACACAGATGGTATGGCATGAAATCACATGCGAAATCAAAGGAGAGAAAGTGTGAGCATGGGACACTTCTCCGATCTCTTACCCATGGGTAGGAGGTAGAGAACAGCGCTTGTTTCAAATTAACATGGAGCTCTAAATCCAAAGGCTGGATTTGGAGGACGAATGCATTCTGCACTGTTTCAGCTGGGAAAGACTTGAAATGCTGTAACCTGAGAGCCACCAAAACCAGCTCCACTCAGGAACAACTTTAATTCACAACCATAATGTGAAAGCTTGTAGCAATGTCTTTAACTGCTGGGTGGTCCATTGTATATATAATCCCACCAATAGTCCTTAAAAGGATTGTTCCACTTTCAATATTCCAAGAAATACAGCTGAGTATGGCAGAGGCTGCCAAGACCTCAAAACCACTTTAGTGGAACTAATGGCAATGAATTCAGCAGGATCTCTCTGGAATAAGTGACTTCTGGCTGTCACCAAGATTACCAAACATGCAAGTGTTAATTGAGTAGGGGGAAATATTATTAAATCAACGTGAAGACAAATTACTGCCTCCTTTGAGCGGAAAATGTGTTTCTTTTTAATATATAAATGGTTTTAAACAAGTTTCACACTTCCTCAAATGCAGAATTTAGAAACAAACACCCAAAGCATACCTTTGATCCTCCAATAAATGCTGAGGTTCTCCTAGCTTCAGCTTGAGAGTCGTAAACGTGAGGGTAATGAATTTTTTCAAATTCTGTGTCTCGCTGTCTGCCCAGCACTGGCGCTGTACGGGCGTTCAAAAGCGCTTGTTCTCTGTAATCACAAAATAAACCACATTATAATCAAGAGGTTATATTACGCAAACTCAGCAAAACATTTACGTGTATTACAGTTGTTAGAAACACCTTTTACTTGAGCAAACCTGTATTATAAAATGAATGAACCTCCTATTGAAACACACAGGAACTATGAAATTTCTCTCAGTTGCTTTTTAATTCAGTAAACATATCAATATAGAATAACTTTTCACAGCCTGTTTGGGAGTGTTTTTTTAATTATCTACTGGTTTTCCATCTTTCCTTTTTCTTTTTAAGTAGGTATACTGCCTGAAGTTTCATTTAAATTTGGCTTTCTACAAAGGAGACTAACACCCAAAGCTGGCTGCTTAGGCGAATTCACATGGAACCTTCCTCCCACCATGCAAATTCAGCTTCAAAATAAATATTCGAAAGAGAACAAGTGTGACCTGAAACAAAATGTTACAGTAGGTAGGACTAGCAGCCATTCATGCCCTCCTGCAGGATACACCATTCCATTTCCCCTCTTGTTTTTTGTTCCTGCCCCCCCCCCCGCATCAGCCAGCATTCCATGCCGATTGGTGGTTCACTCCTGGTATACCAGACGAAGGTGCAACAGTTCCCAATAACATTTTTTTTAATGTTGACTCTGACAAATCACAAAAAAGCCAGTCGGGAGGACTGCAAGAAACTTGGGCCAATTCATACACTGAGCAGCTTTTATAGATGGGAGAAGAAGATTGACAATAAAACTTTACTGGGGAGAAAGATGGAGTCCTATCACTCATATAGCATCTAAGCTAAAATATTACTTGCACCAAAATACTGATGAGTAAAAAGTAAGCAAAGTGTAATATGCTAAACCCAACACTGTGCAAGGAGAGGAGTTGTGGAAAAGAAGATTGTAAAATGCGGGTCAAATCAAGAGCTCTCTCTTCAGGAAGTAATGAATGGTGCTCTTCTTAATTAAGGAGGTGATCAAAGGGTGAATAGCCCAGAAATTTCCACTGGATGGGTACATACAAGGGTGGAAAAAATGTTGAAGGGGCAAGGGAAGTAGAAAAAACAATGGAAAGAAGAAAAAGCTTTTGGCTTTATTATTACACACCTTACTGTTCCCTGACGAGTCTCTAATTGTAGCCCAACCTTCACTGCTTCCCAACACCTTTCTCCTTCACTTCCTCCACTGTATTTCCTCACCTTCTCTCACTACCTCATCTTTCTTGTACACTTTATATTCTCCACTTGTACAGAGTAAAGGACGCAGACTGCCCATTAAAGGATATGCCCCACTTGCTTTCTGGCATACGCAGGAAGCCTGGCAACATCTTTTAAAGAGGGGAGGAGGTTCTTCCTTCAACAGAGAAAAGGGAGCTGGCAAGGGTAACCGCTGTTCCACTCACAGCTGGACTGGAGGGAAGCTCAGGTGATTTTCAAGCAAGAGGCAGGCCTAGCTTAAACAAGGAAGAGAGTGCAGCTGTGTTCTGACAGCCAGCTAGCATCTCTCGCCAGCAAGCAAACGTTAGTGGCTAAGGACAGTCCTCTGCCACCAGAGATATCCCCCAGCAGCCCAGTGGTGCAAGCCTTAAAATGGGATGGTTCTAACAAATATAGGGGCAAAGTGAGGGCCATTCTATCTCCCATTCCTTTCTGCACTGATGCAAAGTCTTTACTATTGGAAGGGATCATCCACTCTTTCTTACCACTCTTGCTTCCGCTGATGTACCTGTCTAAATACATCCTATTTTAGAAATAAACAAATATTGTTATCAAGCTTTCTGCACGCCCCACTCCCCATCCATAATACAATGGCAATGTGAAAAAGGACTAATCTAATGATGAGACAGATGGTTTTAATACAATGAACAGAGACCTTATATGTTTTAAACTAAATGGACAGTACTCAAATATGATAGGGTGCCTTTTGCATCTTTACCTCTAACCTGTGTTAGGCAGATCACTGCTCTTTTGTTTCATACCAAAAATAATCTGTAGTTGTAATAAAACATGCCCTGAAGGGACTTCCGGGTTAGCGCCTCCGGCTATGGCGGAATTCCTCTGATCGGGAGGAATCCGCTCCGTGGAAATCTGGGTCTGGCCGCCACGGCGAAGGAGGAGACCCACCAAAAATCACAGGCGGGAGAAGCCTGTGGACGTGGGATTCGGCTGGCACCTTTAGCGCCTCCCCTACTCGCGGGGAAACCCGGTTTCGGGGATCCAGAGCGACGTGGGGTGAGTGGCGCGGTGCTTCGAATTGACTGCTTCTTTCACGGAGTGAAGCCGCATTGCTGTTGCCGGAGAGCGCTGACTTTTTCCTGTGGACAATTGGACTTTAAACAACTACCCGTGAGTAGAACGGAAAATTGGATCTTTAAACATCATAATTTGGCATCGAAACGGGAAGGTTTCAAACAGGAAGTCCGCCTTCCTCTTTTGTAAATAGATTGAAGCAAAGACGCTGCAAGCTAAAGTCTCGGAAAGTCTATTGTAAAGGAGTAAATTTCCATCGGTTAAAATTATTAAACCCCCCTTGGAAGCAGGGGAAGAGGGGAAAAATTTTGGACCTAGTAAGCCTGCAGGAGAGAGTGATGAAAATCAAATTACCACCGCTCTGAACCTGGAAACGGGCTGCCAGTAAGATTGACGTCTTGGGAGAGTTCATTGACTGTGAACAGAACGTATGTTGACAGCTGGCTAAATAAGAGAAATATATTGTTTCCATTGTCCTTTTCTGCGTTTAAAAAGGAGGAAAAGTAACTGAAAATTGAAACTAATTTTATTGCTTAAACTGTGCTTGAAAGGATTGATACAAGTGGAGACTGTTTCCCTCTAGAGGGAGCTTTTGAAACTGTTACAAGAGTGGAGCTGGGGAATCTCCAGCTGCAACATAAGAAATTGTGAGAATCAGGGATTGACCTTGGACCATTTAAGAATGTCGACAGAAGAAGCTTTAGTGACTGTACTATGTAAGATAAGCTATTCGCTGGAACAGCTCCACAAGAAGACGGATGTTATGACTACTAAAATTGATAACTTGGGACAAAAAGTGATTAGTTTGGGACAAAAAGTGAACATCAATACAGAAATTATTCAGGATTTGACACAGTAATCTACTTTGACAGGACAAATTGGGGAGAAGACGAAGGAGAAAGTTGTTGTTGTTGAACCTAAAATAATACAAGTGGGAGCATCAGCCTTACAGAGGCAAATTGAGGACTATAAGTTGAGGCCTTTTATGATTGAATATAGAAAAAGTCAGCCTTTGAGGATCGGAGCTCTGCTTGGACTGGAGAAGGAAAGTTGGATAGATCCCTTCATGCAGGGATTTATTGACTGTTGGGACCTGGATTTGGGTCAGGAGGTGATTGGAGTTGCGGGGGCTTTCGGATTTGGAGGAATTTTGAAACATGTCCTGAAATATTATATGGACCTTAGTTTTAACTATGGAGAGCTGGCTGATCTGTCGAGAAGGAATAAAAGCATTGTTAGGCCGGAGTTTCCCCGAGATCTACTCTTCAGCATCAAGGAATATGAAGAAGACCTGCAGAAGGGACTTGAAAAGAGTTAAGAGCCTCGGACAGAAGATCTCCAGGTTGATGAACTATATGGATTTGACGGAAATGACTGGCAGAATCCGAGACCAGGGAGAAGAGATGGTGGAAAAAGATTGGAAAAGTTTAAAGTTTATATATAGAAATATTGTAAAATTAATGAGTGTTAGAAAAATGTTGGAATGAAATTTTATGGCTTTAGTAGAAATGTGATAAGGAGTTAAGCATAAATAAGTACTTTAGCATTAATGGAAAATAAGGTTAAAAATATGTTAAGATATTTATATGACAAAAAATAGAGAAAGATGGAAAGGAATTGCTGAAACAATTAACAGAAGTGGAATACAAAAAGGGAGGTGAGAAGAGGTTGATGAAACAAGGGAATGAAAGATAGAGTATTGAAATGGTATGATGTATGTTTTTAAATTGTTGCTGTTTTGTTTAGTTTAGTTTAATGTGTTAAGGTTGTGTTTTGTATTGTTTATATATTGTATTGTATTGTTTTTTCCCCTCTCTTTTGTTTTTTCTTTTTGTCTTTTTTCTTCTCTTTTTTTCTTGTAAGGTTCTAAAAGTAATAAATATTATTTAAAAAAATAAAAATAAAAAATAAAACATGCCCTGAAGGTCAGGTCTATCTAATCCCTAAAGATGCACTAAGAGAGAACAAATGCTTACTATACATTAAAAGTTAACAAGAACAGCATTTTTCCACTGATGGCATTTATTACCTTTGACTGCGGAGCTCTTTGGGATCAAAGCACATTCCTCCATCGAGAAAAACGTCTCCATCTTCCCCAGTTCGTTTTTCTCGCCGGGCATTCCGCTTTTCTTCACGGCGACATAGTTTCATTAACTGCTTCTCTTGTTCAGACTGAATTGTTACTTGACAGCCATAGTTGGGCTTAGTGTTTTCTCCAGCAAGCTTCCTGCACTGTTCTGCAACATGGAAAAGGGTACAGCTATTTGTAGCATCATGCTGTCTGCAATGTGAGTTTTTAGCAAAGTTATTAAATTTCTAAGTAGCCTGGAACATTATTTTTAAAAGTTTGGGGGGGGGGAGCTTTCTTTCGAGAATGCTTTTAGATTTCCAAAATATTGTTAGGTTACTTGACACATTCTGAAACATTCGGTTCACCTCCCCTACTGGGTAATAATTAGCAGTGGGATAAGGAAGGAAGTGGATACAGTATAACCAGCTTGCTTTCCACAACACATTCAACCTCATTTGAATGATTGAATCTTAGCTTAATAAACTGAGATAAGAACAAGCCTTTTGGCTGCATACACAGCCCCTTCACTCATTCATTTACAGGAGTCATCAAACTAATCAGCAAGGCTTCCTATTCCTAGTTTAATTGAAACTAGGAAACTATGATTAATAGCTTCAGAATAAACTAGGAAATTAAGACAACCATGGTTTAATATCTTGGCTGTTGTTGTTGTTGTATATTTCTTTATACCCCACCTTTCCCCCTCAAAGTCAGTTCCCAATAGCCCATTCCAAAGCTTGACAATAATAGTTTCTCTATTTCTTTCAAACCATTAAAACTATAGTTACAGGAAGACTTTCTAGTTTTCAGGCTCATGCAAGGGGAGAAGATCCCCATCATGTTTCAACCTATTAAGCTGAGATGTGATTGTGTGTACTCTCCCTCACTATGAAACTATATACCCTTAACTGTGGAGTTACAGCAAACCCACTAATAATGGCAGACCTTCAGACAAGTTTTTTTTTTTTAATTTACTAAAACTATGAACTTGGAAAAGGGGAAAAACTGAAGAATAAATTTGTGATCTCAAGTTATTGTATTCAGCTTTTCAAATTAGAAAATGTGTTTATTTTTTAAAAAAAAATACACACTAAAATAAGTTATTTTTGGATGTCTGCCATCCATACCCATGACCACCTCTTTCCCCTGTGTGAGTGGTGTTGCTAAGTTTTGAACCAAGAATTAAGCCATGCAACTAGTAAAACCCCTGTGTGCTATTACTTTACCTTGCAGAGCCTGCAGCTTATAATCATTTGGTCCCGACAAAGATCTCTCCACAATTGTTGATCTGTTCTGCAGGAGTTTCTCTATCAGTTCAAATCCCTCAGGTCCTAGCAGCTCAAACAACTAAAGAAATGGAAGGAAAAGCCATTGTCTTAGTATTATCAATTATTGGATGAAATATACTTTACAGAATTGTACTTGTTCACAACTTCCAGGCACTAAGCTGTGATCAAGAATGCTAAGAACATGTGGAGCTCCCACAACCCATTATCACACATGCTGCTGCTATGTGTGGAGGATACTTCCATAGCTATGTTGAAGGATGCCCCCCAAGAGCTGATTTTCAGGAGTGAAAGTTTCTGTCCGTTTACACAAATAGATTCAACACGCTATCAAGCAGCAAGCATGCAGATGGCGGCTGCTCTCAGCACTGACAAAACTGACTGCTTACGAGGGATATTATGCAGAATCCAATCCAAAAGATGATTCACACATGGAAGCCCAAGTTCACACTAGTTTTCTGATTAGTGCTGGGAGATGAGTCCAGATCAATCAAGGCATTAAAAAAAAGAGACTTTCTTGACACAATATCAGTTCTGTTGGCAGTACAGTTGATCTGTAATGTATAAATCGTAATCCAGACTTAATGAGCAGCACACACACACTGCTTCCCAGTATAGCTAAATGCATAAGGCCAGATTCAGAGTTGAACCCCATTTACTACACATTCCTGCAGGTAAAGAGTGGATAATTTTTCACCAATCCCGCCACCCCAAATGTTCTGCAGAGGATTGACAAAACCTCCAGAAAGCTGTAGAAAGTGGAACAGGGGGAAGGTAGGGAGGAAACCAGTGAAAATCACCTCCCTTTTCTGACCACAGGAGCACTCAACAAGCAGAGCAGGGGTCTTTGTAGAATGGAAATTCCACTAGCAAATGGCAGCAGACCTTTGCGGAGGGTGGTTGTGATGTCCAGATATAACACATCAGCTTCCACATAAAACATTACAAAATGGCTGGAGACTACTAGGAAATCCCCCCCCCCCCCCTTGGAGACCATGCACATGTCCCATAGGGTCAGCCAACAACCCCTCTCAGTTAAATCAGGCTATTCATATGGAAGTAGTGGTAATTGATCCCTGGTAACAAGTCAACTGATCTGACGGAAGTAGAGCATGAGACTCTTTCCCAGAATTGTGGGTTTGAACCCAAAATTGGGCAAAATAGTGAGTTGAACTACATTATCCTCGTGGTCCCTTCCAACTCTACAATTTTTGATTCTACTTATAAGCTGAGGGTTGCCAAACATATACATTTGGCACATTCATACTTAATACGTTAAATTTACACCTAAAAAAGGAAACATAAAGGTTTCCTTTACCTTTTCCATTACTGACACTGCCTTTTCACACATAAAAGGACACATATGGATCAGGCTTTCACAAATGAAGTGATTGTTCCAATACGGCAAAGTTGCCACAGCCTTCACTCCTTTTACACAAACAGAGGCATGGAAATCCTTTGTGCAACATGTCAGAAAATGTATGATTAACATTAATTAAGATTGTTAAGCTGTGATACTCCACTATCAAAACTCCAATGAATCACAGTAATCTTGTGAACTACGCATTTCAAAATGAAGCAACCCTCCCAGTAAAGCTGTAATTATTAGTAGTACCATGACACTATTTTGATAAGTTTAGAATGAAGTGACATAGGTAGAATCATTTTCAGAAACAAGAGAAATTATTGCCTTTATACTGCATCGCCTGTATACTGAACACCATTGGATATTATTCCTTCCATGGCATATGAAAATCACCTTCCTGGCCACAGGCAGATGTCTAGATCAGGAAAAGCCAATTCAGCAGCCGCCATATGCTATTCAGACTTCCAACTTCCATCTGCCCTAGCCAGCGTGGTCAAGTGCCAAATGTAACATCTGGAGGGTGCTACATTGGCTATCCCTCGTCTAGAGCAACTGTATTTTATATAAGAAAATATATCAGGATCCAAAGCACAGCATGCTCAAAAAAATCTTTGAGCTTTTATTTTTCAAACAGCAACCAGCAAGCCACTTTTGAGACCCTGGGGGCTTTAAAAAGCAGCTTCTCATCATATGGCAGGAAAGTCTGCTGGGAAAAAAAAAAGACAAGGAAAAGTGTACCTAAAGCAGATCTTTGGATCTCAGCCACTGTATCTGCATCCATTTTCATCAGTTCTAGCAAACCACTAAAAGACTGAAATTCCCAACCCCATTTGCTACTAAGTAACGTGTGGAGATCTGCCAGTTGATACAGGTCTATATGGCCACATGTGAGATGGGAAGGTGTGGTGGAATGCTACATGAGGAAGACAACACAAAACAGGGTCCAGAATAAGTGGTGCATGTCCAGACTCAGTCATATGTGCCAAAAGATTTCTACGAAGCTTTAAGATTACATGACACATGTCCGCATCCTATGCTGCCAATTCCAACCTGTTTGTGTAAGGTTGTTTGAACCGCAAGATGATCAAATGCTCCTTTGGAAACTGCTACATATAATTACTAAGAAATTCGGATGGAAGAGATTCGAGGAAGTCAAATACTATGTTTATGAAGATGGATGGTACCTAATTTTAATTAATTAAGTGGTAATATGTTGTATGTATCTTTTTTCTTTTTTCCTCCTATTTTTTGTTTGTCTTTATTATTGTTAATTTCTTCTTTTTTAATATGTTTATCTACTGAAAATAATAAATATTGGGGGGGGGATGATCACATGCTCCTTAGACATATGAGATGTTTGGACCCCTGTCAACTTTGCCAGCAGATATAACATACCATAGCTGTATTTGTGACACTGTCCAACAATGAACTATTAAAACCATTAAAGACCACCCCCATTAGATCTCCCATGTGTCTTCAACACATGAATGAAAATACCAAAAGGAGACACTTCATGTCTGAGGGGGGAAGCTCGACTTCTTCTCGGTCCACACAAGTCAACAATGAAACTGCAGTTGTGAAGGATTGAGATTATGTTGAACTATGTCGTTACTGATATCAACACACTCCAGTTCAACAGTGCACGTGCACCAAAACTGAAGTAAAATGGATAAAACCAAACATAGCCTTCATTGCACAGATTATTAATAGATACTTTTTCCTCCATAAAAAACCAAAACAAAACTCAGTTTTGCTATTAATATTAACTTTGGGGGACTTACAGATATAGCTTATCAACTTTAAAAAATCTTCTACTTATTTTTGCGAAAAATTGTCAGTTTTCAAGACCCTAATTTTAGTGTCCGTTTTGTTATAAACGCCATTTCAGAAGAAACCAATTGATTATACAGTGGATCAGAAGCTTTGCTCATGGTAGGACAAAAAGCAGCTGCAATACGAATGCTCCGAGTAAACCTTTGGTTCTGTTTCAACTAGGAAGAAAGGCAGCAGCTGGAAGGCATTTGGGAACATTGCATGTTGATTCATCTAGAGGGAGAGAAAGGGCACCAGCTAATATCTAGAAACTAAGCTTTGGATGCTATTGGAGAGCAGCTTGCCAGCAGGGAGCAGAGGTGGGCTGCAGAGTAAGATCTGGAAGCATCTGCTTTGGGACAATTAAAACCCAATTTCCCCACTGTTATAAACAACAGCGCATGCTAGAGTTTCATACATTTTTCTGCTATTAGAAAAAAAAACACAGTACAGAGGCATGTACTAAAACAATTTGCGTTCTATGTAACGTAAATAAATGATACATTCCTACCAGCATTTATTTCTTTACTTGATGATGTTGATCTACATTAAACCCAATTCCAGAAGCTTAGAATACTAAATGTAAATTATAAAGCAGATTAAAAGTAGGTTAAAGTAAAAAACAGCCATGGAGCATTGAAATTCCTTATGAGTTTTGCCAATCTGTGCTCTTTATGAACTCCCATCCCCCTGCAACAGACTCCAACCTACACTTCCTCCTGGCCTTGCCTGCTAGCTCTCAGGGTTAATCAAATTCAAATGTGTGATCTCTTCCTAAATTGAAAAGGCAAGGAGACATCTTTAAAGGCCCTTGGGCTGTTAAGTCTTGAACTTGGCCCCATCAGTCTCAGAAGAAGGGTATGTAATATGGAGAATCTGTTAACACACAAACTTCCCTATAGAAGATCTAGCTCAGCCTTCCCCAGCCTGTTGCCCTCAAGGTGTCTTGGACTACCATCAGCAAATGACAGTTGTAGTCCAAAACATTTGGAAGTAGCGCCATAATTCTCCACCTAAATTAGCCAACTGGCAACAAACATTGCCACAACCACACTAGATCCAACAGATGGACACGATCTCTTTGTAGCTATGCAGTAAAATACACAATATATTTCTATCTATTCCTAAGCTAATCTTACTCTAAATCTCTAAATCTTCCAAATCTTACTCTAATCTAAATCTTATTCTAATCTATTCCTATTCATTAGCATCCCATCTTTACTGTATAGTGGCATCTTTACTGTATAGTGGCATGACTATTTAGCTATTGTTACTTACTGAGAATGTCCTCATTAGCATTCTTGTACTTGAGTTTGCTCCCAGAGTCCACTCCTAAGTCCATGAAAGCTTACCCTATGAAATCTAAAGACAGGGTAAAGGTAAAGGTAAAGGGACCCCTGGACCATTAGGTCCAGTTGCGGACGACTCTGGGGTTGCGGCGCTCATCTCGCTTTATTGGCTGAGGGAGCCGGTGTACAGCTTCCGGGTCATGTGGCCAGCCTGACTAAGCCGCTTCTGGCGAACCAGAGCAGCGCACAGAAACGCCGTTTACCTTCCCGCCAGAGCGGTAGCTATTTATCTACTTGCACTTTGATGTGCTTTCGAACTGCTAGGTTGGCAGGAGCAGGGACTGAGCAACGGGAGCTCACCCCGTCGCGGGGATTCGAACCGCCGACCTTCTGATCGGCAAGCCCTAGGTTCTGTGGCTTAACCCATAGCGCCACCCGCGTCCCAGCTACCATTAACAGGACTATAAATTACTATGAGGCTTTTGCCCTGTGTTTTTCTTTTAAAAAATACAAACATTATGTAGATATCATTGCCGTAAATCTGTATTTATTTGAGTTTTCAATCTTCCCTATCCTCGATGGTGTGATGAAAGAACACAAAAAAGAAAACAAAAGCATTTAAAACTCTTGAAACAGATTGAGTTGGCTGCAAAGTAAGTGAGTCATGACCAAGCATGACTAACGTGTTCTCAATCCAAACCACAGTTCCAATTAAGAACTCATCAACTTAATGGGATTAGTAGAGAATACCCCCAATAAAGCATGAATCTTTATTAAGCATGAATCTCTTAAGAATCTTCTTATCACATCTATTCAATGGGCCACGATTCATCCCATCTGCAACAGGAAAATAAAGAAAGTGGCCTAACAAAATTCTTGTAAACAGCAATAGGATACTCTCTATGCCAACACACTATATCCAATTATCAGCAACACATCTTTAATGAACATTCTTCCCCCATACCCAAAAAGTCCTACCCCAGCAAATAAATCTATCTGTAGTAAAATCAGTGCACTATTTAGGCAGTAATTCAGAAGATAGTTATCCATGAAGATGTTCTGGTTCTTCAGTTTATCTGAAAAACAGAGTAATTTATCGCAACAAGGCAAGGAAACTTAAAAGAATTCAATGTCTTCCCTTTAGTGCTGAATATACAAAACAGCCCATAGATCTCATTTGGGTTTAAACCTTTAGGTCTGTGAAAAATTTGTCTGACAAAAATTTGTGCCCGTGAAACACACTTTCTCTGCACATGCACGTTAAGCTTAAAATGCCAAAGAACCGCACAGCACCTCAAACACTTCAAAGGGAAAAAAATCTAATAATAAAAGTACCTTAAACTATTAAGAGAGGCACTAATAAACAAAAACGGAGAAATCACCTGAAGGAGCGTCTCCACCCCCATCGTTCTGCCCGGACGCTGAGGTCCAGCGCCGAGGGCCTTCTGGCGGTTCCCTCATTGCGAGAAGTAAAGCTACAGGGAACCAGGCAGAGGGCCTTCTCGGTAGTGGCGCCTGCCCTGTGGAACGCCCTCCCATCAGATGTCAAAGCGATAAATAACTACCTGACATTCAGAAGACATCTTAAGGCAGCCCTATTCAGGGAAGTTTTTAATGTGTGATATTTTAGTGTATTTTTGGTTTCTATGGAAGCCGCCAGAGTGGCTAGGAAAACCCAGCCAAATGGGCGGGGTACAAATAATAAATTATTATTATTATTATTATTATTATTATTATTATTATTTAGATATAGCCCACTATTTTTAAAGTGGACATTAGTTACATTCAACCGAAGCAGTTGGAGCACCAGTTCCCAAACTTTTTTTGGACACCCCCCCATGAGTCCCATAAACTCAGGGGCAAGGTTTACCTCGCATGGACCGGTTCACTCCAGTGGAGATCCCTCTGTGGCTGGATTGTGTGTGCCTGCGCCTGCAATTTCCAGCATCTGTGCAGACACGATTTCCAGCGTCTGTGCAGACACAATTTTCATTGTCTGTGCATGCGCAGACGCGATTTCCGACACCACGGAAGCGAGTCCCTGTGCCACGCTGCACCGGTTTAGCGCAGCCGCGGGGACTCACCAAGAGGGTGGCTTTGTTCAGGGGCAGCTCATGGGCTGCTTAAATGACTCCCATGAGCCACTTGTAGCCCATGGGCTGCTTAAATGACTCCCATGAGCCACTTGTAGCCCATGGGCCTTAGGTTGCCTACCCCTGCATAAACTCATCCCCAGCACTCTCTACCCTACTCAATAAAAAAGCATTACTCAAATTAGCAGTTTGCATGACCCACCAAGAAAGATAATAGCGCAATAATATTCAAAACAGTAACAATTAATTGTGCATTTATTCAAAATTCAATTTGAATTAAATCATGCTCTGCATAGATCCACTAAAACAAACAAACTTAACTTGTCCACTGATTTCAGCATGTCTATTTCTGAGTTAGCCAGATATAACCCAACATATACAATTTTACGAAAAGGGCTAGGTACCAAAATCTTGTTGCACAAAGGTTACCATGTTTATATACAGTCGCTGTTAGCTGATGGTGCAAATTTTTCTGGTTAATTTCAGTAACAAATGAGATTCTGGCATACTAAAAAGACATGTGACCCAAAAGTTGCCAGATATATAGAGCTAAATAAATAAAGAAAACTAACGCTCTTATATCTCAATAATTTCAGTGAAAAATGAGTATACTCAGTTCTGGGCAGGACAGAAGCCATTGTTGTTTATACTATATTTACTGTGGTGGTACAAAGTTCCATTGTCATAGGCAATATACAGATACAAAACGAGGATGTTTTCTGTTTATAGTATTTGTAAGCTCAACTTGGCAAACCAAACAAATGTAGAAACAGCAGGATACAGAAATTAAATCGAGAGGAAACAATTATACAACATTCAACAGTGAAAGAGACAACCCCAGCTTATGTATGGATGCCATCACAGTAAGGGAAGTTCTGGCAGCGTGCTGTCTCCCAGCATGAGGGCAAAATATGAAGGTGTTTTCAGCTACTTAAAGTAAGCAAGTACTTGGGAACTCTACTGGATATCAACACAACAGGAAAGATAGCAAAAGCCAAGAAAGGGCTTAAAAGCTGTTTGTGCTTAATACTGTCAAGAATGGGTAACTAGTGGAGGATTCCCAGAAGGTCAGTCACACTGTAAAGCAGAGATAGCCAACATGGTGCCCTCCAGATGTGGTTGCGTTCCAACTCTAATCAATCCCAGCTAGCATGGCTCATGGTTAGGGATGCTGGATTTATTCTCCAATAACATCTGGAGGTACCACATTAGCTAGCCTGCTGGAGCATCTTGAAGCAGCAGCAAATAAGATGGGATCCACTAAGAATGAACAGAAAAGATGAGAGGAGCCCCTTCACTTGTGAAAAGCTATTCAACATGATTTCTTCTTACAAGGAAAAAGCGAGCGCCAAGTTACATGCAGCACCAAATCATATGTAATCTTTCCCTGGGGACTTGAAAACACCCCCACACAATGTTATTCCGTAAACTGATTTAACAAAAAGCAACAGGACCAGAGGGAGGGGGGAATGTCGGGGTGATTTTCAGCAATTGGAGAAAGAAAAACACAGGGGAAAGGGTTTTTAAGCTCCTCACCCTGCCATGAGTGTTCTGAGACACATTGTGGCAATCTCTCTGACTGCAGTTTGGGACACAAACACACCCTCACAGGACAACACTACAAGCAACATGCATATTACAAGTACAGTGGTACCTCGGGTTACATATGCTTCAGGTTACATACGCTTCAGGTTACAGACTCTGCTAACCCAGAAATAGTGCTTCAGGTTAAGAACTTTGCTTCAGGATGAGAACAGAAATCGTGCTCTGGTGGCGTGGCAGCAGCAGGAAGCCCCATTAGCTAAAGTGGTGCTTCAGGTTAAGAACAGTTTCAGGTTAAGTACAGACCTCTGGAACGAATTAAATACTTAATCCGAGGTACCACTGTAGTCTGGTACCAAGAGCAGATACAGAAGGAAATAAAGATTTGAAAGAAGTTTTTATTTTTGAATGGAATTCTTTTACCAGTATGTTAACGAGTTCCAGCAGAGGGAGCTATGGTAACATGCCTGTAATTTGGAAAGGAACCAATTCAATGAAAGGAAGTACGGTAACAGAATGGTGGGAGACTCCAATTCAAACTACACATCCCCAAACCACATATGTGACCCTCAAGGTCCTAGAGGGTTTAGGAAAGTGCATTTGAAATCAGACGGTACATTCCTAAAAACATAAAGACCACGGACAAAACAAAGCAATTAAATACATTAGTAGCAGAAGATTGTCTAGACCAGAATTCCTCAACCTTGGCCCTCCAGATGTTTTTGGCCTACAACTCCCATGATTCCTAGCTAGCAGAACCAGTGGTTAGGGATGATGGGAATTGTAGTCTCAAAACATCTGGAGGGCTGAGGTTGAGGAAGCCTGGTCTAGACTCTAGAGAGGTGGTCTGGACCCTTGAATGACAAGGGAGTCACCTATATGTTTTGGGGTCTGAAGTGGCAGTCACAGACGAGCAACAAGACCTTGGGGTCATAGTGGACAGCTCAATGAAGATGTCAACTCAATGCGCTGTAGCTGTGTAAAAGGCAAATTCCATGCTAAGGACCATTAGGAAAGCAACCAAGAATAAAACTGCCAATATTATAATGCCATTCTACGAAACTATGGTGCAACTGCAGTTGGAATACTGTGTACAGTTCTGATCTGAAAGCGTATTGCAGAGCTGGGAAAGGTTCAGAAAAGGGCAGCTGAAATGATCAATGGGACAGAGCAACACCCCTGTGTGGAAAGGCTACAGCATTGGGGACTTTTTAGTTTATAGAAAAGGTAAGTAAGAGGCAACATGACAGAAATGTATAAAATAACGCACGGCATGCAGAAAGTGGACAGAGAAACCTTCTCCCTCTAGAACTTGTGGCCATCCAATGAAGCTGGAAGTGGAACTCGCTCTCATGGGAGGCCGTGATGGCCACCAATTGGGTGGCTTTAAAAGAGAATTGGAAAAATTTATGCAGCACAAGGCGACCAATGGCTTCTTCCCACAGTGACTATGCTTTGCTTCCATTGTTGGAGGCAGTAGGCTTCCTGAAGAGTTTGGATTTGATATCCCGCTTTATCACTACCCGAAGGAGTCTCAAAGCGGCTAACATTCTCCTTTCCCTTCCTCCCCCACAACAAACACTCTGTGAGGTGAGTGGGGCTGAGAGACTTCAGAGAAGTGTGACTAGCCCAGGGTCACCCAGCAGCTGCATGTGGAGGAGCGGAGACACCAACCCGGTTCACCAGATTACGAGTCTATTGCTCTTAACCACTACACCACACTGGCTCTCTCTCCTGGAAACCACAGGAGGGTTTTCACTCAAGTCTTGCCTGTGAGCTTCCCATAGGCATCTGGTTGGCCACTGTGAGAACAGGGGGCTTGATGAGATGGACCACTGGCCTGATCCAGCAGGCTTTTCTGTTCTCTATTTCCCTACTATCTCTGAGGCATCCTGTTCTTTACAAAAGAATCAAAGGGGAAACAGCGCACAAAACCCAGTTTCTAGGTGTTGGTTTGAAAAGCAATTTTTCTCAAAACACAGTAAACCCCCGTTTCATATATTTCCCCATTACAACTATTGTAAGAAGCTGAAGTACTGCCACTTCACAGCAAGTCAGCAGAAAATTACCCCCGGGATTATTCTCAGACCACTTTACAAAGGAGTGGCTTCAAGAAGCAGCAAGCTGTTTCCATATTGTTTTCTCTGACTCTCCCACCTCAGGCCATTCCCAAGGATTTACTGAGCATCGGGCCAGGCTTATGGGGATGGGGAGAACAGATGCAGCGGTAGCACGAGGGGGCACTACTTAAGCACACCCTGGTTCCAAGCCATTGATACTTAAGGTAATAATGAAAACATTATGCATACCGTACCTCATTCTGAAGCTCATCACCACTTTTATGCGAAGCTAGCATCTCATACAAAGTGCAGCAAAGATCCTCCGTTGTTGGGACTCCAGGGGTTTCTTTTAGTGATTCACTCAGGTACTTTCCAACCTCACACCACAGAAAAGAATCATCCACTTTGTCCAATGACTTCATGCCAGAGCTTTCATCATAGCCATTTGGGAAACGTTCCAAATGGTTATTTAGAAATTTCTTAAAATCCAAGCTAATACCTTTCTGTTCATCCATTTCCCCGTTTACTGGCAGTTCTTCAAAGTGATCCAAATCATACATGTCAAAGGAAAACGCAATGTTTTTACCAAAACACAGTTTCCTGTCATCATTTTTGTCTTCTGTCATCTGCAGAAGGCCAGCTAGCTGATCTTCTGTGAAATGAGAAGCAATCCGATAGGTAGCTTCACAGGCTTCTGTCGCAGAGGATGAGGGAAAGGGCCCAAACATCTGCTTGATGGCTTTCGTTTCCTCATGACCAACACATTCCTTTGTGTGAAATGTTTTAAAAAGGAAAACAGCACCACTTTCAATGGCTTCTTGACCATTCTCAGATCCCACTGTTCACAAAAAAGAAACCCAGAAAAGGTTATAAATACCTACAGTTTAAACCAACTACCTTATGCAACCACCATATTTGAATGATTTTTGTGACAATCAGGTAAGGGACACAAAGCAAGAATATAAATTGAAGAATAAAACTCTTTTGAAGAACTGAAGTCCTAGGAATTTGACAAATAACAATGATATTCCATTAGATCCAGTCTACACTTTATACAGAGCTACTAAGCTGCAGCTAAAAAGCAAAGCTACTAAGCTGCCAGTATGCATGTATGTGAAAGTTTGAGATGGGTGGGGTGGTTAGGTGGAGAAGGGACATAGTTTTGTAATGCTGCCCTCATTTAAAGCTTCCTGCATGTAATAAACTAGAACAGTGCAAGAAGGCTAGCCTAGCCATCTCCCTAATGTGCTAGGATAATCACATGTGCTAGGATAATCACCACTTTACATAAGAACAGCACCATGCCTCCTACTAATGCTTTTCTAAATGTCTAAAAGATACTGCTGCAGGTGAATTTCTGTGTTTTTTCCTTAGGATATAGGCAAGGATGAGCTCCCCCTTTAAGCTAGAATCCCAAAATGCAATTTAGACACTAGAGTCATGAGTTTTATCACTTACCTCCCATCCTTTCAGTTAATGAAGATGACTTCTCTTTCCTATACCAAGGGCTTTCGGTAGTAACTTCAGTTTTCACCCATCCTCTTCCTTGCCTGGTTGTAGCTGATTTTCAGCCCCAGACCAGAATCTGCCACCTTTCTCCGCACCCAACATTCCCCAATTTGCAAATATAATGTCAATGTGCTTCAATAACTTAAAGAGGAGATGGGGGAATGAGAAGCTCTACACCAATGGCTTGACACCATTTCCCCTCAGCACCAGGTAGCACGGCCAATAGCCAGGAATGATGGGAGCTGAAGTCCTGCAACATGTACAAGGCAACATCTACAGGGAGTTGCACATGGCCAGAAACAGCAGAGCCTTGACCTAAGTGAGATATGCAATTCCCAGGATATCCTCCCAACCCTACCACCCCAAACCTGTACTTCAGCAGACAAGATATGCAGTCCGCTTTGCTGAAACGGCAATGAATGGGAGCCACAACGATTTTTCAGCACAGTCTTAACATTTGCTCACAAACTTCAAATAATAAATCCATTTTCATCCTTTTGACATTATTTGTACCACCTTTATTTTATGAAACTGAAAGTAGGACATCAAGGACACCCCATACATCAATGATCTGAATTAATGTTAAGATGTTCTACTGGACAGGTATTATAAGCTACACAAGTCTGAAGTTATACATTTAACACTTCTATATAGAAATATGTTCTTCTACAGCTAAAACCAATGCAAATTCACATTGTTAGGTTAAAACAACAAGAAATCGATTTTTACTTATGATCCTTTTCATCAAACACAGGAAGTGGTCAGGAAATCAGTAGGCATGGGGGTGGGGATTTTGTTTCGTTTTTGTTTTAACTATTTATGTTGTGCTTTTATTCTTTTTTTAATCTTGTGAATTGCCTTAAGATGCCTTCAGATAAAGGATGGTATATAAATTTTAATATAATACAGTGGTACCTCGCAAGACGAATGCCTCATAAGACGAAAAACTCGCAAGACGAAAGAGTTTTTCGTTTTTTGAGTTGCTTCGCAAGACGAATTTCCCTATGGGCTTGCTTCGCAAGACAAAAACGCCTTGCAAGTATGTTTCCTTTTTCTTAAAACCGTTAATACCCAGGGTGCATTGCTTGAAGAGGTGCAGTTGCGACTTGACTTCGAGGAGCAACTCATAGCACGCGGTGTGGTAGCCTTTTTTGAGGTTTTTGAAGACTTTGGTGATTTTTGAAGCTTTTCCAAAACTTCTTTTGCAGCCATTTGGTAAGTTAAACTTTTAAAACTTTTTTGGGGGGTTTTGGATTTTGGGTTGGGGTGTTTTCTAGGAGGTTTGGTGCTTTTTAATTTTTTGGATGTGAAGCACTGGTTTTTTTTGGGGGGGGGTTGCAAAGGTAGGAGCTGTGCTGCCATGGGGCCCAAGAAGACTGCTGCTGCAGAGGCCAGCGAGAGGAAGAAGAAGGTTACGCTGGAAATGAAGGAGATCATCCGGAAGCACGACGGTGGAATGCGTGTGACAGACCTCGCCAGGGAGTACGGGAGGAATCCATCAACCATCGGGACCATCCTGAAGATGAGGGAGAAGATCCTTGCGACTGATGCAGCCAAGGGAGTCACCAGGATCGTGAAGAACCGCCCAGCTGTTCTGAAGGAGGTGGAGAAGTTGCTGCTCATCTGGTTAGAAGAGAAGCAGTGTGCAGGGGACACAGTGACTGAGGCCGTCATTTGTGAGAAGGCCAAGGCCTTGCACGCAGACCTCATCCGGCAACAACCAGGAACCTCAGGCGAGCCAGAAGTCTTCAAGGCAAGCAGAGGCTGGTTTGACCGGTTCAAGACAAGATCTGGAATCCACAGCGTGGTCAGTCATGGAGAGGCTGCCAGTTCTGATGTTCCTGCAGCTGAAGACTTTGCAGCGGAGTTCCTGGAGGTTGTGAAGACGGAGGGCTACGTTCCACAGCGGCTGTCCTCCAAAGAACTGAGGGACATTTGCCAGAAGTGGAAAGATGTGCAGGCTTTTGCACAGCGGCACCACCCTGACAAGGACCTGACACGTGACCTTGCGAACACTTTTGATATGAGGGTCATGTTGTCTTTCAGGGAGGTGCTGAAAAGGCGGATGAAGCAGCAGACCATGGACAGGTTCTTCAGCAAGAAGCAAAGAGTGGAAGAGGAACCTTCTTCGAGTTGTCCCCCCGAATCTTAGAAAATGTATGTACAGTACTGTACACTTTGGTGATTTTTAAATGCTTTTCTGTCATGTTTAGAAACTATTGTTCCTTCAATTTTTTAAATGCTCTTTACAGTATGTGTGACTTTAAAGAGCACTTAATAAACTCTTTTTGTACCAAATTTGGCTTTGTATGGACTTTTTTTGACCATAGGAACGCATTAATTGATTTTCAATGCATTCCTATGGGAATCCGTGCTTCGCAAGACGAAAAATTCGCAAGACGAAAAAACTCGCAGAACGAATTAATTTCGTCTTGCGAGGTACCACTGTAATAATAATACCTGTGTGCACACATGTATTATCTTATGCATGCCTATGAAATGGAAGGAGAGCATAAGCACACAAGCATAGCATCAAGGCTAGGAGTTTCTCAATCTTTCTGGAATAAAGAGGACCAAAGGACAGATAGCACTGATTCAGCTAGAGTGTTCAGTTCCACTGCTATTAAAGGGCACAGAGGATACCTGTAGGCTTCCAGATGGTGTTCAACTACAACTACCATTACTACACTGGCCATGCTGACTGGCGCAACAAGTGAAGGACCACTGGAGTACAAGTTGACAAGTAGCCAGAAGGAGAGTTTTTAAGAATCAAGAAGAGACAGGAGGGCTGTGCGTACTCTTTTACGACCAACCACACTTATGCATAAACCCCACTCCCATTCCACCATGGTTCATTGCTAAGACAGACCATTACTACTCCAGGTCAAAATGAACTTGGGTTTGCTTGTAAATTCACTTTTGAAAAGCTGGTTTTCATCACAGTGAATTTAGGACTAAATTTAGGAGAACATTGGTGTTCTCTAGCGGTCTTCCATCATACTAAACCAAGGCAGAGCAGAAGGGAGGACCAGGAGAGTGAATGACCCACGTGATCTGCTCCTAATTTCTGTACTGGTTTCCAATCCAACCTGGGCCTAATTGTCCCAATGACAGCAAGACAGGCAGATTTATACTACATATGCTTCATAACCTCCAAATCTCTTTATGAAAGTAATCTCAGCAGTCAAACTCTGAACATCCTACAGGCACTTCTTATGGTTCAGAAGTGATCCTCCTCTGGCCTGGCTCATGTTACCCAAAGCAGTCAGGCCAGCTGTGAAGGATGTGATTCAGTTACCCAAAAAGGTAGCTCGTTTCCAAGCAAACACTGGATTACTTTATAGACTACACAGGCTTGCTGTCAGCAGGGAACCTGGTTGCCACTGGCAACTAGATTTGGCCAAGGCGACCCAGACATTTCCTCTTGCAACCAGGTGGATCAGAAACCCCAATTTAAAAGATTCCCTAGCAACACAAGTCAAACTCTTTAAAAAAACAACCACCATTCAATATGATCACTTCAACACTTCAAAACCTTAGCACTCAGCTCCTCCATTGCTATCTTTTTGGTACACAATCAGGACCCAGTAAGTTAAGAGTAGATGGCCCATGCTCAGAGTGTGGCCTTCAATGTACTTTTCCTTTCCCAGATGCAGAGTGCTAAAGTGAAGTCTATACTGCAATGCACTCTACGTGGGGCTACCTTTGAAGGTGACTCGGAAACTACAACTAATCCAGAATGCGGCAGCTAGACTGGTGACTGGGGGCGGCCGCCGAGACCATATAACACCGGTCTTGAAAGACCTACATTGGCTCCCAGTACGTTTCCGAGCACAATTCAAAGTGTTGGTGCTGACCTTTAAAGCCCTAAACGGCCTCGGTCCAGTATACCTGAAGGAGCGTCTCCACCCCCATCATTCTGCCCGGACGCTGAGGTCCAGCGCCGAGGGCCTTCTGGCGGTTCCCTCATTGCGAGAAGCAAAGCTACAGGGAACCAGGCAGAGGGCCTTCTCGGTAGTGGCGCCCGCCCTGTGGAACGCCCTTCCAGCAGATGTCAAAGCGATAAACAACTACCTGACATTCAGAAGACATCTTAAGGCAGCCCTGTTCAGGGAAGTTTTTAACATGTGATATTTTTGGTTTTTATGGAAGCCGCCCAGAGTGGCTGGGGAGGCCCAGCCAGATGGGCGGGGTATAAATAATATATTAGTAGTAGTAGTAGTAGTAGTAGTAGTATTGATCTAGAAGATTCATATCCCAATTTTTGATCAAATTATTCTCAAACGTTCTTAGATGAGATTTTAATAATGTGTGTGCACAACACACAGGAAAAGCCACACAATCCAGCAAACCTTAGTCCCAGCCCAGTATGCTTCCCCTCAGCCCTGTGGTCCAAGGGCAACAGACAGTAGGAACAGAGTGTTCTTTCTGGCTGGGAGGCGGGTGGAAAGACAGCTTTGTGTATTTACAGAAGCAGCTGAGGTATGCTGGTGCCTCACTATCAAATTACTTTGCAATGATTTTGAAGACTATGCAAGATTGCTTACATTAAAGGTATTAGTGGGGAAAATAAGGCACTTTATTAATACTTGAAGATCAAATATTATATCACATACTATTGGGGCGAATTCTGCCAGTAAACATCTCTTGCATTAGAAGCAGAAAGAAAGGAAAGAGGATATAATGGATGTGCCATGGCCTGCACTGTTAGGTGCAGCAATTATGAAGCGGCCGGGGTGGGGGGAGGTTGTGTGCCTTGTGCTTTTGTTCAGTTAGTCTGTAAAAGGGAAAACAGTATTAAAACTGTAATCCCAGAACTGAGTTTTTTAAAGGTGTTCACTCCAAAGTTTCAGATTAGAGATCCGCCCCCCCAAAAAAGGTGGTTTTTAAAATGCAAGGATAATAAGATAACAACTTTTGAGGACTCATCTGCAAAGCTAGCCTAATTTCATCATACCATTAATATCCTACAAATGAGTACCGTATTTTTCGCTCTATAAGACGCACCCAACCATAAGACGCACCTAGTTTTTAGAGAAGGTAAACAAGCAGCAAGAAAGCAATGCAAAGCCTCTTGAGCGAAGAGGCAGGAGTGCTCCAGCTGCACTCAAGAGGCTTTGCATGGCTATCGCTGAAGCCAGGAGAACAAGAGGGATCGGTGCACACCAATCCCTCTTGCTCTCCTGGCTTCAGCGATAGCTGCGCAGCCTGCATTCGCTCCATAAGATGCACACACATTTCCCCTTACTTTTTAGGAGGAGAAAAGTGCGTCTTATAGAGTGAAAAATACGGTAATTATGGATATGCACAGGAAAACAGGCTTGTGGATGATTAGGAGCCTTTTAAATGTTGCGGCCTTTTGTTCTGCAAGACTAGACTACAGTGTGGCTCAGTCATCTACAAATACTATCCCACTTCTAAATTACCACTTACCTATTTGTTTGGAAGCTTGTAGTATTGTCTTTAAATCTTCAAGTATGGATTGTTTGTTTTCTTTGGCTGAATTTTCATCAACAAAGCTAACTATTTTCTTCCAGGTAAGACCAGAGTTCAGTTGCTCTTCTTGCAATTTGGTTCTTTTATTCTGAAGATATATATATAACACAAGTAGTCAGAAAGGTTCATTTTCTTTGAAAAAAGGTATTCTATATGGTAAGAAAAGGAATGTTTTCAAATACTTCCAAACGCTACCTACCTATTGCTTAACAGAGCTGAAAGTTCCAAATGCTAGCACATTATTCATGTGTTAAAAATGATTGCTTTTAAAACAACACATAAAAATCTAGTGAAAAAATTGCATGCTTGAATCTCACACTGTTCTATTAGTCATTTCAGCAATCATCACTCTTTAGCCATTCCTTTAAACTTGAATGGGGGAAAGGGGGGAGGCAAGGAGAGTAGCTGTTACCAGGCAGAGTTTAAAGCAGTGATGGCCAAACTTGGCCCTCCAGGTGTTTTGGGACTACAACTCCCATCACCCCTAGCTAACAGGATCAGTGGTCAGGGATAATGGGAATTGTAGTCCCAAAACAGCTGGAGGGCCAAGTTTGGCCATCACTGGTTTAAAGCACTAGTAAGAGATGAGCTTTGGGAGTAGCTTTAATTCTGAACTACTCTTCACTTATGGCTCTATGAATCTGGGTTCTAACCATAGTTAAGGAGTAGGTCTGTGTTCAACATATTGCTAGGTGATGGGCTAATTTTATCCAAGGATTATAGAATTATAAATTATAGATTAACCCTGGCTAGCGAGTATAGTTTTAACTGTTGTTTATAAACCATAGTTAAGCTGAAGGGCCAGGTTTGGAAAATCAACTTTAGCTAATGATTAACTAAATCATGGCTTATAAACCATGCCAATCTCTAATGATTGACAATGGGATTCATGAATCATCTTCTATCTAAAATTTGACTTCTCCCTATTTTTTTCCCTGCCCAATCTTCCCCTTCCCCAAACCCCTCTCTGATTTGGGAAACTCTGAAATACAACTGACTGATCCATCCTATACCATTTCCCCCCTTTTTCAAAAGGACCCCACTGGAGAATGTAAACAATTCTCCTTCTCCATCACTGATACCACCCTTCATTCCAGCAGCCAATCACAGTCCCTTTTTGAGATTCTTTCCATTCTCATGCAGTTTAGGGGGGGGGGCTGCTATTGCCATAAAAAACAGGCACCTAAAAAAAGCTGCACAGATTATTATTAAATAGAGCTAGTATTCCAACTCTTCTTTGAGAGCCATCAGAAGATTATTTAAGAAAAAATGCATTAAAGTGCTGTACAGTATGTTCCTTAAATTTATGCTATATTAGTTGTTGCTGATGCTTGTTTCAGTGAATGGATTCTCTTTTAATGGTTCATTTAGTAGTGCACTTACACAATTTCAAATGACATGAAAAGAGAGGGCCAAATTGATGCTCTAGTTATAGTGATGAAAGAATGGAATAGAGGTAAGATTAGAGGAGTTACTCTGGGCTTATAGCGACATGATGGAAATCAGAATCAGCTCTGAAGTGCTTGGGTAGGTGTACGCGTAGGCGTAGATGGCATCTCAGTATCAAATTGCCAGATGCCAATTTGTTTCTTTTCAATTTACTTTGAACAGAAGATGCCATTGGCTGGCAATGACTATTTGTGCTATTTTGCCTTTTGTTTCAGGAGTGTCTGCTATTGGTTAAAAGTTTTAGCTTTTCACTTTCTAGAGAGATCAGCAGCTCTATCGCCATAGCCCATTAAAAACAAAGCAAAAGGATTACAGTGGTACCTCTGGATGCGAACGGGATCTGTTCCGGAGCCCCGTTCACATCCTAAAGCGAACGCAACCCGCGTCTGCATGTCTGCGGTGCATGGGCAGCGATTTGCCGCTTCCACGCATGCGCGTGACGTCATTTTGAGCGACTGTGCATGCGCGAGCGGTGAAATCTGGAAGTAATGCGCTCCGTTACTTTCGGGTCGCCACAGAGCGCAACCCAAAAAGGCTTAACCTGAAGCGACTTCAACCTGAGGTATGACTTTATTTTCTCATGTATGCCCAGTGATGTGGGTTTTCCAGAAAGTTTTATCTGTTTCAGCCTGCCACTCCACTCATGAGCCTGGTAGGACCTCAGATCTCATGGCATCTCCCATGAGCTGCCTCATTTGGCCTAGGAGCTAGACGTTATACTTGCCTGCGCTACAGATTACTGGTTGGCCAGTGACAGACTGAAGGTCAGAACTAACTCATAGAATGTCACACACTGGTATGTCCACAGATGCTAGGAATGGAAAACTGTAGAAAAATACTGCACGCACATACAACTGTGTGACATTAAAATGACTTTTCGAAGTTACAAAATTTATGGCACTACTGCATCCCTTCAGAGCTCTATCCTCTCCTGTGTGAGCTTTAAAAAAAGATTAATGTTTTTTTTTTGGGGGGGGGGAATAGATAAAGCACATAATCTGAGGCAAAGCTGTTGACAAAATGACTGAATATAATAAGCAACTAAAAACATTAAAATAATTCTCAATAGTTAAGTTTTGAACAAATAAATTACCGTTAAGTCAGCAGATTCTTCACTGTAATCATCTTGTTTAGTGACATTTGAAAAGGAGCGCAGGGCTCCTGTTAGGCGAGGAAGGGCCATTTATTACCCATTCAGTGATCCATATGATGAGACATTAAATTCATCTCCAACAGGTAAACCTCCAAAAAGAACATCAAAATCACAGTTAAGTTTTGCCAGTGCTTTGGGAACTTCTCAGATTAAGTAAATAAACTATTTTATGCAAAGAAATGGATGTACACTCAGAGCCTCTGTCTATAACCTATGAAAATTCTTGAAGAATAGGTGAGATCCCTACAGACTGGAGACAGGCAAATGTTGTCCCCATCTTAGAACTGTACAATCATAGAATCATAGAGTTGGAAGGTACCCTGAGGATCATTTAGTCTAAACCCCTACAACACAGAAATATGCAGCTGTCCCATACCAGGGATTGAACCTGTGACCTTGGCATTATCAACACCATGCTCTAACCAACTGAGCTATCCAAAACATATCTTCAAAAAGTGGGGGGGAAGAAAACCCAGGTCACCAACCAGTCACCTTGACACTGATAGCAGGAAAGGTCCTAGAGCACATAAGTAAACAGCCGGTCTATGAGCACTTGGAAAAGCATGCTGTGATTATTACAACCCAGCACAGTTTCTCAAAAGAAGTAATGTCACATGAATCTCATGTGAAAAGAATCTAGAGGGCTTGGTAGATAGACCACAAGCTGCACCAATAGAAGTATAGTGTCCTGATCAAGGGAAATAATACTACTGCTCTATTTTCCCTTGGTCAGACCATACCTAGGGCACTATGTCCAGTTCTGGGTACCACAATTTAAGAAGAATGTTGACAAGCTAAACCGTGTGCAAAGGAGGGCAGCCAAGATGATCAAGGGTCTGGAAACTGAGCCTTATGAGGAACGGTTGAGGGAAGCGGATATGTTTGGCCTGGAAAAGAGGAGACTGGGAGGAGATATGATAGCCATCTTCAAATATCTAAAGGGCTGTCACATGAAAGATGGAGAAAACCTGTTTTCTCCTGCTCCAAAGGGTAGAACCTAGACCGATGGCTTCAAGTTACAAGAAAGGAGATTCCAACTAAACATCAGGAAGAACTTTCTGACAATAAGAGCTTTTTAACAGTGGAATAGACTCCCTTGGAGGGTGATGGACTCCGCTCCCTTGGAGGTTTTCAAGCAGAGGTTGGATTGCCATCTGCCATGGGTACACTACAGGGGGCTGAACTAGATGATCTTCGGGATCCCTTCCAACTCTGCAATTCTATGGTTCTGTGTATAGGATTGTACTTCCTCTTAAACCGGCAGGCAAGAACTTTAGCAAAAAGAAATTACTTTAAATTATTTGATGAAATAATATAACACAAGCAGCATTATAAACTTATTATAAAATGATAAATTCATTTTCACTAATTAACAGATAACGCATACATTCACTGAGTAAGCAAATAACATCAGGAATTTTATGGTACAGCAGCAGCTAAGTCATACTGTGCCAATGACTGAATACATTTCCTTAGGCTCCAATTGTATTCATATTTACCGGGGAGTAAGTCCCATTGAACTCAATGGGGGTGACTGCCAAGTAGATATTAAAGGACTACATTATTAACATCTGATTTATTATGTGGGAATGATAAGTCTATCCCCAAAAATCAACACATGTACACAGACTTAGAATACCATCTGTATTTTTGACAGAGAATAGCCACAACTGATACCCCACCAAATTTCAAGCTGTAAAAGTTATTTTACACTCGGTATATAATCTATAAAATGGAAATCATATGGGCACAGCAGCCTTAGATACTCCAGTAGAGAAGGTTTTAGTAGTGAATGATGAGGTGCTGTGGCAAAGCCAACCTGATGCTGCCTTTACATTGTACATGCACCACAATGAGCCCCTGCTGCCTTGGCCCTCCCCTTCTCAGAAAGCCCCAGCAACCTGCTGTGTTGAGGAGCAGGAAACACAATGGAGAACCACATTCTCCACCTTACCAATCATTCCTAGAAGGTTCCAAAGTCTAAGACAGGTACAGGCATCATCCCTAGCTAACAGGACCAGTGGTGAGGGATGATGGGAGTTGTAGTCCCAAAACATCTGGAGGGCCGAGTTTACCTATGCCTGGTTTAGGATCACAAAATGCACACAACATTGTATACTTGGTAGCAACTTAACATAACATTGGCTCCCTGGCAACTGCAGTTTGTAAACTGAGATCCAGGCTAAGGAAAATGACTTCCCTCATTGTCTGGTGCATTTTTCCCATTTCCCTCCAACCATATTCAGCATTAAACATGATTCAGCTTTACAGTTTCACCTGTACAAATCATGGTTAACACTAACCAGGTTGTTCCTTAACCATTTGAAAATATGTTTCACTGCCCAGTGTAACTTGTTTGAGTGTTATCATAGTCAGCTTTGGGGCAGATGTAATACTGAACTGTAATTATGGCTAATGAGGGGATAGGGATTTGCACCAGATGCAAGAACAGAGTTAAGTATGTGTTGCCAAGGCTGGCTCTGAATTTGTAAAATACACAAAGCCAACATTACATCTTCACCAGGTCAGTCATGGAAAGGAAATGTCAATGATTTAAGACATGCTGATTTTGTATGCATAAATATATACAGGACTGCATTAACTCAGAAGAGATGTGGTGCCACAAAGGGCTACAGGAGCAAGGAAAGTCACCTCTCATTGCCCTTCCACCAGTGGAAGCCTCCCATGAACAAAACTCTACTCATGGAATACTCCAACCACCAGGAGCAAACTGAAGATCCACATCAATATCTTTTCCTTAAAAGAAATTGTTGAAACTATCAAGCAACTGGAAGACTTCAGCACCCGGCAAATTGAAAAGGCTTAAATTCTTCAAGGAAGACTTTAGCAAGCCAAGTGAACAAGCCCTGCTTCATGCCATCACCTCCAAAGCAAACCAAATAGCTGTGCTCTCAAATAGGAATAAAAGTAGTGGTGGTAGCAGCAACAACCTACATACACATACCTAAGGCCAGTCACCAAGAACTTCCCAGGTTCCTGTCTCCTCTCTCCTGGGCATGTCATTCTCTCTTGTCATTGCAATTTTCAAAGTCATAGAGAACATAAAACTCTTTTAGCTACTCTGCTAACTGAAGAGCTTTCTTATGGCCTTGGATCATGCAGTACTGGATCACCCACTTACAGTCAAGAGACTTTTAATGCTCCTGCAGAAGAGCACATTCTTTACACCAACAATTAATTTTCCATTTTGGGGACTACTTGCTGCCTAGGATTTTTCCAGCCTTCGCAAAACTTACACAGAAGAGATTTTAGTTAGACGGATAACATGTGGACATGATGTTGTTATCAAGTCCTTTTGTTCCACCTTCATTTGTCAAGTCTTATTTGGTCCAAAAGCTCTCTGGATGGAAACAGAAGTACCACTTGCTTTACTCAGCTGTCAAGTATGGAGAGAACGCTTTTCCTATCCTCAGAAAATTTTAATGGAACTTCACTACACAACCAGTTGAGTGTCTATTTATGGTAGAATAAGCTGGAAACCAAAACAACTTCAACAAGAAATCAAAAGATTAAAGCAGCACATACCTTTCTTACTGATATTTATAATAGCTTATCTTGCAAAATAACACTAATGTCTGCAAAACGCCCAAAAGCTACTTATTAGTAATCTTTCACCCACTATGTCTGCCTTGTTTTCATCTTACTATAAACAAGGGAACCAAAAGACTATTTATTTTATTCCTACTTAACCTAATTTGTATACAGTGGTACCTCAGGTTAAGAACTTAATTCGTTCTGGAGGTCTGTTTTTAACCTGAAACTGTTCTTAACCTGAGGTACCACTTTAGCTAATGGGGTCTCCCGCTGCTGCTGCGCCACTGGAGCACGATTTCTGTTGTCATCCTGAAGCAAGGTTCTTAACCCGAGGTACTATTTCTGGGTTACTGGAGTCTGTAACCTGAAGCGTCTGTAACCTGAAGTGTCTGTAACCCAAGTTTACCCAAAATGTAAAATATACATTAAAATGCAAGATTCAGCAGCAAGTGTGACCAGTTTATCAGAAAAGACTACAATTAAAAAGCAAATAGGCATAATACTAGCCTTAAAAGGAAAAGGTAAAGGTACCCCTGACCGTTAGGTCCAGTCACGGACTCTGGGGTTGCACGCTCATCTCACTCTATAGGCCGAGGGAGCCCGCATCTGTCCGCAGACAGCTTCCGGGTCATGTGGCCAGCATTCTGGCGAACCAGAGCAGTGCACGGAAAAGCTGTTTACCTTCCCGCAGGAGCGGTACCTATTTATCTACTTGCACTTTGATGTGCTTTCGAACTGCTAGGTTGGCAGGAGCTGGGACCGAGCAACGGGAGCTCACTCCGTCACGGGGATTCGAACTGCCAACCCTCTGATTGGCAACCCTTGACTCAGTGATTTAGACCACAGCGCTTTACATATTCTTAATATAGGCAGCTGCCTTATACCAGGTTAGACTATTTTACAACTAACCCAGTGTGATCTACTCAGACTGGGAGGTTCTTGCCAGTGTCACTGGTAAAGATCTTTGCTGTCACCTGCCCGATCCATTTAACTAGAAATGCCATGGGGCATGTAAAGTGTGTGTTCCGCCACTGATGTACCTCTGAGCCTCCCCAGATTATATAATCGGGAGTATTGAGAACACGTTTTATGTAGCCTGAGTAACAAATATACCAAAGGTGACCAGTCTTCATTGGCTTGATGGCCACATTCACTCTGGGGCTGCATGTCAGCAGTGGGTGTGGTCAAAAGTGGAAATGGCCACCCACCCTCTTGCACACCTCTAAACACACAAGGGTACAAAACCAATTTCCCACCTTTTCAGCTGATCCATGCAGATGAACTAACTGAGAAGCAGCAATCTGTGTGGAATGGGACTATTTCTCCACTTAGCAAATAATCAATGTGATGCACAGGGAGGAAGTGATGTTGAGCTCTCTGCTGACTCGCGTGCTGTATCTACTTTTTTCTTCTACAACCACTGCCAAAATCAGTGGGGTGGGGTGGGGTGGAAAGTGCTTGGAGATGCATTAGATTAGAACCTTATATAGCACCTATGGTGGGGGCAGTACTATTAAAATGCACTATTTGGCTCAAGGCCATCTACTTTGACTTAGTCACTGGGAGCCTGAATGGGGATGGGGGAAAGTAGCAAGTCATGACGTCTTTTTCCAAATATCCACCTATCCGCAAGTAGGAAGCCCGGGGCTCTCGCAGGCAGCCCGATTTAAGAGACGTCAGGCTCAGTTTTCCTTTAACTTGCAATGCCAGTCGCTTACCCCCCTCAGCGGTGACAAAAGCGGTCCCTTGCTTACTTGTTGATCTGCCCCGTTACCCAATGGACTTTACTCCCAAACGGCCACGAACAGGACCAGAGAGAACTGGGGGGTTTGCCTGCAATAATAAACACGACCGGGACCGAGAGGCAACCGTCACACCGAAGTGTCCCTAAACCAAAGTCGCACCCGAGTAAACGGGCGCGCAGGGCTTGGGCTATAAAAGGCTGCGATCCCCGTCCTCTTCCTCGGGAGCGTGGGCCGCTGAATCCCGCGGCTACAAGAAGGGAGGGAAGCCACGAGAAGCGAGGGACGGGCCGGAGACTGTCGCTGCCTGGCTCCGATTCCGGCGGGAAGCCCTGCCCGGGGGGCGTCAGGGGCTCAGCAGGGCTGAGTCTTTCTCTCTCCCTCACACGGAGGGCGCCTCCTGCTCAGCCCCCAGCCGAGAAGCGGCTCCGTCCGGCGGCAGCTGCTGCCCGGCTTACCTTCTTCGCTTTGCTGCCACGCCGCTTCTCTCCCATGGAGGGCCGACGCTTACTATTTCGACCCAGCCGCTTCCGGGTTCCTCTCCTCGCGCAGCCGCGTTCCTCCCCTTCCGCCGGTTTTGCCGGCTGGGCTGAGGAGCGCCGCGCCGCGTGCGGAAAGCGCGGTGACGGCGGCGCGGCGCTTTGGCCGAGGCGTCAGCCAATAAACGTCCCCTCGTTATGGAAGGCTCCGCCCCCTCTCCTCAAGACTTCGACGTGCGCAAACCGCCCTCGGAGAATCCGACTTTCTCTTTCGTTTCCTGATGCGCCCCGGAGCTGAAGGCCAAATCTGCTGCCGGCTGGAAGAGGGGAGGGGGAACCCTGGTTCCACCTCTGCTTGCGGGATAATAGTGGCAGCTGCCTATGTATAGGGAACAAGCGAAATTCAGAACTGTGGCCGAGCTGCTTCCCAGTTGCCAACCGCACGTTCTGCGTGCAGAAGACCCCACG
The DNA here is from genome assembly GCF_964270895.1 of Podarcis filfolensis. Lineage (NCBI taxonomy): Eukaryota > Metazoa > Chordata > Lepidosauria > Squamata > Lacertidae > Podarcis > Podarcis filfolensis. The sequence continues at coordinate 48,365,119 of NC_139606.1, forward strand.
TTCAATTTCTGGCATCTCCGGGTGGGCGGGGTATAAATAATAAATTATTATTAATTATTATACTAAGGTTGGGAATGACTGGTGTCTGAAACCCTGGAGAGATGCTGTCGGTCAGACAATGCCGAGCTAAATGGAACAATGAATGGTTTGACTCGGTCTAAGGCACCTTATTGCAAAGAGTCGTTGGCAATAAGTTTTTGTTTTGTTTTTAAAGCACCCAGAAACTTTAAATACAGATTAAATAGGGGGAAGTGGGGATCCGGGCTGCCGTTTTGATGCTAATGACATTGTATTGACACTGCAAAAAAGTCTGTGACTCCACAATGAGCAGGCATCTGGAAGCAGAGAGAGAGAATGATTCTCTGAAACATCTTTCATATCAATCAGGAACTGGAGCAGAAGATGGAATTTTCCACTTTTTAATGTCAATTTCATTACATCGATTATGAAGGCCTGTCATGTGGGTTTACCTATTTAGGAAAAGGTATAACTTGGATTTCTTGACTCGGGTGACTTTGACACATTTCAGGACATTCTTTGAAACATTCCAGCTGTGCATAGATTTGCAGAGCAAGTCAAGCCGTTTGACCAATGGATTTGAGCATAGTATTGTGACCAGAGATTGTAATTAATAAACTTATTTAAATGCCTTAAGGCTTTTCTCCCTTAATACACTCTGCATGACATCAAAGGTTGCATCATAAGTCTATACATTCTAATTTGAAAGAGAAAAAACTCTTGATTCCACCCCACACCACACAGCTAGTTTGGTGCTGCCCTATTTTTATTATACATGTCTTTCAGTGGGTTTTATGTAAGTAGAAAAATATTTCTCACAACTTTTTCTTCTTAATTTTTCAGAGTTCTATATCTAAACATACTCTCATGTTACAGCCAGGCTGCTGTCCAATATACAGTATAATAGAACTGAAGCTCCAGCCAAAAGAAAAGCATGAATGACAGAGGTGATTGTAGTGGGGAGGGGAAAGCAGGCAGATAAACAGGCTTCCCTTTGACAGAAGACGTCTGTTCAGATCACAGTGTACAGAGTTTAGTGACATGACGTGCTGTTGCTTGATATGTCAAATGTGTCACCACGACTGGACTACAATTTTAATTCTGCAGTGCACTACGTGGAAGACTTCCACTATTAAGCTACCAAATGTGGGGTATTTTTTCCACTTGTTTTCCATTGGTTTGTTTTAATGTCACTAGATGCAAGATCCAAGTTTTTATTTATCAACCACCTATAGGATCCACAGCTTAATACAGTATTAATAAAAAAACTGCTTTTCCCTCCTATCCTTCATACATTTCCTCTGCCACAATTTTATTCTAGCTTGTTTGACATAGTCTTATGTCTATATCCCGTGTCAGACTCAAATACTTGTATTAAACAGAACATTATAATTTTATTAAAAACATAATTTATTATTATATTCATTTGTGAATTGCATCCCATGAGACGTCCCAAAGTGATTTATACTATACAATTTAATATATAATTTATTTACTTTCATGTAGCTTACATTTTCAGTTTGTTAATTATTTAAATAGGTTTCAGTCCAATGTCCATAAAGAGGACATTGTATGCCCTTTTAAAATGTGTTAGGGGATTATTGGGTTGTTTTTATTTTGATTATGTATTTTGTGGTTTTATATTCTGATTTTATTCTGTTAACCGCCTTGAGACCTGTGGATATAGGGCAGTATAATAATATTAATAATATTATTAATAATAATAATAATAATAATAATAATAATAATAGTTGGAGGCTACCTATAACAGCATGCCAGGTAATACAAAGCTGGCAGAAGCCAGGCAGTACAATGTTTACTAGCTGCTGTTAGTGCTACAAAGGGTGAGGAAGGTAGAAGCCTCCTTTCATGAGAGACAACATCCTGCCTCCCACTGGCCACCAAAGGCATAATGCACTCCAAAGTTCCCCTTTTAGCTAGAGGAAGACACACGAGCCTAATTTCTAGACCAGCTAAGCCAGCTCATTTAACAGAAATATCAGGGCGCAGCGGCTCAAATTTATACTTAGAAACTTACTTTTTTTCCTAAATGAAAGCTAAGAGTCTGGACCCCTTTCTGGTGTTTTGCAGTCCTGTACAATTGACTTATTTGCACTTCCATAAATATGTCTCTGCCACATAAGAATATGCCTCTTGAGTCTACTGCTGCTGTCTCTCTGTCAGACTTACTTCAGCTTTCCTCTGAAATCTTCATTTTGGGCAGGTACTTGGAAACCCCCCATGACAACTGAGTAGCTAACCACCAATGAATGTTGCCTGTGCTTTTGGGAATTTGCACATTTCACACATGACCCTTAAACACGCTTGAGGAAGGAGTGAGATCTTTTTTGGTGGTTGACGCACACTGCCCTGGGCATTTGTTTAAGGGAGTTCAGGATCTGGGAATTCAAATGCATACCAGGATCTCAAATTGAATGTCAAAGCACCAGATTTATTAAAGTGAGGTAGGAAAGGGAAATTCAATTACACAATAAATTTGGTACAGTATATTAAACATAAATCCCCTTGTGCCTCTTACCTAATTCCTTACTGCATTCACATTAAAATGGAGAATAAATTCTCGGAGTGGGGGAGAGAGAGAGCTATGTTAAATGCATGTGAAAAAAGATGGGAGCATGCCAATTTGGCATCAGACTCTGAAAAACAGAGAAGGGGTTAATCATTTACCTATCCAGTGTTCAGAGGAGATCTTGGCGGCTGTAAATTGATATTATGGTGTGGTATATTTAAATACCGCCTTTAGGCCAAAGGCTCCCAGGCAATGAGAACCATTAATATTAAAAATACACAATAAAAGTACAGTACATAACACATCAGTCAAAACAATACAAAAAGGTGACGACGTGTGTGAATGTATAGATGCCAGAACCAGGTGCCTAGGTGATTACAGCTCCTGGTGTTTGGATGCTGGTCCCTTGTTTCACAGAACGTTTGGTGTAAAAGGTGTTGGCTGATTTGCCCAGCTATGTCATAACCCAAGGACTAGTGTCTGTTGATTGCAGAATTGGTGGATCTTGTCTTTGACAAGGAAATTCTACTTCCTGGGACTGATTCAGTTTAATCCAGATCAACCGTTTCGTTTAGTCATTTCTGTCAGCCTCTGCACTGCTGCAACATATCAAAGTAGAGAGCTGGGAACTCATGTCAATATGGCAAGGAGGATGATTCCCAGCAGACTCTACTGGTTTCTCCAGTTTCTTAGTCCAGTGTCTGGAGACTAAGAACAGGTTGTCAGGTTACATGAGGTGGGCTGCCTGGGTGTGAGATGCACTTAGGCAGGTATCATTTGATGAAAAGGGAATTTAGTGCCAGGAACTCCCCTGTGAAGGTGAGGTCATAAGTCCCAGGGCACCATTGGTCTCAGGCATGGATTGGCAGGCTATGGAAGTCGAACCCCCTGCCTGGAACCCTGGAGAGCTGCTGAATGTGGACTACTGAGCCAGATGGACCAACAGGTCGACCCACGATAAGGCACCTTTCTGTGTTTGCAATCATACTTTTAGCCTGCTCCCCTAATCCCACCTTCTTCGAAATACAATTCATAGAAGCTAGTGGAGCTTCTAATTCGATGTGTTTAGTACTAAAGTGCAGTTGTTACAGCATTTGTTAAATAAGCAACACCACTTTTTGCATGTAGTGCATATCCACATGACTAGCAAAATGGCAATTTCCTTTTTCATTATGCTGTATTATGCTTAAGACAATTTAAAATTAGCACTGATTCACTCTTCCTTTGTAGCGAGAAAGGAAATGCAGCTTTCCTTTAAACACTTCAGTGTGTGCAAACTGGAGAGCAAAAGCCACCAGCTGCTGCCCACTCCTTCTGGGCAGCGTGCCCTGTGTTCCTGGCAAGAAGCTGCCAAGGATATTTTGAGCAAGATACCAGCAGGATGCCTCATCTTGTAGTAAGGAAGATTTGCTCCTTTTTATCAAACTCAGTGGGAAATATAAACCTGGTCTGGTTGAAATAAAAACAAAGGGAGAGACAAGAAAAGAAGCAAAGAAAAAAGAAAGTCAATATAGTAAAAATAATTTTGAGGTTGCCTGTTTGGGGAGCTTGGTGGGCCAAGAGAGAGAAATCCCAAGGTCTCAGACAAGTCATTGGGAAGACAGCACCTTCAAAGGCAAACAGTTCTAAGCCTAAGCTTTTGAATTCCCAGAAAATTCACAAAAAATGTTTTAAGCCAACCTAAACTGCAGCGCCACTATTGCGGTGTGATTCTGCCCTCAAAGGGTACCGGAGCCAGGGTTGTATCCAACAGTGTGGATCAATTGAGGGTAAGGCTTTCATTTGTCAGAAAAATGAGAAGAGAACCAGTTTTCAGTAATTTGCTTCCCCCCTGCATTACCCCCCTGTAAATCTGCTCCAGAGAGACTCTATAGGTCAGGTTGGGGGGTCATGGGGGAGGGAGGAAGGCTATCGACAAGAATGGTTTCCCTCCCTGTTCTGCTGATGGAAGCCTTACTGACAGCTGAGCAGCACAACTGGATACAATCCAAAATAGCTTTTGTTTTTGTTGATAATTATCTGAAGGTTATCCCGTGTGGTCAGCTTATTAAAGATTTTTTTTCTCTGTTTTCAGCAAACAGGTCATAGTTCCAGTTTTTACCCAACGCATCTTCCTAATAGATGGCACACAAAGTAAGGCCTCGGGGTGGTAGTGAGAGCAGATGACAAATGCAATTGGCAATAAATGCTTTTTTCCTTGCATCCCTCATTATTCTCCCAATCCAGCAAGAGTGATGTATGCATGGATCTAGATTCCCACTTTTGCAGTTGATCCCACTTATTCTGAAGGATGGTCTGGAAGTGATTTTTTTTTTACATATTGTTGTTATTGTTCGAGACTAAGACTATGTTCGTTTTGCCGAATTAAACAGACTGTAACATTAATTATCCCCTTCATGGATCACTTCCTTGTCGTGGCGAAGGCGCTTGCATAACTCAGAGAAGCTATAAGCTATGCCATGCAGGGCCACCCAAGACAGACAGGTCATAGTCGAGAGTTTAGACTAAATGTGATCCACCTGGAGAAGGAACTGGCAAACCACTCCAGTATTTTGCCAAGAAAACTCCATGGACATAAAAAAAGGAGAAGCTTTGAGAAGAAAGTGAGCATTTCCAAGGCATGCTCTAGTTCATGGGGTCAAGGGGACTCAAACACGACTAAGACAACTAAACAAACAACAATTATAATGCAGATAATTTATTGAACTGTATGTAAGATAAGCAAGTATTGTGCAACAGAGCCTTAGTTTTTTGGGGGCGGTGGGCAGGGGCGGCTAGCCAGGGTTTTTGCCCTGGGTGAAGCCTCCAGAGTGGCGCCACTGAGGCTCTCAGCCTCTGCATGTGTGTACACAAATACGTGTGTGTGTGTGGTGGTGGTGCCAAACTGGGTCTTTCACCTGTGTGAAATAAAGCCTAGTTTCTCCCCTGCTGTGCAGTGCTGTGCCTTTTAGGACCATATACTAAGCCAGACCATTGCCCCTCCCATATACTTCAGTTGGGCTTGCACTGTTACTTTTTCTACAGTCTATAATAACCTCTTGCAATCAGCTGTGGGGTTATTAGTATTGTATGTTTTTCCTAGCCCTTAAGATTCTTTTTTTAAAAAAAAGTACAGCCATTTAAATATTGAAGAGATGGAAGTTGGGAAATTTTGGTTTTAGACTAGCTTGGATGGCTACATCAATCCAATAAGAAAATGTTTGTTTAAAAAGTCTAATAGAAACCTTAATGACTGCTACCGAAAGCAATTTACTAGGAAAAAATGGTAAGCTATTATTTGGTGCAATGAGGCTTTTGAGCAATTTTCTGAAAATGTTTCCCTTTCACTACTCAAACAATCTTAGGAGCTTCAATTAATTATTTAACAGCACCCAAAATAACAGTGTTCTCATTAAAATTGTAACTAGCCTTTAACACTTTCTAGTTGATGCTGTTGTAAACCTAAGCCAGATGTTGAGCCTGTTAGAAGCCCTGGGGAGGGGGGGAGGGTAGCAAGCTGGGCCAGGGCATGCTGGGCTTATATCCTATGGGTGCTGCCATGGGATTGGCCAGGAGATCTGCTGGATCCCCAAATCCTATTTGGAGCATCCTGGGTGGGGCTGCCATCCAAGTTGGGGCCCAATTTCTGAGGATCGATCCCTTCCCATTTTCTTCTGGGGTGGTTTTTTTTACTGGAGCAACTCCCACAGGGTTCCTAGGGTCACAAAAGAATGTGCAGCCCCCCATAGTCTTCTGTGTAGAGGTAATATTGTAGTCTCTCTCTTATCCTCCTATTTAAACTCACTTTCCCCAGTCTGGTGTTCTCCAGAGGTTGCTGGAATACAACTTGCTTCATCCCTGACCATTGGACCATACTAGCTTGGGGGGTTAGCTTGGGCACGGTGCCCAGATCTGTCAGCTTCTTATGTGAAGTGATGGCAGTATCACTCCACAAGAGCAGAGTTCTGTCTTCTATCTGCCCAATGAATGGATGGATTAAAGCCCCCCAATGGGCTGTTCTGGGGATGCAGAAATACTTGAGTTGCTTCCATCAGACAGTGACATCAGGGCCAGTTTGCGTCTGTTTGCTGCACTATTTCAAGGTTATATAATAATAATAATAATAATAATAATTTATTATTTATACCCCGCCCCCAGCCACTCTGGGCGGCTTCCAATCAAGTGTTAAAAACAATACAGCATTAAATATTAAAAACTTCCCTAAACAGGGCTGCCTTCAGATGTCTTCTAAAAAGAAGATAGCTGCTTATTTCCTTCACATCTGAAGGGAGGGACAACCAAGTCTTGTAATGCCTTAAAGACTAACAAATTTGTTATGGCATAAGCCTTTGTGGACAGAGGCAACTTCGTCAGATAAATACCATAATATATGGGATGCTAATCACAGAAAAGTCATTAATGCAACGGTTATGTATTTCTCAAAAAAGATATGCCTTTCATAAGAAAAAGGAAACAAGTCAATGTCCAGAACAGCTCAGCCCTTTTCTTTTGGCAGAGGCAAACTAATTTACCCCACCCTAGTTTTATGTCCCTTTGAGGTTGTGTGGGTTTTTGTGTGTGTTTTTTTGGCAGAACCTGACAGACATACTTGACTCGTCATTGATCTCCACAGCTCTCTCTTTTGTGATGAGTGTATCAAGCAATTGAAACAAAACTCCTCTCTGCAGATGCTACTGTTAACGGAAATTGTGAGAAGAATCCTAAATCAGTGTTATTATGTGGGGACAATGCAACTTCCTCAGAAAATATCCAATATCTCTATTGCCCATGATTATGAAGCTATCATACTGTTCGTGGCAACAACAGCAGTACACCATACTTGGTTGCTATCATTTAGAATCAACTGTCATTCTTCCCTAGTGATCTTGTTCCTGTGGCTTTTAATACCTCTTTTCAAAATGACAGGAAGGATCTAAGTGGTCTGTGGGCTCTCGGGAGAACTAAACACATTGTGTCTCCCCCCAAAAAGGTATTGTTGCTGTGTAACATTTGCAAGTCTAATTTGCTTCTGTAGTTATTCTTTATTTGAGTACTAGTTAAGGAAATGGGTCTGAAGTCTCCTTTTATCAGCTATACCTTAAGTAGAAATATATTTAAAGTTTTATTGCGAGTTTGTAATTAGATTGCAAAAGTTGTCATTAATGATGATGATAGTAACTATAGCAGCAACAACAACAACAACAAATTTCTTGTTCCCCACAGAGGAACAACACAGAGCCTAGGGCTTGCCAATCAGACCACAGAGCCTAGGGCTTGCCAATCAGAAGGTCGGCGGTTCAAATCCCCGTGATGGGGTGAGCTCCCGTTGCTCAGTCCCTGCTCCTGCCAACCTAGCAGTTCAAAAGCACATCAAAGTGCAAGTAGATAAATAGACTGCCAACTGGTTAATAACAGCAGCACCAAAATGATCCTGCCCCTGAAATGAAGAAAGTTTTTGGTAAAGCAGGAGTGGTTGTGTGTATTGGAAAGAACTTTGAACTCTGTTCAGTTCTAGCACATAAAACCAATTCCTGGTCTTGGAATTCTTTAATTCTAAGTGTATAACTAAATATGTGGTTCCAGCTGATACATCTGAGGGTTATAATAAAAACAACAACAAAGTAGACCCTGAAAGTCCAAAGTGTGCCTATCCCTGGTGTGGGGAATATCATGTGTTTGCCAGCCCTTGAGACATGAAGTTTCATTAGTGCAACAGGGAACATGCTGTCTTTCTTCAAATAAGGCACAGGTCAATTTGAATATTAGGGTAGCATAGCTGTTAAAACAGCAAGGACAACACCTGCTTTTTGACAACAAACCATTAGGTAGATTTAACCACTATTCTTTCAGCCCCTATCCTCTAAAATAAGGGGCTAATAGTGCAGGCTTCCCCTGTAAGGATTAGTGTCCTTGTGGCATTTTAAAGACTAACACATTTATTATTGTGTAAGCCTATGAAAGCTTAAGCCATAATACATTTAGTTTTTAGGTGCCACATTTTGTGTGTTTGTACTGCAGCTAGGGATGGATGACTCTCAATTTTGGTTTCTCCTTCTTCCAGTCTTAAAGGCATTTGTCCACATTTCTGCTTTGGTTTGTGCGTTTGCTTGTTTGCGTGTATAAAATTTGTCAGCATTTTAGAATGAACTTCTAATAAGCAGATTTCTGTCAGCATTTCCCCTAATATAATGCACTTTATATGTTGTTTTCACTAATTTATGCATTTTTATGCACACTTCCCTCCCTAATGTATACATTTCTATACACATTATTTGGTTGGAAAGCCGGCATTACAAAATTCGGGGAAGTGCAATTTTCACAGGCCAGCTGTGTTTCGGTTAGCATATTGTTTTAGGGAATGCAAATTAGGTAGTTCCTCCTTAAAATCTAACCAGAGCCCTCTGAAAACCAAGGTAATATATGCAAAGTACATTGAATGCTCAAAAAGTGCTATAGGACAGCTAAGTATTCTTCTTATAGCTGCATGTAAGCGCAGAGGGTGCATGCACACAATATTCATGAGCTGCTGAGCCATGCTGAGTTCATTTGCCTTACGAGGCTGCGTCCATCAACTAATACAACCGGATTTTCTTCTCTTTACTGCTACAAGCAACGCCGCCTCTCCTTTCTCCTTCTGAGGAAGGACCAAAGCCAAATACTTTTATAAATGACAGAGCTTAGCCAACCAATTCCCGCCACAATAATAGCTCGCAGTCATTAGCCTTGCCTCCTGTGTCCCGCTTCGCTTCACTTACATGCACTGGATATACTGCCAGCCTCCCTTATCTCAAGTGTATCGCTTGTTGCTCCTTACACAGCCCAAACAGCCTCAAAAGCACCATGGAGTCAGAAACCACCTATCTTGATTATTGCTCTTATCAGTGCTCTTGCACCTCACCAGGCAATCTCATAGTAATTCATCCAGTGAACCAAGTGGAACTTGAATATGAGCAAAACAACTAAGCCCTACTATGAGTGTCTGGAGGCACACAACTTCCCTTAGCCTAAATGGAATTTCGTCAACTAGTCACATTTATTCCTATTTAAAAAATAACTTCCCTTAGGATTAGGCAGTTTGGTATACTAGACAAAATATGGCATGGAACGTTTTTCATATAATTATGATGCATGTGCTGTGGAATCTTATGCATATATACCGGGAAGTAAGTCCAGCTATGTCCAATGAAGCACTTGATACTGTTTTTACTGGGCTGTTTTATTTGTGTTGCTAATAAACAAATGATAGAAAGCACTGTGTCCAGGTAAACAGTCTGAAATACTGTTCCTTTTTGGCATAATTTGGCTAAGTAAGGGTGCTTTCAGGTGGTCTTAATACTGCAAGCAGGTCACTGACATATTACAAAAGGCAACAGGATTTTTTAAACATCGTTTATTTTTCCTGGCCGTGAGAACTTTGGATTAAATGCAGATAAAAATATGGGCTGTCATTGTGGGTGCTGGAGAAAATGTGCATTCACAAGCAGCACCAACCACGCAAGAAACATCCATCTTGATGTACTCCATATAATCATTTGGATGTTTTGTTATAACAACAACAAAAAGATAATAGTGTAGTAGGGAACATGTTTTAAAAACGGAATTCCTTGGGAAATGAGATATTTAGGATGATCTCATTATATTAACCTGGCATATTAAGTATGTTGTTAGTGTTAATAATTAATCTATATGCTGCTTACCTGCCAAAATGTGGTTTGCAAGCATAAAATCAGCTATAAAGGCCATCCATAATTAGAATAAACAAAAAAAAAAAACACATTAAAAACACCCATATTTAAAATAAACCGCAAAACAAACCCATTAAAAAGTATAACAATTAAAACAGCTGTCTCAGGAAGTTCAAGTTCAGGGGAATGCTTCTCTAAACAAGTGTATCTTCAAAAGCTAGCAGAAACCAATACAGATGAGGCCTTTTGTAAATGAAACTGTAACCTGATTTTGTTTGATACAATGGTTGTGGGATTTTTTTAAAAAAACGAATCAGCCTTGTAAAGGCTGATTGTGGAATCTGCTGTTATCATCATTGTCATCATCCTTACTACAGCCTGCTATACAAAATGTTTTGTTTCTATCCAACCATGATACTGGTGGTCTCCTTTTAAACAGCCAACAAAGGGCCTCTCTCTTGCTGCCTTCCTTTTTAGCTTTTTGTAAAAGGGTACATGAGCAGCTTTCTGAACTCTTGCAGGCAAGCCTGTGACTCCAGACACCAACACATTTGCAAGCCTTTCCACATTCATCAGTGCGCACAGAATCCTTTGTCCACCAAATAAACTTCCCATGTTATGATGGTGATGTTTTTTCTGTTTTTTGTTTTAAAAAGGCCAACATAATTACTGAGTAGCACTGTTTATAATGAGCAATTTGTTTGAATAATATGACCTTGTTTTCTGTTTTTAGAACATTTTGACTAGTACTGATTTGTTTGCTAGTTGTAATCCTTTGAGTGCTTAATAGGCACAGAATTCCAATAATAGCTTGCTTGCAATTTGTATTCAATGTAATACATTGTTTCATTACTGCATGAGTCATTATTTTACTTGTATGGCATTATTTCATTCTTTCTTTGAACAAGCAGGATTGTAATAAAGTAGCCGAGAGTGCAGTCAATGTGCCCAGCTAACTGCTCTCTTCATATAACACCTTTGATGTATCTGAAATCAAAGTACACAACAGCAGAAAGTTAAGCAAAAGTTTGCACATATGTCCATTTCCCTTTTTCTTATCCTTTGAATCCTATGGAAATATTGTGTTTTTAATATTCAGTTGGGAACCGCCCAGAGTGGCTGGGGAAACTCAGCCAGATGGGCAGGGTATAAATAATAATAATAATAATAATAATAATAATAATAATAATAATAATAATATGTAGGATGGGCCTTGCGGATTTCATTAACCTCTCACTCGCTTTTCTCTGTAAGATTTGAGCCTGGACAAGGTGTCTTAAATACCCTTCGAGTCTTTATTTCACTATACATGGGAAAGTTTGTGTATCCTGGTCAGGGCACATTTTATATTTGCTTTACAAACTAGCACTGTTTACACCACTACAGAAGGAATCCTGAAAGCAAGGAGGCATTAGAGAGCTTTGTAGAGCTGTGTTTCGCCTAAGTGTGTTTGCTGCCATCAACTGGATGCTGTCCAGTTTCCAGTGCTGAAGTGAGGTTCAGAGTTCTTCCAGAGAATCCAGACTGTCACTATTTTAAAGTGGGATTCAATCACATACCCCAGTGCCCATAAGCTACTGGGACAAGTTCAAGGTTCTTTTATTAATTTACAATGCCCTCAACAGTTTGGGTCCAGGATACATGCAAGACTGCCCAATCCCTTATATCCCTCCCTAATTACTGAGGTCTTTGCAAGAGTCACTGTTAGTGGTACACCCATGGTTTGGATGCATGGCTTGTATCCACCAGGAGTCGTGTGGTTAGTACAGTACTGTGAGCCTAATTTTATGGAACTTCCAGTTAAGGTCAGACAGGTCCCTGTTGAACTTCCAGTACCTGATGAAGAGTATATATATTTCCAACAGACATTTTTTGTATTGCGATTCTATAGTTTTACCTGATTTTTTACCTGTGTTGTATTGCATTACGTGTACACTGCTTAGAGAGGATAGTAATTGTGTGACATATAAATTGTCAAAATAAATAAACACACCAGCAAATTCAGGTTGCACAAATACAATTTATTAGGAGGCCTTGCACAACAACCCCCCACCAAAAAAAGATTTGAATTTTTGCAGTAAGGAAAGTGACAGGGAAATGATGTGCAGAGAACAGATTTTCTCACCTCACTGCCCTCCTCCACACATTCAAAAGCCTCTGCCTGGTCGTGTGAACAGAATTACTGATTTGGACAAAAACCACTCTAAGCCTCATATGTGAACACAGCCACTGATCGCTTCTCTGCAGGTTGTGTTTTTATAGGAAATGTGTCAGTTACCTCCAGCTGTTTCTGTGCTGAGAAGACACAATCATGTGCATTACAAGTTTCAAAACAGCAGGAGCATATAGTATGAGAACAAACTCTTGCAATACTGGCATATGTTTCCTGGGTGGCGTAGGCCTACAATGGGACTATAGCCTGGGGAGAATCTAATGCAACTTGAATAAAGACTCTGGGATACCGATAGTACCAAATTTCAAACCAGAGTTTTTTCCAAATCTAAGCATGTCTGATTAAAGGGATTCTTCTGATATTCGTATTTCAAATCTTCATTTTGACCTATTAATGTATTTATGAGCTTTTATGTGGGCTTTCTTTTAGATATTATCAAGTTTACATTTGAGTTTGTATCTAACTAAGGTCCCAACTCTACTATGCATTGAAAGCAGCAACATAACCACTTTAACAGGCATAGTTTTCCCCAAAGAATCATGTAATTTGTTAAGGGTGCTGAGAGTTGTAAGGAGACCCCTATTCCCCTCAGACAGCTACCATTCCCAGAGTTCCCTGGCAAGAGGGAATGATAAACCGCTCTGGAAATTGTAGCTCAGTGAAAAGAACAATGGTCTCCTAACAACATTTAGCATCCTTAACAACTAAAGTAGTCCCCAGGATTATTATTATTATTTTGGCAGGGGAGAAGCCATAACTGTTTAAAGCAGTATGCTATTGGTTTAAGTACCGTATTTTTTGCTCTGTAAGACTCACCTTTTCCCTCCTAAAAAGTAAGGGGAGATGTGTGTGCATCTTATGGAGCGAATGCAGGCTGCGCAGCTATCCCAGAAGCCAGAACAGCAAGAGGGATTGCTGCTTTCACTGCGCAGCGATCCCTCTTGCTGTTCTGGCTTCTGAGATTCAGAATATTTTTTTTCTTGCTTTCCTCCTCCAAAAACTAGATGCGTCTTGTGGTCTGATGCGTCTTATAGAGCGAAAAATACGGTATATAGCACAGATGGGCCCTAACTTATACCCAGAGTAGGCTCATTGAAATAAATGAACATGACTCATGTAGGTCCAGTCATTGGAGTCTTCAGTAGCCTATTCGCAGCCACAAACACATTGTGCTAATGACTAAGGCATAAATCCCCATCACTGCATCTCTGGAGCAAGAAAAAGGTCCAGCTGTTAAATTTTTACCTGTAAGCATCAGGAAAGAGCACAAAACATGCAAAAGAAAAAGCACCCCAAGTTTGACCATCCTGATATAAATACCAAGTTATTACAGCAAGGAAATAATAAAATACATTTTGGTGCTTCCCTTATCTGCTTTATGCCACATCAATAGAAAGGCAGATTCATTGTAGCATATGAATGTAGATTTCTTCAGGACAGGTATATTTTGGTTGTTTTTTTAAACCCTCCTATTGTTCAGATACATGAAATGCACACTGTCTGTGCACAAACATAAAACAGATATATTGCAACACTTGAATATTGTTTATTTTAAACCCTCCGTACGTGTTTTATGTTGGAAACGAGAGCTCTTTCAATAAGGAGGCATATTTTTCTTCTTTGCTTTGAAAGAAAAACATGCGCTTGGATTACACTGTGGGGCGAGGTGGAATAAATAAACTCGCATGCCATTGTTCTAAAGAGGGAAAACGCTGTTTTGTAAAAAGGAATTACAGCTTCTGCATGAAGGTATGCACATCCTTCCCCACAAAAGCCAGATACATTTCTATAAAGATGGATTTAGAAGGGTCTCAGGGCACCTGATGCAGACACTTTGCTGAAGCTACACAGGTGGCTATGAATTTCAGTAACCTCTGGCCTTGAAGGCTTTGTTCGGCCTCCACTGCTGGAGGTAATTACCGGGAACCAGAAGTGGAGAAGCACTGTTGCACTCAGCTCCTGCTTGCAAGCTTCTCATAGGCCTCAGGTTGGCCATTGTGAGAACAGGATGATGAACTAGATGGGCCTTCAGTCTGATCCAGCAGGGCTACTCTTAGGTTAGGAATGAAGAAACATAGGAAGTTGCCCAGTCAGATCATTGGTCCATCTAGCACACTGACTGGTGGAAGCTCTCCAGGGTTTCAGCAGGTAGGCTTGTCTCCTAGCCCTACCTGAATATGCCATGGATTGAACCTGAGACCTTTTACATGAAAAACCATGACCCCCAAATGTTCAGGCCTGGGTCTTGTGAGTGCTTTGATAAGATAGCACCTGTCAGTTCTAGGTACACAGATTTGGATTCCATCATTGTGGTAGAAAGGTGGGGATATAAATCAGAAACTCTCTGGGCTAATATTGTGTTCCCTGGTGGCATCAGTGCTCAGTGGCAAAGGAACAGAAGACAGTTGCTCTCTGCTTCATCCCCTGCTGCCAAGTCCCCACAGAGACAAGGGAATTGCCAAAGAGACCTCATCAATGATACTGAAACAAATTTCCTGATGGATGGGATATCCAGAAGAGCACAACTCTTACTCATGGTCTTTTTGGTCCTTAGGTAACAATGGCATGGTGACAACAGTGAGGAATATGAGAAGCAGCAGCAGTAGGGGTCCCTCCCATGCATTTATCTCTAGCACAGGAGAACAAGGAAGCAAAAATGGGGTGCACAAGTTTATCTTGCTCAACTGTTCCTCCAAAGCAAGCCGTGAAAATCTTAATTTTAAAACAATTTCTGTTTAGTGTTCTGTCACCTGTCTTTTGGAACGAAAAACAAACATCTGGCTGCTATTGCAAATGAAGGTGATTAAAGCTGCAATCCTATCCCACTTACTTGAAAAAAGTCAGTTTTTATGTCACCTAGCAAAATGAAACTTTTGCATGAATTGAATTATTGAGCCCCCCAAATGTTATTTGTGAGCTGCCAGTTTTTGCCTATAACTGCCCATTTTGGGCCTGAATGCCCATTAAAAATGTTATTGGGATGAAATGCAGTTACTCTTTACTCATTGTTCTTCAGACCTAAAATAATTGTAAAACAAATTATGGCAAACAAGTGGATTAGGCTTAGGAGAAGGATTTCTCCTTAACTACCATTTCCCACCATTGGCTCTAAACAGTGAGCAAAAACTAATAACAATTTTGTAGTGTTTCACTCAGCAAACAATGACTCATTTAATAACTTGTTCTTACTTATGCATTTGCACTGAAATAAAACACTTAAAAAAACCTCCAGATCTCTACAATACAATCCTCTTGAACACACATTAGTTCTGCTGATGTTAGTGGCTTCAGGAATGGAAGGGAGAAAATCTGGTTAAGTTAAGGACACACTCAACTGTTTAGAAGGGATGTTCTCTGTATAGGGTGACTGGCAGTAATGCCAACTCACCAGAAAAACAACAACAATGTTGAATAAAATAGGTTCGGGTTCTGCAATTTTGTGATTTTTTTTGTTTATTATTTGTAACTCATGAAATTTCTGTTAAACTGTATGCATTTTAATTAAGTCCTGCATACTTCTACTCAGTTTACAAATTAACAGCCACTTTTTAAACAGGATCTCATGCCTAGAAGTTTTTAAATTAAAAATCTAAGTAAGCTTTGTGTCTGTGGGGGTAAAAAACAACAACAATGGCCTGCAAAGTCTATTTTGTCTCATCTTTTATTCTCTTGTTAGATGAATACACAACTTTTGTGCTGGGCTCCACCCATAGATCCAAACCTGCTAGAATATGTACCATGTGGAAAGATGATCACTATGTTGAGCAGATGTAATGGACAGCAGAGATTTGGTACTTTTCCTTTTCTGTTGTGGACCGAATTTTGGCAGAGGGAGGTTGCAGTGAAAAGAAAATGTACCTGCTAGAATTATTTATTCTATAGGAACCATAAAGGAACATCTGGTTTATCTTCATAACTTATCCTTGTGCTTAAAAAGCATCATTTAGGACAGGGGTCAGCAACCTTTTTCAGCTGTGGGCCAGTCCACCGTCCATCAGACCATGTGGTGGGCCGGACTACATTTTGGAAAAAAAATATGAACGAATTCCTATGCCCCACAAATAACCCCGAGATGCATTTTAAATAAAAGGACACATTCTACTCAGGTAAAAACACCAGGCAGGCCTCACAAATAACCCAGAGATGCATTTTAAATAAAAGGACACATTCTACTCATGTAAAAAAGGTAAAGGGACCCCTGACCATTAAGTCCAGTCGTGGCCGACTCTGGGGTTGTGGCGCTCATCTCGCTTTATTGGCCGAGGGAGCTGGCGTACAGCTTCCGGGTCATGTGGCCAGCATGACTAAGTTGCTTCTGGTGAACCAGAGCAGCGCATGGAAACGCTGTTTACCTTCCCGCCGGAGTGGTACCTATTTATCCACTTGTACTTTGACGTGCTTTTGAACTGCTAGGTTGGCAAGAGCAGGGACCGAGCAACGGGAGCTCAGCCCGTTGTGAGGATTCGAACCACTGACCTTCTGATCTGTGGTTTAACCCGCAGCGCCACCCGCGTCCCATGTAAAAACACGCTGATTCTCGGACTGTCCATGGGCCAGATTGAGAAGGTGATTGGGCCATATCCGGCCCCCGGGCCTTAGGTTGCCTACCCCTGATTTAGGATTTTGGAGATGGCATTTCAGCATCTTTTTTGCTCTGAATTGAAAATGGATAGCTGTTTGTCTTGATCAGAACCAGAAAACCTGAGCCCTCACACCCTCATATTGCTGGAGCACAACTGATCTCCTGACCAATAGCTATGCTGGCTGAGGCTGGTGGAGCTGCAGTCCAACAACAGATCCCCCATCCATGATATAGAGCTACACAATCTACTTTTGAATTCACAAGTGTAGAATTGCACTGCTATTCTACATGTTTACTTTTTATGCTAATGGTTTATAAATAGCTGTGATGCTCTTGTGGCATAGTGGCTAAATATGAGGATGAGAAGCTTCAGGTTCAACTTATTGTTTATTGAAGGATAGTATTTTAGGCCCTTACATCCACTGTACTCACTGATAGCAAGGTGGAAAGATAACCTTATCTAGTTTTTCTCTAGAGACTCCACTATTAATAGATTTGAAGATAAACTAGGGAGCTAATTCACAATTTTGCCTAATTAGCCACATCCCAGGCTCTCTCAGGAAACATCATGGTGAGGCAAAAAGCACTGTAGTATATAGACCTCACATACATACTGCTTACATAAAAGATTTGGAATGTAATTTTCTCTGCAGTTCAGCTGCTTAAAACCACTGAAGGGCTTGTGTTGATTAAAACAATCAAACTGTGAGTAGCATTTCAACCTAGGAAGGCAGTGCAGAATGTGGTGGAAGTTCCTGGTAGAAATCTGAATTTTACCATCAATTAAAGGAGTGGCCACTTTCTCTCAACCTCCCAACCCTGCTGATGTAAATTCATGATAATAATAATAATAATGCCTTTGCCTTATACGGTCATTGCAAAAAGGATTCTGGTAACATATATGAAGTAAAGTGGTACTTCGGTTTAAGAACAGCCATTTACAAACTATTCAGTTTACGAACTCCGCACAACCAGAAGTAGTGTCCCGGTTTGTGAACTTACCTCGGTCTAAAAATGGAATCCGAATGGTAGAAGGGCACCGGAAGTGGGAGGCCTCATTAGGGAAAGCGCGCCTCGGATTAAGAATGGTTTCGGTTTAAGAACGAACTTCCGGAATGGGTTAAGTTCGTAAACTGAGGTACCATTGTACTTTAAGCATTGGGGGGGGGCACTATTTAATACTCAGTACAAATACTATTATTAGTTCTATGCCAGTAAATGATTAGATCAATATCCTTGGCATTTCTATACAGCAAATTAGGTTTGTTAAATTCAAATTAGGTTTTGGCCAAAGAATGAAACATATTGATCTACAACATTCACTGGCCAGGACACACTGAATATATTCCCCTATAAGTCTCAATCTAGATTTTAATTTGGGTTTTCCTGGCAGCTAAGTATTTCTGGAGCTTAACAGCTCCTGAATATCAAATACCTTTTGACGCTAGCATTGTTAAATGTCCCAACTACTCTGGTTGGGCATTTTAAGAGAGTGCCAATGAGTGGTCGACCCTGACCATGTGGTACTTTGGTGACTGAATCAGTGGCACATGCAGGAACATGTGACACTGAATCAGACCATTGGTCTACCTAGCTCAGTACTGTCTACCCTAATTAACCATAGCTCTTCAGGGTTTCAGACAGGAGTCCTTCCCAGACTAACACGGAGATGCCAGGAATTGAACCTGGAATCTTCTGCATGCAAAGCAGATGCTGTACTACTGAGCTGTAGCCCCTCCTAAATGACATGTATGTATTGTTACAAAGGTTGTGCGCACACACCCCAATTTCTGCTGAGTGGTAGCACAATTCCAGGGAGTTCCAGGCACTTAGCCAGGGTTGTGTTTCATTGGGAATCACCCCATCTTTCTATTCGTTTCCTATACCAGACCTCTGTTTTTGGGTTTTTTTTTTTTTAAAAAAGGAACAGCATTTTCCTGTGCCACACCACTCCCACATTGCCCTGGCAACCTCCCTCTCAGTTACTGGTAGGGTCTTTTGTCTTTCAGGTTGCTTTTGTGATGGGTTAATGGTAGGGCCACGATCTCCTTCTGCCCCTCTGTCTGGCAGAAAAAACAAACTCAGCCTGTCAGCTCACCTTCATTATCAAAGTTCTGTGTAAAACCCCAGTACCCAAGAATCTAGAGGGTGGGGGAACCTGACACTCAGGGCTCTGGGCAATCCCTGTTCCTCACTAACCCATAATAGTACATTTGCTTTCATGTTACACACAATGGGCTAGTTATATCTTCCTTGTAATTCTTCAGAGAAGTCAATATCAAATATTCTCATTGTGACTTATCTAAAATGATGATAATGCCAGAGAACAAATTGTATCTTCCATTTAATCTGTCTTCCACCCCCTTCACTATACCTGTATGGATTTGAATCCCTCTTCCCCACTCTGCATGACTCCTACTTTTTTTTGAAAAAGGGCTCACACACAAATCTTACACTTAACATTATATAGTGTTTGGCACTTCGGGCTATTAGAAATGGAAGTTTCTAGAATTCTTTAGTGAAGAAGGCCAGCTCTCAGACTCTGCTGCAGTCGAGTGGAAAGGAAAACAGAGTTAAGTGTAAACAGAGCCTGCTATTGTTTGCTATGGGTGTGTTGACAGAAACTAGTCATATTGGAATTAGTACAAAGTAATGAAGCGTGTGTTAGTGGGCTGCCTGTCACAATTGTAGACAGTGCGGCATGTGAAATTATTCAAAATATATCTCAACATCCTATGAATAAATATGATGTGGCAGCAGATATCAGAGATTGTGTCAGAGTTAGGAGCGACTTTTTGTTTAGACTAGAGTTAAAATGGGAAGGGGCTATAGATACACTTTACCCTTTATGATACCCCAAAATAATCAAACAGCCTTTATTTTTTTTGTATGCACTCTACCTCTCAGTCAAAACAATATGCAGAAGGCATCATCATCATCATCATCATCATTATTATTATTATTATTATTATTATTATTATTATTTCTATACCATCCTTCATCTGAAGATAACAGGGCAGTTTGCAATATGAAAATACATAATATAGTAACATACAAAAACAACAACCCTGCAGCAGTTTGATTGTTTAATTAGCTAAAGGCCTGGGAGAAGAGGGATGCTTTTGCCTGGTGCCTAAAGATATGTAATGAAGGAACCAGGCAAGTCTCCCTCAGAAAGCATTCCACAAGTGGAGAGCCACTGACAAAAAGGGCCATACTTGTGTTGCCACCCTCTGGACCTCTCTCGAAGGAGACACATGAAGAAGGACCTCAGATGATGACTACAGGGTCCAGGTCTGTTCATGTGGGGAGAGGCAGTCCTCAAGGTATTGAGGTTCCAAGCAGTCTTATGCCTTATAGGTCAAAACCAGCATTTTGAATTGGGCCTGGAAAATAATTGGCAGCCAGAGCAGTTGGGCCAGTGTAATATGTGTAATATGCTCAAACCCAGTGAGCAACCTGGCCACTGAATTCTGCACCAGCTGAAGTTTCCAAACCATCTTCAGAGACAGACCCATATATAACATATTGCAGCAATCTAACCTAGAGGTTACCAGAACATAGGCAACAGTAGTTAGACTTCCCCTGTCCAGATAGGGGTGCAGCTGGGCCACCAGCCAAAGCTAATGGAGGGGACCCCATGCCACTGACAGTGCCTTTCATACTTTTCATTCTTTACTAATTTAGAGATGTTCTACAGCTTTTTCATCTGCTCTATTTACCCTCCAGGCCAAAGACAGCTCTTCACAGGATCAATATTCTTGTAGTTAAACATTAGGCAGAACATTTGTGGAGTCCCAGTAAGAGGGAATTTTACTCCACCACAAGATCTCAGCTATACTTAGAGATAACAGCATTTTATGGGTAGCAAACCTAAGCAGGATGCTATTTTCATATCTTTATAACTGTTGCACAGCTTCCCCTGAGAATGGACTAGCATGCCCAAAATGCATTAGGAATCTGCTTGGCATTAAATCATTTCTACACTTTACCAGTTTTCACCTTTGCATCTTTTCAGGAAAACTGAGACTTCCTTTATCTCACTCATCACAGCAAGCCCTTTGGGAGGCCATTTTATACAATTTCTATGAACAGAGAACTGAAGCTGACTGGTACAAGACCACCAACTGAATCCATTATTACTGCTTTAGGTAATACATGTAGGCATTGCAGTTTCACCTCTGCCTAACTGGCCCAGAGTGGCTTGAAGGGTTCTTAACAGAGCCAATTTCTGCCACTCTGTTAATCTGAATAGTACTGTACTATCCTTTGTAGTCAATATTGATTCTGCTGCAACCCTTGGGTGATGACCTAATGCTTTAGCCTCCTTGGAGAACCAGAAGCACTTTATTGCTTAGCAAAACATGATTTTGGTTCTGGCCAGGAACCCCTCTAGGCCAGAAGCAGACAACCAGCAGCTGTCATTTGGCCTACCACAAAGCGCAGCAGCTAGATAGCCTCCATAGTGACACCCTAAGCACCTCACTCTGTGATTGGGTTGCAAGTACCCAGTCTGCTCTTCCTGACTCTTCTGTAAAGGTACAGCAGGCAGTGGTGATTAGGTGGGGGACAGTGACAGAGACAAGTACCAGAAATGTGAGAGAAACAAACAGAATGAATGCCAACAGATGATGCATGAATGGGATGCACACTGGTGTGATTGTGTGAATGGGTGGGAAAGAGAATGGATGGTGAAGGGAGGAAAGAAGAGAAGATAGAGAGAAAACGTTCTTGCCCACTTTTGGCTTTAACCTGCCCTCTGCCAACTCTGGGTTCTGAACACTTTTCCCTGACGAAATGCAATCTTCAGCTTCAGAATGTTTGCCCACCTCTCCTGCATGTTTGCCCATAATGAATCAGGGAGTGCTGAAGTGGTATAGTTTGCTGCTGTGTCATCTCAGGTAGTCTCTCTACCACATTACTTTACCATCTCGTGAATTTGCCAGCTTATTTTGTTGCACTTTGAGCTCACAAGGAGGAACTCTAGTGAGGCAAAGCAAGAGGAAAGGAGACGTAATACAAAGAAGAAGAACTTTGTGTGAACAACCTGGCCTTAGAATACACACAAGAACTTTGCTAACACTGGTTTTCCTCTTCTCTCACAAACACCTATGATATATCCAACTCCCATTAGATGTGCAGCTCTTACCTGCTGTTGTGGCTCATTGGTTGGGTAACTGCTTTCATTTGCCTCTGTTGCAATGTTTTTGAGCAGGCATTCCAAAGCTGGATGGAACCAGATTCCACCCTGGTGGGCATGAATTCCTGTCTGGCTTCCCAACTCTGTGCCCTGTGCCAGAAATAGGGCACCTGTGGCCCTCTAGACATAGCTGGACTCCAACTCCCAAAAGCCCCAACAAGCAAAGCCAATAAACAGGAAGAAGGGGAACTGTATTCTAGCAGTTCTTTAGCAGCAGCTGCAACTGCAGCCTAATCATTAGCCGCACCTGTGCTACCAGATGCTGCTCTGCTTGCAAGGCCCAGGCTTGTCCACTGACTTCCTACAGCAACCACCTGAGGAAATTTCTGCTTTTTCTCCAATTCTGAGCTCATATACTCCTCCTCCTCTGAAGATGAGAAATCAGAGTCCAGGTTCACAACATGAAGTTCTCATCCTTGATTTACATAGTGAGTCATGATGCTGTTCTTATTGTGTGTCTGGTCTGGTTGCATGTCCTGGTCTCTCCCTTTTACTAGTCAAAGAGTCCTTTTATTCCTCAGTGGGTCTTGCAACCATGACCCAGGAGAGCTATGTACTCCTGCCCAGGTAGCTGTATGGATGCTGTGTTGCGTGTGCTCTCCTTCCTCCCTCCCCCCCTATTGTGTGTTGTGATTCAAAATGGTGGTTATGAATAGCACAAGGAGATCCAAGTTTCTACCTGTAGGGTTGCCTGGAGACTGGGCAGTAGTGGGGCCATTGTTGCCTGTGCTACTGAGATTTATGGAGTAGGGGTGCTTTGGGATTTTAAGGGGTATGTGTAGGGGGCGATATAGAGAGGTCTGGTGGAAGTGTGTCCTCACTGTTGTCAGTCCATGTGGGGGGGCATATGGGTATTGTTGCTACAAAAGTCCCTGATCAATAGGATTTGGCTGGGCTTCAGTGGGCACATACCCTCCCAGGCTGAGGGCAAGCAGGAAGGATGGGGAACCTGTAGGTCTTTAGATGTATTGGATCTCCAACTCCCATCAGACCCAGGCAGTATTGCCAATGGTCAGGGACTATGATAACTGAAGTTCAGAAACATCTGATGGGCAATAGTTTAAACTCCCATGCTGTGTAGAATATGACGGCCTCTCTGCTGACAGAGTGGATTCACCCCTCCTCTACCCACCTCCCCATATAATCAGAGTATAGTATTGATCTGCCTGCTCTGTTTTGCTTTCGTTATGGACTTGCAGTCAAGAAGACTTTGCATGGGTACACATGTGAGTACAAATGTGGCGCCTGAAAGGAATAAAAGTGTTAAATCAAATCTTTTGACAGACTGCAGAGACTATCCAGCAGACCTGTATTGCTTACGTAGACAGTTGGCTACAATCTGTATTTGGCTGCCTTATTAATAAACCTGAAATTTGAATATGTAGACTGTCTGACAGGTTTTCTGGGTACTGCTTTGACTGGCAGATTTATTCTAGACAGATGACTGCTTTACCTTTTTCTTTTTGGTAGATATTATCCTATTTTGCTCACAATGTGATGCTGATAGAGTTCCTTAGATCAGTTTTCACCCTGGATATGATGTTCTTCTGCAGATGTGCTTACATTTGTAATGATTCAGACTGATGGTGGTGGGTTTTTTTCTAAACAATAGCATGCAAGAAAAATTAAATATGTGACAGGAGGGAGGGAAAACCTGGCCCTGGGCGTACCGAGCTAATAGCCAAAATTACACTTTTCAGCCTCAATTAATGTTTTTAGTTCCCTTAGTTCACATATGTGTTTGAAAGATATATTCTGCAGTGGTAAACACTGCCAAAGAACACACAAAACAATAGGAGAATGTTAGCAATTCAGTGCCATGTTTGGGTGGTGTGCAGTACAAGGTGGGGGTTGAATTGAGATGTTACAGTGATAGCTGCCCTTACTCTGTGAACTTATCCTCCTACAGAAGAAATATTGAGCAAATGTAGGTGGGTGTAATGTAATTAAATGCAATTGAGGTTCAAAAAGGCTGAGTGAAATCTGTACAGTCACATTAATCAGGCAATGACTAACTCTCTAGTATCTGAGTTTTGCAATCAGTGGTGTGCACCTGTAATCTGGTTTGTGGAAATCAGGAAGGTAGCTATGAAGTTAATTTTAGCTGCATCTAATAAAGGAGTGTCTGTGACACTGAAGAGCATCAGGCATATGCAGTGTTTTCAGGTAAACTATTTTGTAGCCTGGTGTTCTGTGCAGAGATGCTTTGAGGATGGTTCCTCTCAAGGCACGCCAACTGTAGGGAGCGGAGATAGCGTCATCCCCCTCAATATTCCTTAGCAGGGAGCTCAGCCTCCACCCCCAATATTAAGGGGAGGGAGGAGGCGGAATCGCTGAGCCGAGTGCAGCACAGCACATCAGGCTCTTCCTGAGTGCGAGAAAGGAGGAGCCACACATTTCTTGTGGATTCTTGCACATATAATTTAGCAAATTAGCAGTCATAGTCGCATTGGGTATCCACGTGTTGATTACTTCATTGTTCAGAATACATACTATCCAGTAGGAATTTATTGTACTTTAACATTCTTGAAAGACAAATAGTGTCTTCTAAAGAGCCACTGTGAAATTTATGTAAAGTCAGAGGTTATGGGTACTTGCAGGTGGCAGTATATTGTAGACTCAGTACTGCTCATGCATCAAAGTTTTTGCAGGGTCTCGCCGGCTCCCTCGGCCAATAAAGCGAGATGAGCGCCACAACCCCAGAGTCGGTCACGACTGGACCTAATGGTCAGGGGTCCCTTTACATTTACTGCATAACTCTGCCAATAACAAGATGCCATTTCATATCCACACACACCCATTGAATTTGGATTTACCACTTCTTCTTTTTAACCCTGACCCCCTTTTTGCTTAGCTGATTTCCTGCAGAAAACAGCACCATGCCCATAACAAACTGCTGGGTTGGAAAACATCCCATGTTCCTAACAGGCAATCATTTTCCTCTACTTTTTGAAGAGGTTGGCTAATTGTACCATGAAAGTTTTCCTATTGTATAAAAATGGTGTTTATTTTACTCTTCAAGGTAGCCTGGGATATGTGAAATCCCCAATGATTAGTGGTTCATACATTTAAGGAGATAAATAGCTAACACTGCTCTTGTTAGTCATATTGGGAAGAATATGATTCACTAGATATGACTTCAAGGTTAGACAGAAACATTATGAAAAATGAGGAATAAACAAACCATTAACCATTGATTGGACATCGTAGATACAAATGATTCAGATGTCCATAAGACATCAGGTCCTTTGTATTCTAACATATAGCAATGTTCTTTTTCATGAGAGACAGACAAATGATTTTGTGCAGCTTTAGATAATACTTATTCCATGCATGGTCCTTTCTATTGTTCAACATACCCTTGAAAACTGATAAGGCCTCGGCAGATAACTAAATAATCTATTAATTTATGTCTTGTGTAATGAATGCTGGCAGAATTCTGTTGCTACACATGCTTATAATGCTAGTATACAAATCTAGTGTGAGGCCATGCTTGGAATATTGGGTACAGTTCTGGTCACCGCACCTAAAAAAATGATATTGTAGAGCTGTAAAAGGTTAAGAAAATGGCAACTCAAATGTCCAAGGGGTGGAGCAACTCCTCTATGAGGAAAGTTTACAATATCTGAGCCTTTTTAGTTCTGAGGAAAAGCAAGTAAGGGAGGACACGATGGAGGTGCATAAGGTTACACATGGTATGAAGAAAGTTAATAGAGAGAAGTACATCTCCATTTCTCATCCTACTTGAAGCCATACAATGAAGCTGAATGTTGGAAGGTTCAGGCAAACAAAACAAAGGACTTCTTCACATAGCCATAGTTAAATATGGAATTTGTTCCCACCAGCTTGGATGGCTTTAAAGGAAAATTAGACACATTCATGGAGGATTAGGCTATCATTGACTATTAGCCATGATAACTATGTTCTACCTCCATTGTCAGAGTCAGTTTGCCTCTGAATGCCAGTTGCTAAGAATAGCAAGCGAGGAGAACGCTGCTATGCTCAGGAGTTGCTTTGGGGTTTTTCATAGGCTTCTCTGTTGCAGCTATGGGAACAGGATGTTGGACCAGATGAGCCTTTGGCCTGATCCAGCAAGTCTCTTATTATGTGTGTCGGAATAGTCTCTTTGCATGTGTAATATTTCCCACACAAATAATTTTTGCTCATAAGAAATGTGATATAAAATGGTTGGATTTAAAATTAAGTTATTCAGGTTTACAGCAGTGGTTTCTTTCTCTTGTTTTTTTAAGTGGTGTGATCAAGGATTAATTGAAAGGATTACAAGGGTGTTTTGCTAAACTGTGTTGAGCTTCATTACATTTTTTAGCATTCAACTAATGAGGAACTGAAAGCTGAAACTGGACTATTAAAACTAAAACACTCACACTGTAGCCAAATAAAAATTAACAGTGGCACATAGTACAGAAACAGCAAATGTCAGCAGAAGGAACTACAGACTCTGCAATACATATTTTAAAAATTAGCTGCTTAAACCAGTCAACCATTAATTCTGCCTTAACAGGACTAGCATAGAGATTTGATGAAGTAGGATTTGATTCACAAATCACTTTGGCACCACTTACTTAAAAAAAAAAGCCTACCTAATTTATGTGGGTTTCACACATTTCCATTCCCCAAGGAACACTTCTTCTAACATGAAATGGTTTCAGCATCACTTCTATGACTCTGAAGTGTGCCAAATATTGGCTGGGGCGGAGCTAACGAGAAAGTAACTCTGCTGTCTCAGCTCCAAGGAGAAAAGGAAATGCCTTTAAATTCTAAAGTGTGTTTGGAGCATCAACGAACTTGGGCAATGGTTCTAGGGTGACATGCAGCTATTAAAGTTTCAGGATTCAAAAAATTGGAGGTGTGTTTTTTTTAAGAGACAGGAAAAAACAATCAGCTACTGAAAATAAGGGTTGCATATTCATGTGACTTTTGACTGACTCTCAAGTGGTAACCACACTGGACATTCAAGTTGCTTCAGTCAGACATGATTGATGACTGTATCCTCTGAATAAGTCTATTGACTCTCATGGGCTGTTTCATCCAAAATGCACTCCCCACATTTACATTGAACACAATGATGACATTCTTAATTCGAACAATTCCAAAGGCATAGTCAAAACAGGAGGCCAAATTCAGTGGTCGTGATAAACCATCAACTGTCAGTGATTTTACTTTGCCTGCTTTACATCAGACTTGAATCTGAATCTGGCAAACAACTAAATAATTCAGTCTTCTAACTGAAGATTTTTATTTTATACAGCTGCTCAGACATCAATGTTCCCTTTACCTCTCCCTTCATCTTCAGAAAAATATTTTAAAAATCAACCCTGCTTCCCCACCCCTTTCTTATGTTTAGGAAAAGCAATGTTTAAAAAATGCATTCAGTAAATAAACACCTGGTCATTCAGGTCATATGTCATGTATTTCTGTAGAATCTCTTTGTTTAGTTACAGATGACTAAATAATTCAGACTGGTGGAAAACTAGTTATCATTTCAGTCTGCCTCTACAGCTGTTTAGATCAGGAGAAGAGGTTCTTGTCCTCTTCTGGGGACAGGGAATGGATAGCTCAGATGGATGGCATTTAGAAACAAACAAACAAAACAAAGAAGGATGGGATATTTCGAAAGCAGTACAGCCGCACTTTGGAAATGACCATAGAACTTCTTTGTATGGCAGCACAGAATAGGATTGTTTAAGCTCCATTACATCATGCTGTGTTACACTGTGAAGTGGAGTGACTGCAATGCAATTGAAAAGTAGCTGATATCAAATCGCTTAACAAAAGGGGAAACATAGCATAAAATCAAAATGGGCTGGAATAGAGAGCAGAAATGGTGAACTGGAGAGACGTTTCTGTGCCCACCTCTCTTATTAAAATCCTGCCGACAAGCGGCTGTAGCCCCACTAAAAACATATAGTGTCTGCCCCTTCTCACCTTCACCGAGACCATCCCAATGAATAATAGCTGTGCAAAATTGATACCATAGTGATGGATGCGATATATGAATCTGAATAAGGCACATCTTGTTGTGGGATTCTGAAGTCCCCATTAACTCGTGTTCATCTTATTGCTTCTAAATAAATATTAATTTTATAAAAGAAAAGAAACTTATGCAAGATAACTGACTATGGCTCCAAACAATATAAGATTCAGAGAAATGACACCACCATAAACACCACCATCTTATTTCTATGTGTAGGTTGGCAAGATATTATGATATTTGTTGTATCGAATCAGAAGCAGTGTTAAACAGAGCAAAGTTCTCAGCTGTGAGCTATTAGCCCAGGCCCTCATCTATGCGTTACTCTTTATGTAATATTCTCTGCCCAGAATGCTGGGTTCCAAAGTTCTTTAGCTCCTGCAAACAGATAGGAGAAGCCAACAGGATGTGATGGGTGACTGGCAGAAAGATGGAGAGACACGCAGCATAATAACTGGGCCAGAAGTGAAGTTCACATGACACTCACTGCATATGTTGAAAGAACACAAGGCTGCTGGTTTTTGCCTTGTAGATGGCATGGCACAGCCATACATCCTGTACTTCCACTCATACAGCAGAAATTCCTTCTACTTCTCCTCCTCCCCATCTGAGCTCTACACACATACTGATTTGTAGATGTAGAACTCTACATGCTTTTCAACATTTACATGCAGCCACTGGGAGAGATCATCAGGAGGTTTGGGCTGGGTGTTCATCAGTATGCGGATGATACCCAGCTCTACCTCTCTTTTAAATCAGAACCAGTGAAGGCGGTGAAGGTCCTATGTGAGTGTCTGGAGGCGGTTGGAGGATGGATGGCGGCTAACAGATTGAGGTTGAATCCTGACAAGACAGAAGTACTGTTTTTGGGGGACAGGAGGCGGGCAGGTGTGGAGGATTCCCTGGTCCAGGGGTAACTGTGCCCCTGAAGGACCAGGTGCGCAGCCTGGGAGTCATTTTGGACTCACAGCTGTCCATGGAGGCACAGGTCAAATCTGTATCCAGGGCAGCTGTTTACCAGCTCCATCTGGTACGTAGGCTGAGACCCTATCTGCCTGCAGACTGTCTCGCGAGAGTGGTGCATGCTCTGGTTATCTCCCGCTTGGACTACTGCAATGCGCTCTACGTGGGGCTACCTTTGAAGGTGACCCGGAAACTACAACTAATCCAGAATGCGGCAGCTAGACTGGTGACTGGGAGCGGCCGCCGAGACCATATAACACCGGTCTTGAAAGACCTACATTGGCTCCCAGTACGTTTCCGAGCACAATTCAAAGTGTTGGTGCTGACCTTTAAAGCCCTAAACGGGCTCGGTCCAGTATATCTGAAGGAGCGTTTCCACCCCCATCATTCCGCCCAGACACTGAGGTCCAGCTCCGAGGGCCTTCTGGCGGTTCCCTCACTGCGAGAGGCCAAGTTACAGGGAACCAGGCACTGGGCCTTCTCGGTAGTGGCGCCCGCCCTGTGGAACGCCCTCCCATCAGATGTCAAAGCGATAAACAACTACCTGACATTCAGAAGACATCTGAAGGCAGCCCTGTTCAGGGAAGTTTTTAATATGTGACATTTTAGTGTATTTTTCATCTTTGTTGGAAGCCGCCCAGAGTGGCTGGGGAAACCCAGCCAGATGGGCGGGGTACAAATAATAATTATTATTATTATTATTATTATTATTATTATTATTATTATTATTACTACTACTACATGGAAGCAGACTTTAGCCCAATTAGGGTCACACTTCACATGGAAGAGCTGCATGCATGTGTATCAGTATGCAGGTGGACTTCTTCCCCATGGATAGCATGGGATGGTTTCTCCTGCTTAGATGTGGCTGTGGGATGCAGTGTAGAGCCAAGATAGTTCATACACTCGGCAATCCTGCTCACCTTATTTCAGAGGAGGGCGGTCATTTCAACCTCCCTATGGAGATCCCAAGGACAGTGGAAGAAACGTAAAAGTCATTTCTTGCCTTTCCCCCAAAACAAATGAGCAAAGGCAAGAGGCACAGGCAGTCTGGGTTACAAACTTGTACTGGATCCACAGAAATGGTGCTTGGGCAGTGATTGTGCTGAGCACCAAGGGCATAGTTTCCAAAGCAGTGTTCATGTGGTCTGCAGCCCTGGCTGGAGTTTGTAGCTTTCAGCAAAGGCTAGGCCAGTTTCCAAGATGTCTAAAGTAAACAAATTCTTTTTGAAGTAGTGGGCAACAGAAAGCCAACTAAAGCATCTATCGGAGAGATGGATACATGAGTTCATGTGCCCACACAGAATTGGATGAGGATTCTTGGAGGAGAGCCTTCTCCGAGTATGGAAAATCTCATGTAAGTGGCCTGTAAAACTGCCATTCTGCCACCTGACCTAAAGCCACACAGGGCAGCATGTATGGCGTCCAGCCATCAATGCCAATCCTAGAGCCCATGCATACTTGCTCCATCAGACTGCAACTCCCAACAAGGTACATCTGAATTCCATTCATCCAGGTAATGTATAAATAGAGGCATATGGCACCTTCCATTAAAACCTGGTAAGTAGATCATTTCAAGCTTTAGCTTTGCCTGTTGACGGGTAATATATACCACAAGGAGCAAAGATCAGCTCATTTGCACACTGCTGGAGGAAGGAGTGGTCATTAGCTAGCCTACAAAGTGCCTGCTTCCTTACAGCCAGCTGTGTCGGTCACTACATTTCAAAGCTTTCAGAGATGCAATTCCCAGGCATAATTCACATCAGACATTGTGGCTTAAAAGGATTTTAGGTTACCTGCTTCTAGAGCAGAAAATGTAGCTCACTGTGAGAAAAAGGAGGGGTGTGCGTGCCCAGGGTTATACTCAGCTGTGATCTGAAAAGAGAGAGTATTAAAAGAAGGAGCTTGTCTAGCTGAACTAGATTTGGCTAGGTGGTCAAAGAAAGATGATGTTTTGTGGAGGTGGGGGGGGGGCGGAAGACTGCACAAGAACAGAATTGCTGCCTTAAGAAGATTGGAATCCTATGCAACAAATGAACAAGAACTGAACATCTATTATCAGGGGACAACATAATACAGTGGTACCTCAGGTTACATACTGAAATATACTCAGAGTCGCAAAGTGATTTCATGCTCTTTATTCAGCTCGTAGTGGTGAGGAGGAATGAATGAAAGTCCCCTCAAAGCATCTGCTTTATATACATTATTTACACAATGGGCTGCACATGATTGGCTAATTCCGGAATTCTACTGTAAGCCAATCAGGTTGTGGATTCACTTCTATCTGGAGCATGATTGGGTGGTTCCTGCCAACCAACCATACTGCTGCATTGTTCTAGGAACAATCAGACTGCTGCATTCTGAATCCTATTGTTCTAGGACCAATCAGACTGCTGCCTTTTGGATCCTATTGTTCTAGGACCAATCAGACTGCTGCAGTTTGGATCCTATTCAACTCAGTACATAACACATATGCTTCAGGTTACATACGCTTCAGGTTACAGACTCTGCTAACCCAGAAATAATACCTCGGGCTAAGAACTTTGCTTCAGGATGAGAACAGAAATCGTGCTGCGGCAGAGGCAGGAGGCCCCATTAGCCAAAGTGGTACCTCAGGTTAAGAACAGTTTCAGGTTAAGAACGGACCTCCGGAACGAATTAAGTTCTTAACCTGAGGTACCACTGAAATATGGAAAGGCTTTTATCTGAATGCATTTGAAAGGTAGCACTCTCTGCAGTTTGGGAGGAAAGAGCTAGAAGACGACTTTGGACCACCACACAGACTTAGTAAGCACTATCATGAGATGATGCGGGGCAATAAATGTTGTGAGGTGCCTTATGTAGCAGGCATCTAGAGACCCCGTGTAAGAAGAGATTGCACAGCACCATGTGCTATGTGGATTTGAGTGCTTTTTTCTCTTTTCTTGCACTAAGCCTGTCCCATCTCTTTTCCTGCCCCTGAAGGGAAGTGCCTACACCAAACACAAGGAGTCTTCTGAAATGACACTGTTTGACCTGACCATCCACCACTACCCCAGAATTCCTCCTGGAAAGAAGCTGCACTGTGTAGAAAAATGTGAAGTCTTCCTGCTGATGCACCTCAGAATCCAACTTAGGATATTTAGTTAACAGGGACAATAACACCAATGTCTGGGTATTTATGACTTTGATGTGAAATGCCGGCTTTTGAGCCACAAACAACCAGTCCTCACGAATAACTCCAAGGGGTCCTCCAAATTACCCATATTCATCCTGATTTGCTTGTACAAAGCTTACAAAGGTTAGACTATATCCAGTCTTTATTGAGCATTCATTTGTATATGGGGCAGTTATCCTACAATAAGCATTCATGCTGATTTGCTTGCAGAGTGTTTATATTTCTTTCCGTTAATCATTCATTCACTCTACACTTTTCAGTGTATTTCCTTGTTACTTTCCTAACTGCAAAAAGCCTGTTTTATTTTTGTTTTTAAAAGGGGATTTCTTGTGCAACAGGTGGCATAGCACTTTAATCCAGTTTAATTTCAAAAACCTAAATTTATACTATGCATTTGAAACCCTCACATGAAGTAGGGACAGTCTGGAGGCTCTCTAGGACTGAAATGAACATTTCCCAAAGCTGTACCAAGCAAGTAAAGGCATAGGGTGGTATTCAACTGAATAATAGTGCTAGCACAAGCAATTGGACATTCCCCCATGTCATCCCTTAATCTGCTCCAGAGGGTTGAGGAGGAACCCCAAACAGATGAAGGAGGCACTTGTTGGGAGGAGAACA
Source organism: Podarcis filfolensis (assembly GCF_964270895.1). NCBI lineage: Eukaryota > Metazoa > Chordata > Lepidosauria > Squamata > Lacertidae > Podarcis > Podarcis filfolensis. The sequence goes on from NC_139606.1 coordinate 48,398,016, forward strand.
TTCCATTGTCTAAGGAGGAATCCTTGTGCTGACAGAACATCTACCTTTGTGCTACGTTGAATACAGCCCATAGCTTCCTGCTTTGTTTTCATGTCCTCAGAAAGCTGGTTGTGCTTGCGTCTGTCCAGGTGGAATGTGCTGGTTATTGCGCACAGGGACATCTCCCCGTGATCAACAGTGCACCCAAGAAAAGTTGCCTTTTGTGTCACTCAAGCGTTGAAGATATAAAATGGCATTCCTCTCTCTGCAAGTTGTTGTCTGGCTGCATCCACACCTTGGTCTTCTGCTCCTATTAAATTCAGCAGCCAAATTCATATTGACTGTAATAGGAGCAGAATTAGACTCATATTGAGATATTGGAACTGTGTAGCTCATGCTGTCAGTAAGATTATGAGTTCCACCATCATCTCCTTCCCCTGACATCTGTCTCTTTCAGCATATAAATGAGCTCACTCGCAACACACTCACACTTCAGGACATTTATACATCTGGCTTTATTGGCAACCAAAAGGAATGTCATGGAGTACTGGAAGCCTGACAAACCCTCTAGCTTTTATAGCTTGGATTACAAGTGTTCTCAATTTAGCCTCATTAGAAGGCTAAATTGATGGCACAGAAAAGAGAGGGAAAGGAATATATTTTTCTTGACCGTTTCAGATATGAAATGCAAGTGACAAAATGGTCAATGAGGCGTAACAATGAAGCCGGAACAATCCACAATAGCTCAGCATTGCAAGCTCTGATGGTCAGCTACCTCTGCATGCACTTGGCAGAAATGACCTCAGCCAGTGCTATGGCCATTTGGGTACTGATGCAAGTGTGGTAGTATTGACGGAGGCAAAGGAAAGCTAGCCCTAAACTTTGACCTTAAGGAGCATCCTTTCCCCATATGCTACTTTGCACATGCACTGTTCATCCTCTGATCCAGATACTTTGGCCTTAGGAAGCTGCCTTATACCAACTCAGGCCATTTGTCCATCCAAGTCAGTGATGTCAACAATGACTGGCAGTAGCTATCCAGGGGTTTCTGATAGTTGGTTCCCTCACTGTGAGAAGTGAAGTTGCAGGGAACCAAGCAAAGGGCATTCTCGATAGTGGTGCCCACCCTGTGGAACACCCTCCCATTAGATGTCAAGGAAATAAACAACTATTTGACTTTTAGAAGGCTTCTGAAGACAGCCCTGTATAAGGAAGTTTTAGATGTTTGGATGTTTTATTGTGCTTTTAATATTTTGTTGAGAGCTGCCCAGAGTGGCTGCGGCAACACAGTCAGTTGGGCTGCCTATAAATAAAACAACAACAACAACAAATGTTGTTTGGTTGAAAAGTCTTCAACAAATGTGACGCACTGTGTGTTTTGTGAATGGAATATGCTATGCCAGTGAAATACTATGAAAACCTTGGCTTGGATTCAAACCTTGTTCCCAACAGTAGAAGAGGAGGAGATATTCCTCTACATCCCCTTGCATTTACTGAAAATTTCTTCCGGGGGCTGTGGGATGTTGGCTAAAATCATCCCCTCCTCCCTTCTGCCCAGTAATAATAATATAATATTAATAAATTTTATTTATATCCCGCCCTCCCCAGCCGAAGCCGGGCTCAGGGCGGCTAACAACAATAAAACAGTACAAAAGTACAGCACAAACAACACTCTAAAATCATTCATTATAAAATTAATGAATCCAACTGCTGGATCAAAATCTTTCCATGCGTGGGAAGAGCCATTCAGTTTGCAGATGCAAACCATATATAATCACCCAGAAGAAATCTTCCAGCTAGCAAGTTAGTGTTGTTAACTGATCACGTGCATCAGAGATAAACTCCTAGGGAATTGTTCTCTTGTGTTTAACGTAGTGCTGATTCCTTATTAATTGCAGTAAACATATGAATAGCAAGCCTCAGCAAAACATATTCCTTCCATGAAGCCCTTCTTATCTTATGGGCTGTCACTGGCATTTGTAATCCCTATGTGCTTGGGTCCTGAAGAATTTCACTCTGTTAAATACAGCCTGATCCTACTAACACAGCAAGGGAATATCTCAGAGGTGTAAAGAAAGGAGAGAGAAAAGAGCTGTCATTTCCCCTTACCCACCTCCTATACCATCCCCACTGGCCTGAACAACAGTACATGGTCATATTCATGGGCGTAGCTGGGGGGGCAGGGAAGGGTAGCTGCCCCCTCTAGATCAAGTAAAAACATAGAAATACTTAACTAACTGACCATTCATGTTGGTTCTGCCCCCCCAAACAAAAGTCCTGTTCCTCCAGCAAAGTCCTGTCCCCCTAACAAAAATCCTGGCTATGCCCATGGTCATATTTGTATTCCTGTATTACCAACGTGAGTGTTGACATGGAGGATGAGAAATAGAGACATGCCTATGGCTGCACAGGAAGTTGATGGCTGAGGTTAAATTGAGCTTACATTTTCACAATCAAAAGGTATGGCTCATTGTTAGAAGCCCTTCTTTAATTCCCTATTACAATAACACATCAGAGAAAAAATAACCTTTGAATAGCCCTTAGACTTTAGCCTTACTGATTAAAACTAGCTGCAACTGATTCATCTACTAATTAAAACCCTCAGCCCTGTAGCTGATCAGGTAGCAGCACTGCAGTAGTGTGGAATTTTATGTTATCTGAATTTCACAGTGTTGATGAAAATTCAATGTCAATATTTGAGAATCAAAATTACGATCCAGAGTAAGCAGAAATACCATGTCATTACTGGGCATATTGATCTTGGTGGATCTGTGAATTGGAGCTGTTTTCATTATTCAGTGAAGTAACAGAAAATGAGTTGGACTTTGTTTAGCCTGGCACATGCATCATCAGCTGCATCTAATTGCAGCATCTTCTGACAGATGATGATTTATAGTACAGAAAGCACAGTAATTTTTATTCAAATGCCACCCTGATTGTCTGTAGCAACAGTTTACTCAACTGCTCATTTCTGGGCTAAACACATCTGACGCAGTGGTGTTTCAGGGGAAGTAAATGAGTAGCGCTAGAATGGAGTCACCTTTGGAGGAAGCTGCATTTTGCTCATGGGGTGGGTGAGTGTTAAGCAGGGAGCTGGTCAACCAACCCTCCCATGTTTACTAGAGTTAGGGTGCTATCTGACTCAGCAGAATCAGTAAGTGGTGGCTGGTGGGGATCAGATGGGGACAATTTGTTTTGATTTTCTCCCTATCCTCCTCCTTTATGAATGTACTGCGGACATTCAAGCAATGCAGTAGTATAGTTGCTTAATAACTAACTGAACTCAACCTTGTGTCTCTGAGTGGTTGGGAAATTAAGAATATGACTTGGGGTGGTGGGCAGAGTTCACAGGTCTGCCAAACTACAAATTTGGATTTTGCAGGGACTTAAAAATATAGGTAGGACCCTGACCTAGTCATCAACCTCCCCTGGTATGAGCAGCCATAACTGTCACTCATCTCTAAGTGCCTATCTTATGGAACCAAAATGGCACTGTGCACACACCAGAGGGAGATATCACCAGGCCTGTGGGAACCCCAAGTAGAAATTGGGGGTGCCATACATCTGGGATTTTCCAGACATTACCGGGATTTCAAAGGTGAAAGTGATGTCTGAGGGGGATTTCTGGAAGCTATTGGTTTGTCCTGGATCTTTGGCAAGTAAATCTGGCTGGTGTGTGTGTGTGTGTGGAATAGAATATTCTGGAATAGGGCATAACTGGTTGGAACAAAGTCTCTACACTGTGTCATTTTGCTATAGCCTACTTGTATGAGCAGATTCAGGACATGGATGGCGCTGTGGGTTAAACCACAGAGCCTAGGACTTGCCGATCAGAAGGTCGGTGGTTTGAATCCCCGTGACGGGGTGAACTCCCGTTGCTCCTGCCAACCTAGCAGTTCGAAAGCATGAAGTGCAAGTAAATAAATAGGTACCGCTCCGGCGGGAAGGTAAACGGCGTTTCCGTGTGCTGCTCTGGTTCGCCAGAAGCGGCTTAGTCATGCTGGCCACATGACCCGGAAGCTGTAGGCCGGCTCCCTCGGCCAATAAAGTGAGATGAGCGCTGCAACCCCAGAGTCGGCCACGACTGGACCTAATGGTCAAGGGTCCCTTTACCTTTATGAGCAGATTGCCAAACCCCTTTCAGCTTCTCTGCTTTTCAGCTTGTCTGAAACCCTGGAGAGTCACTTCAATTTTCCCTTCCACTGCCATTTTTACTAACTCTCAGTGACTTCTTCCCTGCCAAGAAGCCCATCTCACCTGCTATCCCATAGCACTTTACCCGAAAATCAGTTATCTGTATTGTGGTAGAACCTTGCCCAGTTTCTTTTGAAAAATCAGGGTGTATGACATCTACTTATCTCACATAGCAGTGTCTTCTTCAAAGAACTCCCAAGGTAAGCATGGGTAGCCATTGGCAGAATGCATTCTAGTTGTCCTTAATTGAAACTGGCACCTGTGGGTGTGCTTCTGCAAAGTCCTGTATTAAAGCATATCTCCCTTTTCCTGCCCTCGTGAAACTAATATATCTGTTTTACAGACTCCTAGGTTCAGCTCTTTTACATTATTATTATTAAGTGAAATATTGTCAGCAAAGCTTTCAATCTCTTGACTACGATAAATGAGTTGAAATGTCACTTACGGTCCTGGATATTTTTCTGCTTCATATTTTGGTATTTTTAGAAGTAGGTTATCATATTCACATGTGTCTAACACTGAGAGTTATGGCAATGATTTGAAGCCAAATTTGGAATGCAGCTTTACAGGTTCTTCTTGATTTATGCCCAGATTTCATAGTGAATTTATTATATTGCCCTGAATACAATATTCAGTCCAGAAATGTATTTTGTTTGTTTTATTCTTTGCAACTATTTGACCTAACAACATATGCAAGTGAATTATGATGTTTATGCACCACACAGAGGAAATATATCTTTTTATATTTACAGGGGTGGACAAGAATTCCATTTCATGCATGGAATTTGACAAGTCCACAGACAACAGGGCTGCAATCATATGCACACTTAGCGGAGAGTAAATCTTATGAAACACAGTGGGACTGACGTCTGATTGGGATTGTGCTATGGGTCAATCAATGGCTATTAGTCATGATGGATATATGGACCCTCCATATTCAGAGAGGACTTAAATGGCCTTAAAATATTTGAAGGTGGGGTGCCTTAGAGCCCCATAAGACCTCAATGGCATGCAGTGTTGAGTGATTGAGTGGGGAAATCTATTAAGTGAGTGAGAGTAGGAATGGAGTCTAGTGTCTTGAATGGAAGGAGGGAGGAACAGAGACATTGATACAAAAATGGCAGAATAAACCAACTCATTAGGTTGGATAGGTCACTGCATTCAAGACTTAATATCTATACATGTATTTGTCCTGGAAGGAACACTTTATGCCTGGCAATTGTTTTTAAAATGTACAATAGAGTTTGTAATTAAATAATAATAATAATAATAATAATAATACAGTAATAATACAGTAATAATGTCCCCAAGCAGAAGACAGAGCTGCCCATATACATCAAATGAGAGATCTAATATCCTAATGCACCTGGGATTGAGCCATGGTGTGTTCATCGCACCCACCCACTCACATACTTCCCCCCAAAAAAGACAAAATGGAAAAAAACAACACCCCAACAACCCATGCTGACTGGCTTTTGGGTGGCAGGTCAAAAAAGGGGGTGGTAGAGGAGAGGAAATGAAATATCCTAGAAGGGGGCATGGCTGGCTTGTTAGAACCCTGAACAGGAGCACCCCGCAGTGCCCACACTGAAATATTTTGTTGCAGGTACTTCCTTGTTTGCAAATTTTAATTCTATATGCTATAATAGTAGTTTCCTGATCATGTATATTGCCCTGTGCTTGTTAAGGATCGTTTTCATTGCTTGCTTACCATGAAGGAGGGTTTGTTCTGTAGAAGGTTAGGAAAATTACAAACTCCCTTTTGTGAGGGAGCCTTCAACATGTCCTAAGTTCATACCTAACACCAATTTCCTTCCGCCTGCATGGTTCTTTATATCAGTTCCTTGTAAACAGTAAGTGAAAATCAAAGCTGTCAGGCCTATCTTCAACTTTTACCTTAAAGCACACAACCCACACATTATAATTTAGTTCTAAGCAGCATGGACTTTTTCTGTAGTTCTTGATAACCAGAAGCTTTGCTTTATCTGTAATAGTTATACCAGCTGGAATCTGGATTTTTCTATTAGCCTCCATCTACACACTGCCCATCACTTTTAAAAAACCAAGCTGTGATAAAACGCTGTTTTAAGGACCACCATCATTCAACCTGAACATAAATTGAAATGAGGATGGGAAGCAATTGTTCAGCAATTACAAAAGAGAGAGGCAGTAACAAAGATCTGAGCTGATTTAAATTTTAAAATCCAAGTCTAATCTAAAGAGAAAAACAATCCCATTGTGGATAAAAGCTAGTGACAGGTGAATCTCTCAATTTAGGTTTGCTTGCTTTTTACTGTACCAATTGTAAATTCCGTTTTCCAAATTTTGGCATCACTTTTCATTTTTTAAAAAATGAAAACCATCCACTTGAAAATTCATCATAATTTTAGTATGAATTGTATGCATGTTAATATGCAGTTTCCCCTGTGCAATGTTAATTTGATGAATGCATGCATTTTTATGCACACTTTACCCTAGTATATCCATTTTTGTACACAATACTTGGCTGGAGAACAGCATTGCAAAATTGGGAGAAGTGCGAATTTTGAAGGATGATGTGCTTCTTTTCACATATTGTTTTGGAAAGTGTGAATTAGGTGGTCACATTTTTATGCAAACTAAATTGACTTTCTCCCCTCTTCCCTAGTGAAATATTTGCAACCCCCATTTAGAGATACTTTTGCATGCAGCAGGAAACCATAACTACAGAAACAAGCTTTTGTGTGTCCCCCCCCGATGAATACGAATTATGCAACCAAAACAAAGGAGAAGCCACCCCCCACCAATAGTTTTCCACTATCTGCAATCGCCTTATATTAGAAAATTTCCATTTTTTGTTCTGATGAAGTATGAAATGGGATGCAATCAAGATCTCATTTAACAATGTGAGGTGTTTGGAGAAATGCTTGTAATTGTCGCACCAGAACTTTTATACCAATTTCATTTTTTTAGTGTGTGGAGGGAGGGGGGGTCCTGTCACTTTTGTCTGTTGCTTTGATATGCAAAGAATTGTGCATCTCACAGTACATAGGAAACAAAGAGGATAAGGTTGTTTTTCATTTTCTACCTTAACCCTGAGTATCACTGATTTCCACAAGCCAGCCAGGTATACTGGAATACTGGTGTGAAACTGATTATTCCCTCTGGTAATATTTATAAAAGCCATCATATTGACACTCTGTTTTATTTACTTTGCACAAAAGCTGCTCCAAATTGTGTAAAGAACAAGGCATCAGGTAAATAGTCCCTACGCACTTGGAAATGATTAAAAATGCATTACACATTTATCTGAGGTTTAGCTTCAATGTCCTGTTTTCTTTGAATGCCAAGCTTGGTGGGAAATTTTGAACATCAGCCACAAGCCACAGGCTTTCTACTATTTAATGTAGGATTGTGCTTCAATGGAGCCATGCCAAAAATGGCTGGATTTATGTCTTTATGATTGGATTCCCAGGACACAGAGGCTGAAACCCTACACACACATACTTGGGAGCAAGTCTCAATGAAGTCAGTAAGACCTTTTTTTTTAAGTAGGCAGGCATTGGATTCCACTAAAAATTTCACTTTTTCTACTACTGGTACATATCCTCTAGAGCTGTGCATGAGCCTTCAATTCAATTCAAAGCCTAATCTAGCACTTCAGAATAGCCCTGATCCAAGCTAGGATGATCTGGGACTGACTTGACCTGGATCTGGGCCCTGAACTGATTTGGGGATTGTGCACAGTCATGTGGTCAGGAGTAGGAAACACTTGTATTCTCCCCACCCACCTACACAAGGCCTCCTGAAGGACAATTAGATATGTTTGTTCCCTGAACCCATTTCGAAATTGCCAGGTCTACTAAAATCTCAAGAGAGCTACTGCAGTACAATATATGATGATCTATGGGTTGTCTGAAAAATACCTTCAAATGAGACAAATCTTTTGAAAGATGATTTTAAAAAACCATAGCAAAATAGCAAGAAACTATACAAGTTGTTTCTTCAGCCAAACAACTCAGTGGCATCAGACTGGCAAAGCCAGAGTCAGATTGGTACTTGCTTTTCATGCCCAAACAGGGACTTGAATAATTTCTTTTGACATTTGGCCAAGCTGTGGGTCACGGTCAGTGTGCTCTGCAACAGGTCCTCTCTGCCAGAGGTTCTTGTATGGTCTTCAGAATCAAGCTCCCAACCAGCTTTTTCAAAAGGTTTCTAAATGGTCTGTTTCAGATTTGGTCCAGGCCGGTGATTGATCTGGTCAATATGAAAGCCCTGGCTAGGAAATTGAGGAGTTTAGTGAGCAAAGCCAACAGGGATCAATAAATTAGCAGTCATTTTCTGGACTAGATCACTAGCAGGATTTCCTCTGCCTCCCATACCCAGCTGAAGTTCTTGCTCTGTCTCTCATGTTTACGGGGATGGGGAGGCAAATGGTGAGTGCAGCACTCCACCAATTTATAAAATAAAAATCTGTTTCCATTGATGAAATATTTGGCATTGAGTGTGTTGAGAGTCTGTACTCCATGGCTTTGAGGGCAAAGGTCAAATTCTTTGCAGAGTCACCAATTTACAAGATCATTGCTAAGATCCTTGTCCACATACTCTCTGTCAAACCACATAGTGCTGGTTCTGAGAGACTCGTAAGTGCAAGGGTTGTGCTTGAGTGAAAGCAGATCCTGAAACTTCTATATTTACATCTACCATAATATGCCACCATTGGCTAAGTGGGGCCACAGACCAGTTGTTATGCATTTGTTGCAGAAGAAGGAACATAGGAACAAAACCAGGAGTATTCTAAGGATATTTACAAGGATGAGATGAAGTGTTACCTGCCTGGAGATGAAGGTGCAGAAGAGAAGTTTCTGGCCAAAAAGAAGGTGGCAGTTCTCAAGATTGTTGAGGCACTTTAAGTATGAAAATTGAGCCCATTCTACACTTATAGGATTTGTGTATATACTGCCCAGACATTGCCTGTGCTTAACAAACACATACTCCTAATATGTCTAGTCCCCTGGCGCCTGTTTTACAACTGCATTTTATCAGCATTCCAACTGCACAGTTTTTCTTCCAACTGCACATTTTGTGTCCAATTTCACACTGAAAAACAAAACAAATAAGCAAACCCTGTGTGGGGACAGGGGAGGGATCATATGTCTTAATGGTTCCAGAGGACAAAGGCTTTGATAAATCACGACACTTTTTAGCCAGCACAGTCTCTTGTGTCACAACCTACTTAGAAGCCTTTAGTTTATGTACTGACTTGATAAACTGCAGTGTCTTTTAGGGTGCTTTTAATGTCTGTTTGGTCTGTGCAGGTGTCACAAATGCAGAATAAGCAACTATTTCTAGATCATTTGGATGCTGGGTAGTTTCAAGCAAGTACAAAGAATTTCACGGGGGAGTCATTCATATGTCATGCATTAAGGTTGGTGGTAGCAAAGCAGGAATTTAGTAGCACTTAAAACTGGTTGAAATTTGACAAGGAAATGAAATCCAAAGTGACATAACTTGCTAATGCTAATTTTTCTAAAAATATACCTGTATTATGGTGTGATCCTACGTCCCATAGGAAGGTGGTCAGGGGCTGTGGGATACTGCAGACCTTTCTCTCCATCACCTAACAGATATCATTATTTGATTGGTGTCATGATCTCTGTATCCAACAGAGGCTGCAGGGGCATCAGATTGGAGAGAGACGGGTCTCTTTCTAGGCTCAGAGTTGACTGTGGATGATAGGAAAATCACGGCGTCTGTGCTTGGAGAAATACTCCCAGACCACCCAAGCCTATATAGACCCTCAGGGACACCTTTCCTGAGCGTGATGCCTCCCACCACACATCTCTGGTCCAGGCCAGAAGGTTGGTCCTTTAAAGATCTTGTGTTCTCTCAAGGATGTAGAGCCTGGAGAAGGTAGTCTGGAGGTGAAGGCATAAAGCACCTCAGTGTGATAGCAACCTTTGTTGCTGACTTGAAGCTGTCTGTGTCAAGCAACCTTTGACCAACCTCACTTCCAGCCTCGCCGTTTCCTCCGCGGTTTCCGGCATTGGACTAGAACATGACTATTGGTTCAGCTGCAGTGACTATCCTGCCAATAGTGGTTTGTAAGTGGGAAATTCAAAAGGGGGGCATGTTGGGGGAGGTTTTGAAATCTGCCAAATCCGAAGTCCCCTCATTCCGCAGACATGGTAGAAACTACACAGATTATTATAATTCTTTTAAAAGGGAAAATCCAACAAGAAAATGAAGGCAAAATAAAGTTAAAAGCCTCCTCCACCTTATGCCTTGTCTACTGCAAGCATTGTGAGACTTGGCAGATAGCAGCTCCTCTGCCAAATGTCCACAAGTTTGCTTTATTTATGTTAAACTGGCAGTACAATCCTGAACACACCTATTCAGAAGTAAACCCCTATTCATCTTCAGTCAGACTTATTCCCAGGGAGGCCAGTATGTCTTTCCAAACTTGGTGCCCTCCAAATGTTCATATCTGCAGTTCCCATTATCCCTTCCCTCTGGTTGTGTTGGCTGAGATTGATAACCATTGGAAATTGGGATGCAACACAGCTTACAGAAAGGGGTTTGCATGGATTCTTAGACCATCCCTGTACATTTGACTTCTATGATGACCTCTCTATCCTTTGAAGTCCAGACTGATACATCTTAGGTTGCATCATCTCCAATTTCTGCCTCCCTCTCACACTCCTCTTTCAGACCTAGGGATGAGAGGGCATCTTATGAACAAGCATGGCTGCCTTTTTCTTCTCTAAATTGACCAGAACTAGAAAGTTTTCTATCTAAGTTATGTACTTCCTAGAATAAAATGACTTTATTATTATTTTTCTCTACAAATATCTTATTGTGTGTGATTGCAGCCGGTAAAGTCTACTCTCTAACCAGATTCACAAGCCACACTCGACATACAAAATTTCAATAATCTGAAGGGCATCCAGCTGCCTAAAACTTTGTGATTGATGTAGAAAGAAATGTGATCAAAGGCAGAAGGATAAGTATATAGTGGATTGGATTCTACATTCCAATGGAAATTTTATTCTGTAATGTTTCTGATTGTGTTGTCTATTCCTGTATATGGAAACAATATAATTTTTAACCACCTTTGGGATTTCTCCCCGCCTTTAATGCATGCTTCATTGATGATCAAGACCTCTTCAGAATAGCTAGGGAAACTGCTCTTTGCAATATAAATGGGAATGCTGTTCAAATAAAGTTCAAGGTAGATTCCAGCAAACATTTCAGCTTGCCTCACAGATTGTGAAGGCTCATTGAATTGCATCTCTTCGCTGACAATGAGAATGCAATCACAGGGGGCTTCTCCTTGCTGCCACAACACACTTCCCATTCTCTCCCCTGACAGCCTTCTTGCTGGACCTCAAGTAGAATTTTGGCCTTGGCCTTTGGTGTTGTGCAAACGTTTGAAGTTGCTGCCTTCTGCCAGATGCCGGAATCTTACTGCTTTTTGGTGCCATTATCCCAGGCCTCAGAAAGCCTCCATTTCTCTGCCACTATTATTATAGCCCTGTTCCATCTTTCACACTATTATGTCTGTTTAGTTCCAGAGCAAACAATACAATCGTGGCAACAGGGTACACAGCAACCATCTGAATTGATCGGAGCTTGCAATTCCTGCCTTTTGTATGCAGCTTTAACTACTGCTTCTGAAAAACCAGGAAACCATGTATTTCCACAATGGGAGTTAATGCTGATGAATGGTTTGTAAATAGCTTTGATGAGCTTGGGATAACTGCCTGCATTATTCTACAGTACTTTGCAGAATGGACAATAGCCGCATTAACAACTGATTCACATGAGCTGGCAGTGTTTAATCACATTTCCAACACAATAGAGCTTTATAGCTCTTCAAATAACAAATTTCACTGGTTTGCAATGAAGTGTTTTTGTGTTTTTTACATTAAAAAATGCTTTCTATTTTTGTGACTGTCCATGTGTGCCGCACTTCCATTACATATATTATATTACCTCTAGCTGACAGTGTAAGAGTGGTGGACTTGTAATCTGGTGAACTGGGTTCGATTCCCCGCTCCTCCACATGCAGCTGCTGGGTGACCTTGGGCCAGTCACACTTATTTGAAGTCTCTCAGCCCCACTCACCTCACAGAGTGTTTGTTGTGGGGGAGGAAGGGAAAGGAGAATGTTGGCCGCTTTGAGACTCCTTCGGGTAGTGATAAAGCAGGATATCAAATCCAAACTCTTCTTCTTCTTCTAAGTGTACAGACAGCAAGTCTTTCAATTTCTAAAATTGCACTAAGATAGAATTAATCATTGACTATACAGATAGGGCATATTGCAGACAAGGTGAATCACTTTTTGCTTCCAATGACAGTTAAGGCACATATTTAAATCTTTCCCATTTAAACCAATGGGATATAATTTCTGTTAATTTTAGCTAGAGTGTGCTAATAATGATTACTGTTCCCTTTTTCGTGTTATGGTGCTTTCCCATCCTTTTACATTATATTTCACAGCAGCCTCTTGAAGTAGATTAGGTTGGAAGGTAACAGTGTCTGCAATCCCATACCTGGGGGTAAGGCAAACTGAATTTAATGAGGCTTCCTTCTGCACTGATATAGGTGTAGGTCTGAAATGTTAGTCCCTTCATCTTCATCTCCAGCTGTAATGGAGTCAAAGTACATCTCAAACAGTGTTTGATTATATTCACCCTCCCCATACTGGAGCATCTCTTCCTCCTCCTTCTGTTACCATCACCATTATCTGAATTTAGATTTCTAAACTCCTTGGGGAGAGTCCTCTCTCCCACTTCTTAGCATATGAAACTCAGCAAATCATTATGTGGGGCTGCCACCCAGAACAATGTTGAGCTTTTTAAAGACAAACCCCAAAGTTGTTGAGCGATTTTTTTGGTTTACTTGCTGAAGAACCAGGACAAGCCGCCATCCAGAAATTCTCCCCGGATGTCACTTCCACCTTTGAAATCCTGGTAATATCCAGGAAAACATATATCTCGGCAACCCTCTTGCACCTCCGCCATTTGTAATATGAGGATAATAATAACATAACATGTGTTTAGTAGCTCTTCGACCACTTAGAAAAAGTGCTGAATAGTTAAGTAATGTCTGTGGAATGCTGTGGCTACCTGCTATGGTATTTTTCTGGAAAAGAAATGGATTTTAGTTAGTTCATTTAATAGATTAACAATTCCTAGGAGCTGTGGCCTGTTTATCTGTCTCTACTGTTGCAAAGCGAATTACTTTCCCCTTATTATCTCATGTGCTTTCCCCTGTCTCTGCTTCTTAAACTCTTTTTAAAGAATTTTTGTTCTAGTTTGGCTCCAGGTTCTTCGACAAGGTCTTGCCTAGCAACTTGATGCTTAAGCTTTAAGAATGTTTCTGTTTGTTACTTTTGCAATTGTGTTAGCCAGATATTAGCTTGATAGAAAGATGCTGTATTCTGGTTATTGTCCAGCAAAGTGCCATTGTGAAAGTCGTTTAACTTACTGCTGCATTTGTGTTTCAACTAATGTTTGTCACTCTTGGACTGTACCATCAAGTGGTTATTGGCATAGTATACGAATGAGGCATTGCAGCGTTTTCATATCACCCAAACACAATGCTTCTCAATGGATTCCTTTCTCCCAATTGAAGTGCTGAGTCAACATGTAATCAGTAATCAAGTGATAAGAAATCAAATGATACACAAGCATCTGTGAACCAGCCCTGTGAATTATGTTGACTCAGCTGCAGCAGCACCCTCTTCTCCATCCTACAGAACTGGTATTCCATAAAAGTTAGAATCATTAACTGGTCAGAGTAATGTATGCATGCTAATATTGTGGGAGAAGCACTCTTTGAGCCAGGGCTCATCTTCATGCCACTAAACAATATATACAGGGATGCCAACAAACTTTTCCGGGTCTAGCACACTGAATGTGCATTGGACCCCTGCATCCTGCTCCTCCACCCACCCCACACAAACTATAGCCAATAACTGCTGCTTATATACACATATAAATCTAGCCTAGCCTACCCTGCAGGGCTGATGCAAATATAAAAGGGAGAAGGGAAGAAAAATGAACCCAACCCACCTTGAGCTCCTGGCTGGAAGGGCCAGATACAAATATATGCTGCACTATGCATAGGACGTGGAAAATCAGTATGTGTGTGTGTGCAATGTCACAATTTTTTTCTCAGTAGGAAGGAAACCTCACTTATTTCAAGGGATCTGCTTCTAAGTAAAACAAAAATCCGCCAATTGTGTTTTATTCTGTAACGCAGGGGTGGGGAAACTTTTGGCTCCTTATCTGGATCCGCCCCACAGGCCAATTTTGACCATAGGCTGCCCACCTGTCAATCACATGACATCACATGGGTTTAGCCGAGGGGGGCAGAGGGGCAACTGCCACACCTAAATCATGTAAATCAATAAAAATACTTAACTAACTGAGGTGCTTCCTCACAACATGAAGCCTGTCCCCCCCAACATGAAGCCTGCCCCCTTAGCATAAATCTTGGCTATACCCATGTGACATCAGTGTGATGTCACATGATTGACAGATGGAGAGGCCTGCTAACCTGTAAAATTCCTCTCTGTGGCTTTGCAAAGTGCCCTTAGAAGCAGTCTCTCCTCTTTTAAAGGTGGGGAGGCTGTTCCAAATAGTGTTTTGCTGTGGTTCTCCTTTAAGCAGATGGGCAGCAGCAGCTGTGCGGCCCCCTGCTCACTTAATGGGGCAGTGCACCCAAGCTCTTCAGTATACAAAATTGCCCCACCCTTCACCACATTGGCTGATGTGAAGGGAAAGGGTCCCAACTTTGTGCAGTGCTCCATAGGCTCCTGACAACCAGCTGTTTCCCAGGTGCTTTGGAAAAGCCCTGCCATTTTGGGCCTCTCTTACCTGTATTATTGTATGTATGTTGCCTGCATAGAACTTAGGCGTACATAACTCAAACAGATATCATTCACCTCCAGGGGCTGTGTTTGCTAAGAACAATTTAACATCAGAATTTTAGAAATAAAATATACAAAGCAGATGCTCAATCACTATGTTTTGCTCTTGTCTAGAAACCACGTGCGCTACAGTCTTGGAACTATATGCAGCTGCTTACATAAATCCAAGTGTTAGATTTCAGCTCTTTTTGCCTAGCTAGCTAAGCCAGAGTCATATCTATGGTCAGCTAAATAATATCAAGTAACACATGATATGAGCTTGTAAAACTTTAAATGTGACAAGGTGCTCTTAAACCAGCATGTACTTGTACTGAGTTTGGGCAGGCATGTATTTCTACACTTCACCCAGCCGCGGCTGTAAGGGTGAAACCTTTCTGCTTTTATTTGTACTTATCTGAGCCTGGGGGAAAAAAGATCTAGGGGAATTTTATTGCTGCTGTGGTTTCAGCAATTACATGAGGGGGAAAGTTCCAATAGGTTTGTCACAGCCATAAACCCTGGAAGAGAGAATGCTACAGACGTTTCTTTTTCTGAGTCGGGATGATAATTTGCATGATCTTGGAAGATACTTGTCCCATTACTGCAAACAAAATCTGAGAGCACAGTTCCAAAGACATTTACACTGATGATGATTCACTGAATGTAGAGGAATGCTTTTAGCATTAAGTGATGCTCAACCACTCAGCCAGTATTCTACAGCTCGGTTCCCCTGGCACCCTCATACACTCCTTTTGGGGCCCATGAAATTCCACTGGCCGTCCCAATTTCAGGTCCCCCTCCTTTTCCCTTTTGGGTTGTTTCATTCAGGCTGTTGTTGCCTGGGTTTTTTGGGCTGGTGTGTGTGTGGAGTGCCTGCCCTTTTGTCTCCGCTTCACTTGTTTTGTGGTGCATACAGGTGTTTCTGAGCATCATTCATTTTTCTTCCATTAAGTGGCTATATTGTGGTACATGGGACAGATTCTTAGCCTTCCAAATGTGTCTCTGGGCTGAAAAACTTTGGGGAGCGCTACTGCTATCCTCCACTGTTTCGTCAAATCTTTGCTACTGAGTCAGAATGGAAAAGGTTTTTTTTTTTACAAAAGCCAGAATTATGTAAATGAATATATTATTTAATTAGGAATAGGCATCATGATGGTGCACAAGATGTATTAAAAACAACACTGTTGTTGTATACATAGTATTTAATGTTATGAATATGTTTAAGTATCTTTATTTGGGTGGGATTTAGCTAACTAGCACCGTCCATGCGTAATGGGGCTGTATTTATTTATTTATAAAAGTATTTATATACCACTGTATCATAAAACCCCCCCACAGTGGTTTACATTGATCTCCTTCCCCCATGCATCTTTGCACCCCATGACTAGTTTGGCGGGGGGCAAGAGAACCCCCAGAATAGCACACAAAGGAAGGAGGAATACTTCCATCCAGCATGCTGAAATACTTGTGCAAACAAAATGATTGGAAGAGCGTGACACTGAATCCCACCCTCTGCATATTCTGTGCTGGAACTTAAACAAATATTTCTACTTCTCACAGAAAACTTACTTTTCTTAGGAAGAATTCATTGCCACACAATATTCTGATGCCTATGAATTGCGCTACTGCCATCTTGTGCTAAATGCCATTCATACCAGTGGGTGTGGTGTGACGCAACAGCAGACCTCATGGCGATATGTTGTCACCCTTTAGGCGTGTGTGTGCTTCTGCTCCCCCATAGTTTACCCAGGAAAATGGCAGGAGAGAACTGCGTGGCAGAATAACCCCTCTAATTTCATCCTCTCACTTTTCTGGGCTAATGGGGTAGCAAACAGATGTTTTCTGGAAGCACTTGACATGGAAATGAGGGCTAAATTTCCACAAGATCCTGCTAGATTTCCAGAAGTGGCTTTCACATAAAATGTGGAAATTATTGGGTATGGAAACATTGGGAGAATGAAATAAAGCCTTGTCTGACTGCAGCCTTTGAGTAGGCATAGCGAAGCAGTAGTTTTACTTATTCCAGTAGTTCTGCTCTTACATAAATGAAAGGATTTGCTCCCAATTACTATTTGCCAGATTATTAAAAGCTCTCATGTTAGCCAGCCTTTGGTGCTTAATTGGATACCTTTCAGAGGGTACACCCAGCCTTTCTTCTCTGGATGAAGGTCACAGGAATAGTTTAGCAAAAGGGTGAGCCCACAACACACACCCTACAACTGCTATAATTGCCTTGCCTTTTTATGTATTCATAACATGATATGTCACGTTGTTTCATATGGGTTGGCACTTCCTCAGAAGTGGACAGAGTTCTCTTCAAAGGCAAGGCAGAGAGTCAGTAAGAAAGCACTATCACTTCAGATGAACGACCACCTGTTCTATAAGTAAATGGAACTCTTAACACATCCACACCATGCATTGAGAGCGCCTGGCTTCCCTCAAAGAATCCTGGCAACTGTAGTTTACCCCTCTCAGAGCTACAATTCCCAGCACACTTAACAAACTGCAGTTTGTGAATGTGACTAAACCAAACAAGTCTTGCTTTATTAAGTCCTGCTCCTCACCTGAAAAGCCAAATGACTTGAAATCTACATAAGACATAATTATAATACTGGAAGGAATGTGTGTGTGTGTGTGTGTGTGTGTGTGTGTGTGTGTAGTTATAAAGAGCTCACAAGGAGGAAAATCAAAGTGAATTCATAACCTTGAACTTTAATTGTAAATCTTTAGAATAATTAAAGTGTCTTGATATTTTATACTGGAGATAACTCTGCTAGCTTGCAGATGAGACGAGCCACATGCATAGCTCATAAATCCAAAGGATCATATAAAAATGGAAACATTTTTTTAAAAAATTCCATTTTGCAGTTTATCATTCTTTTCATGGTCAGGGCTAAATAATAGTTTAGATATGCTAGCAATATACATTTACATTGAGCATTGTATGAAAAGAGACAGTACTTTTATGCCTGTGAGTTTGAAGGTGTCCTCTTTCCTCATGCAATCTTTAATTTAAAGCACCAACTATGTATTGCAGGAGGTTGGACTAGATGACCCTCGGGATCTCTTCCAACTCTATAATTCTATGATTCCATGAGCATTCATTATCCCCCCCTCCCCACACACCAATAGATTGAGAGAAACACTTGTAGGACCCATTGGATTGAATGGAAGACAGTATTGTAGAAGATTTATAGACTAACACTTTACTGGAGAATACGGTATCAATTTGCTATGAAAAATCTGTGGATCTTTAAGGTGCTTCAAAACACCTTGCTGGCCAAATCCAGTGCACACACTGGTGGAACAGCTGAAATGTGGTGGAACTGTTGGGAGGATGAAGGCAGAACAATGCAGTAGTCTCTCATTGAGACTATGACCACACCCACAATGACAACACAACTTCACGTCATCACTAGCACAAGGAATATTCCTCTTGTTGAGTTAAATGGGAGGAAAAATAAATAGGCCCACTCCTGCAGTGATGGCTATATGCAGATAGCCAATGCAGAGTACAGAACAGACAGCCAATGTGGCACCCAGAGCTGTCTTTACCTGGGGGTGCAAGGGGTGCGGGCTCCAAATTAAGGGGTGTGTGCCAAATGTATACCTTCTGCACACCGGTCCCTCTTGAATGGTGGCAGTGAAAAGCAATGGAGCGAAAGTTCCTGCCCCGCTCCTCCGTTGCTCTGTTACTTCGTAGCGTCAAACAAAACAAAAGCAGTTTTTTCTGCTGCGTCATTGTTACAGGTGAGCGATTCCCCTCTAAAAAAGCTCAACAACATTGGCTTCCCCCCTCCCAAAAAAAAGGGGCACTGGGCGGATCTTTGCACCCCAGCAGCGCATGTGCTAAAGACGGCCCTGGTGGCACCTTCCAGATGTTGCTGCCTTGGAGCAGCTGGATCAGGCCAAAGGCTCATGTAGTCCAGCATCTTGTTCTGGTCAACCAGATGTTATATTACAACTCCCGTTGTGCCTCACCATTGGCCATGCTAACTGTGGCCAACAGGAGTTGTAATTGATCAACATCTAGAGGACCCCACATGGGCTACTGCTGGTATAGAATGTGGCACAAGTCAACACTTGATCACCTCCAGTAAATATTGGTGACTGACTAATGCATAATAGGTGTCACAGGAAGACCACACCTCAAGCAGTAGGAGGTGCAGCAAGGGCCAATACTTCTCAGACCTTAGGACACACTTATGGTTCACAGTGGGGAACACTGGTGATGGGGTAACAGGAAGCCAAATTACACAGAAAGGATGCGCTTTGCGCAAACAGCCTGTCTCCAGAACACACATACGGACTTGAACACATTGCTTCTCTTTCCAGAACCCTTACAAGAGTCTTACCTTGGAACTCCAGGCACAAATGCCCAATGCCCACTCTACTCCATGAACTAGAGGTTCAAGAAAAGAGCACCTGTCCTCACCAATAAGCAAAGACAACCACACCACAAAGCAGGCCTACGCAGAGGAAGGGGCAGCTGCTCCAGGCCTTGGGGGGCTAAGCCAGCCAGGGGCCTGCCAGATGTATGCGAACAAGACTCCTGACCCAGGCCTCAGACAAACTCTGCATAGGCCTGCCACAAGGTATAACTGCCACAACTCTTCCACATAGCTCCCTTCAGTAGTGATTGCTGTGCTTACCAGGAGGCAGAGGTGGCAGGAAGGTCAGCATGGTGCTAACACACTAATAGGAGCAGCAGTTTGGCTCTGCCAGTGCTTTTGCATCACAGCTACCTTCCAACGACCTCACAGTGCAGCATTGCCAGTGATGAGAGGTCTGGTAAGCTCCTCTGCCCCTCCCTTCTGCCTCCTTTGGTATATCCGCTTTCTGTTTCTCACCCCAGGCATATGGTTGTAACATTTTTGCCATCCAAGAGCAGGGAGCAGTCTCTCCCACGCAAGGGGAATACTTATTCTCACACATAGGTAAGCTGTCTGTTTCCCACTGAATTTCCTTCATGGTATCTTGACTAGAAATTTGTTTGGAAAATAAAAATTCATGGGTAGGAGTTGCATCACTGCCAGGTTGAGTTAATAAAGGGGGAAAGGCAGTTCCTAATTTAAAAATGTGTTATGTAGCAGCCCACTTAAAAGCTTGAGTAGACTGATTTGATCTACTTAGTTATTAAATATGATATGACTTGCAGCAGGTATACTCAGATAATCCTCTATATGTTTTTCTTCTCCAATATGGAAAGAAGAGGGCAAAAAAGGTAATGAAGGTTTTTTCTTGAAATCTTAGAGGTATGAGATTAAAAATGAAAAAAACAACTCAGTTTTGTCTGTCTGCTTTAGAATATGTAAAACATTGTGAGGTTTTGTTATAACACCCAAAACAGAAGATTTTTTTTCAAGCTAGGACAAAATGCTAGGAAATACAAACAACGAGGTCCTTCCAAGATAATTGAATTATTATTTCCAAAAAAATCAATGAAAAGTTGTATTTATGGGCAGTATCCAGAATTTTGTGAGCAATGGGGCTTTCTTCTCCATTTCAGCACCCACAAGATTTTCAAGAGTTAAGGTATAGGCTACAGCATATGCTTCCATATATATATATATATATATATATATATATATATATATATATATATGTAAATGGGAGTGTCTTCAGTTGTTGCTAAAAGGTGAACAGTGATGGTGTCATTCTCTTCACCTGGAAGTTTCCATTATGGTGCAGAGAGTAAGGGTGCCAAGGCTCTGCTGCCAGATTCCCTAATTTGAACCCCTTGGGGCCTCACCTTACATTTGTGATGAAGTGGTTATAACAGTGTTTGACTAGACTAGGCTCTAGACAAGGGTTCAAATACCCAGTTGACCACAAAGCTAATTGAGTAACCTTAGGCCAGTCACCAACTCTAATCCTAACCTACCTCACAGGGTTGTGAGGACAAAATGGGCAGGGCAAGAACTATGCACCTTATCTTGAGCACCTGGGAAGAAAGGGGGAACGTAAGTATTTTTAAAAATCACTTAATCTTTCAGTTTGAATTTTTGATTTATGTGAAATGGCCCCATCAACTTTGGAATACTCTTGTGAAGAGGTGAGGCCACACTTGATCTGCTCCACGATTCGGGAGGGCTGTTACAAAGTTTTTATTTATTCTTTCTGTCATGTCTTTGGTTTATAACCTCCCTTGAGCTGGATTTTTTAAAAACCTCCCGGTCAGCTAGTTGTAATGAGTTTGTGTGTATTTTAGTTGTTGCATGTTGGCCTAAATCTTAACTTTTGGGATTGAAGATATGTGCATGCCACATAACCACTGTCCCCAACCTCCCACTTCCTGCTATAGTCAGTTGAGGCCTCCTCCAGAGGGTTGGAGGACCATCCAGAATGGCAATATGGGATACGGCAGAATGGTTGTAGCAGGGGAGGGGGACTTGGTGAAAAGAGTGGTATCTTCGGATCCAAGCCACTGTTTGTGTTGTATATGTTATTGTTATGTTGTGAAGTGCTGGGGCAACCCAGTAAGATGTGAAATTATGGAATTGGATGTCCCTATTTTCATCGGAGAAATGGTGAAGGGTATGTGTATACTGTACAATAGAAAAAGGTAGCCCTGAAACAGAGTACAGGATGCTGCTTCTTTGATTAAGAGGACCAGCAATCATGCACAGCTCCATGAAAATGGTACTGGTTTAAAGACTGTCAAGCGACAGGTCCTTTAAAATGCATTAAATATGACTGACTCAATTCACAAGGTGCTAAAATGATGTTTAAAATGAAACATCAACAAGTTTGTAAATTGCATTAAATTTTTTACTAGGTTTCAATTATTTTTTATTATGTTGGATTTTTCAAGGACTTACATAAGGGTCACTTCATAATTAAAAAATTCTATTACAGTTGATCCTCTAGTAATATAAAGTGTGTACAATGACCTGATTGAAGGGGAAATGTTCTGATTAAGATAAGCCTGAGCTTATATGGATCACCTGGACAGAAGAGAAAAGATTTGGATATTGCTTATGTTTCCTAGATTTCAATTGCATTGCTGGAAGGACTACTTTTCCTCTGTTGCTGAAGCAGCAAAACATATCTAGGAATGCACCAGAAGGAAGAGAGGGTAGGAACTTGTTTAGAAAGGGGAACACCATCTATATATCCTATTCTCCCAGTGACCAACTAAATGCCTATGGGAAGCTTACAAGGTTCCCAGGGTACTTATAAATTAGTGTTGCCATACGTCTGGAATTTCCCGGAAATAGCTAGAATACTGCATTCGCAAGCAGTGTCTGGGCGGAAATTACTAAAATGTCTGGGGAAATCTGGATGTATGGCAACCCATGTCAGCAGGGTCACTTTTGGTGATTTACCGTAAAGAAGAAGCTCAGAAACGTTTTTATTTTGCTTTTGCTATTTTTTCAACAACTTTGCTCAAAAAAGCTCAAGAATTTTGTGCCCAGATTTTCACTTTTCAAAATATGGCAACCCTATTATAAATAGCCCAATGGAACTTAGGAAAAAGCTTGCAGTGAAGGTGGCAAATGCAAGTAGTACATACTAGGATTTTGTGTGTGTGTGTTTTTTACAAAAAGAATAATGTTGTCTCTAAATGGGATTAGTGTAAAAATAATGTTTTTATGTTTGTTTTCTGGAACCATAATTGCAAATACCTACTTATGCTAAATACCAGTAATTTAATTTATTGTTATATGAAATACTTACAACCACTGGAAATATTAAATCATGAGATCGTCCCCCACCCCCATCATGTGCCCTGCTGTTTCAGTGCCACGGGAGAGAAAGCATATGCATTCTATCACAGATAAATCTTTAAATACATGAATGTGCATCCAAGTATTTCTGGCTTGGTGGAGATATGAAACATGGATAAATATGCTATTTTTCTATAAAAAGAGTTGTCAGAATTCACTATGAACGCCTCCCTAATTCTCTTAGAATGGCAGTGGCGCCCAACTGAGTTCCGACAAATACTGGTTGAAAAAAAGCCCTGGATGTAGGTCAAAAGCTGATGATTGGCTGCTGCACAGCATCATAAAACCAGTGCAGTTACTTTTGTTGTCTGAAGATAGGAGACTAACAAATTCCCATTACATCTGTGACAATGAGGAGGCATTTGTGGTTAGACTCCAGTTCCCATCATCCCCTGCCAGCATAGTCAGTTGTTGGGGTTGTCGGTTTGCCCCAGCCACTCTGGGCAGCTTCCAACACATATAAAAACATAACAAAACATTAGGCATTTTAAAAAAAAGCTTTCCTATACAGGATTGCCTTAAGACAGCTCAGGGATCAGATAACTCCATACTCTCCAACATTTCTCCAATGAAAATAGGGATGTCCTAAGCAAAAGCGGGACATTCCAGGATCAAATCAAAACTGGGATGGTTTTGCTTAATCAGGGATGTCCCTGGAAAATAGGGACACTTGGGGGGTCTGCTATCGCTAGTTATTTGGTGGTCTGCTTGCAGCATTAAAGATGATATCAAACAGTGTTCTAGTGTCCTGCCCAATGGAGTGAAGTCTAAACAAGAGAGGATTGAGTCTTAAATATCAAATTACTAGAAAACAATGAATAACTAACTACAGAGAATGCTTTATCATTCATGAACAGTTATTTGTTAGAGCAGGGGTCAGCAACCTAAGGCCCATGGGCCACAAGCGGCCCATGGGGGTCGTTTAACTGGCCGATGGACCCCCACTGCCCGCTCTGTTGGCTCCTGTGCGCCGCGCTAAACCGGCGGGGAGCAGAGCGGGGACCGCCTTCCGTGACGCTGGCCAGCTTCCTATGGGCTGCAGGAAGTTCCTGCAGCCCGTGGGAAGCTGCGCATGCCTCCTCCACGCTGGAAGGAGCGCTGGAAATAGCATTTGTGCATGCACGTGCACACCGGCGTCTGTGGGACCGTGAAGCAGCCCAAGCCAAAAAAGCTTTGCCGACCCCTGGGTTAGAGTAACATCGTCCAATGGGCCCACATGCATCCCTAGACTCAAATTATTTAATGAAATGGGATTTTTAGAAGCCTCACCCAATACATTAGGTTCACAAAAGCCTTGCTTAATCACTCTCATCAATCTTTCACCTACCATATAATTTTATTTGCTTTCCTTTTGTTAACTTGTCTGTCAGAGTTACTCAACCCTTTCACGGTGATAAAATTTCCACTTCATGTAAGCTTGAGGTAGCTGTAACTGAAAACTCTTGTCTGGGCCAGCCAAGTAAGGAAGAGGTAATTGAGCTTTCCAAACATTACTGCAGGGAAAATGATTAAAAAACATGATATATAGGCTACTCTCGAAGTCAGCCGCTTCAAACACATTTTACATAAAACAATCTGCACAGTGATGGCTTCATCATGGAGTAATTACATGTGTATTTCCTTAGATGGACACGCTCTGAAAAGCATGTATACATGTAGCAAAACCGATGTTTGTGTCATGTAGCTGGTATATTACTCTTTGTACAGCTGTTTCCAATTAGGAAATTTGCCATGTCTACTGCAGCCCCTTAGGCCATGCTTATGGTTGATCTAGCTACTACCTGAGTTATCACTGACAGGATATTTCTTTGTAATGTGGCATGCTTGGAGTATGACATGCCAACCACACATAACATTGCTGATGGATGCATCTAGCTTCCAGAGAATGAGTGCCCCTAGATTTTGGTCCTGTGTGAGAACACACATTTATAAGCTCTCATAATAAATATGTGCACAGCTAGGTGTAGTTTTGCTGCTTTGGGGCTGCTGTCCTGAGATTCCTTGGAAAGGCAGCTCAAGGACCATTGGACAGACATGAGTCTCAGTTTCTGCTGCTGGAGACATATCTATGATATTGGACAATGAGATATCTGCTGTCATATCCTCCCTTCCTGTTGCAAAATCTTCCAATGCCT
This sequence comes from Podarcis filfolensis, assembly GCF_964270895.1. Lineage (NCBI taxonomy): Eukaryota > Metazoa > Chordata > Lepidosauria > Squamata > Lacertidae > Podarcis > Podarcis filfolensis. The sequence continues at coordinate 48,422,950 of NC_139606.1, forward strand.
TGACCCAGTGTCAGAAATCTGATATTGGTAGTTTAAAAAAAGGGGGGGTGTTCAGGGCATGCTGAGGGAGGCCTTGGATCTGAAAGCCATTATGGTCCTTGATATGCCTCCAAACTGGGGGCGGGTCAGGCATGCTTGCTTCCAATTCGAAGGAAAATATAACATTTAAAAAACAGCCCAGAAATGGATGGAGGTATACATTCATGCCCAGCAGGATAAAAGCAAGTGAACTATCTTCAGATTTCACCCAGAATTGAATTTATGTTTGGTTGGAGGTGTGGTCATGCGCTTGCTCCAATAGTCCAGCTAGGAGCACAATCTTGGGTAGGGGATGCCAGCTACTTGTCTCCAGAGGTGTGTCTTTGTATGTATTTAATGCACCTCAAGAGTGTGTGTTTTGTCAATAAAGAATTAAGCTACAGGCTGTTTGTCTTCCTTGGGTTGGGTGTGCTCAGGAGAATGTCCAGTGGTGGGGGAAAATAAAATACTCAAGAGATATGCTATTGCATTCTATCAATCCACGTTCTAATTTTAAGCCAGTAGCAGTCAGGGTGGGGGATACTTGTTCAG